>NC_091435.1:40583750-41259467 GCF_964237555.1 Oryctolagus cuniculus
AACAATTTATTTTATACATCAGTTGGTCTTTAATCACTGTGGATATTTCATAACACCAATTTTTTGTTGCAAATGTTACTGAATAAATTTCAATTTGCATACTCAGAGGTCGATTTTTCCCAATCTAATATTTGAACATAAACTTTAAACAATTTAATCTTTTTTTTTTTTTTTTTGACAGGCAGAGTGGACAGTGAGAGAGAGAGAGACAGAGAGAAAGGTCTTCCTTTGCCATTGGTTCACCCTCCAATGGCCGCCGCAGCCAGAGCGCTGCAGCCGGTGCACCGCGCTGATCCAAAGCCAGGAGCCAGGTACTTATCCTGGTCTCCCATGGGGTGCAGGGCCCAAGTACCTGGGCCATCCTCCACTGCACTCCCTGGCCACAGCAGAGAGCTGGCCTGGAAGAGGGGCAACCGGGACAGAATCCGGCGCCCGGACCGGGACTAGAACCCGGTGTGCTGGCGCCGCAAGGTGGAGGATTAGCCTAGTGAGCCGTGGCGCCGGCCTAAACAATTTAATCTTATAGATAATTGTAAAAACTCTCTAGGTTTACATAATATCAATGTCTTACAAATAAATGAATTATGCCTACAGGAGTTTTCTAATCTAGTGTAGTAGGGAATTATTTCTTGATGTCTAAGCATTAAATTAAATTCAGTTTGAATATTATCAAGCCCATAATTAAAACTTACTGTCAATTTAGGTTAATTGGGGTATATGAAAGTTTGAGTATGTAATGCTTTACAGTAGTATTGGTTTGCAATTATTTTCAAACAACTAAAAACAACTGAAAGTTTCTTCATAAAAACATTCTTTGAGATTTTCTACTTTAGTAAACACTAAATATTTCTGTAAAAGTACACATTATCTGCAAATGCATAGTACTAATTACAAAACTATGTTCTCTTTTAAGTTTAAACCTTTTCTTCTTGTAACACACATATATTAATTATTAAGAACGAATTAGTTTAACTATGTATATTTAATAGGTGTTTATATTTTCACATATATATAATTTATGGAATTAAAATTAATTGGTGTTTTATCTCAGCACTATGTTTTTATTTCAAAATAGTTTGTATTGTGATCACTGTTATTATCAAAAATACAAATTTATCCAGAGATTTATAACTGAATCTTAAAAATTCTAAGTAAATTTGCAATCATGTAAATAATTCTAAATTGTTAACCATGGGATCAGTGCTGTGGTATATCAAGTAAAGCTGAGGCTGCAGTGTTGGCATCCCAAATGGGCACCAGTTCGAGTCCTGGCTCCTCCACTTCTAATCCAGCTCTCTGCTATGGCCTAGGAAAGCAGTAGAAGATGGCCCAAGTCCTTGGGCCTTGCACCCATGTGGGAGACCCAGAAGAAGCTCCTGGATCCTGGATTCAGATCAGCTTAGCTCTATCCATTCTGGCCATTTGGGGAGTAAACCAGTGGATGATCTCTCTCTCTACATCTCCCTCTCTCTGTCTATAATTCTACCTCTCAAATAAATAAATAAAACATTTAAAAATAAGTAAATATATTGTTAACTAGGCTTTTATGGCACGTAAGAAAGTTTGGGATAACATGTAAATTTCCCATTTAAATCAGATAATATTCTTAACTTTTAAATGTTTAATAGTTGCACAACATATCTAAGAGTATATCTCTGCATAAGTCCATATCTACTCATAAATACTATTTCAAAGCAATTATCTACTAGCTACACAAATGTTTTAATTTTAATGTATAAAGAGGCAAGTATGCTTCTAATGTTAAAATTGATGATCAAAATATGGCTTATTAAAGCAAGCTAAAACTTTGCGTAGAATGTACACTTCTCATTGTATCACCAGATTCAAGGTTACAGAATAATACTATTTTTCATCACTGACAAATGGAAACAACAGTAGCTCTGCAAGTCACTTCAACCATTCCCTCAATTTGATCATTCTCTATTTTTCCACATGTACCATTCAGAAGTGTTATGTGGCTTGTTCTGAGCATCTCATATATGGAAATGTGTAAGATGTCACTCACCTTGCTTCCTGGAAGCAGGTCTACTTTTCTAACTTGTCAAGTCTTCTGGAGCGAGGGATATCTACAATGATCTCTCTGTCTGGGTCTGCAATTGGACTTACTCTCTCAGAAAAGCGATCAGATTGCTCAGTCTCTTAGCAAGAGATATTTCTTCTAACTGCCAGTGAATCTGCAGAATTTATACTTAATTGTACGGCCTAGTCATCTAGTTGGTTAACTTTTAAGGAATCATCTCCAAAGTTCAGTTTTTCTGTCTGTGTTCTAAAGCGCAAGTTGTACTAAGCGTTGTTTGGCTTAGAGATGGACAGAGACTCTAAGGAACTCTTCAATGTTAACTTTGTGTAGGGTACAGGAAAATCTTCCCATGGCACAGGCAAGGAAGCTGATGAGCTGGCACTTGGAGTGGCTCTAGTTAGTATTGCAGATGCTGCTGTAAGTGGGGGCTGCTTAGACTTTGCTATGTGGAAACCATCATACTTTCGTGGAAAAGGTTCATGCCACACTTAAGATGAGGGTCAGAAGGAGAGCTTGGTAAATGATCAGTGCAGGCGTGTAGGGATGAAGAGAGAGTGCACTGGATGATGTCTGGTGTCTTTCTTTCTCTCTCTCTCCTCCCTCCTCCCTTTTTTACTCTCCTGTCCTATTACCTTGTTTCTTCCATCTATCCCTCTCTTTGTCTGCCTTTGTCACTCTCTCCTATCTCTTACTTTTTGTTTCTCTCTCAGAGTGTACCTTAAAATGTTCACAGAAATATCAAATTAAAAATAAAGTATATAGAGAGTGTCCTGTTTGAGTCCTGGATACACTGTGCACTGTGCTTCTTTTTTTTTTTTTCTTTTAAGATTTTATTTATTTATTTGAAGGAGTTACAGTGGTCTTGGGGGAGAAGAGAGAGAAAGAGAGAGAGTGAGGGAGCGAGCTTCCATCTGCAGCTTCACTCCCCAAATGGTCACAAAAGCTAGGGCTGGGCCAGGCCAAAGCCAGCAGTCTGGAACTCCATCCAAGCCTCCCATGTGGAGCACTTGGGCCATCCTCTACTGCTTTCCCAGGCACACGAGCAGGGAGGTGAATTGGAAATGGAGTAACCAGAACTCAGGCCAACATTACTGTTTCAGGCAATGGCTTATCCTCCATACCAGAATGCCAACCCCTGCCCAATGAAGGGAGAGGGGAGAGAGAGAGAGAGAAGTCTTCCACCTGCTGGTTCACTCCTCAAATGGTTGCAACGGGTAGAACTGAGCTGATCCAAAGCCGGGAGCCAGGAGCTTTATTCAGGTCTCCCATGAGGGTGCAGGAGCCCAAGAACTTAGGCCATCTTCTAATGCTTTTCCAGATCACAGAAGAGAGCTGGATCAGAAGTGAGCAGCCTAGTCTTAAACTGGCACCCATATGGGAGGCTGGCACTGCAGGCGGTAGCCTCACACACTATGCCACAGTGCTGGGCCTCAATTAGTACTCTTTAGTGTACTGTGTTTCTTGGCAATGTTTGGTAACTTAAGTATTTAGAATATATCATTGGCTTATGATATTTTCCAGTTATAGTGGGTTTATAGGAATATAACATAACATGAGTCAAGGAACATCTGTGTGTTTGTATGTGTATGTGTGTTTATTCTCTATTGAAACATGTAACAATCACTAAGCCCCATTCTCAAAATTTAAGACAGAGCTTCCTGGTTATGTCTCTAAAATTTTGAGCCCAAGGAGAAGATGTTATTCATCAAGGAATTCATTATTCTAAGACTGAAGCCTAATGTGAGATGCACAATTCAGAGGGTATGGCCTAGACACTGGGTTTTCCAATCCTATGAAAGTGAAGAAGTCCAAATACAACACGGAAACTGGAAGTTACTAGACTCCATAATGAGTTAAACAGTGAGGTTGCCAGTAGAAACTTTGGTAGATTTCAAAATTTGTTACTAAATTTTCACGATGTTAAAGAATTCTCTGACATTCTGATATAGCTTCTAGAGAATAAAGATGGTCTTTTCAATGATCAAGAATCATGTTTTGAAAACCTGATAGAATACGGATTTGCAGTCATAAACATTTTTACCTACATAAAATAAAAGTATATTCTTCACACTCTCAAATTTGTAAACTAAATTTTACATATGCTGTGACCTTGTAGAGCTTAGAAGAGTTAGGAATTCTTAAGACATGTGAAAACACATATAATTATACATTCAGGACATGAACTCCAGTTCTTTGGACATTGTATAAGAACTGGAAATAAAAGCCAAAATAATATAAAGCTCTTAATGTAATTATAATGTAGAAGATATGCTACAAGCAAATATATTTTATATGTAATATTGCTATATGTGTGAATATGTATATACATACACAAAAATAAATTCAAATGCAATTACACATTATGTCAGGAACACACCCAGAAAATGCAAGACTATTCATCCAGAGACACAAATGGTTTATTTCTCATAAAAAAAATCAGCAGCCAGAGTACCTTGTTGTTTCCATACCATTGTCACAATCCCAAAGGATGACTCTATGGGGACAAATATTTTCTGTATAAACAATGAGATGTAATTAGAGAAATGCTTAATTTTTATAAGACTATGAGATTATTATAGGCCTACTGACACATACACCCATATGTGACAGAAAATGAGAATGGTGATGGGGATGGGGAAGAGAGAGAGAGAGAAAGAGAGAAAGAGGTATCAATTCTAGGGGAGGGAAAAAGATCACCTCTTATTTTATTATCTTAGAATTTGAGCGAATTTTCTGGAGAAAGGAATATAAGGAATATAGGAGTTTATTACCATAGCACATCTCTGAAAAGATACTCTTTTTAAGATTTTTATTATATTCATTTGAAAGGCAGAATTAGAGAGAAAGGGAGAGACAGAGAGAAAGAGATCTTCCACCCACTGGTTCACTCCCCAAATGGCTGCATCAGCTAGGGCTGTGCCAGATGGAATTCACAAATCAGGAGCTTCTTCTGGGTCTCCCATGTGGGTATGAGGGCCCAAGCACTTGGGCCATCTGTTGCTTTCCCAGGTGCTTTAGCAAGGAGCTGGATTGGAAGTGGGGCAGCTCAGCCTGGAATCAGAGCCCATTTGGGATGCTGGCATCACGGATAATGGCTTTACCCTCTATGCCACAACGGTGGCCCTGAGAATGTACATTAGTAATTCTCTCTAGAGGGATTTAATATTTTTGGCTTCCAAAACTATTTGCTATTCAAAAATTTCCCTTTTTTGGAATACCTGATTCATTTATTAATGTAGAAAATGCACTAGAACTCAACTTTATTAGAAGTCCATCCATAGAGAAATATATAGAGATGGAATACTTTAATTTTTTTATTTGTATAAAGGAAACACATTTTATGTATTCCATGTATACACATTTAAGAGCATAATGAAACTTCCCTCACTCCTACCTTTCCTCCTCTTTCCTTTCTTATTTTTCCTTTATTTTTAAAATGGCATACTTTCAATTTACTTTACAATCGCAAGCTTAACCCTCCCAGCAAGTAGTAAGTAGAAAAACACTGTTACTCAAGACTATAAGCAATAGCTATAAATATGATCAAAACCTCAAAATGTCAATTTTGTTCATGTACATTATGTTTTTTTTTTACTCTGTCGATTAGTTACCACTAAATCAGGGAAAATGATATTTGTCTTTTTGGGACTGGTTTATTTCACTAAGCATTATCACTATAATGATCTCCAAATACATCTATTTTATTGCAAAAGACAGGATTTCATTCTTTTTCTACTGCTGAGTACTATTCCATTATGTATACATAACCCAATTTCTTTATCCAGTCATCAGTTAGTGGGCATCTGCAATTAATCTATATCTTAGCCATTGTGAGCTGAGCTGCTATAAACATGGTGGTACAGATAACTTTTTTATATGCTGATTTCATTTGGTTTGGGTAAATTCCCAGGAGAAGGATATCTGAGTCATATGGTAGAATATTTTAAGATTTCTGAGGAATCGCCATATGGTCTTCCATAATGGTTGTACTCGTTTAGATTCACACCAACAGTACATTGGAGTACTTTTTCCCCATGTCCCCATCAGCATTTGTTATTTTTTTTTTTTAATTTTTGGATAATAGCCCTTCTAACTGGGATGAGGTAAAACCTCATTATGGCTTTGATTTGCATTTCTCTGTTGGCTAGTGATCTTTTCATGTGTCTGCTGACCAACTCTATTTCATCCTTTTGAAAAAAACGCTTGTTCATATTCTTAGTCCATTTCTTAACTGGATTTTTGTTTTGTTTTTAAGTTTTTTGTTGTTTGTTCTCTCTCTCTCTCTGTTTCTGCTAATATTTTCTCTCATTCTATCGGTTGTCTCTTTATTTTGTTGAGTGTTTCCTTTGCAGTGCAGAAACTCCTTAGTTTGATATAAACCCATTTGTCTATTTTCACCTTTATTGCTTGTGCTTCTTGGTTCTTATTCATTAAAGCTTTGCCTTAAATCACTTATAGTAGTTGACTGTGTAAGAAGAAGAAAAATTGGAGGTTTTATTCACAGATTTTGGAGGCTTATTACTGAAATTAATGAAAATAATTAACAGTATAGTGATCAGATATGAAGTTGGAGGCATTATATCAAATACTGTACATCACCACAACCCTCAAATTATTTTGTGCTTATTGTGAAGAAACTGAATAATACTTGAAATATTTTAAGTAGAAGGAGACCTTGAATAGATGGAGTTCTTAGAAAAGTACTTTAGATGTAGTGAAGAAGTAATTTTGTGCTGAATTTGTGCAAAAGTGAGTAAGACACCAAAATTAGGTAGGAGGTCATTAGAACATTCCAGTTAAAGGTAGAAAATACTCCAACTAGTCTAGTGATTGTAAATATGCAATTAGTTTAATCTAGGCACATGGAAAACATATGCAGTTTATGATTTTAACTTTCTATATATATATATATATATACACAAGTTTTGACTTCTTTTTCTATTGTGATAGTCACAGAACTTGTATATATGAAAACTTCATTTATGAGAAACTGGATGTGTTGGGCAAAGTAGAAGCAATGGACATAAAGGACCCATAAGTAGAGCAAAGTGCTATACAAACAACTGCAAATGAGTGGACTCACTCTGGACCCAGGGACACTCTTATTTACAATGTGTCTCAAGGTCTTGTTAGGGCATACAGTCAGGTGTTTAAAAATTGAGGAATTAACAAATTGGTAGTGTTCATTTTATATATCAACTTGACAGGGGTAAGGGATGCACAGATAGCTGATAGAATGTTATTTCCAGATGTCTTCATGGATGTTTTCCAAAGAGATAAGCATTTAAATCAGTAGACTAAGTCAAGAACATCTGCATTCAACAACATGGATGGGCACCATTCAACCACTTGAGGGTCTGAAAATAATAGAAGTAACGAAAGTAAAATTTGCCCTGTCCACGGGCTGGGCTTCCATCTTCATTAGCTCTGGACCTTAGGCCTTTCAATTTGGACCAGGACATATATCTTCAGCCTCCTGGTATTTGCGCCTTTCATCTTGTGCTGTGCTGTGCTGTGCTCACACCACAGATGCCTTCCCTGTCCCTGGTTCAGGCCTTAAGTTTAAAATATAATAGCAACATTGGCTTCTCTGGGCCTCCAACTGGCAGATGAAAGATAGTACAGTTTTACAGAAACATCCTATTGGTTCTGTTTCTCTGGAGAACACTGGCTAATACAGGCAGAAAAATTCTGGCCCCATTTTATATTGCATTTGTGGCAGGGAGTTTTGGATCTTCTGGAGGGATCTGTTTGAAAAACTGATAATAAGAATACTATCATATTCAAAACACTAGGTTTAAGAGACACTACTTTGCACTAAGGAAGAATGAGTGCACATTAGGAAGCAAAGGGGGAAAAAAACTCGTCAGAAGACAAAGCTACCATGTCATGCATTAGCCAAAACCACTGCAAAATTGACTTCATTGTAAAAATCATTGTATTCTCAAAGGATTTTTTTGTTTTCAAAAAGATTATTTGGAGTTTACTTTGGTTTCAAAAACTAATATTCAATTTATTAAAGTTACAAATCCCCAAACTAGTTCTTCCTTAAGCTTTTAAGCTCTACATATGAATATTATATTTCTAAGTCTAGTAAATTTTACTACCTATATTAATAGGGCTCTGAATAATACTTGGTACCATTTACAAACTTAGTTAATTAAACACTTTCACTGTTTTAACTGCATTCATAAATTTAATATATCCAATTTATTTTTAATTATTCCAATTGTCTAATCAACAAATTAAACCTTCCTCCATACTTAAAGAACTCATATAAATTTAACAATGTAAACTAAACCTTTAAGTTCTCCTAAATGTTACAATACTAAATATATATAAAATTAGAAAATCAACATTAATTTCTCAATTATACTTATTAAAATTGGAATTATGAGGTTAATCATTTGCATTGCTAAAATGTCAAAAACCGAAAAATAAGTTGCAAGTGCTTAAGTAGCAAATGTTCATGATATTTAAACAACACAAAAATAAAACTCTGTAGGTTTGTTTTAATTCACTACTATGCTGATTTTTAAGTTTTCCAGGAACCACTGATACTTATCATTCAAAAAAAGAAATCCTAAAGCTGTTGATCTTCCAAACAAAATTTAAAGGCATCTTGAAGTTGCTTCTTGCTCTGAGATTCAATCTGAACTGTAATTTGTAATTATGTACATCAACACACTCTTTCTCTTGCCTGTGACTGCCATGTTGAGCCACTTAAAGGCCTCACCATGTGATCAACTAAAGGCCATAAGCAAGAGATGAGTGTTTGGCCTAGTGGTTAAGTTGACTTTCCAGATGCCTGCATCCCATATCAGAATGCTGGGATTTGAGTCCCATCTCTTCTGATACTGGCTGCTTGCTAATGCTCACTCAGGAGACAGCAGGTGATGATTCAAGTAGTTATGTTCCTCTCACTTGGGGAAGACTGCATTGAATTCCCAGCTCTTGGCTTTGGTTGGTCCCAGTCCTACTTGTTGTAGGTATTTGGAGAATGAGTCAGCTAATGGGAGGTCTCTGTCAGTCTCTCATGCTCTCTGTATCTCTGCTTTCAAACATATAAAATATCAATTGATCAAAAATAAATAAAAAAACACAGAAAAGTTGTTAGTTTTGTACTCATATTTGAATCATCATTGCCTAGTCATCATATCAAATTTGAATCTGTAAATCCAACAGATTTGGGTTTACCAAATCTGTAAATTCAACATATTTATCTTTTATTTTATTTTATTTTATTTTATTTTTTGACAGGCAGAGTGGACAGTGAGAGAGAGAGACAGAGAGAAAGGTCTTCCTTTGCTGCTGGTTCACCCTCCAATGGCCGCCGCGGCTTGCGTGCTGTGGCCAGCGCACTGCGCTGATCCCATGGCAGGAGCCAGGTCCTTCTCCTGGTCTCCCATGGGGTGCAGGGCCCAAGCACTTGGGCCATCCTCCACTGCACTCCCGCGCCATAGCAGAGAGCTGGCCTGGAAGAGGGGCAACTGGGACAGAATCCGGCGCCCCGACCGGGACTAGAACCTGGTGTGCTGGTGCCGCAAGGCGGAGGATTAGCCTAGTGAGCCATGGCGCCAGCCCATAGTTTTCTTTAATATCTGACTGAACTTAACAACTTATGAGTTATCAATCTATGATGCATTTTTCATTATTTTGTCTTTTTACCTGCTTATTAGATATTCAAAGTATTATGAGTGTTAAGGGTATTCTGTTAAATTTTCTATGATTTCAAAAGCCTTGCCAATATTTTTAACAGTAAATCCACAGATTCTTTTCCTGAGAGAAATCTTATTCAGCACTTATGCTACAAATTGGACAATTGACAATTTGGGCAGTGACTTGAACTCCAAAACCTCCCTATTACTGGAAAGAGCAGCTTCCTGCATTACCAGACTTTTCTATCACTACAGAAAAGACAACTGAAGCCACAGCTTAAGATTTCCAAATCCCCAGTATATCCTTTTGTCCTTGCTGGAAAGGAAACTAACTGTATCACTCATTAATATGGTAATGAATGCTTAAAATTTATTGGGTTTTAACTTTTTGATATATAAATATCCCATCAGGAGAGGTCACAGTCTCTGGAGCCAGTTTGCCTGGGTCCAAATTCTGTCTCACTGCTTTCTATAAGCTAACATCTGTTTCAGGATTCACACATTTAAAATGTAGTAACAATACTAATGGAAAACTGTCCAATGCAGATGAATTTCGATGACTACTCATAGAATAACCTGGATGGATTTTGTAGGTAAGCACAGGTTCCCATGTCCCACTCTACAACAATTGAATGAGAATACCTATAGGTGGGGATCAGGTAATGCTCATAATGAGATGAGATTGATAACTATTAAGTGCTTACATAACTATCTTTTAGTTATATTTTAGTTATATTTTAGTTATGAACACTGTTGATTTTCCCTGGACTTCACCCTGCAATATGGTGATTCTCTTGCAATGTGTCTCTGTTGATTGTTAATACAAGCTACCCCGTTCATTCTGCTATCTTCTGCAGCCCATGACTAACAAATGTTGCAAAGCAGCTGGGTGAACACACATTATCTATTCCTTCTCATTCATTCCATCTATTTTGTACAGGAATACCTCTGTTGTAAAATCAGTCTTTCCTTTGTTTCTTAAGATAAGTGATACAGTTGTATGTAATGCTCTCCCCAGCTAAAAGCTCCACCAGAAAAGTCCAGTCCCACCCTCGTGTTAAAAACTTGTCAAGTATTTCCAAAATTTTCTTTCTCCTGATAGGTACAGTTAAGGGTATGTTGGGTCAAACTCTATTTTCCTGTAGTTTTCTGCTGAGTTTACATGACATGGTGGGTTAGTAAATTCTGAATTTCATTCTGGCTTATTCAGTCACCAGGCATTAAAAATATCGGATTAAAAATATGCAAATTTTTATTTGTTTTATACTGTGTTTGTTCTTGTGTGATACATCAATTTATTTACATACAAGTAAAGTCATTTTCCATAAATTCCACTTCTAAGCGGTGGCTGAAAGAGAACAAACTTAAGATTGTACAGAATATTTTGCTTTCTATTAGGTAGACTTAAGTTGATTGTGGTTTTGGAAAATCACTGTTTAGTGTTCTTTCATTTTGCCTTTATTATCTGTTTGCCTTCCTTCCAAATTGCAACATCAACTTGCTCATATTCTGCATGCTTTTATCATGATATGATCCATGATAGTTCCTTACACCTCTGTCACCTGACCTCTATTTTTTTTTTGATAGATGGTTGGTAGAAAGACAACTTCCTATTCCTTATAGTCTTCAAAGTATAGAATATAACACTTTAGGTACCTTAGTGCAGATGTTGACAAAATTAGTATTTATAAATATTTTGCCTTTTGGAAATATGCCTTTCTGTGGGGAGCAACTCGGACTAGACTAATTTACTGGAATTAAGACTTATTCTATGCATCTGTTCTCCCACAATATGGCGCTGGGAGAGGAGTAAACAGCTTCTACACAGCTGCCTCCAGTTCGACCAATAAACTGCAGGAGCTGCTCCTGATTGGAGGAGAGCAGCGTGCTCGGCGTGTGGGTAGCAGAGTTGGGATTGGTGGAAGAGGACTATAAAGGAGGAGAGAGACAACATGCACCAGGAACATCTAAGGGGAACATCAGGATAACATCTGAGCAGCCCCCGAGAGAGCCGGCCGGCGGTGTGCCGCTCCCCAGCGGAAGTGGGGAAAGTGGCAGGGGGAGCCGCCCTTCCACGGAGGTGGAAGGATCGGTAGCCAACCCTTGAAGGACCAGCAGCAAACCCGGGAAGGGCTGAGCAGACAAAAGAACAGCGCAGGGTCCTGTGTCGTTCCTCCGTGAAGAGGGGGAGCAACACCTTTCCATATTAGTTTTATCCCCTACCCTCTAATTAGATCTTCATAGAACAAGAATGAAATAAATGGAGAACTCTGCATCTGCAAATATATGTTGATTACTAAAATTTATTTATTTTCAATATTTGGCTTTCTCTCATTTTTTGAAGCTTTCTCAAGAAATTAGAAAGACCAAACGGAGGAGAAAAACAAAAACAAAAACAAAAAAAAAAAAAAGGAAGAGCAGCAGAACTGTCCAGAGTTTAAAGTATATATTGATTCCAGGTTCCTTCCTCATGTGTGTAAAAGGTTCACATAGACTGTGCTTTAATGAAAGGCTAAACTTTCGACCTAATTGCTTTAGATCTTTCTAAAATAAATGTTGATCTGTCTGAGATTCTTTGAGTTATCAATCTGAATCAGACCTTTTAATATGCCAGTACTACAGGCTATGTTTTTACCAAATGAACTGAGCTGTCATATTTGCAGTTGAGTAAGACTTCAAGAAAATTCATCCAATTGCATCTATTAATGTTTTATTCATTTCTTTCCTTATCCAATAATCAAATATTCAAATTATAAAGTCTCCATTTGATTGAGTAAAGATTATTTGTGCAAATATTAAGTTTATTTTTATTTCAGAATGTTCTCAATGTAAGTTGGAAAAATAATTCAAAAACAGTATAAAACAAGACTTTTGTTTTATTGCAAATTTGCTTAGAAATGTAATGGAAGACCTATAGTAAATTTCTTAATTTATATTGGCCCTGTAAGTACTACCTTTGGTGTATTGCCATTAGGACATAATGTAAAATGGTCTCTTTTTGTAAGATAATTGTATGGTTTCTATCCCCAGATGACAGAGTATATTTTAGAAAGGCTTCTTTGTTCTGACATGCTTTCCTCCTTTTTGCTCTATTTGAACAATGTATAGGGCTATTTATTACGAAGGAAAGATATGTTTGTTTTTCTGCCTTTGCTTGCTTAAAAGTTAAAGAAATTTTTGTAATAATGTGCAAAAAATGTATTCACAATTAACTTACCCTATAAAATTCTAATCACTCCCATGCATTTAAAATCTCAGATCTTTCTGGTGGGCATTGTGACACAGTGGGTTCAGCACTTGGGACACATGTATCCCATATCAGAGTGCCTGGTTCACACTGGGCTACTAGAGGCTTCGAGCACAGTTTACTGCTAATTATCCTTGGAGGCAGTAGATGACAGCCAAGGTACTTAGGTTCCTATTATCCACGTGGGAAACCTGAATGTATTTACATATTCCTGGCTTTGGCTTGGCCCAGCCCTGGCTGTAGCAGACATTTGGGGTGTGAATCAACATATGAAAGATATCTCATTTCCCTCATCTGTCACATTGACTTGCAAATCAATATATAATTTTAAAAAATCTAATTAGTTAAAACAATGCACTCAAAATTAATACAGAATATATTTACCTTACAGCTAAACTCACACCTTTTGTAATAATCACTCTGAATTTAGTTTGATATCCTACAAATAATAATCCTATAAATGTAGCATTAGTTATTTAATATATTTCATTGAGTACCTTCTATCTACATGGGGATCAGTTCATCATATTAATCACTGAATAATATTTTCCACAAGCATTAAACTAATACCTATAAGCCTGAATTTTTTTAATAAAATGACACCTTCTTCATTGATGTCTTTCATATAACCCTTTTGAATTAAAAAATACTGGGGCTGGCGCTGTAGCACAAGTGGGTTAATGCCCTGGCCTGAAGTGTCGGCATCCCATATGGGCTCCGGTTCAAGACCTGGCTGCTCCTCTTCCGATCTAGCTCTCTGCTATGGCCTGGGAAAGCAGTAGAAGATGGCCCAAGTTCTTGGGCCCCTGCACCTGCGTGGGAGACCTGGAAGAAGCTCCTGGCTCCTGGCTTTGGATTGGCACAGCTCCGGCCGTTGAGGCCAACTGGGGAGTGAACCATCAGAAGACCTCTCTCTCTCTGCTTCTCCTCTCTCTGTGTAACTCTGACTTTCAAATAAATAAATAAATAAATCTTTAAAAAAATACATAGACTTTGCATCCTACAGCATATTTTCAAAGATATAGTATTTTCTTTTTAATTCCTGCCATTTTGCTACTGTCTGTGTTGTATATGACACCCATTACGCATACATGATCTGTATCTGCCTTGCCAAGTTAGAAAATAATCTGTTCATTTTAAGATAAAAGTAACAATTACTAGGGGCCGGCTCCGTGGCTCACTTGGTTGATCCTTCGCCTGCGGTGCTGGCATCCCATATAGCACTGGGTTCTAGTCCCTGTTGCTCCTCTTCCAGTCCAGCTCTCTGCTGTAGCCCAGGAGGGCAGTGGAGGGTGGCCCAAGTCCTTGGGCCCCTGCACCTGCATAGGAGACCAGGAGAAGCACCTGGCTCCTGGCTTTAGATCAGTGTAGCTCCAGCAGTGGTGGGCATTTGGGCAGTGAACCAATGGAAGGAAGACCTTTCTCTCTGTCTCCCTCTCTCACTGTCTAACTCTGTCAAATAAAATAAAACTAAAAATAAATAAATAAACCCAATTACTTCAGGTTGCATACCAATGCAGTCTTTATTCAGATGTTTATATTTTCTTTTTTTATTATTTATTTTTGACAGGTAGAGTGGACAGTGAGAGAGAGAGAGAGACAGACAGCAAGGTCTTCCTTTTTGCTGTTGGTTCACCCTCCAATGGCCACCGGGGCCAGCGCGGTGCGGCCAGCGCATCGCGCTGATCCGAAGCCAGGAGCCAGGTGCTTCTCCTGGTCTCCCATGCGGGTGCAGGGCCCAAGCACTTGGGCCATCCTCCACAGCCCTCCCGGGCCACAGCAGAGAGCTGGCCTGGAAGAGGGGCAATCGGGACAGAATATGGTGCCCTGACCAGGGCTAGAACCCGGTGTGCTGGCGCCGCAAGGCAGAGGATTAGCCTATTGAGCGATGGCGCCGGCCTATATTTTCATTTTTACATTCATAATATAAAGGGAAAGTTTCTTCTTAAGTTTTTAAATTTTATATTTTTTACTCAATTTGCTCTTGTTGGAATGTCCTTCCTCATTTTTGAGTTGGTTGGTACACTTAAAATTTTTATTTATCAATTTTAATTAATTAATTTTATTTGAGAGGCTGAAAAGGTGTTCAAATCAGCTGATTCGTTTAGAGAATGAGAGTTAGAATGAGAGTGTGAATGAAAGAGAGAGGGAAAGAAAGGTAAGGAGTTGGAGAGTCCTAGCACCTTGCTCATTCACTTCCCAAAAGCCTGCAATGGCTAGGGCCAGAAGTAGGGAGCCAGGAATGCAATCCTGGTTTCCAAATAGGTAGCAAGAGTTCAATTATACGAGCCGTCACTGATGCCTCCCATGTTCTGCCTTGGCAGGAAGCTGGAGTCAGGAAGCCAACACAGGAATTGAAACCAGGTACTCTGGTGTGGGACATGGGATATTAACCACTAGGCTGAAAGCCCATTCCCATTCTTTTTTTGTTTAAGATTTATTTAAGTAATACTCTACTCATTCTGAGTCATACTTCACAGATATAATTAATGAAATCTTTGCATTTTCAAAAAATTTCAATTTTTAATATTTCAATTGTATTTGTTTCATTCAATTTCACTTTTTGTTTCATTCAACCACACATTCTGTGAGACAAGGAAACAGTGTTAATGATTCCTTGGGTCTGGAGGTATTATGCATATTGTTTCTGAAGAACACATGCTGTAAATTATATATGAATTATGTTGAAATATGACCACTGGATTATAAAATGCGTAAATACACTGGGATTACTTCTTTTTTTTTTTTTAACAGGTAGAGTGGACAGTGAGAGAGAGAGAGAGAGACAGGGAGAAAGGTCTTCCTTTACCATTGGTTCACCCTCTAATGGCTGCTGCGGCCCGGCACACCATGGCTGGCATACTGCACTGATCTGAAGCCTGGAGCCAGGTGTTTCTCCTGGTCTCCCATGCGGGTGCAGGGCCCAAGCACTTGGGCCATCCTCCACTGCCCTCCTAGGCCACAGCAGAGAGCTGGACTGGAATAGGGGCAGCCGAGATATAATCTGGTGCCCCGAATGGGACTAGAACCCGGTGTGCTGGTGCTGCAGTTGGAGGATTAGCCTATTGAGCCACGGCGCCAGCCAAGACTAATTCTTTAACATTCCTAGAAAGCCGGATATTTATCAATTTTAAAAAGTAAATTTAAAAAGATTCTACAGCATAAAATAATATTTTTTACATTCTGTAAAAAATTAGAAAACAATTTAAAATATGGAAAAATTGGGAAAGAAGCACTTAAAACCATCAACAGTGCATACTGCTCTTTACATATTTTTACATAATGAAGGTAACATATTTTAAAGTTTTTTTCAAAGCAAGTTTTTTTTTTTACTTTTACCTATAGCATAAAATTATTGATAATATAATTTAAATGACCATGTAGTATTTCATGTATTATTTTGCTATGCATCCTTCTTATTTGCATAAGACATAATACAAAGGGAAATTATACCTAAGACATGAGGAATTTGAGTTGAAAAATGGTCTCAATTCTAGGCTACTATTTTCAGGTTATGGTCTTGTTAATCAATGAATTCATGAGTATATTATTATCTGTAATGTGCTCTCTATTAAATTGTTTAACTATTAAACTATATCAATATATTCAGAATAATATTAGAGTCAGCATTATTTCATAACTAAACAGAAGAAACCTTTATTGAATATGTTTATATTTATGTTCAAAGCCATGCTGCATTTCCAAGGTGTTTTAATTTTTATGAATTGCTAAGAGGATAATCAAAGCAGACTTGACCTCATAATAATATTAATAATAATTTACAAGTATAAATTACATCATTGTGCTTTTTAAGAGCGAACAAATAAAGTATATCTTTGTTTATTGTCAATGTCCCATACTTCTACCTTTTATAATATTTAGACTTTAAGAACTGGTCTATCTATTTCCCATATAGATACACTATTGCATGCAATTGAGCTAAACTTCTCTGTCATTTCATTCACCATCAAAGAGACATTTCATTTCATCATTGTCATAATACCTTATAAAAACTAAAAAAAAGAACTTCTGAAATTTTATTATCAGTGCTTTTAAAAAATAAAACCATGTTTGAAACATATTTTCCTCTCAATTAGTCTCTTCTTCAGTGTTTCTTACTAATGGTGTCTCTTCTATGTACAAATATTGCTACGAGTAGCTCATGGGAAAAATGGCCTCAGTGTGAACATGGTAATGGTTGTCAGAGTGAAACAGCTGGGGCCATCACTCAACTGCAAACTCTGCAGTAAAATGTTAGATACATTTTTATAGGCTCTACAATGTCTTTTGAGGAATGAGAAGCCTAGGATCTAGAAATTGAGAGTCATGGGAAAGACAGCAGTATGATCATTAAAAATTAAGGAAGATGAAAGAAAGGACTCTAATTTTTAAAGCTAGGACTGTGCTGGACAAAATTTTGAATTCTTTTTTTATTTATTAGGTATTTTTCTTGCTTTTATTTGTCTTTGCCTTTTTTATTTTTTTAACAGATTGTAATAGTCAACTGCACACCACTTAGGCGTCAGAGAACAGTTAACTAACCACTTTGAATTGTCAGGACAAATCCTGAGACAGAGCAACAGAGAATCAGGCAAAAAGTTCCTCTGAAGCAAGAGAAACAAAGAGGGGGTAAAACAGACTGCACAGTTACAATAATGAATCATTTGTAATGTCTACTTTTTACCCAAAGGTCAAAGGAAGGGAAAAGTGTCACCCAAAATGAGATAAAATACAGCCAAAAGTAACTAACACTTCAGTGACTGATTTTCAACCAGTGTTCCAGAGAATTTATTATGAAAAGCTGATTTGTACAATAGCTATCTTTGAGTAATTATATAGTGGTACGGTAATTATTTCACATCAACCTTAATCTCATAATATATACAAGATCTAGTTAAAATGAATCACATTGATGGGATTGGTCAATATTTATTTTATGTAAAAAGCAAAAAATGAACAATAGCAAGGAAATATAGTCAGAATTTTAAAACTACATTTGGCTTCTTATAGAAAATTATTAATAATATTGAAAAGGCAAGTCACAAAGCTAGGAAATGATATTGTGAAAATGTCACTATGCATATATATAAAACACATTTCTGAAAAGAAATTTACTCAAACACAACTCAGTTTAATATTACAAGACCAAACAATAAGAAATGGGTAAAGAATTTGAGTAAAAGAAGTTTTAGGAATGGCTAGAAAACACATGAAAAATGCATTTTTAGTCACCAGGGAAATGTAAATTAAAATCACTATCAGAAAATATGTCCTACACTTTAGAATGACTAAAAAGAAAAATGATTAAAAATTACATGTGTTTGACAGAATTTATCAAATTGTATTAATTTTATTGTACTTTTATTTTTTATTTTTAAAAAATTATTATTAATATAAAGAGAATGGATGTCAGGTAATTCATAGGTGCAGTTCTACAAAGATAACGATACTCCTTCCCTCATTTCCTCCCTCCATCAATACCTCTCCTTTTTTCTTTTCTGTTTGTTTCTTTAATTTTTACAAAGCCCTAATTTCAGTTCACTCTATAATCACAGGCTTAATGCTCCAATAATCCTGATATTCAATAAGTGAAAGTAGAAAATGCCACAGTTTTCCAGGAGAATAAACAAAGGTGAAAACAACCAAATCACAGGCTGTCCATTCCATTCCCATACATTTCTTTTGTATTTTGTATCAACTGCCACATATGAGGGAAAACATGTATTGTCTTCTTGGTACGGACTAATTTCACTAAGTGTATTGGTTAAAAAGTGAATCAATACTACAGTTATACACACAACACTTGTATTAACTATTCTCTGTACTGATTTCCCAAGTTACATTTTGAAAAGTTATTTATTTAAATAATTTGAAAGAAAGAGATCTCCCATCTGCCAGTTGACTTCATTAATACTCTCAACACCAGAGGTAAGGGCTGGGCCAATGCCACAAGTTATTAATTCAATGAGTTATTTTGCATGCGTTCCAGGACCCTAAGTACTGCAGCCACTACCTGCTTACACCCACAGTGCACATTAGCCAGAAGCTTGAATCTGGAACAGATTGAAAACTTGAATGAAAACTTTCACTTTTCATTTTGGCTTGTTTTATAACAGTATTTCTTAATGTAATGCAAAATATCAACAATACTACAAAATCTACAAAATCTAAAGCTGTACAAGTTTCAGAATTATATGAGATATTGTTATTCTACCCAAAACGCTGAATCATTGGCACACTTGATTTTTTTAATCACCACATTTCCTTGACACCAGGGTAAAAATCTCACAGAATCCTTTAGAAAATATCTCCTTTAACAGTACATACTATCACTTTTATATAAAAGTATTATAACAACTTCAAAATTATGATTTGCATCAAATTATTAAAATTCTTTGAATTTTGTTTAATATGGAAGTGTACAGAATACAATGTAAGACATGGCTATCCAGTAGAAGTTTATTAAATGATAAAATGTTCTAAATCCCTGCTATCCAAAGTGGAATCCTCTAAGCACTTACAGTTATTAAGCAATTCAAATGTGGCTGGTGGTTTAGGTACTAAATTTTTAAAATGTTGAAGTTGGGTTTTAATTCAATATAAATAGCCACGTAGCTATTAAAATACAGTTGACTAAAACACTTTGTGTGGTAGCTTTAAAAAGTTCATGGAAATGCACATTATCTTTTAATTTATGAAATATTTGAAACTGTCTTGTATGTCTGTAAGTAGTAAATCTGACAAAATTTGTCCAGTTTTGAACAAAATTATTCTTAAATGATATGCTATTTAGTTTGTTTACCCATAGTCTATGTAGTTTTACTTTATTCTTTGAGTTTGCTTTTCTTTGATTTTCTGAAACTTTGATTTAATTTTAAATTTAAAAATGGACTATCTAATCTTTGTGTAATTGATGGCTACTAATTTAATAACGAACTTTATGCTAAATACTAATTTTATTAAAAATCCGGACAGCAACAGATTCCCTTCTTCTCACTTAAGAGTAAGCTTCCTGTGGCTGCCTAACATGGATAGAACATAATAGTTATTTTTTGCCTGTTGCATAATAATCTGCAATTCCAAAATACTTTTTGGTAAAAAAAAAATCCACTGAGCTATCTTTCCAAGTGTCCTTGATAAAACTGGACAGAATCAGGTGGAGCCAGAATTGTTAAGTGGGACGTGAGTAGATCATCTCATACCAACACTTTTTACCTTATGGTTTGTTGTATTGTTAAATTATACACCTACAATGGGGTTTTAGTACCATCTTTGAATATATTATGTGCAGAAAGAAGTAGTTTGTCAAGACGTATACTCAACGGATTTTCAGGGCACTTTTTCTCTGCATCTATTATGTTCTGTCACTTTGTATCACCGAGTTCTGTCCCAATTGCCCCAACTCCCTAAGTTCACAAACCCCTTTCTGAGTGGGGAGATAGATTTAGGATTCAACAGACCTCTTTCCTCTCTAAGCCAGTAATTAGTAATACATGTTCTCATTCTCAGAAGGTGAATTCAGTGTTTTTATAATTGTAATAATGTGTGAATGAGTAAGGGGACATGCTGTCCAACATTACTATATAATTTTATATACTATATCTGTATTTATTAAATAGATTTTTAAATGAAATTTCTTTAAAAATTTATTTGAACTTTATTGCTTGCACAACCAGTATAATATCAGCAATACTATAATTGTATTAATCCACTTGATACAACATACTCTTTCCAACAACTTAATGAAATGTCTTTCTCCAACTTTTTTATTTTGAGATAATTATAGATCTTGATGTGATTTAAGATACACTATGGAGGTCCACATATTTTACCTCTTTTCCCATGATTGAGACATACTACCAACTATAGTGCAATATCATAACTGAAATAATAATATCAATATAGTGATAATAATAATAATATAATATAGTGATGCAGAATATGCCGTTACCACAAAGATCTTTCATTTCCCCTTCTGCAGCCATATACAGCCTCCACACTGTAACCCTAAAAGTCATTAATTATGTATTTATTCATTTGCAATTTAACAATTTTAAATAAATGGAAAAAGAGATACAACCCTTTGTAGCTGAGTTTTTTCACTCAGCATAATTCTGAGGAAGTTCAGTTAGATTACAGTGTCTCTTGATAGTTCTTTCATTTTATAACTGAGTGGTTTCCTAAAGTACGTATGTTCTAGAATTGGTTTAATAATTCATCTGTTGAGAAAAACACAGCTTTTGGATTATTTTGCTTATTACAAATAAAGTTGCTACAACCACTTGTATAGCAGTTTCTATGTCAATATA
This sequence comes from Oryctolagus cuniculus, assembly GCF_964237555.1. Classification (NCBI taxonomy): domain Eukaryota; kingdom Metazoa; phylum Chordata; class Mammalia; order Lagomorpha; family Leporidae; genus Oryctolagus; species Oryctolagus cuniculus. The sequence continues at coordinate 40,605,006 of NC_091435.1, forward strand.
AGTCTTTCTTTCTCTCCAATAAGCATCTAAAAGTGCAACTTATGGGTTATAAGAGGTACATTTCTTTGTAATAAGCTGTCAAACTAGTATGTTTCCAACTCATACTAGGGGATTCCAATTCAATCCCATGAAGGTGGCATGTGCCAATGCCATCTCACTATTCCAAGTGATCAATTTCAGTTCACAATTGATCATAATGAAAGGACTAAGAGTCAAAGGGAGCACATAAACAAGTCTAGTATCTGCTAACACTAACCGATAGAATAAATAAAGGGGAGAGTGATCCAACATGGGAAGTGAGATACTCAGCAGACTCATAGAATGGCGGATGTCCTAAATAGCACTCTGGCCTCAGAATCAGCCCTAAAGGCACTCGGATCTGGCTGAAAAGCCCATGAGAGTGTTTCAGGCATGGAAAGCCAAGACACTCTGGCAAAAAGATCTCTGTGAGTGAGATCCCAGTGGAAAGAACAGGTCTTCAAAGAGGGAGGTGCCTTTCTCTGAAGGGAGGAGAGAACCTCCACTTTGACTATGACCTTGTCTAAACAAGATAAGAGTCGGAGAACTCAAGGGGCTTCCATAGCCTTGGAAACTCATGACTGGTGCATAGGGAGATTACTGATGCCATAAACAGGAGTGTCAATTTGTAAAGTCAACAACAGGAGTCACTGTGCACTTACTCCTCATGTAGGATCTCTGTCCTTAATGTGCTGTACACTGAGGCTTAATGCTATAACGAGTACTCAAACAGTATATTTCACTTTGTGTTTCTATGGGGGTGCAAACGATTGAAATCTTTACTTAATGTACACTAAACTGATCTTCTGTTAAAAAAAAAAAAAAAAAAGAAACTATCAATTCCCAACTTGACTCTCACTGGGATTAAACATGACAATAGGTCTGATCTGATTTCATCATCATTTTAAAAAATCATCTATTATTTTTCACTTTATGTTTCTGTGTGGGAACAAACTGTTGAAATCCTTACTTAAGGTATACTAAGCTGATCTTCTGTATACTAAGATAATCGAAAATGAATCTTGATGTGAATGGAAGGGGAGAGGGAGTGGGAAAGGGGAGGGTGGTGGGTGGGAGGGACGGTATGGGGGGGAAAGCCATTGTAACCCATGAGACGTACTTTGGAAATTTATATTCATTAAATAAAAGATAAAAAAAAACCAAATAAACATTAAAAAAAAATAAGCTGTCAAACTGTTAGTCATTTGCATATTTATCAACTGTATACAGATTATTTAATTTCCTACATCCTTGTCAAAATTTGTTGTCATCAATATTTTTCAAGTTAGTCGTTTTAAGTGTGGAATGAGATCTCATTGTAATTTAGATTTAACTTGTGCCAATGATGAATCATGTGGAACATGTTTTCCTATGCCTTTTGCAATCTGCATATCCTATTCTCTAAAAAAAGATCATTTATGCTTTCTGTCCACTATCTAGTTGGATCACTTGCTTATTTGTAATGCTGAGTTTCAGAATTATTGATATATTCAGCATAACAATCCTTGTTAAATGTGTGAAATATAAATATTTTCTTCCAGTAATAGCATTTCCATCCATTTAGGAGGATCTTTCATAGTACACTTTACTTTTAGTTTTGAGAAACTTCTAGTATGAAGTTCACTTTTTATGAACCATGTCTTTGGTGTCAAGTCTACAATTGCTTAACTTTATATACAGAATCTTTTTTTTTATCTTTTATTTAATGAATATAAATTTCCAAAGTACGTCTCATGGGTTACAATGGCTTTCCCCCCCATACCGTCCCTCCCACCCACCACCCTCCCCTTTCCCACTCCCTCTCCCCTTCCATTCACATCAAGATTCATTTTCGATTATCTTAGTATACAGAAGATCAGCTTAGTATACCTTAAGTAAGGATTTCAACAGTTTGTTCCCACACAGAAACATAAAGTGAAAAATAATAGATGATTTTTTTTAAATGATGATGAAATCAGATCAGACCTATTGTCATGTTTAATCCCAGTGAGAGTCAAGTTGGGAATTGATAGTTTCTTTTTTTTTTTTTTTTTAACAGAAGATCAGTTTAGTGTACATTAAGTAAAGATTTCAATCGTTTGCACCCCCATAGAAACACAAAGTGAAATATACTGTTTGAGTACTCGTTATAGCATTAAGCCTCAGTGTACAGCACATTAAGGACAGAGATCCTACATGAGGAGTAAGTGCACAGTGACTCCTGTTGTTGACTTTACAAATTGACACTCCTGTTTATGGCATCAGTAATCTCCCTATGCACCAGTCATGAGTTTCCAAGGCTATGGAAGCCCCTTGAGTTCTCCGACTCTTATCTTGTTTAGACAAGGTCATAGTCAAAGTGGAGGTTCTCTCCTCCCTTCAGAGAAAGGCAACATACTAGGGGATTCCAATTCAATCCCATGAAGGTGGCATGTGCCAATGCCATCTCACTATTCCAAGTGATCAATTTCAGTTCACAATTGATCATAATGAAAGGACTAAGAGTCAAAGGGAGCACATAAACAAGTCTAGTATCTGCTAACACTAACCGATAGAATAAATAAAGGGGAGAGTGATCCAACATGGGAAGTGAGATACTCAGCAGACTCATAGAATGGCGGATGTCCTAAATAGCACTCTGGCCTCAGAATCAGCCCTAAAGGCACTTGGATCTGGCTGAAAAGCCCATGAGAGTATTTCAGGCATGGAAAGCCAAGACACTCTGGCAAAAAGATCTCTGTGAGTGAGATCCCAGTGGAAAGAACAGGTCTTCAAAGAGGGAGGTGCCTTTCTCTGAAGGGAGGAGAGAACCTCCACTTTGACTTTATATACAGAATCTTTATTCCTGTATTTATTTTCTAGTTATGTTTTTATATATATCATATATTTAGGCCCATGATTTCATTTTATAAGATATGAGACACAAGTTTAGGTTCATTATTTTGCAGATAGCCAATTAATCTAGCACCATTTATTCACAAAGGTCAGTTTTCCCCTCCTTGAATTGATTTTATACCTTTCTTGGAAATCAATTTTGTGCAAATAATATCAGGAAGATAGCAGAATAGCAAGCCCAAGACCTGATTCCCTTACAGAAATATAGACTTAATAACAATACACAGTCCCAAAAGCCTTTATCAGAATATGCAAACCACTTAAGTGGCAGCAACATTCCAGAAAGAAAAGTGAAACTCAAGAACAGACACATTGACATCAGTTTTAGAAAAGCTATTTAAATTCACTTGTGTCAGCCCTTCTACCAAGTCACCATAACTTGGCACAGTCTGGAAAAAGCACCTAGTTTACAGCTTCTTCCTTTGGGTGGAAAGAGAAAAGTGAAACATGCGTAATGTTCCAGCTTTAAGGGGTCTTTCTGAACACCTGGTTTCTGTCTTGCCTGATTCAGAACATGTCCTGGGGAGTCACGGACATTGAATACCTGGAGGACTCAGACAACAGAGATATCAGTAGCTTGTTGCAGTGCCGAAGAACTTGTAATACAACAGAGAGAAGCTGACACACCCGGCATGGCCAGGAAAAGTGCTAACTCATACCTCTCTGGTAACATTGAGAAAGAAGAGAGGTATAGTGACAGTTTTCTGTCTCACGTGGCTCAGAGCATTATTGGAGCACTGGCAAATTTTGATGCTTGGGGGTTTCTGAGAACAAAGAAAGCTCAAACGGATTGGTGTAGCACCAGAGTGCCCCTGTTACAGACAGAAAAACAAAGCGAGCAAATTGCAAGAGCCAAGGAAAGAAATAGGTAGACTGTCAAACTGCAATGTGATACACACAAATTCATAAAAGGCACATTCCCATAAAAGCTTTGAGCTACTCACCCATCTACATAATTTCTAGCTTAGTGACCACTGAAAATATCTCTTTGTGCAAAAGGCATTGGTAAAAAATGGGAGATATCGTTTTTTTTTTTTTTCAAATGCATAAACCAGAAAGAATTATAAGACCTATAAAGAAAATGAAAGTGTGGCCCAATTAAGTGAACAAACCGACCCTAATGGAATGTAAGTTTGTGCAATTATGAATACAAAAAATAATCTTAAATAAACTTGATGAGCCACAAGAGACCAAGGACCACAAGCAAAACAAAATCATGAATAAAATGAGAATAACAAAAAAGAAATAGAAATCACAAAAAAGAAACAAGCAGAAAGTATATAGCTAAATTGGATAATTCATGAGGGCAATACCTGGCAGATTTTTGTTGGCAGAAGAGATGAACAACCAATTCAAATAGAGACTAGCTGAATTTGCTAAAGTAGAAAGACAAATCAAAAGAAGATAAATATAAGTGAAGAGAACTGAAGAATCTATGGTATACCATCAAACAGATAAACATATGCACTCTGGGAGTTCAAAAAAGAAGAGGGAAAAGTGTAGAAAGACATTGAAAAGATAATAGAAACCTACCAAATTTGAGGAAGGAAATAGACATTACATTTCAAGATGCTCAAAGAATTTCATTTCTCACAAACTCAAGGAAATACATTAGAGACCTATCATATTCAAATTTGTAGTGAAAGACACAGGTGGGTATGTATTGCAATTAAATAGGCATTTGGGATGCCCACCTCCAGTATCAGTATGTCTGATTTGAATACCAGCTACTCTGCTTCCAATCCTGCTTCAGGTGAGTGTGTAGTCCAGTAGGCAGCACATAATGGCTCAAGTGCTTGTATTCCTAGCACCTAAATGGGAGACCCAGAAACAGCCCCCGGCTGCTGGTTTCACCTGGCCCAACCTCCAGGCGGAATATCTCCCCCCATCTCTCTTTATTTCTTCTCTTGCTCTGTAAAATGCAATGAAAATAGATAGATAAAATAAATTAAAACATCAATGATACAGTATCTTGAAACCAGAAAGTGGAAAAAAAAGTGTATCAGGTACCAAGAGGAATCTCATAAGATTATCAAATTTCTCAGCAAAAATCTTGCTGGCTAGAAGTGATTGGCATAATATACAAAAAGTTGAAAATGAATAAAAAAAATCTGTCACATAGGAACGAACGTCCTATCTGGCAAAACTGAGACTTCATAAATACAAGATAATTACACACATCCAGGTAAACAAAATCCTAGGGAGTTAATCACCATTTGACCTACCTTAAAATAGGTACTTTGTTGTACTCAACAAAAAATAGCAAATCTTATGGGGTACAGCAAAACAGCATTAAGAAGAAAGTTTATAGCCATTATGACTACATCAAAAATTGGAAAGGCATCACATAAATGATCTAAAAATGTTATCTCAAGTATCTAGAAAGAGAAAAACAAACCAAGCCCAAAGTTAGTACAAGGGAAAGAAATAACAAAAATTAGGGAAAAATTAAAAATTGAAATTTAAAAATAATATAGTAGATCAGTGAAATAAAAGTTTGGTTTTTTTTAAAAAAAAAAAAAAACAAATTGTTAAACCACTGACCTAACACACACACACACAGACACAGTAGCCAAATTAATAAAATTGGAAGTGAAAAAATGAGATATTACAACGGATACCACAGAAATAAAAAAAATTACCAAAAAGAGATGTTTGCCAAATAATTCGAAAGAATGTGAAAAATGGAAACATTTCTGAACACATGAATGCAAACAAAATTGAGGCACTAAGACTTAGAAAACCTAAACATATTGATAACCCAGAGGTTGAAAAAGTAATAAATACCCTACCAGTTTGGGGCTGACATTTCTTTTTTTTTTTTTTTTTTTTTTTTTGACAGGCAGGGTGGACAGTGAGAGAGAGAGAGAGAGAGAGAGAAAGGTCTTCCTTTTGCTGTTGGTTCATCCTCCAACGGCCGCCACGGCCGGCGCGCTGCGGCTGGCGCAATGCGCTGATCCGATGGCAGGAGCCAGATGCTTCTCCTAGTCTCCCATGCGGGTGCAGGGCCCAAGGACCTAGGCCATCCTCCACTGCACTCCCGGGCCACAGCAGAGAGTTGGACTGGAAGAGAAGCAACCGGGACAGAATCCGGCGCCCTGACCAGGACTAGAACCCGGTGTGCCGGTGCTGCATGTGGAGGATTAGCCTAGTGAGCTGCAGTGCTGGCCTGGGGCTGGCATTTCAAGACTAGCATCCCATATGGGCGCTGGTTGAAGTTCTATCATTTCCACTTCTGATAAAGCTCCCGCTAATGTGCCAGAGAACGCAGCAGAGAAAGGTCCACATATTTGGCTCCTTCACCCATGAGGGAGACCTGTAAGAAGCTCCTGGCTTCTGGCTTCAGACAGCTCCACCAACTCCATCCATTGTGACCTTTTGGAGAGTGAACAATTGGATGGAAGATCTCTCTGTCTCTCTGTTAACTCTGCCTCTCAAATAAATCAATGATTTTTTAAAAAACAAAAATTGCTAACAAAGAAAGACCCATATTAGATGACTACACTGCTGAATTCTGCCAAAGAAGGAATAATCCCGTCTTAAACGATTGAAAAGAATGTGTGTGTGTGTGGGAAGGGAGTGGGGGATGGTACCCCATAACTCTTTCTTTGAAACCAGCATCACCTTAATTCCAAAACCAGAAAATGATACAACAAAGAAAGATAATTATAGACCAATATCCCGGGTAACCATAGATGTAAAAATCTATGAATAAAATAGTTGCTAGCCAAGTCCGACACCCAGTGCCCCTTTTGCATTCTTTTCTCAGAGCCAACAAACAATTCTACAAGGTTGAATATCTTGCCACAGGATAGCTTTGTTGATAATGAATTTTATACAGCTGTCATCTTGAATTTACTTACTGCTTAGTTTTTAAGTTAATATTACCTTTGTGATGTTTATTCATTTTGATGCCAAAAATAGTGGTTACTTGTTGCTGATTTATTTTTTCTGTAGTATTGTCATGAATATCTGAATCAGTATTAGATTATTTTGACTACCATTAACATGTACATCTATATATAATACATTGCATTTTATTCAGTATATAGCTCAGTATGGAATGGCTTAATATGCCTCTGTTAATTTTTTTAATTCTTTTTTGTTATTTAATAAATGTGAATTTACAAAGTGCAACTTTTGTATTGTTGTGGCTCCCCGCCCCGAACCTCCTTCCCTCCCACGGCCCTCCCCTCTCCCACTCCCTCTTCCATCCCGCCCTTCTTCGAGTTTCATTTTCAATTACCTTCATACACAGAAGATCAACTTAGTATACACTAAGCAAGGATTTCAACAGGCTGCCCTCACACAACTGCACAAGGTATAGGGTATTGTTCAATTAGTAGTGTTGTTTTTAAGTTTCATAGTAAAACACATTAAGGACAGAGATCCTACATGGGGAGACTGTACCAAGTGACTCCCATTGTAGATTTAACAACTGGCACTCTTATTTATGGCATCAGCAATCACCTGAGGCTCTTGCCATGAGCTGTCTAGGCTATGGAAGCCCCTTGAGTTCACCAACTCTGAACTTGTTTAGTCAAGGCCGTATCACAGTGGAGGTCAACTTCCTCCCTCCGGAGAAAGGCGCCTCCCTCCTTGATGGCCTATTCCTTCCACTGGGGTCTTGTTCACCAGGATCTTTCATTTAGATCGTTTTGGCCACTGAGTCGTGGCTTTCCATGCCTGTGAGACTCTCATGGGCTTTTTAGCCAGATCCGAATGTCCCAAGGGTTGATTCTGAGGCTGGAGTGTTGTTTTGGGCATTTGCCATTCTATGAGTCTGCTGTGTGTCCTGCTTCCCCCGCAGGATCATTCTCTCCCTTTTAATTCTATCCTTCATTATTTGCTTACACTGGTCTTGTTTGTAAAATCTCTTCAACACTTACCCTATCTTTTTTGATCGGTTGTGTACTTATACTTATCACTTTACCAAGTGTGCTGGCATTGGTACATGTCTCCTTGATAAGACTGAGTTGAAATCCCCTGGCACAGGCTCACTCAGACTTAACTCCAATGGTGGAACTAGAATTGTGCCTCTGTTAATTTTAAGTAAATTTTGTCAAAAACTGCCAAATGATAAATTAATTCTAATTATAGCATGAGATTGAAAGTTATCTCAATTCTTGTTAAAATACAGTCTAATATTTTTTTTATTTTAATCATGCCAGTGGGTTTCAAAATAATACCTCTTTGATCAATAAATATTATGTGTGTGTATTGAAATGCCACACTATAGCATATATACATACAAAAAGTTTGTTAATACGTTTTTAAAATATATAAATAAAAGGCTTTCCCAACCATTAAAAATAAAGGCATTAGGATGCAAAAGAAGAAAATCATCCACTCAGACCAAGTGGGATTTATCTTTAGTTTTCAGCATTGATTCAACATATGCAAGTCAATAAACACAACATACCACATTAACAAATTGAGGAATAAAAAACATGATTTTCTCAATAGGTGCTGAAAAACTGGTAAAATAATACCACTTTTGTGATAAAAACCTTAAGCAAATTGGGTATAGAAGGAAAACACCTAAACACAATCAGGCAATAAATGACAAGCCTACAGGCAGGATAATATTGATTAGGAAAAAGCTGGAAGTATTTCCACTAAGATCTTGAACCAGACAAGAATGCCAAATATCAACATACTATTCAATTTTGGAAATTTTAGGCAGAGTCATTAAGCAACAAAAATAAACATAATGGAAATCAGTGGGAAAGGAGGAATTCAAAGTATCACTGTTTGCAGATGATATGATTTTATACATAGGAGGACCAAAAGACTCCACTAAGAGACTATTGAAACTCATAACAGTTTGATGAAACTGCAGTTTATAAAATCAACACACAAAAATCAATAGCATTTGTATATACAAACAATGCCAAGGCTGAGAATGAAATTGTATCACTCAGTATCACTCACAATAACTGCAAAAAATTTTAATACCTTGGGATAAATTTAACCAAGGATGTGAATGATCTCTCAAGGAAAGTTATAAAAACAGTAAGGAAATAGAAGAAAACATATACAAGAAATAGAAAAAGCTCCCCTAACTATGGATTGGAAGAATTAATATAAACAAAATGTCCATACTAGCCAAAGGAATTTTCAGATTGAATGTGATCATAATCAAAATACCAATGACATTCTTATATCTAGAAAAATGATTGTCAAATTCACATGGAATCACAAGAGACCCTGAATAGGTAAAGCAATCCCTTCCTTTGGAAACTTTGTTCTTAAAACTGGCTGAAAAGCTCATGAGAGTGTTTCAGGCATGGAAAGCCAAGACACTCTGGCAAAAGATCTCTGCGAGTGAGATCCCAGTGGAAAGAACAGGTCATCAAAGAAGGAGGTACCTTTCTCTGAAGGGAGGAGAGAACCTCCACTTTGACTATGACCTTGTCTAAACAAGATAAGAGTCGGAGAACTCAGAGGGCTTCCATAGCCTTGGAAACTCATGACTGGAGCATAGGGAGATTACTGATGCCATAGACAGGAGTGTCAATTGGTAAAGTCAACAACAGGAGTCACTGTGCACTTACTCCTCATGTAGGATCTCTATCCTTAATGTGCTGTACATTGAGATTTAATGCTATAACGAGTACTCAAACAATATATTTCACTTTGTGTTTCTATGGGGGTGCAAACTGTTGAAATCCTTACTTAATGCATACTAAACTGATCCTCTGTAAAAAAAAAAAAAAAAAAAAAAAAAAGAAACTATCAATTCCCAACTTGACTCTCACTGGGATTAAACATGACAATAGGTCTGCTCTGATTTCATCATCATTTTAAAAAATCATCTATTATTTTTCACTTTATGTTTCTGTGTGGAAGCAAACTGTTGAAATCCATACTTAATGTATACTAAGCTGATCTTCTGTATATTAAGATAATCGAAAATGAATCTTGATGTGAATGGAAGGGGAGAGGGAGTGGGAAAGGGGAGGGTTGTGGGTGGGAGGGACGGTATGGGGGGGAAGCCATTGTAATCCATAAGTCGTACTTTGGAAATTTATATGCATTAAATAAAAGTTTAAAAAAAAAAACTGTGTATATGAACTATGTGAAATACATTACCTTTAAATAAATTGTCTATTAAATAAATGAATAAATAAAAAAGAAACAAATTTTCACAACAGAACACACACATAGAAAATTAGGCTTTCTGATAAACATAAAGGCAAATACAATATCCAATAATATTGTCATTTCAGCACATAGCTCAAACACAGAATATAAACACTAAAATATAAAAAATATTATATCCATAAATCATTGATTTTGAAATAAAACATCTAAAGAAAATTTGTGAATCAATAATACAATGTTGGGGGAATAATGAGCTCTTGAGTTTTTACATATTATTGAAGTAAAGTTATTTTTATGAAATTGTAATTTTAAGCTGTTTTCTGTAATCTCTTATTCAGATTTTACATTTCTTTATGATTAAGTTTTGGTGATTTATGTGTCTGCAAAATTAATTTCTTCTAGGTATGCAAATTTGCAGGTGATTGTTCATAGTTTCCCATTATAATTGTTTTATTTTTTATTTTTATTTATCTTTTATTTAATAAATATAAATTTCCAAAGTACAGCTTATGGATTATAATGGCTTCCCCCACCATAACTTGCCTCCCACCCACACACCCTCCAATCTCCCTCTCCCTCTCCCATCCCATTCACATCAAGATTCAATTTCAATTGTCTTAATATACAGATCAATTTAGTATATACTAAGTAAAGATTTCAACAGTTTGCACCCACATAGAAACACAAAGTGAAGAATACTGTTTGAGTACTAGTTATAGTATTAATTCACACTGTACAACACATTAAGGACAGAGATCCTACATGAGGAGTAAATGCACAGTGACTCCTGTTGTTGACTTAACCAATTGACACTCTTGTTTATGGCGGCAGTAATTTCCCTAGGCTCTTGTCATGCGTTGCCAAGGCTAGGGAAGCTTTTTGAGTTCACCAACTCTGATCTTATTTAGACAAGGTCATGGTCAAAGTGGAAGTTCTCTCCTCCCTTTAGAAAGTACCTCCTTTGTGGGGGTCGGCGCCTCACCGCGCGTGTGCCCAGGCCACGAGGGCGGCTGGGGCGGAGTCTGACCCAAGCCTGCCTGGCCCTCGGCCTGCTCACTTGGCAGAGAGCCTTGGCCTTGGAGACAGAAGTGGCGGTGAGGGGTTCTGCCTCCAGCTGTGGCCGTCCAGGCCTGCGGGCCCCCGGGGATTCAGACGAACCAAGCAGGGGAACAGCTACGGGTCCCACCCAGCGGTTCCCAGAGCTGCCACGTGCTGATGGGGCCCTTGCCTGCTCCCGCCCACTGGGAGTGCGTGCAGCTCCAGGTGGTTCTGTCCGAGGCCCTCATCTGGGCCCATGGGGCGCAGGAACAGAAGCCAGAGATAGGGGGCCAGCATTTTCGCTCAGCTGGTGAAGCCGCCACCCATGAGGCCGGCATCCCATGTGAGTGCCAGTTCGAGTCCCGGCTGCTCCACTTCTGATCTAGCTCTCTGCTGTGGCCTGGGAAAGCAGTGGAAGATGGCCCAATCCTTGGGCCCCTGCACTCACATAGGATACCGGAGGATGCTCCTGGCTCCTGCTTTGGATCAGCTCAGCTCTGGCCATTGTGGCCATTTGGGGGAGTGAACCAATAGATGGAAGACCTCTGTCTCTCTCTCTGTCTCTCCCTTTTTTGCCTTTCAAATAAATAAATCTTTTTAAGAAAAGAAAAAAAAAAAAAAAGAAAGAAAGTACCTCCTTTGATGGCTTGTTCTTTCCACTGAGATCTCACATACTGAGATCTTTCATTTAGGTTTTTTTTTTCTTTGTGAGAATGTCTTGGCTTTCCATGCCTATAATACTCTCATGGGCTCCTCAGCCATATCCCAAATGTGTTAAGGGCTGATTCTGAGGCCAGAGTGCAGTTTAGGACATCTGCCATTCTATGAGTCTGCTGTGTATCCTGCTTCCCATGTTGGATTGTTCTTTCCCTTTTTTATTCCATCAGTTAATATTAGCAGACACTAGTCTTGTTTGTGTGATCCCTTTGACTCTTAGACCTATCAGTGTGATCAATTGTGAACTGAAATTGATCACTGGGACTAGTGAGATGGCATTGGTACATGCCACCTTGATGGGATTGAATTGGAATCCACTGGCACTTTCTTAACTCCACCATTTGGGGCAAGTCCAACTGAGCATGTCCCAAATTGTACATCTCCTCCCTCTTTTATTCCCTCTCTTATATTTAATACGGACCACTTTTCAGTTAAATTTAAACACCTAAGAATAATTGTGTGTTAATTAAAGAGTTTAACCAATATTGTTAAGTAGATCAAAAAATACTAAAAGGCTAAAGTAATAAGTTGTTCATCAATAGTCAGGACAAGAGCTGATTAAGTCACTGTTTCTAATAGTGTCCATTTCACTTCAACAGGTTTCCTTTTTGGTGCTCAGTTAGTTGTCACCGATCAGGGAGAACATATGATATTTGGGACTGGCTTATTTGCGACTGGCTTATTTCACTCAGCATGATGTCTTCCAGATTCCTCCATTTTGTTATAAATAACCAGATTTCATTGTTTTTCTTTTTACTGCTGTATAGTATTCTATAGAGTGCATATCCCAAAATTTCTTTATCCTGTCCACTGTTGATGGGCATTTGGGTTGATTCCAGGTCATAACTATTGTGAATTAAGCTGCAATAAACATTGAGGTGCAGACAGCTTTTGTGTTTGCCATATAATTTCCTTTGGGTAAATTCCAAGGAGTGGGATGGCTGGGTTGTATGGTAGGTTATATTCAGATTTCTGAGGAATCTCCAGACTGACTTCTGTAGTGGCTTTACCAGTTTGCATTCCCACCCACAGTGTGTTAGTGTCCTTTTTTCTCCACATCCTCACCAGCATCTGTTGTTGGTAGATTTCTGAATGTGAGGCATTCTAACCCGGGTGAGGTGAAACATCATTGTGGTTTTGATTTGCATTTCCCTGATTGCTAGTGACCTTGAACATTTTTTCATGTGCCTGTTGGCCATTTGGATTTCCTCTTTTGAAAATTGTCTGTTGAGGTCCTTGGCCCATCTCTTAAGTGGATTATTTGTTTTGTTGTTGTGGAATTTCTTGATCTCTTTAGATTCCGGTTATTAATCCTTTATCTGTTGCATAGTTTGCAAATATTTTTTCCCATTCTGTCGGTTGCCTCTTCACTTTCCTGATTGTTTCTTCTGCAGTACAGAAACCGCTCAATTTGATGTAATCCCAGTTGTTCATTTTGGCTTTCACTGCCTCTTCCTCCTGGATCTTTTCCAAGAACTCTTTGCCAGTGCTGATATCTTGCAGGGTTTCTCCAATGTTCTCTAATAATTTGATTCTGTTGAGTCGTAGATTTAGATCTTTAATCCATGCTAAGTGGATTTTTGTGTAAGGTGTAAGGTAGGGGTCTTGCTGCATGCTTCTGGAAGTGGAAATCCAGTTTTCCCAGCACCATTTATTGAATAGACTGCCTTACTCTAGGAATAGGTTTTAGATCCTTGATCACAATCACACACACACACACAAACACACTCACACACACACACACATGCACAACACACATGCCATAGTTTGTTTAAACATCTTTCCTTTTACAAGTATCACTTTTTTATCATATCTTGAATATTATGCATAACACTACAAAGAATATGAGAGTGTGACTGTCTTTACAAGTTGGTGCTTCTACTTCCTGTGCACATAAACCCAGAAAAGGGATCATTGCCCATATCATAATCCTATTTTTAGTATTTTGAAGAACCTCCTTGCTGTATTCTATAATGCTTTCCATGACCTACATTCCTACCAAAAGTGTACAAGAGCTATTTGCTCCCCATCCGCTCCAGTAATTAGCATGACCTTTTTCATAATAGCTCTCTTATTAGGTTTAAGGTGATGTCCAATTCTGATTTTGATTTGATTTATATGATAATCAGTAATGTCAAAAACATTTTCATACATCTATTGCTAATTTTTATGTTGTTTTTGAATACATGTCTCTTCAAGTCCCTAGTCTACTTTTAAAAATTGGATTATATATTCTTTTCTTACTGTTGAGTTGTATGAGTTCTTTATGAATTTTTGGATCAGCTCTTAATAAAATACTTCAGTTGTGAATGTTTATCCTAACATATAGGTTGATTTCTTTTTTATTTTTAATGGTTTTCTTCACAGTACAGTAGCATTTTGTTTTGGTGTGAATCTATTTGTTTATTTTAGGTTTTTGTTCCCTGGGCTTTTGGTGAACTATCCAAGACATCTTTGCCAAGGCCAATGTCAAGAAGATTTTCCCTGGAAGTTTCTTATAGAAGTTTTACATTTTCAAGTCCTGCATTTAATTCTTTATTCTATTTTGAGCTCATTTTATGTATAATATGAGAAAAAGAAACAATTTCATTCTCATCAAATGTTTCTATTACCATTTACTAAAGATACTATTTTTCCCTCATTGTGTCTTCTTAAGTGTGTTTGTCATAAATTAGTTTAATATGTTTTTAGATACTCTCTTCTGTCTCCTCATCTGTGTTATTTTACAGATGTATCATACTGTTTCAAACTTTCCACAAAGAGTTAATATCAATACTTCATAAGCTCTTCTTAAAATAGGGGTGAAGGCAAAACTTGCTAATATATTTTATTTTAAGAATTATTTATTTTAGTTGAAAGGTAGAGTTACAGAGAGCAGAGAGGCAGAGAAAGAAAGAGATAAAGAGACAGAGAGGCCGGCGCCGTGGCTCAACAGGCTAATCCTCCGCCTTGCGGTGCCAGCACACCGGGTTCTAGTCCTGGTCGGGGCGCCGGATTCTGTCCGGTTGCCCCTCTTCCAGGCCAGCTCTCTGCTGTGGCCCGGGAGTGCAGTGGAGGATGGCCCAAGTCCTTGGGCCTTGCACCCCATGGGAGACCATGAGAAGCACCTGGCTCCTGCCTTCGGATCAGCGCAGTGCACCGGCCACAGCGCTCCGGCCGCGGCGGCCATTGGATGGTGAACCAACGGCAAAAAGGAAGACTTTTCTCTCTCTCTCTCTCTATCTCTGTCTCTCTCACTATCCACTCTGCCTGTCAAAAAAATAAGTAAATAAATAAAAGAGAGAGAGAGAGAAAGTCAATTTGAGTTTCAAATATTTAACCAAGTATCCCTCTCTGGAATAGACCCCACTTGATGTATGTGTTTTTGTGTGTTTGTGTGATATTTATATACTACTTAATTCTGCTTAATACTGTTTCAAGAACTTTTACATATATTTCTGGGGGGAAGCTAATGGTCTGTAATTCTTTTTTTAATATAATTTTTATATATTTTTATCCTATCTTTCATTTTAGTGTCAAGGCAGTATTAACTTCATAAGATGAACTGACAAATATTCCTCTTCTATTTTCATTAAAATTGAAATTAAAGTCTATCTTATGCAGAGAATTTTCAATGAATCCATGTTGGTCAGGGGATTGCGTTTTATAGATTTTAAATTGTATATTCAATATTCTTAATAAGCATGGAGCTTTTCAAGTTATACTGCATGTGTTGCAATAATTTCTGTTTCTGGAGAAGCTGATTTATATTGTCTAAATTGTCCAGTTTATGTGTATAAAGATGCTTCCAGTATTTCTTCATTATCTTTTAGATATTCTATATTACCTGTTGTGATATCATCTTTTTCCTTATACTGATAATTGGTTTCTCTGATAGTTTGATTAGTTTTGTTGTGGTGTTCAACTTCACCTATCTTTTCACAAAACTGATTGCATGTTTATATGATTTTCTGTTACATTTTTGCTTTTAATTTCATTAATTTTGGTCTTAAATATCTTAGGTTTTCTCTAGGTTGTTTTTGCTATTCTCCTTCTAGATTCATGACGTTGGAACATGTATTACTAAATTGAGACAGTCCTTCCCAAATGTGAGTTTATTGTTAGAAATTTACTTTTTTTTTCTTTTTTAATTTGACAGGTGGATTTATAGACAGTGAGAGAGAGACAGAAAGAAAGGTCTTCCTTCTGTTGGTTCACCCCCCAAAATGCCTGCCACAGCCAGCGCTGCACTGATCCGAAGCCAGGAGCCAGGTGCTTCCTCCTGGTCTCCCATTGGGTGCAGGGGCCCAAGCACTTGGGCCATCCTCCACTACCTTCCCGGGCCACAGCAGAGAGCGGGACTGGAAGAGGAACAACTGGGACTAGAACCCGGTGCTATATGGGATGCCAGCACTGCAGGTGGAGGATTAACCAAGTGAGCCATAATGCCGGCCCCAGAAATTTGCTTCTTTGTCCATCTTTATGTTTTATTTCTGTTCCGTTGTGTCTTAAAAAAATATTTTCTCTTGAGGCTTCCTTTTCTTTGATTATATTATGATGCTTGATTATGTTGTTGAATTTTTTTAATTTTGATGATTTTCTGTATAGTTGTTCTGTAAATTGTTGAGCATATGTATTGAGGTAGCCAACTATTAATATGAATTTTTCTCTTTCTCCTTTCATTTGTATTAACTTTTTATTGAAATATTTATTGTTTGTTGCATTGTAATGTAGTATTATTTTGGGTGTTGATCCCTTTTGTTATGCTAGCTTTTTAACAGAAAACTTTCAAGGCTTTGAATTCTAATACATCTAATTAATATTGACAATCCCAGTTTGCATCACTTAATGCTTGTACAGTATTATTTTTCTTTCAGCTCTTTTTCTTGAAGTTTGTCTGGGCTGAGCAGTCTTTACCTTTGGAGAGGACTAGGACTACCAGATTTAACCTAGTGTTTGGGTGTGAAAGACTGCTTGTTTTCTAAATGTTTTTTAATTGGCTATTGTTTTATGTCTTGCTAGGGTTCTCTTTCATGCTCCCTTGGCGTGAAAAAGCATGGTGTTTTAAAGATATTTTTGTTTGTTCTTAATTACATTGCTAGATTGCTGGAGATTCAGAGAAAACCATGTTATTCATTGTATGTTGACATCACAAGTCATTTCACTCTCAGCACCTTTCAAAATGTTGGATGTTTGTATTTATTTAGAGTTATTATTGGCACTTATTTTGAGGGCTGTGAAAAATTAGTTCACACTATCTTCTCAGGTGGGGAAGTCCACTTTTCTGTCATTTTATAATACTTTGTGATAAGTTTATTATACAAGCCAGTGTAATCCTTGAGAGCTTCTGTGCCTTAGTCATGTTTTGGTGCTCAGATTAATGCCTCGCTTCAATAGGCAGTCAATGAATATTATTTTTAAGCACATTTCTTTATATGCTTTCTCTTTGCTGTGTAACTGACTACCTTTGATTTTGATTGAGTCATCCCTTTTATTATATTTTCCTTTCTTTAGACCATCTTTCCAATTCTAACAAATGAAAGAGCACTAAGAAAAGGGTATATTATTTTGTCAACACATCATTATATAATCATTAGTGCCACTTTCTTATAGTTAATTTTCCCCAAATCATAAACAACATAAAGTTTTGTATTATTGGTAGATTTTATTATAAAATAGTATGCATGTAATCTGTTAGGTATATTTTTATTTTTAAATTCCTTTGGAAATTATAGTCAAATAAATATGTCAAATAAAATATGTGAAATAATTTCTGCATGGTAAAATATTTTTAATACTTCATTTTTATAAACATAATTATCACATGTACCTTTCCATTTATTTTGAAAATATTAATCAATATTTATCAAATTTTTCTATAGATTTAATGAAGAGATGTCTGTTCTTTTAAACTTTTAATGGTGTAATTTTTAATATTATTCTTCAAAGGAATAAAGGACAAATATCACCCTTGGCCTGCATTTATGAAGAGTAATGAAATGTATTGCTTCTTGTGATATATTTTAATGTTTGTTTCTATTCATTTGTGTTTCATTTCATCTGCTTTGTAGATATCTGAACAGCTTAATTAACCATCTTTTCCCTTGACATTCAAACAGAACACTGCCCATTGTTCAAATTATTCCTTGTTATCAAAATACCATATTCTTGAATACTTAATACCAGTTGTCATGCAAACTGAATAAATATATCAGGTGCAGCTAATTATCTTACAGTTATAAATAACAGTTTTCAAACTTTCTATTGTGGCATAAATGGCATCATCTTAAACATAAATGCTTTTCAAAAACATTGAGAGAAAAGATTTTTTCAAAAGACCCATTTAATTGTTATTGCATTTAAAATCAATAATGATGTGACAGATTATATCAAATATATTTTTAAATTTAATTTTATTTATTTGAAAGAGTTACGCAGAGAGGTAGAGACAGAGAGAGAGGTCTTCTATCTGCTGGTTCACTCCACAGATGGCCACAAACCCGGAGCTGCACCAATCCGAAGCCAGAAGCCAGGAGCTTCTTGAGGTCTCCCATGTGGATGCAGGGGCCCAAGGCCTTGGGGCATTTTCTACTGCTTTCCCAGGCCATAGCAGAGAGCTGGATTGGAAGTGGAGCAGCTGGGACTTGAACCGGCACCCATATGTGATGCCGGAGCTTCAGAGAAGGGCTTTAACCCACTGCGCTACAGTGCTGGCCCCATATATCAAATATTTATAAGTCATTTGCCTCGACTTTATTTTCAAGACTTATTTATTTATATGAAAGTCGGTGCTAGAGGGAGAGAGAGAGAAGAGAGAGAGAGAGAGAGAGATCTTTCATCTGTTGGTTCACTCTCCAGGTGGCTATAATGGCCAGTGCTGTGCCAGGCAGAAACCAAGTTCTTGTTCTGGGTCTTCCCATTGGATGCCAGAGACCCAAGCCTTTGGGTTATCTTCCAATCCTTTTCCCAGGCTATAGCAGGGATCAGGGACGCAAGTGGAACAGCTGGGACATGAACAGGTGCCCATATGGGATGCTGGCTTCACAGGCAGTGGCTTTATCTACTACTACACAACAGTGATTGGCTCACCAGCTTTAAAAATGCTATGATTATAAAGACTGCTTTGGTAAAGCACTCAAATATAAGACATATCTTAAAACTACAAATTTCACTATCACATTGTAGGTGGATCACTTTTAGTGGAAGGATCTTATAAAAATAGGTTTATCGAATCGTGTAAATAGTACTACATGTGGTTTGAACAGAATATCAGCAACTCAAATATTTAACAACATGTTTACTATGCCTCTAACAAGTACTAGGCATATTCTTTGGCCTAGGCATATTCCTTCTGCGCATACTCCCTGGTTCAAATTTATTCGATGAAACTGCAGAAAAAGTCTGGAGAAAAATTTACCTAAATCTCCATCTGCTTCTCTAACTCTAGTTCTGTCTCTATCAGTGTTCTATCATTTAAGTTAATAGTTATACCCATATTCGCCTGGAATTAATACGCTAATAATTAAAAAGTTAGCTCATTTTTATCACTTTTATCTAAATTGTTTTGACCATTCTGTAACAGGAATTATAATCATTTATAAATCATGCTGTCATGTCAGAGTGGAAATTCTGTCAGAACTGAGGGGAATGGAAATGAAGATATAGGACAAATGAGGAATTATTCCACTAATATAATTATTTAGACTTTTCATTTGATGATGAATATTACTCTATGCCATAATATCAAATTCTTAAAATTCCATATTTT
Source organism: Oryctolagus cuniculus (assembly GCF_964237555.1). Taxonomy (NCBI): domain Eukaryota; kingdom Metazoa; phylum Chordata; class Mammalia; order Lagomorpha; family Leporidae; genus Oryctolagus; species Oryctolagus cuniculus. The sequence continues at coordinate 40,624,507 of NC_091435.1, forward strand.
TTGCTGTTTATCAATTGTAATATGAAGCATCATGACATATGATCAGATGACTAATTTTCTAACTGTTAAAAAATTTATATTTATTTTACTCTGTTATGAGATTTACTTCAAGTACTATACTGTTACCTCTGGCATATTATATATATTGGAGAACATATCTGTTTGCAGCTTATTTATGTTTTCAACTATTTAAAAAGGGATGCAATGCCAAAATACATCAGATTTAAAAAAAAATAAAATCCTATATGTGGACATAGTCCCTTCTATAAAAATGTATTTTATTTATTTAAAAGGAAGATTTATTGAGAGAGAATGTGGAGGGTATAGAGACAGAGAATCTTCCATCAACTGGTTCACTCCCCAAAGGCTACAATGGCTAGGGCCAGACCAGGCAAAAGCCAGGGGCCAAAAGTTTCCTCTGGGTCTCCTATTTGGGTGCAGGAGGCCAAGAACTTGGGCCATCTTCTGCTGCTTTCCCAGGCACATTAGCAGTGAGCTGGATCAGAAGTAGAAAAGCCAAGGCTGGAATCAACATCCATATGGGATGCCAATGTCTCAGACAGTGGCTTAACATGCTACACTACAACACTGGCTCTGAAAATATTTTTTAATAGGCCTCTTCATTTATTTCCTGAAGATACTAACTATTGCAATCTCATATTTTAACAGCACAAAAAACCTTATCTGAAGAGGTTTTATTTGTTCAAATTATATATCAAGTATACAAGTATTTAAACATATTGTCATTTCCATGGCAGCCTATTTTTCAATTGTCAAACAATATGAAAAAAGTTAATTAATCTCTTCTTTTGATAAGCAGAATTGTGATGTTATACAGGTTACTAATCTAAATATGGACCAAATGAACACCTTTGTGCATTGTGAATACTCATTTGAAAATTTTTGATTATTATTATTGGAGTTATATAAATACTTTACAGGTGATTTACTCACTTTTCCTAAACACTCATTATTCTTATAGGGCATAAAGATCAATAAGATGATCAAAAACAGACACTAAAGAAACAAATGTACTGCAGATATGAATCATGGTTAATTATACCTCAAAATGCCTGGAGAATATTATACATGTCAACACAGATACAACAGGTAACATTCTTTAAAATTTGAACACATGATAGACTCTCTAATTAATAGTGACTTGACATTACTATTATTTCAGTATAATATTCTATTCCTAGTGAAAAAAAAATTTCATTAGTTTTGGCTTATAAATGGGTGAAACTAAACTATTTAAAATAACCATATCAATTGCAAACTTTGAAAAAACATTCACTAAAATACAAATTTTCTTACATTAAACTTCTTCCAAATTTACATTAAAATCCTAGTATATAAATGCATGTAATTTTAATTCAAATCTCAGAATTCAACATGTTGCATTTTAAAACTACCTATTAATATGGGAATAAATAACTCTGAATTCCTAATGTTGTGATTTATAACATCTTGCTTATGTTATTCAACATAGTATGACATTTTAAAAAATTAAAAATGTACCACGATTGTGTTATTTTAGTAATGTATTGGCAAACAAAAATTCTCTTGCCATGGTGGTGGTTTAAATAATCTGGCTTTATTTCACAAATACATGAGGTTATGATTGTTCTCTAAAAATATGGAATTTGAGATTGATTTCTTTATTTAAATTTTATCTACAAATACTTCATGACAGGTAATTGTACACTTGTTGAAATAAACTGTCCAGAATTTTCCCCAAGTTTTTTAAAGTTTTTTTTTTCTTGTACTATTTCAATTTGCCAATACTTCCTACTGAGAAAGTAACTTTCTCAATTGTTTGTGATACCCTCTGTTCATAGAAACAAGCCCCTTGCTGTTCAAGTCCAATCTGTGAACAGTGGGGGAAAATAAGTTAACTGTAATTGATTTGTAGTCATCAGCTAAAGCCTTTCAACCAGAAAAATCAACTGAAATTGCTAGTAGCCTTGAAGATTGCCATATCTGCTTTTCCGGTAACCCCATCAAATCCCAAGTTCTTGGTGTATTATTTCTTGAGAGTTTGCTCTTCAAATTTGGATGTCCAGTCCTCTTGTCACTGCAGTATTCCATGCTGGGTAATTGGTCAGAAAATTAAATAAAAGAGAATCTTCCTTTTTACTAGATTTAGTGATATAAACAATTAATGAGGCTTTAAAGCTTTCTCAATTCCATCCCTATTGATGTTTGTTTAGCAGCCGGTGAAAACCTTAAACTAACTTTATTAGTTTCCAGAAAACAAATCTGGAAGGATTCAGCAAGGATATCTGAACAAAATTCTGATTTCCTTTTTTTGTTGTTGTTAATTAAAGAGTTCAACCAATGGTATTAAGTAGAAGAAAAAAAATACTAAAAGGAATAAAATAGTAAATTGTTCCTCTACAGCCGACAAAATTCTGATTCTTAACTCATTGTGCCACAACTCTGGACCCATACATTCTCATCTTGAGGGTTAACTTGGGGATAATCTGCTTGCAAGTCCATTAAGTTTGTTAAAAGAATTAAATGTCTTGCTGGCCTGAACCTAAAAGCATTCTTCTGATCTTAGAAGCTGCCCTCTATTCCTTGTCATGCGTCTGCTTATGTCATCAAACTCACACATCCTCATCTCTAGAAAATGCACCTTGCCACCATGTTTGCAGCCCTCTGAAAGTTAAGCAAAACACCCAGGCAAGCCATTCCCAGACTCCTAAATTCCAAATATTCTGAGCAATCCAGCGATAGAAATTATCACTGGGGGCGAGTTCAGAGAGAGGGAGAGAGGTTGAATCAAATGTCATCTTATGGGCCATAAGAGGTTAATAAGTGGCACTCTTAGTCCCAGAACAGAGAGGCACCTTCCCACTTTATTGTTGTTTAGAAAGACTCTTTTTTAATTAATTAATTTTTGTATTTATTTGACAGTTATAGACACAGAGAGAGAGAGAGAGAAAGGTCTTCCTTCCGTTGGATAGAAAGACTCTTTTGTCTACACTAGCAGGCTAGTTGCTGAAGGATGAGAAATCCATAGCACCAAGGATGTGAACTCACCAGATGCTCTTTCCCCCTAAGTCACCAGAACAAATTTCAATTACATGAAACTCCGGGACTCCCTTTCCAACCTGGCCTAAGTTGCTTTAAAGGCCTACTCAGCTCTGTTCTCCAGAAAACTTACCACATAAGTCAGTGTGCTTACTCTAGCTAAAATGGATAGTCAAAGAATCATTACTTAGGGAGAGTATTGACCAAGGCTGGATGTAAAAGTTGGAATGTTCAGATTAATTCACAAGATATACCTTGCTATTTCAGATAAAGTAACAGAGGAGAAGGGATAGGACTGGAGCCAGAATTTTCAGTGCCTGGGAACCAGTTAACCCTATACCACCAATTTGTCTGAGGACAGAGGCCACTGAGGAACCCACACTGGGTCCTCGTGCTTCCAAGTAATGGGAATACCTTCCTCAGCGGCCCCTATGAAAAATCCAGCCCTTGGCGAGGAGGCCTCTGCAATACTTCAGTGGGCTCATTTCTTCCTTGTAAGAATTTTCCTATTCCATAATTCGGATGGTGTCCCATATCCTTCATCAATTTTTGAGAAACACGGGAGTATTCATTACTTAATTTATAGTTCATGTCTTTCAAAAGGTCTCGGCCCCATAAAGAGATAGGTAAATCCAAAACATAAGGTTGCACCGTGCCTGAATGTCCCTCTGCATCCTCCCAGCGCAGCATTACTGCGCTCATCTCGAGTTTCTGAATATCCCAGTCCCCGAAGGGATTGTGAGGATGCCTGCTTAGGCCACTTTGGAGGCCAATCCTTGGAGGCGATGATACTACGGTCTGCACCTGTGTCTAGTAGGCCAAGAATGTCCTTTCCATTTATTTTTATCTTTAAGGTTGGTCTCTGGTCTAGTTCTAAAGACAAGAAGGTACAATCTACGCCTGTGGATCCAAAGCCTTCACTTCCTTGTTGTTTCTTTGATGCACTGAACTGCAAATGCTTGCTAGGAAGGATTACAAGTTGTGCAATCCTATCTCCTGGATTAATAGCTGTTATACCTCTAGGGGACTCAACCATGATTTTCACCATGCCAGTATAATCCGAATCTATGACTCCTGGATGAATTATGAGACCTTTCAAGGTAGAGGATGAACGTCCCAACAACAATCCCACTGTCCCTTCCTCTAGGGGTCCCTGAAAGTCTGACTCAATGGCTTGCACTCCCATTTTTGGTGTCAGTATGAGTCTGGCGGTGGCACAGAGGTCCAGGCCTGCGGAGCCTGCAGTGGCTCTCTGTGGTCTCTGGGATGTCTGAAGCTGGGCCACTGACTATGCCTCCCCTGCTGCTGGTCCTGATGGGGGCCCTGATGCTGACTCTCGAATGCCCCATATATTTGCGGGCCCTGGGGACGAGGGCCCCGCTGCCCGTTTTTTGGACGCGCCCCACCATTGCCAGAAGCAAGGATGTTGCCGTCAATGTCCTTTACCGAGCGGCATTCGTTGGCCCAGTGCTTTCCCTTCCTGCATGTTGGACAAATTCCTGGTCCTTCCTGTCTTTGTTCTTTGCCTCTCCCCCTTTGTGGACATTGCCGCTTCATATGTCCCATTTTTCCACAGCTGAAACATGCTCCAGCGTTCCCTGATCCCCTATTGCCCTTCATGATTTGAAGGACTGCTGCAGCGAGGCCAGCGTTGGATAGCGGCCCTCCTATTTCCCTGCATTGTTTTATCCATACCTGAAGCCCTTTGCTCTTCCATGGTGTTATAGCGGCTCTGCATTCCTTAGTGCACTGCTCAAAAACCAACTGTTCTATCAGCGGCATGGCACGATCTGGATCTCCAAAAATCCTACCCGCAGCTTCCGCCATGCGCGCTACAAAGTCTGAAAACGGCTCAGTGGGTCCCTGTGTAATCTTTGTCAAATTCCCACCTACCTCTCCTCTGTTGGGTATAGACTTCCAAGCCTGGATGGCTATCTTGTTAACTTGTTCATACACTGCATGTGGGTAACCTGTCTGCTGGTTAGCGAATCTCCCTATGCCTAGCAGCATATCTCTGTCCCAATGCGGATTCCCTGCTGCTGCATTTTCTGCCGCTTGTTCATTGGCGAAGTCAATCAGGAAAGCTCTGAAGTCTAAGTATTGTCCTGGTGACAATGCAGCACGAGCCAACCCGCTCCAGTCATTTGGAGTCATGCAGTATCTTTGAAGATTTTCTACTTGAGCCAGCGTGAAAGAGCCGCTGATGCCATAGGCTCTTACTGACTCCGCTACTGACTTGATTATCTTTATGTCGAGGGGTTCCTCGTACCTCTGCCCTTGCGGATCTTGGAAGACAGGATAGGCACTTAACAACTCCGCACCAACCTGTTTCCAGACTCCCGGACAGAGAGTCCGCCCTCTTCCTTGCACAGATAGAGGCTCATACTGAGGAGAAGAGGCTTCAGGCTCCTCCCCTAAGTTCCCCTGGAAAGTACCATGCTTAAGTTCCTTTTTTCCTTTTAGTTGCAACTTCCTCATTTGCCGATTTAATTCCCGTACTTGCTTTATATCAGACTCTTTGTTATCGCCACACTCTTCAGACTCACTGCTGCTTTCTGAGCTACTTTCTGCACTAGTACTACTTACTAAGGAGGGGCTGCGCAACTCGGAAAGATCGGGGTACAGTTTTTTCCTAGTTCTTTTCTGACTCTCCTTCAAAGTTTTCCCTTTTTCACTGGCAGCTCTCTCGGAGCGCTCTTCCTGAAGCTCCTCCAAGGCAGCTTGACCGCTCAGAATAGCTTCACTACACTGCTCATCCTCGAGGCATGCTCGCACTAACTTCCATATTGGTCTCACTCCCCCTTCAAGATTACCCTGTTCAAATGCAAAATCCAAATCCCTGCCTAATTTGTCCCATGAAGGGATAGTAAGGCTTCCCGAAACCCCATACCAGGGTGCAATGGTATCGCAGTTATGTAAAAACCTATGCAACGTACTAGGCTTAAGTTTCAAACCGTTTTTTCGAAGCAGCGCATTCAGCGCCAGAAAAATTTAATGGGACTGTGAATTACCCATCGTCAAAAATTGCGCTCTTTCCCTGGCCACGGGTCAGAGCTCCTTCTGCTTTTGTCGCAGAACTTCCTCTGCTTTAATCGCAGAGCTATCCTCCCGCTATTATCGCAGGACTGACCGCTCTTATCGCGGATCCCCACCTTATTTTCCTGGGGGACTTACCAGCGCTGCCCTGACTGCAGGAAGTTCTGATTTCGCGTTCGAGATGGTCCCCGTATGGGCCACCAGTTGTCGCGTCCCTCGACCAGCAAGGAAGACACGACCCGAACTCTTCTTCAAGCAGTTTATTCAGGAACCTTCAACAAACTTCTTCTTCCACCTCCTTTCCTCTCCCCTCCCTCTTATAGCCATCAGCACACCAATCAAAAGCAGCCAAGTGGCAAGGATTGATTGGTACAGCAATGCAGAAGCCAGAAGGGAGCTCAGCCATCTCCTTATTAGGAGTTGTTTGTTTCTCGCCAGTCCTTCCGGGAGAAAGGAGCCGGCGCCATCTTTAGGGCTCCGTGCAATGGCTCCCCACACACAGGCCCCCAGGTAAAGAATGTACATAGAATGGACTTAGAATGATGAGTTTAGAATCGAGGGGTGAGAGAGTGGTGGCTTGGATTACCAGATGGTAGAAGTTAAGATGGTGAATGTTTGTGGTTTTTGAAGGTAAAATTCATCAAATTTGTTAACAGATTGGATAAAGAGAGTTAAGGAAAAGAGAGACCTAAAAAATCTTACTACTAGTTCTATGGCTTGAACCATTTGTTGAATAGTAATTAGTCTAATCTTGAAGCATTGGCTAAGAGAAAGTTTGTGAGGTAGCCGAGACAAAGAGACATTATTTCCTATCATATAACTTTTCACACACTCGATCCTTTAATCCCACATGACTTTCTCTAAACAGTAATTTATTTATTTTTTTAAGAATTATTTTATTTATTTGAAAGACAGAGTTAAGAGAGAGAGGTAGAGCCAGAGAGAGAGAGAGGTCTTCCATTCCAATGGTTAGCTCCCCAAATGCAGTGGCCAGAGTTGAGCTGATCCAAAGCCAGGAGCCAGGAGCTTCTTCCGGATCGCCCACTTGGGTGCAGGGGCCCAAGGACTTGGGCCATCTTCTCCTGCTATCCCAGGCCATAGCAGAGAGCTGCATCGAAAGAGGAGCAACCAGGACTAGAAGTGGTGCCCATGTGGGATGCCGTTGCAGGCTGGGGCTTTAACCCACTGTGCCACAGCGCCGGTCCCCTCTAAACTTTAATTTATATGACATATCCTCATGCCTTTGCTTGGATGATTGCTCTTTAATCTGTTTATTTTATCAATTTATATGAGTATAAATAGCCTTATTTTATCAAATTCCATAGCTAGGGCTAAGCACTCATTTTCCAGTGATTGACTTTTCCACCAGCTTGAATTAAACTTGGGTTAAATTTATGTTAAGTAGATCTATACTAAAACTTTGAGTACCTGATAGTGTCTGAGGAAATGCAATTCCCACAATACAAAATGTCAAGCTTTTCAAAAAATACGACATTTTAGGAGTAGCTAAGTGACTTTCACAGCAATACTCATATCTGTAAGAAAACAACTCTTCTGACCATTAAGACAATTTGACCTATTTTTAAATTCACTGTATTTTAGATGAGGAGGTATAAGTTTGTAAAAAGGTCAGTATAATATGTATGGAATTTCACCCATTGCTAGTCAGTTCTGTGCTATAAAATGGTTTAATTAAAAAAAAAGAATATTAAAGCCTAAACATTGCTTTTTCAAATGTAATAATTGTCTAGTTTTATATTTCTAAATTCAAAATTTCAGTAATTAAAATTTACTTGAGTTTATTATGTTGCATACAATATGATATATATATATATATATATAAACGGATATTATAACAGTAAATAGTTTTGAGTTATACAAAAAATACAAAGATGTTTCAGGAATTCCTGATAACTCTTTCCTAATATAAATATGCATGTAATAATGTTTTCTTAACTTTCATGTGAATGTTTTGACATGTTGGTGGTTTTGTAGGTTGGGATTTTGTTGATGATATTGCAATCTAATAGCTCAGGGAGTAGGCATTCAAATGATCAGGACAAATTTCTATGTATTTATTTTTTATTTATAAAGGCCTATTTAAATGTTTATTTATTTTCATTTATTTGGAAGGCAGAGAAACAGAGAGGAAGAAACACAGATGTTTCCTTTTCTGGTTCACTCCCTAAATGCCTTCAATATCAAGGAGGGGCTAGGCTAAAGCCAGATGGCTAGAAATCCAACAGTCCTGTTTTGTGGGTAGGAGGGACAAAACTACTCCAGTCAACATTTGCTGCTTCCTAGGATGCACATTAGCAGGAAATTGGACTGGAAACAGAGTGGCTGAGATTCTAACCAGACACCACAATATAGGGTGGTGTATCCCCATTTGAAATATGTAAATCTATAAGTTTATATATATATATATATATATATATATATATATATTTGATGAGTCAATATATCAAATGCTTGCCCAAGCATAAATTTTTAAATTCAAGTTTAGATATGAAATTAAACTTAAGTTTGGTCATCTATTGAGTTTAAATAAAGGAAATAGATTCATGTATGGATCCCAATGCAATACTCCATGATGACCATAAATAATTAGGAGGTAGTATATTATAAATTATAAATTTAAGCCTTGCTTAGAATATGACACAACTGGAAGAGTTGTGTATTTCAGAAATACCAAAAGAGAGGGTTTTTTGTAGCCACTTGTATCAACATTGGAGAATGAGAGAGAGGAACCTATAAGTTGAAGAAATAATTTGAATTTGTCTATTGGGCGACATTGTGTGAGCAGCTAAATGATCTTGAAGCAAACAGTTTTGGAGGAACAATTGGAAAAATCTATGTCACCGTGGTTTGAAAAACAAAGTTGTAAAAAAAGGATGGCATCACAGAGAAAATGATATTTAGACATTTGATGATGAATCCTAATAAAGAGGTACAGCAAAACTAGCTGTCAGTCTGACCTTTTCTATGTAAAACGCTTAATCCCATTGAGCTCTTTGCTGACTGAATACATAGGTAAACACTTTTTGTTTGCTTAACTGCACAATGATCCTAATAATATAATCTAAAAGGATGCTTGGTTACATTTGCAAAACTGGAGATTTAATGGTGAGCATAGGGATAAATTATCTCATATGCCTGTGAAAATAATTTTTTGGACTGATGCATTTGATATCTATTATTCTAAATTGGTATTTATAAAAATATATTCAAGATAGGATAAATTTCAACATTTTCTATGAAATAAATGAATCATTATTTACTGGTGATACAGTTAGTGAATTATAATATATTCCACTGCTCTTGTAGAATGTTTTTCAAAAATTTCCATAATTCTTAGGAATTATATCCGTAATAGACCATTTATAAAGTGTGTGAGCAAATTAATACCTTTTACTGAGCAGGGCATTTCCTGGACTTCTGTATCTCTCTTTCTCCCTTCTTACTTTTCTTTCTTCCTTCCTTCCTTCCTTCCTTCCTTCCTTCCTTCCTTCCTTCTTTCTCTTTTCCCACAAATTCCATACATTTTTATAAAACTTTTAATCTATCAAAAATAAATATGAAAGATGGTAACATATTGTATAGACAAAGAAAATCCTTCAAAACTGTACAGCCTGCAAGTATGTAATAAAACAATCTGTGCATGGTTTAAACTCTAACTTGGTCTTAGTTATACTAATATGACAGATTATATAAAGATAACATTAATTGATTGATAAAAATACATATAGCTAAACAGATTGAGAGTATTACATTATTCCAGCATGCATTTGCTTTTCTAGGTATGCTTCTCTTAGAAATGTAGATTTTTATTTCTCTATCTAGGAATACAAATTTAAATTCAGTTACTAAGTGCTTTCTTGTAATCAAATAGCTGGGTGTCTAGGGATTTGTTTCTCAAACCCCAGGCTGCATTGGATTTGAGGATAACTCTGATGTAATGTGCTAAGAGAGTAAGTCAATATAAACCAGCACACATCTGACTCTCCCAAGAAAATTCCAAAACATTATGAGGATTTTCTCACAGTCATCATCAAATAATAAAGAATAAAGTTTTTGCTTTTTTAATTTTATAGAAATACTCTAATTATAAGAATACTGAATTCCACAATTCATGCTTTGTAAGTATGTTGTTTAATAATTTAAATAATTTAAGCCTATTAATATATACACATTTATATGAATACACATAATATAGCTGTAGTTGAAATGCTAATATCTTGGTTGACAAAAAAGTCAATTACTCACTGCAGTAATTAGAAAAAACTTTCTTTTTATTTTTGCAATTTATTTGAAAGGGATAAGAGAAAAGAAGAGAGAGAGGGAGTGAGAGAGAGAGATCTTGCATCTAATTTTTAGCTCCCCAAATGCCCCAAAAAACAAGGATTGGGCTAGGTTGAAACTAGGAGTAAGGAACTCAACTTGTGTCTTTCATATGAGTGGCAGGTATTTAAGGCACCAACACTGCCTCACCAGGTGTGTAAATTACCAAGAAGCTCGCACTGGGAGTGGAGCCAGGAACTGAACAGAAGCATTCTAACATGTGAATGTGATGCTGGCATTGCAAGTAATATCTTAGCTGTTGAACCATTTGCCTATCCTTAATTTTATTTATTTGTTTGAGAGACAATGAGACATATATAGATATTTAAGTATAGGTATGCCTACAAGTATAAGTGTAGGTATGCGCAGGTCTCCCATCTGCTAGTTCACTTCTCAAATGCCCACAGTGGTACCGGCTGGGCCGAACCCAATGCCTGGAGGTAGCAATTCAATTCAGTTTTCTCACAAGTGTGGCAGGAATCCTTTCACTTAAGTCATCATCAGTGTCTCCAAGGAACACAACTGAGACATCACTACTGTGTCCCAGAGTATGCATTTGCATGAAGCTAGAGTCAGGAACCAGAGTTGCATATGGAAGAATTTCAGTACAGAATGTAGACTTCTTACCTGCTAGCTTCAATACTCAGTCCTACACTGCAGTAATTTCATTCTGTTTCTTTAGTTCTTAAAATTCAAGCCGTAAATAGTTACTGAAGATAGGTTATTTAGAGATAGGTGAAGAGATAAATCAATGGTATATAGATAATAAATCCATGTGTACATCGTCCACAACATGTTTTCAATAACACTGTAAAGTTTACATCAGTAAAGTGGATAGCCAGAACTAAATACAGAGAGATAGAACATGACACAGACAAGTATTACCTTAGTTTAATCTAGTTATTTTAGAAGGTAAGATAAAATATTTACATATTTTTTAAAATATTGAAGAATAATCCCTATATTACTAGACAGAAAAGTCAGTTGTATGATCCAAATATCATTCTTACAGAGTAGTTTTATCTTGGATACCACCAAACAATTTGATCATAGTGGTGTACACATTTGAGAATTTACTTTTCCCCAAAAAACATTTATTTAAGTATACAAACATAATGGATTTCATCATTTCATAAATATAAGTTTAGGATGTGCTTCTTCCCACCCTACACAACCCCCATCCTCACTCCCACCCTTCTTAATGCATACCTATAATAGCTTCTGAATTTACAAAGATTTCATTGAATAATCACATGCCACTTTTACTGTTTCATTGAATTAAGCACTATGAGAACCAAAATATGTAAGCAGATTCTTAGTCATCTTATAGCTGTTAGTCATAGATATATAAAGCTTATCTTATAATGATTTTTCTAAGAGATGCATTTAATGACTTTCCTTACATTATTTCATTTTTTTGCATTTTATAGAAGAATGTAGAAGTATAGATTGAATCACATAAAATATTCTTCTGTTGATATATTCCTCAAATTATCAATTCCCAAAAGACTAGCTACTTTCAATTCAATAAGCAGACATTTACACAAACTGTTTTGAAATATAACACATCCATGGATGTAATGTTCATTTTCATAAAGGGAAATCAAAGAAGCAAACAAAAGATAGAATAGCAGAAAGAGTGGATATTTTTAATAAAGCTCTAGGTTCAGCATACTAATTTCAAATACTGCAGACTGAAACCTTTGGAATGCAGGTAAAATGCACTCATATTTAGTGACACTTTGATTTGAAATGCAACAAATAGAAACTTAACTATATAGAAAATGGCAAATTAAGAAATGTGGGGTGGGTGCCAGGCTCAATCAGTTAATCCTCCACCTGTGGCACCAGCACACCGGGTTCTAGTCCCGGTTGGGGCGCCGGAATCTGTCCCGGTTGCTTCTCTTCCAGTCCAGCTCTCTGCTGTGGCCTGGGAGTGAAGTGGAGAATGGCCCAAGTACTTGGGACCTGCACCCACAAGGGAGACCAGGAGAAACACCTGGCTCCTGGCTACCGATCAGCAAGGTGCCCTGGCAGCAGAGGCCACTGTGGGGTGAGCCAATGGATAAAGGAAGACCTTTCCCTCTCTCTCTCTCTCACTGTCCACTCTGCCTGTCAAAAAAAAAAAAAAAAAAAAAGGAAAAAGAAATGTGGAAGCAGATGGAAGGTTGTACCACTTTTCTAAACACTGGATTTCCTAATTGCATGACAAAAGTGTATATAAAATTGAATGATAAAAATAGAATCATATTTGTTATGATAAAATATTCTATAGACAGCTATCAATTTTCAGCTTAGGAAATAAGTATTGTAAATAAAAAATCTTTTAAAATCTATTTTAGGCCGGAGCTGTGGCTCATTTGGCTAATCCTCCGCCTGCGGCTCTGGTACCCCGGGATCTAGTCCCGATTGGGGCACCAGATTTTGTCCCGGTTGCTCCTCTTCCAGTCCAGCTCTCTGCTGTGGCCCGGGAGTGCAGTGGAGGATGGCCCAAGTGCTTGGGCCCTGCACCCGCATGGGAGACCAGGAGGAAGCACCTGGCTCCTGGCTTTGGATCAGTGCAGCACCAGCCATAGCAGCCATTTTCGGGTGAACCAACAGAAAAAGGAAGACCTTTCTCTCTGTCTCTCTCTCTCTCACTGTCTAACTCTGCAGTCAAATAAATAAATAAATAAATAAAACCTATTTTAACATTTCTTTCATTATTTTGTACTTATTGTCCCATTCTTTTCTGATAAATTACATCCTTTCCAACACTTATCTTCCCAAACACAACCTACTCCAACATTATTATTTAAAATTTTATGGATTTCTCTTTCTGCACAACCACACAGAGGGTCCGTATGATGTTGTTCTTGGTTCCTGACATAACTTCAAGGAACGATGTCACAATTTCTGGAGACTTCGATGTTCTGCAAATGAAGGAGGAGGATGTCCTCAAGTTCCTTGTGGCAAGAACCTACCGAGGTGGCACCAAACTTGTTTCCAGATGGAATAATACATTCACAAAAGGAAAAGTGATGGCATTTGCATCAAAAATTGGAAGAGGACCTGGGAGAAGCTTCTTGCTGTCTTGTGCTGTTTCTGGCGTTGAAAACCTTGCTGATGTTAGTGTGATATTCTCTAGGAATGCTGGTCGGAGTGCTGTTCTGAAGTTTGCTACTGCCACTAGTGCTACTCCTATTACTGGCCTCTTCATGCCTGGAGACTTCATTAACCAGATCCAGGAGCCAAGTTTTCTGATAGTCACTGATCCCTGGGGTTACCACCAGCCTCTCAAGGAGGCAACTTCTGTGAACTTGCCTACCATTGCTCCGTGTAACAAACACTCCTTTCTGCACTATGCACACAGTGCCATCTTATACTACAATAAGGGAGTCCACTCAGTGGGTCTGATGTGGTGGATGCTGGCCTGGGAGGTTCTGCACGCACATGGCACCATCTCCCGTGAACACCTGTGGGAGGTCATGGCTTGATCTCCACTTCTACAGAGATCACAAAGAGATTGAAAAAGAAGAGCAGACTGCTACTGAAAAGACTGTGACCGAGGAGGAATGTCAGGGTGAATGGACGACCCCAGCTCCTGAGTTTACTGCTGCTCAGCCTGAGGTCCCAGACTGGTCTGAGGGCGTGCAGGTGCCCTCTGTGCCTCCACGGCAGTTCTCCACTGAGGACTGCAGCATTCAGCCCGACACTGAACACTGGTCTGCAGCTCCCACTGCTCAGGCCACGGGACGGGTAAGAAGAACCACTGAGTGGTCTTGAGCTGATCTTCAGTCCCTGAAGCAAAAATGGAAATGAGGCTGTAGGAAAATAAACACCGGTTTCTAAAAAAAACATGGATTTCAATTGTGTTATTAATTTTAAAGCCTCTCAACTCAGATAGTGTGATATTATGTGTATGATTGTGTTTCTTGAAATTACACTCAGGTTCAGTTAGCTCTCTCATCAAGAATCTGCATGTAAACATGCTAGGATGTCATCCAACACCTTATGAGCGAACACACAATTTAGATAGTAGTCTTGCAAGCACATCAATTGTCTTCAATTCTTATCAGAGTTAGCTTAGTAAATGTAATGTGTGTGTACTGATTACGTTCAAAATAATGACTCATAGTTAAAATCAATATTAAAAATGATACTCATTGTTGAAATTAATAGTTTTGTAATATGTGCACTTGCCAGAATATTTTAGAGATTATCCAAATTTTCAAAACTAGGAAATATAATCTTGCCAAGCCTATATCCTGTATCATATTGTTTAAAGGACTTCTTGCTGTCATCTATAAATAGTATCCTGTGTCTGTTCTGTCTGTGCATTTTCCCTGAGAATTGTCGTTTATGCAAGGTGTGTTTGGAGCACAGAAAAGGAGAAATAGCTGGGGCTTCATTGAGCTTACACAATACATTGTATGAACTGTTTCATTCCTTCCTTAGAAATAGATATTTTCTTAAATGAAACTGTGTAGAAATTGTCCTAAAATTTATATGTGGAATAGCATGATAGCATGTTTCTGAGGAAATAACTAATCATTTCCCAACTTTACACATTATTTTGCTGTGGAATACAGCAAAATACCAGGCAATTGTGGTTAGCCTATTCTTTAGTATAAAGAGTCACTTGGTAATTTAAAAGTGTCACTACCAGAAATACATATTTCAACCAAATACATATTTGACCAACAAATGGTCAAAGAGGAAATAGAAACAACTCATACAATAATTTAATTTCAGAGTAATCTTACGGAAACTTGTTGCTCATATCCACTAGCAAATATTGTTTCACTTGAAACATTGTAAATATGCAACGAGGAAAATTTGACAGTAGATATAAAGACAGCATTCATCAATGATTTCCAACATACTCATTCCACACCTTGTGTATTTTAAACCCTGTTCCTGGCATCAGGGAGATATGAGTGAAACAAGTGGTTAAGTCTCACTATCTCATGGAAACTTAGCAGTTCAATAGGTGAGGGAAATAATGAACACATAGAGGAATTACAAAATAATACTAAAAGACACATTAATAGTTTCCAAAAGTAAACAATGCATGTCTCTGTGATGCAAATGTGCAAATGACTGTCATATGAACTCAGCTTAAATTGAATAACCAGATTTTTCTTTTAATTGAACTATAAAAGTTTCCTATCTACATTCAAATACATCATTTGATCTTTACCTAAATGGTTTATATTATTTACATGCAAGTTTGCATGCTATTTTATTTTAATTCTGCTGAATGTGTAATTTTCATGAGATCAAGTCAAAGTTTCATTTCTTCCACAAAAAAAATAACAAGAAAATGATGATTTTTATGGAAGTATCTTTTCAGTGAAGTTTGTCACCACAAAAGTGGAGCTTTCCTTTATATTTCGTAAAAACATTCCCCATAAGCCTAGTGGCAGATGAAGACCTGTGGTTGATGGTCAGTTAAAAATGTGCTTCCTCATAGTCATTGGGCATGCTTGCCAACTTGTTAAATATTAAAAACTGTTGGGGCTGGCGCTGTGACATAGAGGGTCCTCCTGCAGTGCTGGCATCTGGCTGCTCCAGTTCCTATCCAGCTCCCTGCTAATTCTCTTGTGACAGCTGTGAAAGATGGCTCAAGTATTTTGGCCCCTGTACCCATGTAGGAGACATGGATGAAGCTCCTGGGTCCTGGATTTAGCCTGGCCCAGCTGTGGCTGTTGTAGCCATTTGAGAAGTGAACCTGTGGTTGGAATTTCTCTGTCTCTCCTCTCTCTCTCTCCCTCTCTCTCTCTCTGTATTAAAAACAACAACAACAACAACAAAACTGTCCGTCTACAGTAGCCAAGGCACTGAGGAAATAGTAATTAAGAAAACATTGACATTTTGTGAAACTGTGTGGTTTTAGTTAAATTTTTCTGTGATTGAGTAAATAATGTATGTTTTAGACTATGCTTCAATTTAGACAAATACTACAAACTTTTGAATTTGAGATTTTTGTCTCTGCATCCCAGTTGCAAGAAAACATTTTCATGAAAAATAGTAACATAAATGTAACTTTGTTGTGGTTTGTTCATGATACTTGAAGAGACATTTTGCATAAATTATATAATGATTCACTGAGAGAAATCAATTGATTTCCTAATTTTACTTGTAACATAGTAATAAACTATTTCACATTATAGTGACAGGATTATTATCAAGCAATGAGAATATATAAATATATAAATATATATATGTATATATACATGAGAAAGTCGTATATATGATGTGCTGATTTGCTACTTTTTAGAAAACAAAAATCAGCTGCACTGAAAGTTAACATCCTCCTGATTTCAGAGCTGATGTTGATTTCACTCTCAAGACATATCAAGGAAATTGTTGTAGAGCCCAAGTGGTTCAACTGCTAGGAATCTGTTGTTTCAGGCATGCTACTAAATCAGTCAATGATCAGCAACATAGTACAACAATCTCTGCTTTTTAATACATACTAAATGTTTAAATGTTGGTTTATCTTCACTTAATTTCTATTCAATTTTATTCTCCCAACTTTACAAACTGAGTAACATTAAACTCAAATTTACAAAAGTATACACTAATTTCTTCTTTTTTTTCAAGATGCTGCTAATTTGGGATATGAGAGTTGAAAAGAGAATTTTTGTGTATCTGTATGTGTATGTGTGTGTGTGTGACAATAAGATGTTGAAATGTGTATTAATCAAGGTTCTCAAAAGAAACAGACAATCAGATGTATGTATGTATTTATGTGTCTGTGTGTAGGGGAGAGAGGTTTATTTTAAGCAATTGGCTCATGTAATCGTGGGAACAAGCAAGTCTGAAATCTTCAAGACATATAGTTGCTTGTAATTTCTGGCAACAGCTGAGGTTGTGGTCTTCAGTTGAGGTCTGCAAATTCAAGAAACATTTTTTTTTATTGCAGTGCTGGGGCAGAATTCATTCACTCCTGAGGGATCTCAATCTATTCCCTCAAGGTCTTTAACTGGTTGAATGAAGCCCAATCACGTTATTCATGTACTGTGATTTACTCAAAGCTTACTGATTTAAATATTAATCATATCTTTAAAATATAATCACAGAAAAATTTACACTGCTGTTGGACCACAAAACTGGTCCCCACACTCTAACCAAGTGGATACATAAAATTAACCAACACACTCCACTTCTTGGCAATGTGATGGCCATCTGTAGCTCCTTACACCAAATACAATCTCCACATAGAGATGATGAAGATAAAGTTATCTTTCCCCTCTAACATAATATAATATTCCCAAGGATAACTGAAAGCACACTAAGATTTATCCAGAAGAGGTTGTGAAATCTTTCAATATAGTAATTTCAATATAATAATGTGATTTTAATAACATTTATCACAATAATATAAAGTAGGTATAGATTGTGCTTTATGTAGGGTGTAAGAGAGAAAGTTATTTTCTTTATATATACATATATATATATATATATACATACAAATATATTCATAAGAAAATAAAGGGGCTGGTGATGTGGAATAGCAGTTTAAGACACTGTCTATGATGCCAGCATCCCATATGGACACAGATTCGAGTCCTGGTGGCTCCAATTCTGGTCCAGCTCCCTGCTATTGTGCCTGTGAAAGCAATGGGGGAATGGCACAAGTGCTTGGGCCCCTGCACCTATGTGGAAAGCCCAGAAGAAGCTACTGTCTACTGGCTTCCTTCTGGGCCAGCCCGGGTTGTTGCAGACATTTAGGAAGTGAAACAGCAGATGGAAGATCTCCCTCTGTCTTTTCTTGTCTCTCTGTCTCTGTAACTCTGCCTTTCAGATAAATAAAATAAATCTTTTAAATAAAGAAAATGAAGAAATACTAATAAAATTGTAATTCTCACTCTGCAACTGATCATAGCTGATATTTGTAACTATTATCATAACTTCCCTTTGTTCTTAGCAACTACCTGTGCTGGTCACATTTCTTTTCTTGATGTAATAACCGAAAACTTTTTCTCTGGAGAGTTCATACCATTAGTTGTTCTTTCTAACTTGGAGCATCATTTAAATTAACTTTAATCACACTACTTTGTAATACCTGGTGGTACCATAGGGATCCCCTATATTCCAGACAAACTCTTCCTTACTTCCATTACTGAGTATTACTCCAATCTCTCTGTGACAGTCAGGAACAATCACCCCAGCCATTATAGTAACTTTCTTATTTGCCTTTTGAATCAGAGGTATGAGAAACCCAAAGACTGTTCAAGTTGTTAACTTTTGATTCACTGCTCTATCTCGGGTGGAAACATCCATTCTTTTAAAGCTGAGACATCTACACCAGCGGAGGATAAGGTTTTTGGGAAAAGAAGCAAACGATTTGCCAAAAAATTATTATGGATTATGATAATGTTCCCAATTCTATCCCTTGCTTCACGGGCACATGGATCTTGATTATGGGGGAGCAGCACAACATACTGAATCATAACCTAGAATAGGTGCAAACTCATAGAGAACCTTGCTCCAGCCCTTATATTACTAAATCTATAACTTATCTTATAGCATCTACATATATAGCATATATACAACTGATAGCATATATATAGATTATAGCATCTACCTACTAGATGCTATAACTTAGTTTTAAAAAGACTATTTAACTTTCCTTTCAAACCAGATGTTTCACAATAGTGAGAAACATGCTAAGACCAGTGAGTTCTATGATCCTGGTCTTTGTGCCACATTTTTAAAGACTGATTCATTTATTTGAAGGCAGAGTTAGAGAGAGAGAGAGAGAGAGAGAGAGAGATCTTCCTTCCACTTTTTAATTCCCAAATGGCTGCAACAGCTGGAACTGGGCAGATCCAAAGTCAGGAGCCAAGAGTTTTTACTGGTTTCCCATGTAGGTACATGGCCCCAAGCACTTGAGCCATCCTCAGCTGCTTTCCAAGGTCATTAGTAGGGCATTGGATTGGAAGTGGAGCAGTGCTAAGCCACAGTGCTGTCCCTGCCACATTAATTTTTTTGTGAAGTAAACACCTTGAACAGAATCAGTGCCAGGTGGAATATAATGATGGTGAGGTCAGCATTGAGTTGCAGTAGTTTAAGCTCCCACTTGTGACACCAACATCTCATTTCAGAGGGGTGATGGAGCAAGGGTTTATTCCTTTGCTTCTAGTAGATCCAGCTTCATACTAATGCACATGGAAAGGCAGTGGATGATGACCCAAGTGGCCCCCTGCCACACATGTGGGGACTAGAATAGAATTCATGGCCCCTGGTTTCTGTCTGGCACAGTCCCAGCTGTTGTAGATTTTAGGGAGTAAACCAGCAGATAGAAAATTCATATCTCTCTCTCTCTCTCTCTCTCTCTCTCATCTCCTCCCTGGCCCTAGAACTCTGTCTTTCAAATAAATCAATACATAAATTTCCAAAAGGAATATGATAATGGTGGACAAGACATTCTATAAATAAAGGAATGGTAGTTTTTGAAGAAAAATTGCATGTAGGAAAGGCAAACCCATTTCCAGAGTTATCTCTCATTAAAGTAAGAACAAAATTTGACCTCTTCCCAGATGGAAGTGTCTCAATCTAATCAATACACTATTAAGCGGCTGACTGATCACCTTAGTGAACTGATATTCTCAGTTGCTGGCATTTTGGTCACTCAGCAGTGGCTATAACTACCTGTCTTTGATGAGTACATGTTACTCATGTATAACCATAATCCATGCCACCATGGCCACTTTGTTCATGACCCACTGGACAGAGATAGTGGTGGCTAGAGAAAAATTTTGACTGAAGCCACAGGACACAATTGTACATTTCTAATCAAGTCCCTTCCAAAATTCCTAGCTCCACTTCTAAAGTATTGCTATAACTCTTGAATTGGTATATAGTTACACATATTGTTCTTACTCCTTCCAGGAGAAAGAAAAAAAAAAAAGACACATTCTCTACTGCAGTTTTTAAGATATGTCTAGAAAGACATTTCAGTTTTTGACTATCTGTTTTCTTGTGGTGGCTACCTACTGGATAGAACCATCTTTAAATTAAGACAGAGTTTATCTTTCTCTATCACCTTTTATTAGTGATTTTCCCCCAAGGCCATACCCTCTGTTCAGGAGAGAGAAGGCAGTATAGCAAGAATGATGTACTTAAATATTTAACTGGGAATATTTCTAATAAAATTTTTAAAAACTGGGTCTTATTTCTCACTGCTAATTATAGTAAAATTCCAGAAATCAGGAGATATAAATAGGAAATACTTGTCAAGCTAAATGGAATCAAGTCCTGATAGATTTAGAAACTCTGAGCCTACTCATATTGCAAAAATTAGGATACAAGACTTTGGGGAAAACACCAAACATGTTACTGTGTTACTGAATGATAATTTGCTCCAGACATTCGTTGTGTGGTCAAATACCAACTCACCATCTCTGCAGAAATACTACATCTGGCTCTGAATAAGTCAGAGATGAGACAAAACAAGAAAGACTCCCAGATTGGCCGGCGCCATGGCTCACTAGGCTAATCCTCTGCTTGCAGTGCTGGCACACCGGGTTCTAGTCCCATTTGGGGCACCGGTTCTGTCCCGGTTGCTCCTCTTCCAACCCAGCTCTCTGCTGTGGCCCAGGAGTGCAGTGGAGGATGGCCCAGGTCCTTGGGCCCTGCATCTGCATGGGAGACCAAGAGGAAGCACCTGGCTCCTGGCTTCGGATCGGTACAGCATGCCAGCTGCAATGTAGCCACTTGGGGAGTGAACCAACAGAAAAAGGAAGACCTTTCTCTCTGTCTCTCTGTCTCTCACTGTCTAACTCTGCCTGCCAAAAAAAAAAAAAAAAAAAAAAAAAAAAAGGACTCCTAGACTTCAGGGATTCTGCAGCCAGGAAATAGGCCTAGGTAGGCTATTCAGCCACCAACAAAAACAAAGATTCTTACAAAAAATAATGGAAAATGGAATTTAAACACAATTATTATTTATTATTCTTCTTATTGAAGTGCAAGTTTTTGAAAATCATACATATGTGAAGTTTTCATCAAATGCATGGAAAATGCATATTATGATAAAACTGAAGTGTAGATGTCAGATTATTTTGCACCAAAATAAATTTATATTTTAACTATCACTTGAGAAGAGGAAAGGATATGCCCAGATGTGGTACAGAGATGCAGGTTGGGAGGGTTTTCCGATACATCCAGAGGCCCAGAATTGAGGGGCTCTGGTAGGCTCAGAAGGTGAGTTTGCTGCTCTGTTGGGCCTGAAGAATAGAGTATAGGGCAAAAAGTATTCTTCTTTTTAAAAATATTTTTTAAAAGTTTTATTAATGTAAAGAGAAGAGATTTCATGTATTTCATAGATATGTTTCTAAGAAGATAACCAGACTTCCCTTATTCCCTCCCTCCCTCATTCTCCCCTCCTTCCTTCTTTTCTTCCTTCATTTCTTTTTTTTCTTTAATTTTTGCCATAACTATGGAATTGTATCTCCCAGGATTTAGATTTTTCTTGTTGCTCATGATGCTTTCTTTCTACCAATTTCTCCCTTTTGGAATTGAAAAGTCTATCCTCTGCCTATTCCTATATTGTATTTTCAATGCAAATAGATTAACCTATTTCACATGTTCTCAGCTGGACGTAAGTTTATCCTTAGGATAGTACCTTGAGTCTCACCCCTATTTGACATAGATAAGGTATAAGTAGGATTTTATAGTTATGGTTGATCTAGAAGGGGTTAAGATTCTGGACATGTTGGGATGAAGTGTATGCATTGTAAATGTTTGAAGGCCATTGAGCATTTGCAGGCAAGTAGTGTTATGGGTTTAACACTGCCTGTCCTGGTCTTAGTCCATTTTTATGATGCTACCATGTATTACCCTGTAATGGGTATTTTATAAGGAAAGGAATTTATTTCTCATACTCCTGGGACCTGGGGATTCAAGATGAAAGGCACCATCAACTTGAGAGAGTCTTCTTGCTGTGTCACACCACAGCAGAAATTAGAAGGGCAAATAGGGGGACAGAGAAAGGACATGAAATCTGCATTTTAGAAAGACATACTTCCTCAGACTCACTTGCTAGCATTGTGGCATTAGGATTCAAGTTTTCAGCACATGACTGTTGAAGTACACATTCAAACAAAAGAACCTTTAAAATACAGAATTGATAACAAGTGTTTGGTGCAGCAGTTTGAAATGGCTGTTGGGATGACTATATCCCATATTGAAATGCCAAGCTTTGAGTACTGACTCTGCTCTTGATTCCAAGATTCTGACACTGAGTCTCCTCTTGTTCTCTTGATGCACACCTGCCGGTGTGCATCCTGAGAAGCAACAGGTGATGGCTCAAGTAGTTGGACTTCTGTCACTCACATGGGGGACCTGGGTTGAGTTCCTGGCTCTTGAGCGCTGAGGAATGAACCTATGTTAATATTTCTCTCTCTCTCTCTCTCTCTCTCTCTCTTGCTTTTGGTCTCTCAAATAAAATAAATAAAATGTTTTAAAATTCAACATTCATATGTTAAAGTCCTAAACCCATTCTTTAAAAATATAACCTTATTTAGAAATATTCATGTCATGCATAACTAGCTCTGTTACAATGAGGTTATTCGGGTCAGCATTAAACCATCATGATTCATATTGTAAAAAGGGGATATTTGGACACAGACCCACATAAACAGAGAAAAGACAAATTGAGTATACAGAGACAGCCATCTACAAAGATAAATGAAAGTCCAGGAAGAGACCCTTTCCTCACAGCTCTTCAAAGTATTCAACACTACTAACACCTTGGTTTTAAACTCCAAGGATCTAGAACTGTGAAAAAAACAACCTTACACTACTTAAGTTATTCACTTTGTGGTAAATTGTTATGACAGTCTTAGCAAGCTAATATGAGAATGGTAAGTAACAACTTTATTCTTATTATAGAAATTTAAAAATTCTGTTGTTTTTTTTCATATACTGTATCATTTTATCTGTACACTTTATTTAAAAATAAGTAAATATATCATAACAATTTTTAAAAGCTCACATTCTGGAGGAGTACAATAAACAATATTCTAAAATATTCTAGATATTTGTAGCTTTTTCATTATTGTGCAATGACAAATTATTAGAAACAAGAAAAATATTATTTTCCTGAATATATATCATCATGTTGTTTTCTAAAGAATTTTACTGATTAATTCTAGCAATATGACAATATCACTTTTCTTTTCTCATTTCATTTTAAATACATCTTTGTGGGTCAAGAAATCTTGTGCAATGATTTAAGCTGCTGCTTGAGTATTACTTTGATTATAGCTACTCTACTTCTTGTCCGGGTCTCTATTAATGTACCTAGCAAGGGTGGAATGTGGCTCAGGGACAGCGTCCTCTGCTATCCATGGAGAAGACCAGGATAGAATTTCTGGCTACGGTCTTCAGCCTGGCCCAGACTCGACTGTTGGGTACATTTGGGAAGTAACCGAGCTGATGTAAGATGTTTCTCTCCGTCTCTCCTATTGTCTGTGTCACTCTGTCTTCTAAATAAATAAATGAATATTCCTTTAAGTGTCCAAAGTATCATTATCTGAAGTAGCTTGCAGTTCATTACTAAAATCCAGAAAATGGTCAGGTCAATAGCATGTGATACATCATGACCAAGCTTAAA
Source organism: Oryctolagus cuniculus (assembly GCF_964237555.1). Classification (NCBI taxonomy): domain Eukaryota; kingdom Metazoa; phylum Chordata; class Mammalia; order Lagomorpha; family Leporidae; genus Oryctolagus; species Oryctolagus cuniculus. Next base: position 40,648,529 of record NC_091435.1, read on the forward strand.
CTCTACACAATGTTATTGGCAGCAATAAAGCATAATATATGACATTTTAGGCCACATGAATATGTGATGACAGTGTCTGATAAGGATTAAATAAAATTTCACTAAAGGAAAAAAATACACATAAAAGAAATAACTGAAAAGTGATTCATGCAAAATCAGGGGATCTGAGCATGTGTTTATTAACTTGTTAAAATTTTGTTGGCAAATTCAAAGCATTGATTGTGGACTAGAAGGGGAAACTTTGGTAGCAGCAGTTATTTTAAGCAAGACCACGATGTTTTGGATTCCTCTAAATCCACAGTGGTTCACGAAAGCATCATAATATTACATGAACCTTTTTAAGCATGGTCATTTGGAACACTCTGCAAATGTAAATTTAATGTCAGCCTTCCCTTCCTTCTGGCTCACTGCCTGTAATGGTTATCTTTCTACTCAAACTTGTAAAACACAGGAAATTCTGCTAGAGATTTTGTTTCTTAGAAATTTTTTAAAAGAGAAATTTCCATAGAAAGCTTATAAAATATAGATATATATGCACACATATATATTTGTAAAAAGTGTATGTTAAATTATATAAGTAAATAATTACAGCTATATACATAGTTTATAATTTACATATTGATGGAATTGGCTATTTGATTGAGGAATCTGGGAACTCCCATAATATACCTTCAGCAAGCTGGAGAACTGGCAATGCTGGTAGGATGACACTCAAGTCTAAAGGCCTCAGACCAAGGTAAGTTCAAGCCTGAAGGTCCAAGGTCCTAGCAGCCTGCTAACACGAGACCCAGAGTACAGAGGCTAGACAACCTGGGGCTCTGATGTCCAGAGGAAGGGGAACAACATAACCCTGACTCTGAAAGAGAAAAATGAGCTATTCTATATTTTTCTCATTTCCATCCAACCCTGAACCAATTGCATGAAGACTTTGTATGTTGAGGGCAGATCTTCTCTACCCAGTCTCCTTGGTAAACATCCTACAGACTCCCTCACAGGCAGCCTAATTATTCTAACCAGAAGCAAATCCACCTGTTTCCATTTCAATTAAAGAGGAATGAGCTTGGTGCCTACCAAAATAGTGAGAATAAAAAACATTTTATCAGCTCACTGTATATCCATTAATTCAGTCACTTTGACACCCAAAATCAACCATTCCAACTATGAAGAGTAATCTATGTAAACTTCCTATTAAATATTTCATATCTAAGCAACTCACATAAGAGGACTAAATCAAATCACATGCTGCAAAAATACACTCTCTAAATCATTGAATTCCGTATAGTTATAATCAAAATATATCTTATAATTCATGTTTTATTAAAAATTATTGACAAAACTAGTCTCTAGAGGAATTAAACTGTCAGAAGTATTTGCCACATTTTTAGAAGCAACACTCATATGCCATTTTTAGTACTTATCAAGTCGAGTTTGGGGACTATGAAATTTATCATCACATATAAATAATTCTGTTTCTGTTTGATTTTCTCACAATACTGCATACTGTCTGATGTCAATTAAATATTATTTATCTCTGCTATCCCATAATCAAATATAATATCTGTTACGTGGTAAAAACTTAAGCCATCTAATTTTTCATTAATTAAGGTTTTATAAGTTTTCAATGTACAATGAAATGCAAATATTGGTTTCTGGTTGTTTATATCACTGTAACATTTGTAGATTATTTCATTTAGAATAAAAGTTAGGAGGCCAGTGATATGTCACCCGAGGTTAAGCTATAGCCTGCATTATCAACATTCCATCTGAACACAGGTTTGATTTCTGTTCCTTGATAATGCGCCTGGGAAGCGAGTAGAAAATGGCCTGGATCCTTGGGCCTCTGATACCCATGTAGGATACCCAGATGGATATCCTGACTCCTTTTTTGATCTGGCCTAGTTCCTGCTTTTGAAGTTATGTTGGGAGTGAACTGGCAGATGGAAGATATCTCTCTCCCTCTCTCTCTCTCTCTCTCTCTCTCTGTCTCTCTCAAGTCTCAGTTTCAAATAAATAAATAAATCTTGAAAAAAATTCTTAAAAACTCTTGAAACTAAATGCCCTCTGGATTGTTCTAACTTTTGAGTAAAACAAAGATTTTCATTTGTTTAAATTATTGAATCCATAGGACTCCACAGACACCTATAATATACTCAATAGGTCTTTGCTATATTTATCATCAAATACATTCAAGATAGAGTAAAAGTATGTTCAAACACAGAAATGAAGAATATATTTCACCTTGAGGAATTCAACAATATAGTAGAAGAATCAATATATCAATATTTAAATAAAGCATATAACATGATGATAGAGGAAGAATGTTTTCTAAAACAGGTATGAAGAATAGGTCATTAATATTTTCTAATGAAGTGAAGGAGAATGTAAAGCAGAGACACTGAGATAGAAAACCAAGACTTTTCTGATGGAAGCAGAAAATAAAAAAGAGCCTTACCAAAAGAAAACCAAAAGATCAATGACTAAATATAAAGATATGTAACATAATGGCCGCCATGGCTGACCTGTGCGCTGTGCCGATCCGAAGGCAGGAGCCAGGTGCATCCTCCTGGTCTCCAACGTGGGTGCAGGGTCCAAGCACTTGGGCCATCCTCCACTGCCTTGCTGGGCCACAGCAGAGAGCTGGACTGGAAGAGGAGCAACTGGGACTAGAACCCCATATGGGATGCCGGCACCACAGGCTGGGTATTAACCAAGTGAGCCACGGCACTGGCCCCATAACATAATTCTTTATAACACAATACCGTGAACAAAATTCAGATCAATCAACGTAGAAAAGTTATGTTCTAAAATATTGCAGGTATTTGTAATTGGGAAAAATTATGCAAACTGTAATAGCACAGATATTTTTTAAATTAACCACACTATCAATTTAGATTCTGACATAGAATTTACCTTGATTCAAATCAAATAGTGGCTATATCCACTCAAATAGTATTTCTTGATGATTTTTGAAGGTACTGATTAATATAATAACACAATTTTTTAAAAAGTATATACATTTTAGAAAATAAAAATGATAAGATAAAGGCAAAAACCAAGAAACTTAGTTATAATAAAAGTATACCAAAAGTTTTAAATAGTTTTATGAGGAAGTTGAATTTAGAAAGTTCACATATGGATACATACATATAGGTATAATAACACAATTTTTGTCTATTGTATCATTAGATAGTAAAATGGAAATATAATATCATCCATCATGTTGTCAAAATTATAATGTCATATCTGTGCATCCTTAAATCTGATTCTGCAGTTGTAGTGCTCTTGGTGTTCAACAAGAATGAATACAAAATCCTTTGTCAGAAAGACAGATTCATACTTTCAAACTAGTTTTTGAGAAATTGCTAGGAGATACTGACATGACAATAAGTGGAACACAAAATATGTATGCATAAGGAAGAAAAGCCATCCAAACAAAACATGTAAATATATATACAAACAATAAAATAGATATCAAAATGGTGTTCAATATTTCCACTTATAAATCTTTCTGGTGTAGTCTTTGAACAACTATGTTCATTAGTCTAAAGAAATTTTCTTAAAACATTGAAGTTACCTGTAGATAGTATAGTATTCAAAAGGAGGTATAGCGGCCGGTTCCGCGGCTCAATAGGATAATCCTCCGCCTGCGGCGCCGGCACACATGGTTTTAATCCCAGTCGAGGTGCCGGATTCTGTCCCGGTTGCCCCTCTTCCAGGCCAGCTCTCTGCTGTGGCCCGGGAGTGCAGTGGAGGATGGCCCAAGTGCTTGGGCCCTGCACCCCATGGGAGACCAGGAGAAGCACCTGGCTCCTGCCTTTCGATCAGTGAGGTGCACAGGTTGCAGCGCGCCGGTCGCGGCGGCCATTGGAGGGTGAACCAACGGCAAAAGGAAGACCTTTCTCTCTGTCTCTCTCTCTCACTGTCCACTCTGCCTGTCAAATAAAAAAAATAATAAAAAAGGAGATATAGCAAACGTAAAAACCAAGAGTCAAGTAGAATTTATAAAATAAAGAAGTTAATGTTTTTATCAACGGTTTGAATACAATTGACATGGAAATTAAACCACCAACACGTAGATCATAAGAAATTATGCTGAACTCAGCAATGGGAAACAAATAATATTAAACATGTGAAAAAGAAATTTAGAGAGAATAGAGAAAGAGATGTAAGTTTTAATCAATGTATTCTGGAGTCTTGGGAGATTAAGAAGGATAGAGGTGCAGAAAGACAGGAAGACACAGCAGTAAGCAGAGACAGTGATACAGAACATAGAACATGCGATACCACAAAGTATACTGTTAATTCTCCTTCACCCTGTCCTACCCTGGGGTGCAGTAATGCATAGGTTCATGTGAGCAAACATTAGAATTTACAAAACTTACAGAGATTTTTGTGTGCTTACAATTACAGATGCATAGATATACACAAGTATTTGTGTATAGAATATAAATGAAATTACCTTTTCAAAAATGGATAAAAGTGCCTGATGTTATCTCTAAAGTAATTATTAAAAATAATAATAATAATAACATGGTCAGGCTAATCGGATATTGCTCTATCAGTTAGTGAGTTAAAATATTAATTAGTATTTTTTTGTATAATCTCTGTATATTAGCAATTGGAGTTGCACAATTAGGCCATCCTCAGATCTGTTCATGACACAACAATATAATGTCTGGCATTGGAGAGATATTGAAGGTTTCTATAGTCTCTTCTCTGGGATTTGTGACAAGGAGCAACAAAGGAATGAAGCATAGGAGGCTTTCAGGAATCTCCATCTAGTGTATATTCTTATGATCAGTCAATACCAAAGGTTTAGAGGAACCCAATGTTCAGGGCTTTTAAAGCATGTGTTCTGAGAGCAAACGCTTTGTACTTTATATCAACTTACATTTCTTCCAACATAGCCATGTGTTAAATAATTTCTCAGTGTAAGAATGCTGCAATATCTGAAGTTTTCCTGTGGTGGATCTTGGTTTTTAGTATGTTGAAATACTTAAAAAATGGAAATGGCATGGGATCTTTGCAATGTCTGAAAGGCCAAAATTAATGTGACTTTGTGACTATTAAGGTGACACCAGACCAAAAAATGTACTTGAAATGCACAGACATTTATAAGAATATTCCTCAGAACAAAGTTTTGCAAAAGCCTTAGCATAGACTCAATGCAATTATATGAGCATGGAAAATAAACTGGCATATTCTTTTTTTTTTTAATTTTATTTATTTATTTTTGACAGGCAGAGTGGACAGTGAGAGAGAATGACAGAAAGGTCTTCCTTTTGCCATTGGCTCACTCCCCAGTGGCTGCTGCGGCTGGCGCACTGCGCTTCCAAAGCCAGGAGCCAGGTGCTTCTCCTGGTCTCCCATGCGGGTGCAGGGCCCAAGGACCTGGGCCATCCTCCACGGCCTTCCCAGACCACAGCAGAGAGCTGGACTGGAAGAGGAGCAACTGGGACAGAATCCAGCGCCCCGACTGGGACTACAACCTGGTGTGCCAGCGCCACAGGTGGAGGATTAGCCTATTGAGCCGTGGTGCTGGCCAACTGGTGTATTCTTATAACGGAATGCAACACAATATTGAGAATGAATGCGTTACACATGCAACTACACAGATAACTATCCCCATATATGGCCTCACAACAGAAAGCAAATAACCAGAGTACAAAAGGGATAGTGAGTAACTCCAGTCCCATAAGGTAAGACACAGATTAAACATATTGTTTACTAATGCATATATTTGTTGTATTACAAAGGAAGGCAAAGACATCATTATCATTGCCAAGAATGTTGTCATCAGTTAGGAGTAGAGAGAGTTTTTAGTGATACATGATAAAATGGTTCTTTTTAAAATTTATTTTATTTTATTTATTTTTATTTTTATTAATATAAAGAAAACAGATTTTATGCATTCCGTAAGTAAATTTCCAAGAAAATAGCCACACTTCCCTCAATCCTCTGCCCCCTGCCCCCAACCCCCCTTTCTCCCTCCCCTCTCTGTAGCAATTTTTATAAAGCCATAATTTTAATAATCTATATCCACAGGCTTAATTTGCCACAAATCATAACATTCATGTAATATTAAAATAAAAAATGGATGGACCACCACAGTTCTATGAGAGTATAGACAAAAGCTAAAAATGAAAATCAAAATGACTACTTTGTTTCTACATATTACTGGGAAATAATTGTCTAAACATTAAGATTCTCCCAAATTAGACTTTAGGCTCCTTGTTGACTGACAAGGCATACTAAGCATTTGAATGTTAATTGTATTTCCTATAATATTTTAGTTAGCTCTGATGCTCCACATTTCAGAAAGTAACATGTAAATTTTGATGTTTAAAATTTTCAGCTCTTTTTAAATAATTTAGTTAGGTATTCCAACACACTTTGTTTTATCTCTGTAATGCACAAAGTGAAGGACTCTGCTACATAGCTTAACAGTTGATAATTTTGTATGCACATATAAGATGATACTAGCAGTTCATAGTAACAGCATACTATGAAAAACTATGCATGAATTTCAAATTTTGTTTGCAGCAAAATAAAATTATTTTTCAATTCCATTTCTGAGAAAGCTTTTGAAGCACCCTATATATGTATTGTGTTGATATGATTGGTAAGTGAAAAAATATTGTCACTAGTAAATATTTAAGCATTTTTCAACTTCAACAGTTTTGTTCTATGGTTTTCCATTAAAAAAAACCTCTTTCTCCTTCCCCCCAAAATATATTTTTATCTTTTTTGAATTCAGATCTTTTCTTGTGCCCCATATGATCCTCTTGTTTCTGTGCCAAATCACCACTCAACTATTTGTCTTTCATCCCAGATCCATGAATTTCAATTTTTATTTTATAAATATTTGTTTATTTATTTATTTGGAAGGCTGAAAGACAGAGAGATGGTTCACTGTGCAAATACACACAACAGGTGGAAGTCAAGCAGGCTGGAGCCTGGGACCTGGAAGTCAAATTAGGTCTCCAACTTTGGCATCATAGAGTAAACCACATTAACCATCATCTGCTGCCTCCCAGTGTGTCCATCAGCAGGCACCTGGAATCATAAACAGACTCAAACCCAGTCAATCTGATATGGTACACAGGTACCCCAAAAGTCATCTTTCTGTTGCACAAAATGATCAGCCCTTAAAAATTTCATTTATTATAGTATTTTTCAAAAATAGATTTGAGTTCCCCTTCTCCATGTACATATGTAGTACATTTTTTCTTATTTTGTTTTTACTTCATAATTCTTGCATAGTGGGGTTTATATTAGAGGGTTAAATAATCATATTGAAAAATAAAGAGATTTGTAAACTGTAGTCGTTAACATTAAAGGTTTGTAAAATCTGTGTCTAAAAGGCTTAAAGTACTTCATACTGTTCTCGGTTGTCCAGTACAGGCATGTTTTCCTATTAAAATATAATAGTATGAAAGTGTAAGTAAAGTGGTTCAATACAGCATTAGATGTTTAAATACTTTTTAATTGCTTGATAACTCATAGAGAATGTGATTAGGTATCATGGTACTATGGAGGCATTTTAAGTCACTGTAATACAGTCTCTTCAGTGGATTTGTTGAAAAATTTTGAATCAGAGTGTGGTTATGCATATATAGATGGGAACAAACAGATTAATTTTATTGGGAGAACCTCACTGTTATTTGATGGTCAATAAATACCATTTCCAATAGTCTTCATTCATCATTCATGTCCTTGACTTTTGGATTTCTTTTCATATTCTGAGGTACTTTTCCTCTAAACACATCTCTCTCTCTCTCTCTCTCTATCTCTCTCTCTGTACATATATGTGTATTTTAAATTGTTGAATTTTGTATCTCCATCCATTTTGTCTCTTCCACAATTTATTCCAACCTCAGATCAAGAAAAGAGCTAAGGTTCATAATTGATCTACATACATATAATTTCAAAAGCAACTGTAAGAAGACAGAATCAAAAGGAAGTGAGGAAACAGCCATCTTTATATTGCTTTAAATATTTTCAGAGGGGATATATCTCATTGTTACATAGGAAAGAAAATAGGAAAGGAAATTTTACAGGCTAAAGCTACATGAGACCGATTAGATTATGCAATGTGCCTGGGAACTTCCATAGAGACTTTGAGATTTGAGATTAAATCATGCATGGAGCCAATGGCTCTTTAGGAATAAGCCAATTACATTATTCACTGAGTGTGTTGATGACTTAAGAATTTTTTATGCTCTTACACTAATGAAGTTGCAGCACTATGTTATATTCTGAAAGGATATTAACTTCAATTAAAAATATCTATAATTTCATTTTAGAGGTGGAAAATAAATCAAATAAACTATTAAGTCATTTTAAAATAGATCTCATTTTATTTCTTAATATCAATTTAACTTTTATAAATTATTTGGGAATTATATGTACAGAAAATTTAAAAATGAGACTAACACTATTCATGGATTACAGAAACATTACCACAGTCTGTTCAATAATTAGAAAGCTAAATTACCCTAAACCAAAAAGGGCATTTACTTGCTAAAACTAAACAAAGAAGCATCTTGGTTAAAACTAAATAGCATCACTGAACAATGCTTGGCTGTTTAAGTAGAATTAATCAAGTGAACTGGTTTATTGAGTACAGAATATAAAATTTTTTGAAGTGGCTGATATATTTGTTGAAAGTTCAGTGACTAGCATCCACATTTTTATGACAATTAGGTAATGTCTTTCCTTTGAACTATAATTACTTTAATCACAACACCTAATGGTCCATACACTAATAAAAGTGATTATTTCAGGCATATTTCCTTTTGTTGTCATTTTTTTCATCCTTTACCTATTTTCTCTTCTAGAGTTATGAGCTCAATTTGAGGAATGAAACCAACATATATTTTCACATTTCCCCACATCTATCTGGTTTGTCTATAATAATAAGTATAATAATAATATAATAAGTATTGAAAATATATTTTACACTTATAGATGAATGAATGAGTGAATAATAGTTTGATAGCCAAAATACTATTAATATTTTTTCAGCACAAAATGAAAGAAAAATGTCATATCACACACAATTCACTTCAAAGTTTCTCACTTTCACATGTGTTTATCAAGGGCCACTATATTCTTCTAGATAAAACTATTGTAGTTTTATCAGTAACATTTAACACCATAAGACAGGTAAGGATATAATAACAAACATTTTTATGTAACATACATAGCAATAATATGAACTATTAGTGAAAGACTTTTGATATTATAACTCTCCAAATAATATATAGGAAAATTCTGAAGACATTATGGACAACTTTGTAAAATCTTATCACACAGTATAAGTTCTGCATCATATACCTAGTACTTTTTATCTAAGTTGATAGTTAATATATTATCTAAAATGACTTCTGAACCAAGAATTTAGGCTATTAAGGCAACACAATTCTGTAATCATATCTTTGTGTATATATTTTTTCTTTTCTTTTTTTTTTTTTTGACAGGCAGAGTGAACAGTGAGAGAGAGAGAGAGAGAGAGAAAGGTCTTCCTTTGCCATTGGTTCACCCTCCAATGGCCGGCACACCGCGCTGATCCGAAGCCAGGAACCAGGTGCTTCTCCTGATCTCCCATGCAAGTGCAGGGCCCAAGGACTTAGGCCATCCTCCAGTGCACTCCCAGGCCACAGCAGAGAGTTGGACTGGAAGAGGAGCAACAGGGACAGAATCCGGCGCCTCAACCGGGACTACAATCCTGTGTGCCAGCGCGGAGGATTAGCCTATTGAGCAGCGGTGCCGGCTTGTGTATATATTTTTTAAAAATATTTTATTTATTTGAGAGGTAGTTACAGAGAGAGGGAGAAACAGAGAGAGAGAGAGAGAGATCTTCCATCCACTGGTTCACTCCTCAAATGCTACAATGGCGAGAGATGATGGATCTGACCTCAGGAGCCAGGAGCTTCTTCTGGGTCTGCAATGGGGATGCAGGGGCCCATGCACTTAGGCCATCTTCTACTGCTTTCCCAGGCTATAACAGAGAACTGGATGGGAAGAGGAGCAGCCTGGACTCGAACTAGTGCCTAAACGGGATGCCAGTGCTGCAGGTGCCTATTGTGCCTATTATGCCACAGTGCTGATCCCTTTATGTATATTTTTCTTGAAATGTAACCATTGGTGCATTTTTCCCAGATCAGCAGTATCTATTTGCATTTGAAGTGAAAATTTAACAAATTATAGTCAATGAGGGATTTGACAAAGCACAATAACTGGAAATTGCCAATAATCTGTTACTAATTTGTATTAGAAAAGAAAAATGAGCTAAGTCATTGAATGTATTTAAAAATGAATTGCAGTCAGTATATATTGTAGTTAACAGAATTACAGGCAAGGAATCATAAAAAGGTTAATAATACAAAATTCAAAGCAGACAAAATTCTTCATGGAATTTATAAGAAGATTTTCAAATAGTTATAAGGAAGTTCATTGCTTTAGGAAATTTATTGTATTTATTGAATCTGGATTAAATTCAGATTATGTAAAGATTTTTTTTGTGAAAGTAAAGGATAAGGTCATTTACCTGAGTTTTCATATCCTATCTCAAACACTACTAAAGCATTCTTGTAATAATTGTAAAGGTATAGCAAGCCAATTTCTCATATTTTTATAAAACACCATATAAAAAAGGAAAAATTAAGCTTATAGAACAGAGGAAATATTTACCAATTGTTTCCTTCAACTGTTCAGTACTTAGGAATAGCTGATTTGTTCAATTATAGGTTGAATTGGCAAGTTTTGTTCAATCTATGCTTCATGACAAATAATAACTTTATAACATTTCTTCTCCCTAAGTGATATTAGAATCTCACTTTAAAAAATATTTACTTGAAAGGCTGAGTGAAAGAGATAAAAAAGGAAAGACAGAAAGAACAGAGAGGGTGGGGACAGAGGTAGAGATAGCTTCTATCTGCTGGTTTTCTACCCAGTTGCTAAAGTTGGGGAAAACTGAAGCCAGGAACCTGAAACTTCATTTGGGTCTCCCATTTGGATGGCAAAGGGCCCAAGCACTAACGTCATAATCCACAGTGTTTTCTGGCCCATAGTACAGAGCTAGCTCACAAATGACTCATCTGGAACTCAATTGGTGTTCCGTATTGGGATGCTGACATTATACGCAGTGGCTTAAACCACTGTAACACAGCGCCACCCCTAGAATACCACTTCATAGTCCCAGAAAACCACAATCAGCTCCCCAAATATAAACTGATACCAAACAGTTTCACAGGAATGATTTCTACCCTTCTCAATTACAGTGATACTTTTCTAAAGTGCAATTTTCTTCTCTGTAATATTTAATATTAAATTAGAAAGTCAAAAGTCAAATTTCAAAAAGATGTTGGAGGCATTTCACGAACATCCAAGTTGTATAAGCTTTCTGCAGATTCCCTATTCAATTTGAATTGTGAATTGACATTATGCAACAGCAGGGTAAGTCACTGCTGCAACACCAGCATCCCATACCTGAGTGCCAATTCTTGTCTGCGCTACTACCTGCTTTCAATCCAGCTTCCTGCTAATGAACCTGCAAAGCCAGAAGAAAATAGCTCAACTAGTGGGGGCCTTACCACGTAATTGATAGCACTGGATGGAGTTCTAGACTTTTGGCTTCAACATGTCCCAGCCCCAATTATTGAGGGCATTTGAAAAATGAACCAATGGATGAAAGATTCTCTCTCTCTCTCTCTCTCTCTCTCTCTCTCTCTTGCTCTTTCTTTCAAATAAATAAACCTTTTTTAAATACTTTAATGGTATTTGAGTAGTCACTCAGTGCAAAGTATATATTTACATAAATTATTAACTATTAGTATATTCAAGAAAAAGTCTTTTATAATTGAATAGCAAATTGTTTAGACAAACAGAAAGTGTTGACTACTTTCCACCTGGACAACAACCAGAGATCTTTATTTGTGACTATCAGAGTATTGTGATGGGGATATGAAGATGTATAGCATAATAAACCAGGAGTACCTTAAAGGAAATTGAAACAAGTGGAGGATTTATTAACAAAAAAGGAGCAATCCGCATAAGCTCCATGGACACAAGGGTAATTGATGTTAGAGACCAGAGGCAGGAGGTAGCATGGGCTCATTGGCAAAGGTACCATTTTGGGGCAAAGGTTCTGCCTAGGACATCACATCTTGTTTGAATTGTAATCTTAAGGAATGCTGAAGATCAGCTGATAGATCTCTGTGTGATTGGGAAGGCAAGCACAGCAGGGGGTGCTTGTAGAACGGAAAGGAACCTCTTGTGGTGTATTAGAGCGCACTTTTCCCAGACAGGCAGGCATGAGTTCTCAACATGCATAACTTCACACTTTCAGTAATTTTGTCAGAAAATGACAGGAATGATTTTATCTTGATATCATCAACATTCACAATATCAACTACACATAGCGATCCCTCATGGCTCCTAATTCCAAGCTCTGAATTTGAAGTACAGTTTAAACGAGCAACAACATTTTCACAGCTTTCAATTGCATCTAAATGCATTCATTCAGCACATGGGCATATGTATGCTTTGATTTTTTTTTTGTCAATGCAAAAAAAAAAAAAAACAGGCTCTGAAAAATAGTTAATGCAATTTTATTTAGGGAAAAAATGAGTGACCTAGATCCAAGAGACTCTTGTCTAAGAAAGTTTTACAAAATCCTTTATTTACTTTTTTATTTGTTTGAAAATGAGAGAGATACAGACACAGACAGAGAGAGGTAGGCAGATTTCCCATCAATTAGTTCACTCTTCAAATGCCCATAAAATGCAGGGCTGGGCCCAACTGAAGCCAGGAAGAGAGAACTCAATTTGGGTCTCCCACATGGATGGCAGGGGTCCAAATACAGGAGCATCATCTGCTTGCAACCAAGTATTGCCTGCTTGCAGAAAGCTGGAATCAGTCTCACAGTTGAGACTCCAACCCTGGCACTCTAATACTGTCCCAAGCGGTGAGTCCTAGGAAGTACTTCAGGGTGGTCAAATTTTAGGCAGAATGTCTATTTCCATGACAAGGAATTTTAATTATACAGCGAGCATATGTTGATTGGGACCAAAAAGGCAGGCGTTAGGTAAGCAGAGGTGAATTTCTCACAGGTTGGAAATAACTGTGTTCAGGACACGGTTGGTTACCAACATCTTCAGAGACAGGGTAAGCTGAAGTTAAGAATATTTCAGGGAATAGAGAAAAATATATACATGAAGACATAAGTTTGTTCCAGGTGTGAAGGATGAAGAAACTCCATGTGCGCATCACCAAAGTCAGTTTGATGTGATAAGATTTTTTTTGAGGTTTATTTATTTATTTGAAAGTCAGAGTTACATAGAGAGAGAGAAGGAGAGGAAGGGAGAGAAAGAGAGAGGGGGGAGAGAGAGAAAAATAGGTCTTCCATCCATGGGTTCACTCCCTAACTGACCGCAACAGGAGGAGCTGTGCAGATCCGAAGCTGGGAGCCAGGAGACAGGCGCTTCTTCCAGGTCTCCCACGCGGGTGCAGGGGCCCAAGGACTTGGGTCATCTTCTACTGCTATCCTAGCCACAGCAGAGAGCTGGATCTGAAGTGGAGCAGCCAGGACTGGAACCAGCACTCATATGGGATGCTCACACTGCAGGTGTCAGCTTTACCCCCTAAGCGCTGGGCCCTGAGGTGAAAAGATTAGCAGCTCTGATTGGACACTACTCAAACAGGACTCAACAGATGATTCTCCTGAAGATTTTGTAAGCTTTTTAGAGGAACTTTGTTCTCATTATGAATAATAAAATATTAATAAGATAATAACTAGCAAGGCAGGTTTCACTGAATGAGAAAAACTAACCTCAAATAAAAAAGAAAAAGTGAAATATAATCTTTATTTTTTTAATTTATTTATTTCTTTGAAAGACAGAATAAAAAAGAGAGAGAGAGAAAGAGAGAGATAGGGAGAGAGAAAGAATCTCCCATCTAGTAGTTCATTCCCCAAACAGCTGTAATAGCCTCAGTTGCGCCAGACTGAAGCTAAAGCTTGGAATTCCTTTTTTGTCTCCCATGTTGATGGTGGGATGCAAATACATGAACCATCTTCCACTGCCTTCCAGGAAACAGCAGCAGGGACTCAGAACACTGTAGTGATTTAGGATGTTGGTGTTACATGCAGTAGCTTAATTTGCTGTGCCATGACTCCAGACCCAATAATTCTGATTTCCATTTTACCAATGCGTATGTCACCAGGTTCACCCCACACTTCACTTACACTAACAGCTCTCTCTTCATATGCCTTCCCATTTTCACCCCTCTCTTCTCCAAATATACAATCACACACACAAATATATTTAATCTATACAGTCCCTTATCAATCTATATCAAAGAATATAAATCTCTCCACTATAGTCTCCGAATGTGAGAAATTTTCTTCCATCATTTTCTAGTTGCCCCTTCAATCAAATAATACATTTTAAGTTAAACAAGTTAAATAATATGGTTAAGCTAAATAAACTTTCATGTAAATAGTTGGATCTCTCAATCAGCATATATAGTTATGTGTTTTATGAATTTTAAACTAATAATATAAGTAATCTGTATGTTCATTTATTCAATAGTGATATATGTATGGTGATATTATGTGTGTGTGTGTGTGTGTGCTCTATATAACCAGCTCTAACCACCAATTCTAGCAGCAATTTTAATCACATTTGACTGCTTAGATTCATACCTTCATCAGAGAAGGTGCTCAGTAAATAACGACTGGATAAGTGGATGTGTGTATAAAGGCAAGTCAGCTCCTCTACCTACCAGCTGAACTACTTGGAAGTGGTTACTCACTTGTTTACTCATTGTAAAAAGAGAACATGGGAGTAACAACAGACGAGGTTTTTAGAAGTTTTATGTAAGATTACATAATTACACAAACCTAGAGGTGTTGTTCATACATATCAGTGAAAATGGCACCCCCTAAAATTATATTTTTTTATTTTATTTTTTTAACTTTTATTTAATGAATATAAATTTCCAAATACAGCTTATGGATTACAATGGCTGTCCCCCCATAACGTCCCTCCCACCCACAACTATCCCCTTTCCCACTCCCTCTCCCCTTCCATTCACATCAAGATTCATTTTCAATTCTCTTTATATACAGAACATCAGTTTAGCATACATTAAGTAAAGATTTCTACAGTTTGCTCCCACACAGAAACATAAAGTGAAAAACACTGTTTGAGTACTAGTTATAGCATTAAATCTCAATGTACAGCACACTAAGGACAGAGACCCTACATGAGGAGTAAGTGCACAGTGACTCCTGTTGTTGACTTAACAACTTGACACTCTTGTTTATGGCATCAGTAATCACCCTAGGCTCTTGTCATGAGCTGCCAAGGCTATGGAAGCCCCTGAGTTCATTGACTCTGATCATATTTAGACAAGGCCATGGTCAAAGTGGAAGTTCTCTCCTCCCTTCAGAGAAAGGTACCTCCTTCTTTGATGATCCGTTCTTTCCACTGGCATCTCACTCGTGGAGATCTTTCATTTAGGTTTTCTTTTTTTCCCCAGAGTGTCTTGGCTTTCCATGCCTGAAATACTCTCATGGGCTTTTCAGCCAGATCCGCATGCCTTAAGGGCTGATTCTGAGGCCAGAGTGCTGTTTGGGACATCTGGCATTCTATGGGTCTGCTGTGTATCTCCCTTCCCATGTTGGATCATTCTCTCCCTTTTTGATTCTATCAGCTAGTATTTGCAGACACTATTCTTGTTTATGTGATCCCTTTGGTTCTTAGTCCTATCATTATGATCAATTGTGAACAGAAATTGATCACTGGGACTGGTGAGATGGCATTGGTACATGCCACCTTGATGGGATTGAATTGGAATCCCCTGGTAGGTTTCTAACTCTACCGTTTGAGGTAAGTCAGCTTGAGCATGTCCCGAATTGCACCTCTCTTCCCTCTCTTATTCCCACTCTTATATTTAACAGTGATCACTTTTCAGTTAAGTTTCAGCACTTAAGAAGAATTGTGTATTGATTACAGTATTCAACCAAAAGTATTAAGTAGAATAAACAAAAAAAATACTAAGAGGGATAAAATATTAAGTTGTTCATCAACAGTCAGGGCGAGGGCTGATCAAGTCACCGTTTCTCCTAGTGTTCATTTCACTTTAACAGGTTTCCTTTTTGGTGCTCAGTTAGTTGTCACCTATCAGGGAGAACAAGTGGTATTTGTCCCTTTGGGATTGGCTTATTTCACTCAGCATAATGTTTTCCAAATTCCTAACAGGGATCACTTTTCAGCTAAAATTTAAACACCTAAGAATAATTGTGTGTTAATTAGAGTTCAACCAATGGTACTAGAACAAAAAAATATACTAAAACCCCCTATAATTTTAAAATATGTTTGTTAGATTAAATAAGTTGGAAGTAATATATTTAAAAGAACATTCAGTACACAATAGACTTGTTATTATTTACTTATTAAGCTGTTTCATTTTCATTGAAAGATACAGTGTCTTAATTTATGATTAATATAATGAACTATCATGTTATTTATTCTATTATTTTGCTTCCATTTTGTAATTTCAGTATAACTATTATCCAACATAATAATATTTGTTAGGAGAGTATCAGAATTGGGACATATATTAAGGATAGTATATTCCATCTCTAGCAACTACAGAGTTCTACATGAACCATGTTGTGCCTAAAGAATTTTGGCCTTGGGGCTGGCATTCTAGAGTAGTGCATTAAGCTGCCACCTGTGATGCTGTTATCCCACATGCGCACAGTTTGTGTTCCAGCTGTTCCATTTCCAATCCAGCTCCCTGATAATGTGCCAGGGAAAGCAGCTGAAGGTGGCCCAAGTGCTTGGGCCCCTGAACCCACGTGGGAGATTCAGAAATAGCCCCCGGCTTTGGTCTTGCCTAGCTCTGGCAGTTACAGCTTTGTAGGTGGGGGTGGGGTGAACCAGATGATGGAAGGTATCTTTCTCCCTCTTTCGCTCTCTTTATCTCTCTCTATCTCTTTCTCTCTCTCTCTCTCTCCCCATCTCCAGTCTCCTTCTTTGTAACTCTGCTTTTCAAATAAAAAAAAATCTTTTTTAAAGAATTTTGCTCTTATTCTTTTTTATTTTTATTTATTTGAAAGACAGAGTTACAGAGAGAGGTAGAGACAGAGAGCGAGAGAGAGAGAGGTCTGCCATTCACTGGTTCACTCCCCAGATGGCTGCAATGGCCTGAGCTGCATGGATCTGAGTCAGGAGCCAGGAACTTCTTCCAGGTCTCCCAGGTGGGTACAGAGGCCCAAGGACTTGGGCTGTCTTCTACTGCTTTCCCAGACCATAGCAGAGAGCTGGATCAGAAGAGGAGCAGCCAGAACTAGAACCGGTGCCCATATGGGATGTCAGTGCTTCAGGCCAGGGCTTTAACCCACTGAGCCACAGCGCTGGCCCCTTGCTCTTAATTTTTCAAGACTGTTGGAATTTACTGGAAATGATGCTGACTTGGATTATTTTTATTTTTTTCTCATCAGCTTGTTTTATTCTATCATGATTCATAAAGATGAAGAAAGAGGAAATAGCAAGTATAAAAGGTAAGTTTCTTTTTTCTGGGAGTTTATTTAAATGTAAATTTGTTGTCAGACAGACAACTCCTACTTCTGCACACCTGTTCTTAATATATGCTGTGTTGTTGTTAGATTTGGTAGCAAAATATGCCATTTCCAATAGCTGAGTTAATTACAAACATGATAAATACAGAATGGACAAGCATATCAGTTTTTTTATGAATATTTTGAGTTTATGCCTATTTTCAAATACAAAGTGCCAACAGCATTCCCAATTATTTTCACAAATGTATAATTTTGATGATAAGTTATACGGTTATCTTAATTACCAAAGGACTTTCATATTTTGTATAACCACTTAACTTAGAAGCATATTGGTTGAAAATCAAATAAACTCAATTTGAATTATCTTAGAAGATTTTTAACTCTTAAATCTGAATGACAGGAAACTTTGGAGTTCAGTTTTTGCCAAAACTGACTCATATTACACTATCATATATACATATATTAGGTATTCCAAGCAGAAACTTAAACTTTCTTTAATTGTCAGTTTTTTAGAACTTTTGTGATATCTTATGAATCATGATTATGGTATTTCTTTACTTAATGAATAATTTAGTCAAGTATTTTCTTTTTTAAAAGTTTGTATTTATTTACTTGATAGGTAGAGTTACAGACAGTGAGAGAGAGAGACAGAGAGAAAGGTTTTCCCTCCGTTTGTTCACTCCCCAAATGGCCGCAATGACTGGAGCTGCACCAATCTGAAGCCAGGAGCCAGGTGCTTCTTCCAGGTCTCTCATGCAGGTGCAGGAGCCCAAACACTTGGGCCATTTCTACTGATTTCCCAGGCCATAGTAGAGAGCTGGACTGGAAGAGGAGCAAATGGGATTAGAACCCGGTGCCCACATGGGATGCTGGTGCCACTGGAGGAGGATTAACCTAGTGTGCCACTGTGCCTGCCCCATTAGTCAAGTATTTTCAAAGAGCAGCTTGGCACTTTAATCCACTCGTTGACAAGAATTCTAACTTTGTTATCCACAAAGTAAATACTATTCAAGAAAGTAAGCATTCGCAAAAAAATTTTACTTGATTTTGGCTTATAATAACAATCTCTTCATCTACCTCTCTCTTTTTCTCTCCTTGTATATTTACTTGTGCATATATGTACACACCAGCGCAGAATGATTAGGCACACACAAAGCAATTATAAAATTTAGATACATCCTGATAAAAAGACAGTCTCAACCAATATAAGAGGACTGAAATACAGAGTGGAATTACAGTAGAAATTATGTATACATGTATGTATATAGCTAAATGTATTTCAGAAATACATACAACAGTTAATAACCATAGTCCCCCTGTTTTATAATAGATCACTGACTTTTTTCTTTCAAAGAAACTGAAGTTTTGTATCCTTTTACAAGCATCTTCTCCCTTATCCCAAAGTATAGTAACCACTATTCTACTCTTCACTTCCATCCTTTCATTCTTAATATTCCAGATATAAATTTAATTCAGCCATTCTACAGTGTATACATATGTCAAAATGTCATGTGGTACATGATGTGTATATATATATATCATATATATAATACATCATATATCATATATATGTATAGCATCTATTTGTGGACTAAAATGCATAAATGTGGAGGTTTTGTACATATTTTAAATAAGATAAAAATGTAAAATATATTTATAAATATAGACATGTACACCATATATATATTTTACAAATACACACACATATAATTGTCACACATAGTGATTTACAAAAACAAGAAAAGTAAAATTTTGAAGAGGAAATGTGCCACTTGTAAAAAGCATGATAATTACTTAACTAAAATCTTTGAGTGCAAATATGTTTCAGAATAAAATCATTTCCACCCATCAAAGATAAATTCAAAGATAGATTTCATACTGTATAACACTTCCAGTGGTTCTTTTGGTAGCATATTCTAATAAAATAATCAGTATGAATATTCACTGTGAGGGTGACAGACTAAATACCACAATGTCGCCCCATCATTCACATCAGAACTGACTGCCAGTAAAGCTGCAGCAAACTTGATGCTGTATGGATCAGGATTTTGGACCTGTAGTCCAGCAAGCACAGAATTGGAATCAATTCTCTTCTGACTGACCCTCTGCATGCAACAGGCTTTCTCTACAGTGTTGGGGAATTTATCAGTTGTCTTGACATCCCATTTGAACAAGAGACGGATTACAACTTTACAACATCAGAAGTATGGTCATCCATCATTCCATGCATCAGAGACTTTTGCATTTGAAAGGCTCTGTAGTATTATAGCGTCTAAAATGTGTAGCGTCCTTTGGTTTAGAAGACAATATTGGGTTAGAAATTTATTCCTTTCTTGTTCAATCACTATCTTTTTAAAATCTGCTTCCACATGTTCAAAAATTGAAAACCAATATGACCTAGAATATATTAAAAATATGTCTTTCAACAGTCATACACTAAGAAATTCATATAAAATATTTTCAATTAGGCTCAATTCTTTGCCTATAAATGCTCATTAATGGTAATAGGACCTGACAACTGATGGGCACATATTTTTGTGGTTGAAAGAATAAAACATTTTTCCAAATAATACTTTTTAAGGAATATAAATTTTTAATTTAACAAAAGTTTGTCAATTCATCTGTTACACAAGCACCTTATGTAAATACAGTTAGTTTATAGCAATGTCTAATGAATTTATACTAATTCAGGCAGTGTGTCGATAACTGTGTATAATTATATCAAATTGACAATAACAGAAACAGCAGATGTAGAGGTGACTTTAATATTCCTGTTTTACATATGAGAAATGGAGGTTTTAATAGGTGAAACAATTTGCACAAAAATCGCAGAGATGACACGAGGTAGAGGTAGGATTCTGACTCCAGCAACAGGTGTTCTCAACCACTGAAACAATAACCATGCTTGAAAAAAGTCTCCTTTAGGAATTTTTTCTGCTACTGTGGAGACACAAGGTGCCGATATGCTTGACACTCACCATAAGGGATTTGATTCCGATACAGCAAGACTTTCAAACAGAGAGTGCTGCGAGAGAACCCCTGCGGTCACATTTTCTGAGCTGTCTTGAGAAGATCCTCAGTAGCAAACAGGCACAGTGTCCTTTCACAGTTTTTTTATGTACTCTGGCAAAAGAAATCTTGAGAAAAAAGGATAGCAAAACACACTGAAATAGGTTATAATCACACAGAGTTTTACAAGATAATGCAGCTTTGTAAATCTTACTTTCTCTTTCCTAGCATTTACTAGAGCTACTGTTCTAGTCTCTAGAAATAAAAAAAAAAAAAACTTTTATTTTACATTTTGATTACTGTCACTAAAATAACATGGTTTCCTTCAACTTTTAATTATAAAATCCTCTATCTCTTTATATAAGAGACATAATTCACGATTGGAGTAATTTGAAATAAATCAAACTTTCGAGGATCAGATTTTAAAGGCAATTGTAAAGCACGTGAGGTAAAAAATGTTAAAAGCATGCCAAATAAAATGAGTGACTACAGTGATGTTAGAACAAACTGAAAAGGAAAACTTGATTTTGTCACTCAACCTACTGCTGCATTATGTAATACTTCATTCTATCTACAGCAATTCAAAAGTCAGAGAGATAACACTCATTTCAATTCATGCCCTAAAGGTGGACACATGTTTTCATTTTGCATATTATTAAAAAATACAACAAATCTGTCAGAGACTCCTGCATCACTTAGATTATTTGGTTATTATGAAGGAAAAAAAAGTTAACTCCTATTAACTGAAGCAAAAGGGAAATTTATTGAAAGCTGCTTGCTGTGCTGTTAGTAATGATGACGTTGATTCTAGGAAAGGCTCACGGGAGTAAATGGAAGACTGAAACCTAGATTTTATGAGACAGGAACCAGGCCATTCCATATATTCCAGAAAATTGAGTTGGATGCCAACTCTACAATGAATAATATCTAACCATTTTTCATGTGCCACTACTTCATTCTATTGACGATTGAAAGGAAAGAAACAGAACCACACACATACAAATAAATAAATCCACTCATGGTGGACAGGTGTTTAAAGGAATTAGTCTATAAATATAGAAGCCATACTGACCCCAAAATATCTATGTATATGCACGGTGCCATTTCAACATGTCAGTTCTTGAAAAACACAAAGTATGTGCCTATGATATTAAATATAACACTTTTATAAAAATATATATATTGAGATTTGACTTTTAAGTAGTTTTGGAATCTTACTTCTAAAAAAAAAAATACTCATTTAGTTATATTGTGCCAAATTCCTTTTCCCTCTATCCTGTCATTCTATGACAGAATTTACCCTAACATTCAAAGAAAAATGGCACAATGTATAATAACCTACTTCATCCTCCCTCTTTAAAAGCAAACTCTGTACTTTGCTCAGAAAACTTTGACCCATCAACTATGTAATTTCTAGGTATCAATTCTATGCAATGACTGAATAAATGAATTGGAATACAGTGGGCGGTTTTCCTTCAGGGCTATTAAGGATGGCCTGCAGACACATTATCCACTTTCAAACTCAAAAAAATATGTCTTATATGGAGAGCAGCTTTTATGGCTAAAATATCCAAACTGAAGAGATGTCTATCTACAACAGGGAAATTTTCAGGGGGAACTGGCTCATTGGTATTCTAATTACAGGCCAGCTAAATGACCCATCTCTAATAATTACCCCTGGAATTTAGGATCATGTAAATGAGATCTGCCTTCTCCAAAGCCCACATCAGTGTGTTAATTTTTTTTTCAGCCTAGTCAAAGTTAAAAAAAAAAAAACTAACATGTTATGGAACATGGCCATTTTTAAAAGTGTTATGAGTGCCTCTGTGACTTCTGATTTCTCTCCTTAGGATTATGGCTAAACTAAACATTCTAGGTGAAATGAAAGTTGTGATGTCAACTATGTATGTAACGAAAATGACAATACCCATATTAAAGGTGTTACAATATGACAGATATTTGATAACATCCATAAAGACATTATTATTAAGTCTGGTTTATGGAAGAATCATGTTCTGGTTTTTCATTTTAAACTTTACTATGTGTTAAATTTGCATATTAGAAAGAGTATGATGTGAACTTAAAAATCATAGTTTTCTTTCAATAGAGTAATAGTATTATTAGAAATAGAATATTATATACAATACTGTTGTATATATATCAAGGAATGATATTTTATAAAATGATATTTTATATAATTAGGCCAACGATGCATACAAGAAAACTGAACTGAAACCTGTAATTCATTGACTAAGACTACATACTTGATATGATTAAAAAAGATTTAACCCCAATGTTTTGATTCTTGTAAAATGGTTGGAACTGGAGGACATCGTGTTGACTGAAATGAGCCAGTGTAGAAAGCAAATATCATAAGTTTTCCCTTGTGTGCACAAGCAACAACAACAACAAAGCAATGCTCAGCTGTATCAGTTCTACTTACAAATGCAGAGTGCTGTTTAATTTTCTTTTAAAACTTTATCAAACAATTAATAGGAATTGTATGCTGCTGTAGTGGTAATGATTTTGAGACAATTTAAAATAATTATTTTACTTGAATGACATTGCATATCTCTTCAGCCAATTATTGTTTATAGCCTTTGCTTGTTTTCTTGCTGGACCGTTGACTTTTGATTTTTCATTTGGAGAACTCTTTATGTAGTAGTGCCAATAAGCCTTTGACTATAATTTAAATTAAAAATATAATATCTCAAAAAAGATAAATAAAACATTAAGTTATAAAGAGAATTTAGTGATTGGTAAAGTTAGGATTCAGATTTTTAATGTTACAAATGCTGTTACTTTATTTTTTGCTACATTTTCTTTAAACATGGATATATAGCATATTTTTCTTCCATATTAATATTGGATTTCATGTATTAACCAAAATATTACATATTTAAAAAATATATTACATGAGGCTGGCGTTGTGGTAGGTAAATCCACAGCCTGCATGCCAGCATCCCCTATGGGCACCAGTTTGAGTCCTGGCTGCTCTTCAGCTGATCCAACTCTCTGCTATGGCCTGGGAAAGCAGTAGAAGATGACCCAGTCCTTGGGCCCCTGAACCTACCTGGGAGACCCAGAAGAAGCTCCTGGCTCCTAGCTTCAGATCAGTGCAGCTCCGGGTGTTGCAGCCATCTGGGGAGTGAACCAGCAGATGGAAGACCTCCCTCTCTGCTTCTTCTTCTTTCGCTTTCAAATAAATAAATCTTTAAAAATATACATTACAGTTACCTACGTTTGTAACTCTAGTCACAGTCTTGCTCCCAGTCCACAACAGGGGCAACCTCAACTGTTTGGGAGTTTGTCCTCCCAGGCCACTATACCCTAAAGATAACACCAAGGGTTGGCTTTGTGGTTTAGGGGGGGAGGCTGCTGCCTGTCTGACATCTCATATCAGAGCAACAGCTCGGGTTCTGTTGCTTTGCTTCAGATCCAGCTCCCTGCTCATGTTCCTGAGAAGGTGGAAGAAAGAACAAGTACTTGGGCTCCTGCAAGCCATGTGGGAGATATGGAAGGCATTTCTGGCTGTGCTACAGCCCGGTCCAGTCCTGGCATTTGCAGCCATTTGAGGAGTGAACCAGTGGCTGGTAGATTGTTTTTTCTCTCTGTCTTTCCATCTCTCTTTCTCACTCTGCCTTTCAAGCAGATAATAAACTTCAAAAAGGTATACCAATTGGCTCCACAATATAACTTCATTCATTAATCCCGGACAAATCCTACACCTTCAATTACAAATTTTTACCTGTAAATACAGAAATTTGCCTCCAATTACAGATTTCTCAAAAAGACTAATAATTTCTTATTTCCTGTAGTCCATGACTTTGTATTTGTATATGTGAGGGTATCTAAAAGGATGATGGGAAATATGCACAGATTTAAAGAGCTTTTACACTAAAGATAATTAACTTTGAATTTCATTTCCACAGACATTTTGAAATACTTTCATGTTTTCCTCTCCTCCTATGATGTATAGGAACCACCCGCATTTCTTTGTAAAACTACGCTACTTATTTCTGCAGTGCACAGCATTGCCATTCACACACTCATAATAGAGATTGTGGTGTTGTGTTCCCCTTTACTCCATCTCCATTTTCCTCTCTTCTTCATAATGTGGTGTATCGCAGATTTCAACTGTGATTTGTCAGGTAAGTGTGATGCAGTTGGGGAGGTTAGGAGTTTCGATGATGGATGAGTATTTTGTGGAATGATGATAATCTAACCTATGTAAGGAAAAAGAAAAAAAAAACTGTATAGAGAGGAGATCAAAATGGAAAACATTAGTGTCAAGAAACTGGAGCCATGGGAGATCAAAAATTGTTTTAATCAGCAAAGAATAAAATAACAGCAGATTATCAGAACAGGACAATATAATTGCCAGTATGGAGAAAGCACAACACTTAATAATAGCAAAGTGTGAAGCTGAAAAACAATGAAGTGTAGGGATGAAGAATGTTAAATGGCAGAACATTGTGGTTGAACAGTAATGAGTAACTATGATATGAAGAAATGTTCTTCAAAAGTGAAAAATAAATGAAGATTTCTCAAACAACAATCAAGGAAATTCATGGACAGTGTTAAATAAATTTCTTCAGACAGAAACTGAAAGATTAAGTCGGGAAAATTACACCTACATAAAGAAAGGAAAAGCATTGCAGAAAGAATAAATCATATTAAAGTATCTTGTGTTTTTTTATTTGTAAATTGTATAAAATATTTTAGATTGGTGAGAGTAATAATATCAATGTTATATTGAGTAATGAAAATTAATAGTAGCACCACAAGGAATAGGACCGAGAAATTAGGAACACTCATTTATAAAAGGCTTTGCGCTGCAAATGAAAAGAAATGCTGTAATTTGGTGGCAGACTTATACTAGTTAAAATGTGTATTGCAAAATGTAGGGAAGCCTTCTCCAGATATTAAAAATAAATATAATTTTTTAAACTTTTATTTAATAAATATAAATTTCCAAAGTACAACTTATGGATTATAGTGGCTTCCTCCCCATAACTTCCCTCCCACCTGTAACCCTCCCCTCTCCCGCTCCCTCTTCTATCCCATTCACATCAAGATACATTTTCAATTATCTTTATATACAGAAGATCAATTTACTATATATTAAGTAAAGATTTCATCAGTTTGCACCCACACAGAAACACAAAGTATAAAGTAGTGTTTGAGTACTAGCTATACTGTTAATTCAAATAATACAACACATTAAGAACAGAGATCCTACATGGAGAGTAAGTGCACAGTGACTCCTGTTGTTGACTTAACAATTGACACTCTTATTTATGGTGTCAGTAATCACCCGAGGCTCTTGTCATGAGTTGCCAAGGCTATGGAAGCCTCTTGAGTTCGCCAACTCTGATCTTATTTAGACAAGGTCATACTCAAATTGGAAGTTCTCTCCTCACTTTAGAGAAAGGTACCTCCTTATTTGATGGCCCATTCTTTCCACTGAGATCTCACTCACAGAGATCTTGCATTTAGGTCATTTTTTTTTCCAGAATGTCTTGACTTTCCATGCCTGAAATTCTGTCATGGGCTTTTTAGCAGGAACCAAATTCCTTAATGGCTGATTCTGAGGCCAGAGTGCTGTTTAGGACATGAGACATGGAATCAACCTAAATGCCCATCAACAGAAGACTGGATAAAGAAATTATGAGATATGTACTCTATAGAGTACTATACAGCAGTAAAAAAACAATGAAATCTGGTCATTTGCAACAAAATGGAGGAATCTGGAACATATCATGCTGAGTGAAATAAGCCAGTCCCAAAGGGACAAATATCATATGTTCTCCCTGATTGGTGACAACTAACTGACCACCAAAAAGGAAACCTGTTGAAGTGAAATGGACACTATGAGAAACAATCACTTGATCAGCCCTTGTCCTGAGTGTTTAGGAACAACTCACTACTTTATTCCTTTTAGTATTTGTTTGTTCTACTTAATACCATTGGTTGAACTCTTTAATTAACACACAATTATTCTTAGGTGTTTAAGTTTAACTGAAAAGTGATCCCTGTTAAATATAAGAGTGGGAATAAGAGAGGGAGGAGATATACAGTTCGGCACATGCTCAATCAGACTTACCCCTAATGGTAAAGTTAGAAACGTGCCAGGGGATTCCAATTCAATCCCATCAAGGTGGCATGTACCAATGCCATCTCACTAGTCAAAGTGATCAGTTTCAGATCATAATTGATCATAATTATAGGACTATGAGTCAAAGGGTTCACATAAATAAGACTAGTGTCTGCTAATACTAACTGATATAATTAAAAAGGAGAGAATGATCCAACATGGGAAGCGGGAAACACAGAAAACTCACAGAAAAATAAATATAATTGATATTCTGAGAGGAGATAAAGTGAGATTACAAAATATTCACTTAAGCCAGTGAAGGAAGAAAATGTGGAAAAATGAAATATTCCATAAATAAAAATAGTTATAAAAGTGATAATTATTCAACTATAACAGTAGCCACCTTAAGTATTAATTGCCAGGGTGGAGAGAACAAGGCAAATTTTGCAATTATTTTAAGAAGAACTCTACCTCAGATATAAAGACCTAGGTGATTAACTGCTAAGCAATAGAGACAGACTTGGACAGCACCTTATTGAGAATTGGAGTTGTAATAGTTTCATAGAATACTTCAGAAAAAGTTGATCAGCATGGATAAAGGGACATTAAATAGTGATAGAAAAGTCAGTTTTCCAATATTTCATAATAATCTTAAACACAGATGCACATAACAACTAAGCAAAAAAATAAAATACACAATTAATAATAACTACGTGGATTGACAAGTATAATTGCATGCTTTATTCAACAATCTGCTCTCAATATGAAAAGTAAGAAAAATAGTTAATAAAAAGTAAATCACGTCTTCACATATGATATCATCGTCTATGTACACAGGACAAAGTTAGAAAATACACTCCGAAACTAAGAACTAATATAAGAATTGATATAGAAATGTGATAGAATATCAGATTTTGTGTAAATAATGAATAATTAAAAGAAGAAATTAATAAATTATTATCATTTACAATAGAATCAGATATGTAGGTCTAAATCTAACAAAATATGGATAAATTTCTATGAAACATATACAAAAACTAGTAATAGAAATATTAAAATAAGATCTCTACACGTATTTGAAGATATAGTCCATGTTGATGGATAAGAAAATTCAGTATGGTTAACATATCAGTTCTTCCCAACGCAATTCAATCCAATCCTAGGTAAATCAAACATATTTCTTCTGGCAAAAGGATAACCCTAGAATTTATATGGAAAGACAAAGGACAAGAATGCCCAGCATGATATAGAAGAAAACTGTACTGAATCATCTATAACATTGGTAGAAGAACGGCCACACAGGATATTGAAACAAAGCAGAACTCAAAATAGATTTCACAAATATGGCCAACTGGTTTTTTTCAATTGATCGTTTTTTCAGACAAATGTGCAAAGACAATTCATTTGAATGATCACAGTATTTTCAGCAATAGTCTTGAAAGATATGGCTGCATAAATTTAGAAAAATAAAAATATGTGGACACACGGATCTTACATATTTCAAAAATAATCAACAGTATTAAACATAACTATTCCACTGAAAACAGAGAAGGCATCTTTACAGCCTTCATTGTATTTCATGTAGTAGCCATGACACCAGAAAAGAAAACTGACCTGGGAAAAAACTGAATGATCAAACTCTATTAAAATTAAAACTTACCCTGTTAACAAGACACTAAGGCAATGGAAAGAGAAGAGAGACTTTGGGAAAAAATAGGTATGTGCTATAATACATATCTAACAAAGGAATTATATGCAAAATATATAAAGACCACTTAAAAATCAGTGATAAGAAAACAACCTAATGAAAAACTAAGCAAATTGTCTGAACAGACAGCTTATCAAAAGAGATACAGAGACGACAGTTAAGAAAAGCTGTAAAAAGATATTCCATGCCAACAGAAATGAAAAAAGAGCATGTGTAGCCATCTTAACATCAGACAAAATAAACTTGAACACAAAAACTGTTAAGAGAGACAAAGAGGGACACTACATAATGATTAAGGGATCAATTCAACAGGAAGATATAACGATTATCAACGTATATGTACCTAATTACAGGGTACTGGTTTATTTAAAAGATTTGTTAAGGGACTTAAAGGGAGACGTAGATTCCAAAACAATAGTACTGGGGGACTTCAATACTCCACTCTCAGACATAGACAGATCAACTGGACAGAAGATCAACAAAGAGACAGTAGATTTAAACAACACTATAGCCCAAAAGGATCTAACAGATATCTACAGAACTTTTCATCCTACACATGAAGAATTTACATTCTTCTCAACAGTACATGGAACCTTCTCTAAGACTGCCCACATACTAGGCCATAAAGCAAGTCTCAGCAAATTCAAAAGAATTAGAATCATACCATGCAGCTTCTCAGACCACAGTGGAATGAAGGTGGAAATTCGCAACTCAGGAATCCCTAGAGCATATGCAAACACCTAGAGATTGAACAACATGCTCCTGAATGAACACTGGGTCATAGAAGAAATTAAAAGAGAAGTCAAAAACTTTCTGGAAGTAAATGAAGACAACAACACAACTTATCAAAACTTCTGGGATACAGCAAAAGCAGTGTTAAGAGGAAAGTTTATATCAATAGGTGCCTACATCAAGAAATTGAAAAGGCACCAAATAAATGAGCTTTCAATTCATCTCAAGGATCTAGAAAAACCGCAGCAAACCAAACCCAAAACTAGTAGGAGAGGAGAAATAATTAAAATAAGAGAAGAAATCAACATGATTGAATCAAAAAATTGCAAAAAATCAGCCAAGCGAAGAGCTGGTTTTTTGAAAAAATAAACCAAATTGACACCCCATTGGCCCAACTAACTAAAAAAAGAAGAGAAAAGACCCAAATCAATAAAATCAGAGATGAAAAAGGAAACATAACAACAGACACCACAGAAATAAAAAGAATCTTTAGAAATTACTACAAGGACTTGTATGCCAGCAAACAAGGAAACCTATCAGAAATGAATAGATTCCTGGACACATGCAACCTACCTAAATTGAACCAGGAAGACATAGAAAACCTAAAGAGACCCATCACTGAGACAGAAATTGAAACAGTAATATAATGGCAAAAATTCTTATGCATTAAAACTATATCAAACATTCTTGATGAAAGGTGTGTGAGAAAAAATGTGGCATGATGAATAACATACCACATGCAATGCCAGCATCCAAAATTCATGCTGGTTCATGCCCTAGCTGTTCCACTTCCAGTCTAGATTCTTGTGAATGGCCTTGGAAAAAGAATGAAAGATGGACCAAGTCTCTAGGCCCCTGCCATACACATGGGAGATCTGAATGAAGCCTCTGGCTTCTGGCTTCAGCCTCTTTCTTAGATGGAAGATTTCTTTCTCTCTCTCTCTCCCTCTCTCTTTGCCATTCTCTCTCTCTGTAACTCTTTGAAATAAATACATCCTTTTTTAGAAAAAAAAAAAGCAAGAAAACTCTGGAATGAAACAAAAATGTCTTACAAAGCACTGTATTCTAGTTCATAAAGTGTGTCCTACAGGGTAAAGAGTCAGAATATTAAAGCCACTAAACCTGGATACTAGAATTCAGCAATTAAGTAAAGGAGCTATGGAAGCCTCGAACCAGTGGGACGAAAGCTACGGATAAGCAAGGGAAGCTGGCTACAGTGATCCACATCTTTAGCTTAACATAAATACAAATATTTTCATGTAGAAGTACTTTAAATATGTATGTGCAGGGATTAGTATGCATACATATATATTTTTTAAAAATTTTATTCAGAGCACTCCTATCCAATGGCTAACTACCAAATGCTTGCTTGCAATGCTTACGGTTTGGCTGAAGACAGAATTGGGAACTAGAGAAACCCTGGTCTTACACATGGGTGGCAGGAGCCCAATTACTTGAAAGATCACCATGCTTCACTGAGTCTACATTACAAGGTAGATAACTGGAGTCAGAACTCAGAGGCAGGTATCAAATCCAGGCACTTCAATATGAGACATGGGTGTCTTAACCCCTAGGACAAATGGCTATCCCAGTACGCACATACATCTCTATTTTCTGACCGCTTAGAATGCACAGGTTTCTTACGCTATTCTCCCATTAAATGAACAAGCTTCCCTTGGGGCAACAAATATACAGAGAAGCAATGAGCTTTTTATAGTGCCAGAATGTAAGGAAGTACTCAAAGAGAGAAGGGTGGTAGAGCAAAAAGATAAAGAAACAAAATAAAGTGACATTGCTTCCATGACGAAAAAAAAAAAAAAAAAAGAATGATTTGAGCAAAGAATAAAACAAATCTTTAAAGTAATATTGAATTTTAACCAAAAGCATACGATGAATATTCATAAATCCATATTATTAGATATAAATAAACCAACGCATAAATAAATGAGATAGAAAACTACATATACCATTACAAGAAACTTAGCTTCTCCCTCTTTGAAGGCATCAGTGCTAACCACTGTACCAACAATGCCTGTGGCTTCTTTGAATGTGTTTTATGCTTAGTGTCTTGTTTCTAAAATACAGTGTTTGAAATGAGGAAAAAGTAGAATAAGTGGGGAAAACTAATGGCTATTTTCTCATCTTGATCAAATTTAACAACAGGGACAGTGCTTGTAGATATGTACTTTTGATAAGATGTCATGAGAAAGACATTTTACCTCTGTGAATTTCTTCACAAAAGCAATCCTCATCTAACTCCGAAAACAATATAAGACAAATCCTAGTCAAGGGACGTTCTGTGAAATACCTGAACACTGCTCTTTAAAACTGGTAAAAATATCAAACCGACAATACCATGAAAAATTGTCACAGTCAAAAGAAATCTAAGGAGACAATAAAACTAAATGGAATTTTTCATCTTGTGTGGGATGTTAGAACAAAAACAATGGTAAGTAAGAACCAAGGAAACTTAAATAAAATAAACTTGTAACGATAGGAAAAATCTGTAATATCTGCATAAATACTTGTTGTATAAATTTATAAATGCGTGTGTGAGGAGTCCTCAAGGAACTATTACTTAATTTTTTTTCTGGTTTTCTGAGTTTTTGCACTGATACCTTTATTTTTTTAATTCCAATTTTGCACATGTTTATAGTTATAAAGATATATTCTTTGGCCTGAAGATAAGATAGTTGTCATTTCTGCTTGTTCACGTAATCTCTTATGAGTTCCAGATAGTAAGTAATGATGCAATATAATAAAGTTAGCACTTTTTTTTTCAAACACATATAGTACAGTTTTGTCATATATACAATATTACAATTAGAATGCTATTAGTTGTTAAAGTGTAAAAAATTGGATTCAGAAAAATATCATAATTTTCAAAACTAGAGAGACTGCATCAGTCCCATGAAACTCCCTCAAATCCCTACATACGTTACACTCTGGAAAACAGAATGACAAGCCTTCCATTTAATCCTAATTCTGCCTATAATGCATTATGTCTACCTAAAATATTAACTGAGTAAATTTAATAAATTAATTTTAAAGTGGAGATATCCAAAGTTTCTTATTTATAGGATGAAGTTAAGAATTTAAAATACAATTTGTGTACATTGAAAAATAATTGGAAACCTAAGCATTCTAACAAAACAGAATGATTCTTATTAATATTACTTGTAGGCTTGCGCTGCTGCTCAACAGGCTAATCCTCCACCTGTGACGCCGGCACCCCGGGTTCTAGTCCTGGTCGGGGCGCCGGATTCTATCCCAGTTGCTCCTCTTCCAGTCCAGCTCTCTGCTGTGGCCCAGGAGTGCAGTGGAGGATGGCCCAAGTGCTTGGGCCCTGCACCTGCATGGGAGACCAGGAGAAGCACCGGCTCCTGGCTTTGGATCAGTGCGGTGCGCCGGCCGCAGCAGCCATTGAGGGGTGAACCAATGGAAAAGGAAGAACTTTCTCTCTGTCTCTCTCTCACTGTCCACTCTGCCTGTCAAAAAATTTTTATTTGTATTTCATAATTCTTCTAATAGATGATCTCCTATGAAATGCTTTATTATCATGGATTATAAATGCCAAATATAGTATTACTCTATATTCATATCTTTAAATATATCAGTATAAATTTCAAACACTCTCTCAAGTAGCTTAAACAGAATTGTTTAATTAAATAGATTTTCCATTAAAGTGGTGGCTATTTGTTGTAACTGAGACAACTATCTTTTCTGTCTGTTACAAATTGAACGTGATTTGTTTGGCAAAATTTTTTGGGAATGTTTAAATTCCAAAGTTTTATTGTAAGAGTTGATGGATTAAGAGTAATGACCAAGGTATTATGACGTCTGAGAGGGGGCCTTGGTGGGAGGAGTTTAGGTCCATGGGAATTCGCCCTCATAGGGGTGATATCGTGAGAAGATTGGTTATTTAAGTCTAGTTGTGCCTAGCTTCTCTGCTTTCTGACTCTCTTGTGATCACTCCACCTGTTCCACCATTGATGGGATGCCACCCATCATGATGATGCCAAAGTAATGGGATCACTAGATGCTGAACTATTCACCTCCAATATGTAAGCAGAAATAAACCTTTCCTTTTTCAATATGTTTCTAAGATACATTATTATAGTTATAAAATTGTTGGCACAATCTCAGTTTTCATGTTAATAGTATATGTATATATTCATTCTCTATTTTTGAATGATATTTAATATAGTTTTTTTTATTTTTCTTCAAAAGTACAACTTTTGAATTATAGCAGCTTTTCCACCCATAACCTCCCTCCCACCTGCAACCATCCCATCTCCCACTCCCTTTCCCATCATATTCTTCATCAAGATTGATTTTCAATTATCTTTATATAAAGATCAATGTAGTATATACTACTGAAAGATTTCAACAGACTGCACCCACAAAGACACACAAAATATAGAGTACTGTTTGAGTAGAAGTTTTTATTTTGCATAGTACAACACATTAAGGACCCAGGTCCTACAGGGGAGCAGGTGCACAGTGACTCCCACTGCTGATTTCACAATTGACACTCTTATTATGATGTCAGTAATCACCCCAGGCTCTTGTCATGAGCTGCCAAGGCTATGGGAGTCTCTTAAGTTCACCAACTTCTATCTTATTTAGACAAGGCCATATTCAAAGTGGACGTTCTCTCCTCCCTTCAGAGAAAGGTACTGCCTTCTTTGATGGCCCATATTTTCTGCTGGGATCTCATTCACAGAGATTTTTTTTTTTTTTTTTTTTTTTTTTTTTTGCCACAGTGTCTTGGCTTTCCATGTCTGCGAAACTCTCATGGGTTTTTTAGCAGGAACCAAATTCCTTAATAGCTGATTCTGAGGCCAGAGTGCTGTTTATGGCATTTGCCATTCTATGAGTCTGCTGTGTATCCTGCTTCCCACATAGGATCATTCTCTGATTTTTAATTCTATCAATTATTATTTGCAGACACTAGTCTTATTTATGTAATGTAATCCCTTTGACACTTAATCCTATCTTTTAATCAATTATGAACTTAAACTTATCCCCTTGACTAGTGAGATGGCATTGGTACATGACACCTTGATAGGATTGGATTGGAATCTCCTGGCACGTTTCTAGCTCTACCATTAGAGGTAAGTCTGAGTGAGAATGTTCTGAACTGTACATCTCTTCCCTCTCTTATTCCCACTCATATTTAACAGGGATCACTTTTCGGTTCAATTTAAAAGACTAAGAATAACTGTGTGTTAAAGAGTTTAACCAATGGTATTAAGTCGATCAAATTAGTATAGTTTTTTAAGATAAAGACAAAATCTTGGACACATAAACCTTAACCAAATTGAATCAACATGAAATAGAACACCTATCAGTAAAGAACTACAAAGTTGAATCAGTAGTAATAATAATAAAACTCACATCAAACAAAAGTCCAGATTACTTCACTGAGCAATCATAGTAAAAAAGTTAAAGAAGAATCCAGAACAATCCTTCCTAAATTACTTCAAAAATCAAGAAAGGGATAATTTTTCCAAATTCATTCTGTTAGTCATGCATTATCTTGAGCCCAAAACCAGAGAAGGACACAATATAAAAGAAAGCTACCAGCCAATATCTTTTATGAACATAAATGTAAAAATCTTCAATAAAATGCTAGTACATTAAAAATATCATTCATCATGACAAAGTGGAACTCATCACAGGGATGCAAGGATGGTTCAAAATTTGTAAATCAATAATGTAACACTGTATCAACAGAATGAAAGGCAAAAATACTTTTGTCAATAGATGCAGAAATGGCATTTAGCAGATTTCAACATCGCTTCATAAAAACTCTGTCCAAATTGGGTATCAGAAGTATATATTTCACCATAATAAAGGCTATACATAACAAGACAAAGGCTAACATGATATTGAAACGGGAAAGGTGAGGCTTTGTTTCTGAATTGTAGTAGAAGACAAGGTAATCCACTTTCACTACTTTTATTCAACAAAGTTCAGACATCCCAACAAGAGCAAATACACACGAAAGAAATAAGGGACATTCAGATTAGAAAGGAGAAATTCAGCTGTCATTGTTTGAGGAAAACATGATCTTATATATGGAAAACCCCCAAAGTTGTACCAAAAGCTGTTTAAACTAATGAATTATGCAATTTTACAGAATTCAAAGGTCAATGTACAAAATCAGTAGCATTATTATACACCAATAGTAAATCATCTAAAAAAGAAATCAAGAAAGCAATCCCATTTTCTTTTTTCAATTTATTATTCAACTTTTATTTAATAAATATAAATTTCCAAAGTACAACGTGTGAATTATAGCAGCTTTTCCCCCCATAACCTCCCTCCCACCCACAACCATCCCATCTCCCACTTCCTCTGCCATCCCATTAACATCAAGATTCATTTTTCAATTATCTTTATATACAGAAGATCAACTTAGTATATATTAAGTAAAGATGTAAGCAATTTGCACCCACACAGACACACAAAGTATAGAGTACTGTTTGAGTAGTAGTTTTACCATTAATTCGCATAGTACAACACATTAAGGACAGAGATCCTACTAACTACCAAAATATCAATAAATAACATACTTGAGGTGAATGTCTCTACAATGAAAACTCTAAGAGTGATGAAAGAAATTGAAGATCATACAAAGAAATATCAAAATAATTTATTCAAAGATGGGGATAATCAATGTCATTAAAACGTGCATGTCCCTCAAAGCAATTTACAGATTCAATGCAATTTCTACCAAAATCTTCATAAAACTAGAAAGACAACTACTAAATTTGCATGTAACCACAAAAAACATTAAGTAGCCTAAGCAATCTTGAGCACAAAGATCAAAGCAGGAGGCATTGCACTGCCTGACTTTAAAATATATTACAGTTGGTGCTGGGGCCATGATGCGCTAGGTTAATCCTTCGCCAGCAGTGCCAGCATCACATATGGGAGCCCAGTTCTAATCCCAGTTGCTCCTCTTTCAGTCCAGCTCTCTGCTGTGGATCGGGGAAGTCAGTGGAGGATGGCCCAAGTGCTTGTGCCCCTGCACCTGCATGGGAGACCAGGAGGAGGCACCTGGCTCCTGGCTTTGGATCAGCACAGCTCCGGCCTTTGCAGCCATATGGGGGTGTGGGCCAAAGGAAGGAAGATCTCTCTCTTTGTCTCTCCCTCTCATGGTGTGTAACTCTACCTTTCAAGTAAATAAATAAATAAATCTTTTAAAATTTTATATATATATATATATATATATATATATATTACAGTTGAGGCTTTGTTCCATAGTGGATTAAGCCCCCATTTGCAATGATGCCGGCATCCAAAATAGGCATGCATTCAAGATTTGCCTACCCAATTTCTGATCCAGCTCCCTGCTAATGTGCTTGGGAAAGCAGCAGAAGATGGCCCAAGTACTCAGGTTTCTACAACCACATAGAAGACCTGGATAAAGCTCCTGCCTCCTGTCTTTGGTACTGCCCAGCCCTGACTGTTGTGGCCATTTGGGGAGTGAACAAGTGAATGAAAGGTCTCTCTCTCTCTCTCTCTCTCTCTCTCCCTGTCATCGTGTGTGTGTTTCTCCTCCTCCTATATCTATAACTCTGCCTTTCAAATTAATAAATCCTTAAAAAATAAATAACAACATTACAAAGAATACAGAAATTAAAACAGAAAATAGCATGATATTGGCATAAAAAACATATCTTTAAACCAAAGGAACAGAATGGCGATCCTAAAAGTATGTCCACATATTGTAACCTACTGATTTTTGATGAAGATACTAAGGCATGCATTGGAAAAAGAATAGTCTTTTTATATATGATGCTGAGAAATTCATATACATACATGCCAAAGGGTGAAACTAGACTCTTAACCCCTGACCATTTATAAAAATAAACTCAGAATGGATTAAAGAACTAAATGTTAAGCCTGAAATTTTAGACTATTAGTAGAAAACATAAGCAAAAAATTTAGGTTTTGGGGATAGACAAAGATTTTCTAGATAAGATCCCAAAAGCACAGAGAATAAAATCAAATATAGACAAATGCAATTTTATCAAATTAGATGTTAGCATAGCAATCAAAACAATCAGTAAGAGAAAGGGCATAATATATAGATTGGGAGAAAATATTTGCAGGCTATTCATCTAGCAAGAGGTTAATATCCAAAATATATAAATAACTCAAACAACTAAATAGCAAAAAGTCCAAACCATCTGGCTAAAAATGGACAATAGATCTAAATAGACATTTCTCAAAGGAAGATACACAAATGGTAAATAGGCACATGAAAATAAAAAGCTCAGTATCACTAATCATCAGAGAAATGCAAATCGAAACCACAATGAAATATCATCTCACTCTAATAAGATTGATTAGTATCAAAAAGAGAAAAGATAACTAGCATTGGAATAGGTAAGGAGAAGAGAGAACCCTTGCATCTTGCTATTGGGTATGAAAATTAGTACAACCATTGTGGGGGAAAAAATGGAGATTCCTCACAAATGGAACTACCAGATGATCCGGCAACTCCACTTCAACATATATATTCAAAGGAAATGAAGTTAACCTGTGTAAGAGCCATCCACACTCCCATGTTTATTTTATCACTAAACACAATAACCAGGTAATAGAAACAATTGATAAACGGACAAATAAAATGAGATACATACTCACAACAGGATATTATTCAACCATATAAAGTATAAAATCTTGCCATTTGAAGCAATGTGGATGGAACTGGAGGTCATTATGCTAAGAGAAATCAGCTAAGATAAATATTACATGATTGTATTGATATATAGAGTAGTAAAATAATAAATGTTCTCAGAGAAATTAAAAAAAAACATCAATTGGTGGTTATCAGAGCATGAAGAAAGAAGTTGGAAGGGAGAGATTGGGAAAATTTGGCTGAATAAAGAGTAAGAATGTCTTGGGTTCTATTACACAGTAGGGTAAATACAGATAATTTTAATTTGTTGTATTTTTATTTAAAAACATAGAATTTTTATATATTTTCACTATACATAATTGGGAAATGATCAAAAGGGTAAATAAATTTACCCTGATTGGACATTACACAATGTACACATGTAATGCCACATCACATAGTGCCCCCATTAACATGTATAATTTTATAAATGTTATTTTTAAATGAAAAAGAAAATAAAAATCAAAGTTCTGCAGGTTTTCCTCAGTATGCTATTTTCACACAGCTGTTCTAAATCTAGTTTTGTAATTTTTGACTCTGCAGGTTCTCAGAAATGCTGAATGACTATTTTTGACTACCTGGACATAGAGTAAAAAATAAAAGCACCAAATAGTCTTGAATGTAGTAGTTTGATCCACTACTTGTCTATTCTTTCAAAAGAACTTCCTATGGCTTCATATTGAACCATTGCAAACAAGGTCTTTTGTTCATTTGTTTTGTTTTGGTTTGTTTTCAGTGAATTCAATTTATTGCTAACCAGATGTAGTTTTGAAGCATTAAACCCACCTGTTCCTAGACATGCTATCAAGGCAAGCAGCCACTATCATGCCAGAGTTCCTGAATGAATACAAAAGTATTGACAAGCTTTCCACACCCACAGAGAAATTCAGAGTTTTATCTGATAATGTTGAATGATAATCCTTTCTTTTTCTCACATTTCTTTGATGCAATATTTTCAATTTTCTGACATTTGCTACTCACAATCTACTGAATTAAGCTATTTTACTATTAAGGAAAATACACAGAAGAGGTACAAAGACTCTTGGATATGCATTCAGAATACCTAGCCAGCAAATAATGCCTTAAATTAACATGAATGGTAATTGGCTCATAGATTTCGTATTACTTTGGCTATTTACAGTGGTTAAAAGAATACACAAGATAGATAATGCTAATTTTTATTTGTCTTGTGATGTTCTTATTATGAATAGCATCTTTCTATGTGCTTTATAAATATTAGTTAAATATAAACTAAAATACATAAACTAATGAGGTGTGTCGATTACTGTTATGCACATTTTACATATAAGGAAATTGGAGCATAGAGTAACTTGTCCATTGACCAACTGCTAATAATTTGTATAGCCATGTTTTAAAATCAGGTATTCTACCCCAGAGAACATCTTGTAACTAGTACATTACACTACTCTTCCACAATGAATAAGCCATTCATTGATTTCACAATGAAAAATAGATGAAGCTACTATTTGCATATTGATGTTGCGGTTAAGTAGTGTAAATTCTTTCTTGTAAATATTCCACTTAGAATATTACTCCAACCTGACATTTATATAAAGAAATCAACCAAAATTTATATGGATTTTGCAGCAGATGTCAATTTACTGTGAACATTTACTAGATTTTTTTATGTTAAGGTAGAATTAAAGAAGTTGAGATTGGACTACTGGCTTGGCATCAAAACCATGTGCAAATCAATTTATGACCTTGACAAAATTATAGCTTTTCTATCTTCACTTTGTTCTTAGGAATAAACCCATTAAAATCAAATAAAAAGCATTAAACCCAGCTGTCAACATTATTTGCATGGTTTTAATTATGAGGAGAGGGATTGTTGTAGTAGACATAACCCTTTTTTTATGATACAGATTGTAACCAAAAAATGTCATCCAATTCTACTGTAAAAAATACATGTGTATAATATAATTAAAATGCCTTGGAGTAGTGGACATAGTTGTAAAACATTTTAAAGTACTGAACACAATTTGACTAAGTGGAAACAAAGACATAGGTAATAATTCTAGGACACTAGATAATTTCTGCATCGTTAAATGACACAAACTCAATTATATTCCTCCTTCTTTTTGTGGTGCTTGTTTCAGCTTGGACACTCACTTAAGATAATGCTTTGTAATTCTTGGGCATAGGTAGATTTATAGTATCATGCATAAATTTTTACTAGTGAAACAGATTTGCATTTTCCTGTTTGAGTACTACTTCTTTTTATTCCTCATTCTTTTGTTTTAAATTGGTATGATGGATATGTAAGTACTAAGCATATTCTCTAAATCTGAACAAGCACAAATATCAGAAACATTATCTGATTTCAAGTAAGTGTATCTTAACAAACATTCCTGTGTAAATGTTTAGAAAAAGAATATTTCTGAAGGCAAAGGAAACCATGTGTAGTTACAATAAAATTCTGGTTTAATTATAAAGTGACCCACTGTAAAATACGATATTAATGTGTCAACTCAATTTCATGCTCCCCTCTTCTTGGGCTATCTAGCACAACAAATTTCATGCTAATCACTTCGAGCATTTTAAGTCAAAGATGTAAATTTGTCATTTATGCATATCATTAAATATGCATATTTAAATATGTATGTTTATAGTAAATATGGTAATATAATACAGGTTAAATTTGTACTGATAGTTTAGCATAATTTGATTTTGTTATAATTTATGTAAAAATAAAAATAGGAAATTATTATTTTAAATGATATGATAATCAAAACAAATGTGATCTAATCCATAGGAAAAAGCAGTAGGGAAAAGTTTTATATCTATTGTTAAAAAGTTTTAATGGCTCCCTTTTCCTTTCATTTATAGACATAATATGTTCTGTGAATGATTATTTTTATGAATACATTATTGGTTAATTTGTACATATTTATAACATGTGAGTGGACAAAATATAATAAAAGGAATAGGTTATGTTAAAAAGCAAAATAGTACTAATAATTCTTCCTGCAGAGGACAATTACTACTTCTATTACTCAAAAATAAATAGAGAAAACAACTGCCAAGGAGAGCAATGAAGTCAACAGATTGGGAAAGGTGCACAAACTGGCTTGAAGAAGACACCTGGAGCCATACAAAACAAATTCCTGACTTTCTGGCTTTATTCTCGGACCATGTACAGAGCTCTCATCATACATGGTTCCATATGAGCACATCTTTCAGTCAAAAGCTCAGAATTTTTCAATATGGGGAACTAGTGAAGAAAAAAAGAAAATGTAAAACTGTGTAGGTGAATTCTTTAAAAAAAGGAAAAAAAAAAGAAATTGAGACAAAAAGAAGCAAAAACAGAGCAGATCTAAAGCTCTCAAATCCCATTTATGAGGACTCATGAATCAGTTACGTTTCAAGCATATCCAAAGCAGTCCAAATAAAGACAAAAGTAGAAATGATAACGAATAAAAATTAAAGTACATAATTCAAAAACAGTCAACAAAATTATATGGTAAAATAATAAAAGTTCACTAGATATTATCAGTAAAATATCTAAAAAATCAGAAGAAGAACTGATGGTCACTGATGATGTTCAAGACGACATCCAGTGTTAATTAGTCTTGCTTTTGTTGCCTGTGCTTTGGTGGCTTTGTCTGAGTAGTCATCTGCCACACCAATGTCTTGGTGTGTTTCCCCTATGTCTTCTTCCAGCAAATTCAGTCTTAGGTCTTAAATTTAGGTGATGCACCTTTAGGTGATTTTTGTATATGGTGAGACATAGGAATCTAATTTCATTCTTCTACATACATATATTCAGTTTGCCAACACCATTTATTTAAGAGATTATCCTTGCTCCACTATATGTTCTAGGTACTTCTGAAAAAAATCAGTTGGCTCATTGTATGTGGGTTAATTTCAGCTCTCTATTCTGTTCTATTGATCCATGAATCAGTTTTTATGGCAGTGTCAAGCTGTTTTGTTTACTCTAGCTTTGTAGTATTCTTTGAAGTCAGGTATTATATGATGCTGCCAGCTTAACTTTTCTTGTTCAAGATGGCTTTAGCTATTCAGAGTCTTGTGATTTTATAGAAATTTTAAGATTACTTTTTCTAATTCTGTAAAGAATGTCATTGATATCCTGATAGAAATTGCTTTGAATCTAAAGGTTACTTTAGGTAAAATAGTCATTATAATGGCATTGATGCTTCTGATCCATGAGCAAGGATTGGAAGGTCCTTTCCATTTATTTGTGTGCCTGATGAATTCTTTCTGCAATGTTTAATAATTTTTATTGTAGCGATCTTTCACTTTTTGGCTAAATTTATTCCAACTCTTTTATATTTTTTTGTGGCTATTGTGAATGGCAATTCTTTCTTGATTTCTCTTTCTGAGTTCATCATTAGCATACAAAAAGCAACTAGTTTCTGTATGTTTATTTTGTAACCTACTACCTCACTGAATTGGTTTACCAATTCTAACTGCTTTTTGATGGGATGTTTAGGCTTTTCCATGTACAACATCTGCAAACATGGATAATTTGATTTCCTATTTCCAATTTTTATACCTTTTATTTCTTTCTCCTCCCTAATTCTTCTTGCTAAAACTTCCATACTATAATTGAATAAGAGTGATGCATTTGGCCATCTTTATCTTGTTCCAGATCTGAGGATAAATGTTTTCATTTTTTCCCCATTCAGTATGATATTGGCTGTTGGTTTGTGTTTTTGAAACTTTATAATTTAGGGGAAATACACTGCTCTTACTAAAACTTCCAGTACTATATTGAATAAGTGTGGTGATAATGGGCAACCTTGTCTTAATCCGGAAGTGAGGGGAAATTCTTTCAGTCCTTCTCCATTCAGCATAATATTGGCTGTTGATTTGTGATGTAGCCTTTATAATTTGAGGAATTTTCCTTCTATATCTACTTTGTGGAGGCTTTTTTTTTTTAATCATGACGGGGCACTGAATCTTACAA
Source organism: Oryctolagus cuniculus (assembly GCF_964237555.1). Classification (NCBI taxonomy): domain Eukaryota; kingdom Metazoa; phylum Chordata; class Mammalia; order Lagomorpha; family Leporidae; genus Oryctolagus; species Oryctolagus cuniculus. The sequence continues at coordinate 40,691,317 of NC_091435.1, forward strand.
AATGCTTTCTCTGCATCTATCGAGATTTTTTATGGTTTTTGTTTTTCATTCTATTGATGTGATCCATGATGTTTATTGATTTGCAAATGTTGAACCATCCTTGGATTTCCAGGATAAATCCAAATTGATCATGATGTATTATTATTTTGATGTGGTTTTGGATTTGATTTGCCTCTATTTTGTTAAGAATCTATGCATATATGATCATTAGATATGTGGTTTTGCAGTTTCTTTTTGATGCATGCCTTTCTCTGGTTTTAGTATCAAAGCAATACTAGAGATTGGTGGAGCTCCATCCTTTTCAGTATTTTGGAATAGTATGAAGAGTATTTAAAGTTTCTTCCTCTCAATATTTTTTATCATTCAATAATAAAGCCAACAAGTTCAAGACTTTTCCTTTATGGAAGAATTTCAATTATTGCTTCAACTTCATTGTTTGCTATGATACTGTTTAGGCTGTCTATATCTTCTTAATTTAATCTTGTTAGGTTTTATGAGTCCAGAAATTTATCCATTTCTTTTAGGTTTTTCATATTATTTGCATTTATTTGTATTCTCTTGCATCTCATTGAGTTTCCTTACAATCATTATATATATATATGTATGTATACATATATATATATACATACATACATACATATCTTCACAGATTTATTTCAGTTTTGGATCTAAATATGGAGGGGTATTGTGTTCTTTTGGAAGTGTCATGCTACCCTACTTCGTCATGTCTCCTATGTCTCTACATTGATGTTTTAGTCACTTCCTTATGAAATATGCTTTACTTTAAAACTGTTTGTGGTTTAGCTGGAATACCAAATGTCACCTGGCTTATTGCTTTGGCTTTGGTGCTAAGTTAGCTCATGAATGTAGTCTCTGAATGATTTCTTTTATCTTAATCAATGTCAGCTGTGTCTATAAGTGCCACAGTGGAATGATCTGCTACAGTTTGTAGGGACATATCAAATTCAGAAATATTTGCACAGCAAAGGAAATGATCAATAGAATATAGAGACATCCAACAAAATGGGAAAAAAATATTTGCAAATCACCTACCTGACAAAGGATTAATATCTCAAATACATCAGCAATTTAAAACCTCAACAACAAAACCAACCAAACCAGTTGAGAAATTAATTGAGGACTTTAATAGTTAGTTCTCAAAAGAAGACATACAGAAGGCCAACAAAGATATGGAAAATGCTCAACATCACTAGCCATCAAAGAAATGTGAATCAAAATCATAATGAGATGACAATTCACCTCTGTCAGAATGACTAAAATCCAAAATGCGTAAGAGAACAAATGTTGGTGAGATTGCAAAGTGGAACACTTATACACTCTTGATGGGAATATAAATCAGTGCAACCAATGTCACAGCAATGTGGACATTTCTTAAAAAACTAGAAATAGACTTGCCAGATGATCCAGCAAAACCACTACTGGGTGTATACCTCCCAAAACTGAGCCCAGTATATCAAAAAGATATCTGCACCACCAAGTAAGTGTACAGCAGCACTGCTCACAATAGCCAAAATTTAGAACCAATGAAGGTGTCCATCATCAGATGAACAAACAATGAAAATGTGGTATGTACACACATTGGAAAATTATTCAGGTGTAAAAAAGAATAAAATTCTATCATTTGCAGAAAAACTGGAAGTAACTGCAAGACATCATCTTGAATGAAAAGAGCTGAACTTAGAAAGACAACTACCACATGTTCTCCCTTATATGTGAGAGCTAACATTTAAAAATCAAACAAAAAATAAGACAGAAAAAAGAGAGATATGTCTGTGTATATCACTATCGCTGCAAATATGATATTCTAAAACCTTGTTTTATACCTTTTTGAAACCAATGGTTAAGAATGTTTTGCTACTATAGATTTAATGATCTGTGATTACTTTAAAATTGTCTGTATATTGGTGTAATGATCATTTTTTCATTCAAGTATTGTTTATATCGTTGTACATATTCCCACTAAACCAAAGTCTTTTTTCCTTTTTACTTGTTAAATTTCTTATTTGGTAAAGTATCAAGACTTTCTACTGTAATGTAATTTTAAAATATTTTATCTCAAAAACTAAAAGAAGAGAAAGGGAGAAGGAAGGAGGGTCATAGGGAGAGAGAGTGAATTAGGGAGAGGGAGGAAGGGGATATCATTATGTTTTTAGATTCGCATCTATAAAGCACATTGTATCCATTAAAAACTAATTAAAACTTAAAATTAAATAAAATTTTAATTTATAAAGAACAAAGAATATGGACAACGTGTTAAGATAAAAATAAAAGCAATCAAGACTATAAATGAGAAGAACCAGCATTTAGAGTCAAGAGACAAAAGTTTCAGTAGATGATATAACTAATTTCAATTAATTGAAAAGTGTCTTTGTAGGACACAAACCTAAGCTGCTGCTTAGGACTGGCATCCCATATTCTAGTACCAGTTTAATTCTTGGCTTTTCTGCTTCCAATCTAGCATCCTGTTGATGTGTTTGAGAAAGTATTAGATAGCCCAAGTGCTTGGGCCTCTGACCAAGATGAGACCCAGATGGAGCTTCCGGTTTCTGTTTTGGGCCTGGCTCAATCCTGTCTGTTGTGACCATATGAAGAAGGGGCCAGCCTTTTCTCTGTGTGTGTGTGTTTCTCCCTCTGTCTTGGTCACACTGTCTTTCAAATACATAAATAAATATTTTAAAATATTTTAAGTGTGAAATCTCAGTTGTAAAGCATCCATCCTCAAAAAAATATAAAAACAAAAGAATTACTTCAAGTAGAAATTCTAAAACTTTAAATTGAAAAATATATTTACGGGACAGTTTAGTGAATTGGACACGACAAAGAAAAGCATAAATTTAACTCATTCAATAGATATAATCCAAGATAAAGAACACTGAAAAAATAATTTAGGACATAGCAGATATCATGATATCTAATAGGATCAGGTATAATTGTCATTGAAATAGCAAACACGAGAAGGCCACAATTGGGTAAAATATATTTAGAAAAAAGTAGTAATAATTTTTTTTAAAAGATTTTTTTTATTTGATTGAAAGAGAGTTACACAGAGAGAAGAGAGGCAAAGGGAGAGAGAGGTCTTTTATCTGATGGTTTACTCCCTAATTGGCCGCAACAGCCGGAGCTGAACTGATCCGAATCCAGGAGCCATGAGCTTCTTCCAAGTCTCCCACATGGGTGCAGGGGCCCAAGCTCTAGGGCCATCTTCTACTGCTATCCCAGGCCACAGCAGAGAGCTGGATTGGAAGAGGAGCAGCTGGGACTAGAACCGGTGCCCATATGGGATGCCGGCGTTTCAGGCCAGGGCTTTAACCCACAGCGCCACAGCACCCTACCCAAATTTTATAAATTAGTTAAAAAAAAATTGGGACACCAAAAGAACACTGAATAGATTCAGAATAGAATCAGAGCAGTCTAAGGCATACGCTATTCAAATTCTTTAAACCCAAATAATAAAGTTTGAAAAAAGCAAGAGAAAAATAGCATATCAATATAACAATGATTTATCAGACACAGTAAAGAATAGAAGATATTGAAATAAATACTTAAATAAAAACGACAAAAACAAACAGGAAATTCTTTTACCTGGTAGTCTACATTCAGAAAAAAAAATTGCTTTAAGAATGAATTTTTAATAAAGAAAACTAAGAAACTCTCTCAAGAGCAGACTTGAAGGGAAAGTAGTATAACAGGACTGATGTTGCTGTGAAGTTCATGACATTGGCATTCCATACACAAATGTGGCTTGTAATCCTGTCATCCTATATCCAAGTGTGGTCTTAGTCCTGGCTACTCCTCTCACTCTCCAAATCCCTGCCAATGCATTTGGGAAAGCAGTGTAAGATGACCTCAGTACATGGGACCCTATACTCATGTGAGAAACCAAAATGAAGTTCTACGATGGAACTGATATAGTATTTTGTTGAGATTTTTGCATCTGTGTTCATCAAGGATATAGGTCTGTACTTTTCTTTTCATGCTGTGTCTCTGTTCAGTTTTTGTATTTGAAAGACGCTGGTCTCATAAAAGATCTTGACAGAGTTCCGCCCATTTCAATATGTTTCAATATGTTTAGTAGAAAATCCATAAAGTCTTTGACATTTCCTTGATGAGAGACTGTTTTAAAAGAGTTTTTTTTTTCTTTTTTTTAAAACTTTTATTTAGTAAATATAAATTTCCAAAGTACAGTTTCTGGATTACAATGGCTTCTCCCCCATAATTTCCCTCCCACTTACACCCCTCCCATCTCCCACTCCCTCTCCCATTCCATTCACATCAAGATTTTTTTTTTAATTAGTAAACATAAATTTCCAAAGTACAGTTTATGGATTACAATGGCTTTCCCCCCATAATTTCCCTCCCACTTGCACCCCTCCCATCTCCCACTCCCTCTCCCATTCCATTCACATCAAGATTCATTTTCAATTAATTTATATACAGAAGATCGATTTAGTATATATTAAGTAAAGATTTCATCAGTTTGCACCCACACAGAAACACAAAGTGTAAAATACTGTTACAGTACTAGTTATAGCATTACTTCACATTGGACAACACATTAAGGACAGATCCCACATGAGAAGTAAGTACACAGTGACTCCTGTTGTTGACTTAACAATTTGACACTCTTGTTTATGGCGTCAGTAATCACCCTAGGCTGTAGTCATGAGTTGCCAAGGCTATGGAAGCCTTTTGAGTTCGCCGACTTCGATCTTATTTCAACAGGGTCATAGTCAAAGTGGAAGTTCTCTCCTCCCTTCAGAGAAAGGTACCTCCTTCTTTGATGGCCCCATTATTTCCACTGGGAACTCACTCTCAGAGATCTTTCATTTAGGGTTTTTTTTTTTTTTTTCCAGAGTGTCTTGGCTTTCCATGCCTAAAATACTCACATGGGCTCCCCAGCCAGATCCGAATGCCTTAAGGGCTGATTCTGAGGCCAGAGTGCTGTTTAGGGCATCTGCCATTCTATGAGTCTGCTGTGTATCCTGATTCCCATGATGGATCGTTCTTTCCCTTTTTGATTCTATCAGTTAGTATTAGCAGACACTAGTCTTGTTTGTGTGATCCCTTTGACTCTTAGACCTATCAGTGTGATCAATTGTGAACTGAAATTGATCACTTGCACTAGTGAGATGGCATTGGTACATGTCACCTTGATGGGATTGTACTGGAATCCCCTGGCACGATTCTAACTCCAACATTTGGGGAAAGTCCGATTGAGCATGTCACAAATTGTACATCTCCTCCCTCTCTTATTCCCATTCTTATATTTAATAGGGATCACTTAAAACCGGACAACATAAACTTTAACACAAAAACTGTTAAGAGAGACAAAGAGGAGCACTATATAATGATTAAAGGATCAATCCAACAGGAAATATAACGATTATCTATGTATATGCACCTAATTACAGGGCACCGGTTTATTTAAAAGATTTGTTAAGGGACTTAAATGGAGACTTAGACTCCAATACAACAGTACTGGAGGACTTCAATACCCCACTCTCAGAAATAGACAGATCAACTGGACAGAAGATCAACAAAGAGACAGTAGATTTAAACAACACTATAGCCCAAAAGGATCTAACAGATATCTACAAAACTTTTCATCCTACACATGAAGAATTTACATTCTTCTCAACAGTATATGGAACATTCTCTAGGACTGCCCACATCCTAGGCCATAAAGCAAGTCTCAGCAAATTCAAAAGAATTAGAATCATACCATGCAGCTTCTCATACCACAGTGGAAGGAAGTTGGAAATTCGCAACTCAGGAATCCCTAGAGCATATGCAAACACATTGAGACTGAACAACATGCTCCTGAATGAACACTGGGTCACAGAAGAAATCAAAAGAGAAATCAAAAACTTTCTAGAAGTGAATGAGGGTAACAGCACAACATACCAAAACTTATGGGACGCAGCAAAAGCAGTGTTAAGAGGAAAGTTTATATCAATAGGTGCCTACATCAAGAAATTGAAAAGGCACCAAATAAATGAGCTTTCAATTCATCTCAAGAATGCAGAAAAACTGCAGCAAATCAGACCCAAAACTAGTAGGAGAAGAGAAATAATTAAAATCAGAGAAGAAATCAACATGATTGAATCAAAAAAAAATTGCAGAAAATCAGCCAAACGAAGAGCTGGTTTTTGAAAAAATAAACCAAATTTACATCCCATTGGCCCAACTAACTAAAAAAAAGAAAAGACCCAAATCAATAAAATCAGAGATGAAAAAGGAAACATAACAACAGACACCACAGAAATAAAAAGATTCATCAGAACATAAAAGAGTTTTTATTAATTTGTTATGCAGACCAAGTTGCAGATAGAGAGGGAGAGGAAGAGCTAGATAATTTCTACCCACTTGGTCACATCACAGAATGGAGCAATGGTCAGGGCAGGGCGAGGCAGAAGCCGGGAGCCTGAAACTCCATCTGTGTCTCCCACATAGCTTCAGGGTCCCAAACACTTGGATCATTGTCTATTGCTTTCCTAGGCACATTAGCAGAGAGCTGGATCTGAAGTGGAGCAGCCAGAATTTGAACTGCTTCCCAGATGGGATACCTGCATTGTAGGCAGCCATTTAACTTGCTACAACAAAGTGTGGTTCCTGATAAGGGACTGGTTTTAATTAATTAATTTATTTTTTAGAACATTTTTTAAAAGAGAGAAGACAAATGTGCAGACATTCAGAAGCTCGCAGAACAATTTAGAAAGCAATATAACATTAAAATGTTTGCAGAAACTGAATTAATAAACAAATTCATGGAGTCGGTGGTGTGGCATAGTGGGTTAAGCTGCCACCTCTTCCAGTATCCCATATGGACTCTTGTTTGTGCCTCATCTGCTCCTCCTCTGATCAAGTCGCTAATGTGCCTGGAAAACCAGAGGAATAAGCCCAAAGTGCTTGGGGTTCTGCCATCCATGTGGGGAAATCCATTTGAAGCAACAGGCTCCTGGCTTCAGCCTGGCCTACCTCTAGACATCACCACCATTTGTGAGTAAACAAGTTGATGCAGGGTCTCTCTCTCTCTCTCTCTCTCTCTCTCTCTCTATATATATATATATATATACACACACACATATAACTCAAACACACTTTCCTTCCTTCCTTCCTCCTTCCTCCCTCCCTCCCTCCCTCCCTCCCTCCCTCCCTCCCTCCCTCTCTCTTTCTTTCACATAAAGTGAACAAATATTACTGCTTTGATGCCATTGCTTCATATGGGTTGTTTAGATATTCTATTTTTGATTTACTGATAGGCTACATTTATTTATCCATTTCTTAAATATTTTGCAATTTATTAGCCTATAATTGTTCATCATAGTTCCTTATAATAATTTGCATTTTAGTTGTATCAGTAGTAATTTCTCCTTTTTAGCTCTAATTTTGAGTTTTTCCCTTTGTTGTTTGTGATCCTGGATAAAAGCATGTTCTTTACATTTTTTTCTCAAAAAAGCAGCTTTTTTGTTTTGTTAATCTTTTGTGAGTTTTTGTTTCATTTTCACTTATTTATGATCTCAATTTTACTATTTTTTTGACAGGCAGAGTTAGTGAAAGAGAGACACAGAGAGAAAGGTCTTCCTTCCATTGGGTCACCCCCCAAATGGCCGCTATGGCCTGCCAGGAGCCAGCTGCTTCCTCCAGATCTCCCATGTGGGTGCAGGGTCCAAGCACTTGGGCCATCCTCCACTGCCTTCTCGGGCCACAGCAGAGAGCTGGACTGGAATAGGGGCAACCGGGACAGAATCCGGCACCTCACCAGGACTAGAACCCTGAGTGCTGGCACCGCAGGTGGGCGATTAGCCAAGTGAGCTACAGCGCCACCTCCTACAGGTTTTGATATGCTCAATTTTCATTTTCATTTGTTTTAAGAAAAAATTTATTTTCTATTTTGATTTCTTCAGTAACCTATTGATAATTCAACAACATGTATTTTAATTTCCATATATTTTTGTAAATGTTCTCATGTCTTAGTTTTTGATTATTAGCTTTAATCCTTTGTGGTCTGACATGTCACATGGTATTTCAATCTTTTAAAGTTACTGAGATATACGGATGCTGGTGCTGTGGCTCAGCAGGTTAACATCCTGGCCTGAAGTGCCAGTATCCCATATGGGTGCCGGTTTGAGACCTGGCTGCTCCACTTCCGATCCAGCTCTCTGCTATGGCCTGGGATAGCAATAGAAGATGGCCCACTTCTAAAGGATAGCATTGCTGGAAATAATATTCTTGGTTAGATGTTTTATTTTGTATTCTTTTAAGACCTGAATATATCATCCCACCCTCTTCTGGACTGCAGAATTGCTGTTGAGTGGTCTGCTGTTAGTTTAATTAGTTTTCTTTTATAAGTAGCTTGATGTTTCTCACTTGCTGTCTTTAAGATTTGTGTTTTGTCCTTAACTTTTGAGGATTTGACCACAATATCTTGGAAAAAGTCTTTTGATTGGGGGCTTGGGGTCCTATAACTCTCCTTTATCTGGATTCCCAGGTGTCTTTTAAGGCTTGGAAAAGTTTTAATTATTATTTCACTTAGTAGGTTCTTAATGCCTTTTTTGTTCTCTTATCCTTTAGTGACCCTGTAATTTGATTATTTGGTCATTTTATATATAGTATCCTGTATTTCATGGGTGATAGTTTCTTCAGTGTTTTTAATTATTTTCTCTATTTTTGTCTGACTTGGATATTTCAAAAATCTTGTCCACCAGATCAGAAATTCTTTTCTCCACTTCATCTTCTACTGTTCAAGTTCTCAACTGAATTTTTTATTCCACGAAATTTTCAGCTTCAAAATTTCTGTTTGTATCTTTTTAATGATTTGTTGATCTTTACTGAATGCATATCACCTATTATTTTCCACATTTCATTAAAATATCTGTACTGTCTTGCATTGCACTAAGTTTCCTTATAATTATTATTTTTGAATTCCATTTCTGGCAGTTCATAGATCTCATCAGATGTATTTCTGAAGAACTATTGTGATTTTTGGAGGTGTCATGCTACTTTGTCTCTTCATGTTTGCTGTGTGTTTACATTGGTATCTGCGCAACTGGTGTAACTAACCCTTCCTCTTAGGGAAGAGGGTCTATTGGAAAAGAATTTATTATTTATATGGAATTTCAGGTTATCACTTGGCTTGTTGCTATGTGATTCCAGAAGTACAGTCACTGAGTGATTTCTTTCACTTTAATCAATGTCTGAAGTTTCTGTAAGTAACATGGTGTTATAGAGTACAGTAGTTTGTGTGGGTAGAAGTGTGACTTCTCCACAGATGTGGGCTTCCTAAGGTGTATACCTTCAGTTGGTGCCAGTGAGTTGGGTGCCAGTCACACTAGGCTTTGTGATAGCCAGAGCCTTGCCTTGTTCTAGGGGCTGAACAGACATGTCTGTCTCACTGGCAAGCCTTAGTAGTGGTAGAGTTGCTTTTTTTTTTTTTTTTTTACAGGCAGAGTGGACAGTGAGAGAGAGAGAGAGAGAGAGAGAGAGAGAAAGGCCATTGGTTCACCCTCCAATGGCCGCCGTGGCCGGCACACTGCGGCTGGCGCACCGCGCTGATCCGATGGCAGGAGCCAGGTAGTTATCCTGGTCTCCCATGGGGTGCAGGGCCCAAGTACTTGGGCCATCCTCCACTGCACTCCCTGGCCACAGCAAAGAGCTGGCCTGGAAGAGGGGCAACCGGGACAGAATCCGGTGCCCCGACCGGGACTAGAACCCGGTGTGTCGGCACTGCAAGGCGGAGGATTAGCATAGTGAGCCATGGCGCCAGCCATGGTAGAGCTTTTGATACCAACAGCTATGTCTCTAAGGCTGTGAGATATGGGTCAGACTCTCCCAGTTCCTCCTGGGAGAGTGTGGCTGGTGCTGGGGCTTAGCACTAAAATCCCTAGTGTTAGAACTGGGGAATGTAGAGGTTACCCTGTTCTACAGAGGTATTGCACTGGCAGGTATGGGTAAGGAGAGGTGGGATGCTGGCCGATTCTTCCCTAGATCCCACCAAGTAGATCCTAGCAGATTCAACAAAATTAATAGTAACTGTCCCAATCCTGAGGGTATGGGGTGTCATTACCTAGGTCCCCCAGGGTGAGAGCCAGTTGTACTTGGGGGGGGGGTGTTAGCCTCCTACCTAAAATAGAATGATGAAGATAGAAGTCCCCAGATACCACAAGTGAGTATGAGTTACTCCAGGGATTTTAACACTAACACCAACAGTTCCAGCTCTGCAAGGCACAGATCAACCTTCCTCCATTCCCACACAGCACATAGGAGTCATGGAAGTGTTGTATCTGGGATTCCCAGCACTGAAAGCCAAGAAAGTAGAGAGGTAACTGCCCCAGTTTGGGTTCTCTTAGATTTTGTATGGGCTGTTGCTGGTGCTAGACCCAGGAAGTGAAGAGGGACACTCTCAAATCACACAGATTAAGTGAGCACAGTTCAGGGGCTTACACAGTAGCAAAGTGCAGGGCATCTGCTCTCAACCGTGAAAAGTGCCCTGCCTCTGGTAGCTTCTGGTTGTAGTGGGATTGCTTGCTGTACCTTGAGTCAGAACAGAGTTCAGCAATGACTCTACCACAGCAAACTGAGTCTGGTCTTTTGAGTGTGTGGTGGGGGAGGCAATGTGGTTTCCCTTTCTCAAAGCAAAGTAATTACTCACACCCAGTCAGCTCCCTAGGCTGGACTTGAAGTCTATAGGGACTGTGTAGTTCTCCTGGCATTAGGGCTGCCAGTGGTGGGAGCCATGACACCTATTTTCTTAACTTACCTGAATAAGATGGTGATATCTAGCCAGGAGTCAGAGTCAGTGGTGGAAACAGCTGGTGGCTGTCCTCTCTCCTCACTGCCCTGTGGAGTCTCTGTCCTGTTTCATCACTTCTCCACTGAGAATTTCTCTCAATCTGTCCCCTAGGAACATGGTCCTTTCTTTGTTTCTCTGGTATCTGTCTGACTGAGGTCACTGTAGCTTCTGACTGTTCATTCACCTTGGTTCTCAGAAGGGAAATGCTTAACCTGATTGAGACCTCTATTAAAAGCCTAAAGCTATAATCAGATCAGGGGTGAAAGCTCGATGCTTGCTATTTAGGGCCAAGATGCGGCAATGGGGGCGTGAATTGTGGTGCAGTAATTTAAGTTGTTGCTTGTGGAGCTGGCATCCCATATGCAGTGCTAGCTGGAATTCTGGACCTGGGAAGCAGTGGAGGATATCTCAGATACTTAATTAAGTACCTACTACCCATGGGGAGATCAGGGCCCTAGCTTTGTCCCAGTCCAGAACTGGCTATTATTGTGGTCATTTGGCAAATGAACCAACAGATTAAAATCTCTCTCTCTTTTTCTCCCAACTTTCTCCTTCCCCTCTCCTCTTCCTCTCCATTTGTCACTCAAACAAATAAATTACTATTTTTTTTTTTTTAAGATGAGATCACCATTGTGACTCAGCAGGTTAAGCCAATGCCTATGGCACCAGCATACCGTATTCGAGTTTGATTTAAGTCCTATTTGCTCTGCTTCTGATCAAGCTTTCTGCTAATGAATGTGGGAAAGCAGCAGCAGATGGCCCAAATACTTGAATCCTTGTTACCCATGCAAGACACAGTTGCAGTTTCGGACTTGTGGATTCAGCCTGGCCCATCCTTGGTAACTGTGGACACTTAGAGAGTAAACCAGCAGATAGAAGATCTCTCTCTCTCTCTCTCTTTCTCTCTCTGTCACTCTGCTTTTAAATAAATAAATAAAATAAAATAAATAAATAAAATAAATCTTTAAAAAAGAGTGAGGCAAAATTGTATTCTCATAATTTTAATTTGTCTTTCAGTGGAGGTCCTAGTCCGTGCAATAAAGCATGGAAAATAAATGAAATGTATACAGTTAAAATTGTTCATATTTCTGATATTGTACTGTAATTCAAAGAAAATCACAAAAATTAAAGATATAAATCTAATGTAAAAAATTAGCAATTTTATGAGTTTCAGTGGAAATATACAGAATGCTCAATTTAAATAATAAATAGGAAAATTAGAAAATAAAATTGAAGACAAATTTATGAGAGTACTATAAAAGTAAAACTTTTAGGATCAATTTAATGAAAGAAATGTATGGATCATTTATTGAAATTATGAAACATTACAAGATAAATTCAATGAAACAAAAATAAACTAAGAAGTGTATATTCATGAATTAGAAGACTTACTAACTTTTTTGAGAACCATACACATCATTTTCTTAATTGATAATCTGCTTCTGATCCAGGTTCCTGCTAATGTAAGGGAGACAGCAACAGTGGAGGGTAAGGTACCTCAGGCTCTGTCGCTAATGCGGGAGACCAACATGAATGTCCTTGTTCCTGACTTCAATCCTGTGGGTTTCAGGGACTCAATTATAGGAGTCATCACCTGCTGGCTCCCAGCAAAAAGCCAGAATTGGAAGCAGAAGTGTGATTTGAAGCCAGGCACTCCAACCCAGAGTGTATATTCCTGATGTCATCAGTGTCCACATTTATTTCTAGTGCATTTTATATAAAACAATAAAATGTCTTATGAGTTTTGCTTTTTGGTTTTATAAAATTATATACAGTGGCTTGAAGTGTGGGGAAAAAGAGTTACTAAGAATGGGATATGAAGCATTTGTGTGTGATAATTATTTAATTAAAAATGTAAAAAAAAATTATTGCCTGCAGGGGTCTCACAGATTTCTGCATGTTTATTCCTATTTTAGAGGAAAATGAAGTAGACATTTCTTTATTTTTCCTTAATTAAGCAAAAATGACTGGGTCAAGCTACAAATAGTGAATCTACATTCAAAAGAGTGTCCTTTCTCTGAAACTGAAAATGTGTCTAACAAATGTATACTTTTTAGACAAAAGTAAGCACTTAAGACATACATGTACTTTCTGTCCTGATTCTCTCTTCATTTGATTTTCATGTATGATTGTGAATTTTAAAATGAAATGTTATTTTGAGCAATTTACCAATCATGATGTATACTTATGGATAATCACTAACAAGAACAACAAAAGTTTTAATAGGCTATCAACAAATAGCTAGTTACTTAAAACCAAAATTCAGGATATCCATGCTTTATCAAAAGTATATTACTGGTCGGCTCCACGGCTCAGTAGGCTAATCCTTCACTTGTGGTGCCGGCACCCTGGGTTCTAGTCCTGGTCAGGGCACCGGATTCTGTCCCGGTTGCCCCTCTTCCAGGCCAGCTCTCTGCTGTGGCCCGGGAGTGCAGTGGAGGATGGCCCAGGTCCTTGGGCCCTGCACCTGCATGGGTGCCAGCCGCAGTGCGCCAGCCCAGACAGCCATTGTGGGGGTGAACCAACGGAAAAAAAAAAAAAAAAAAAAAAAAAAAAAAAGAAGAAGACCTTTCTCTCTGTCTCTCTCTCTCTCTCTCTCTCTCTCACTGTCCACTCTGCCCACTCTGCCTTTCAAAAAAAAAAAAAAAAAAGAAAGAAAAGAAAAGTACATTACCCCATGTACCATATATGCACCAGTTCGAGACCTGGCCGCTCCACTTCTGATCCTGCTCTCTGCTATGGCCTGGGAAAGCAGTAGAAGATAGCCCAAGTCCTGTGCCCCCACAACCACATGGGAGACCTGGAAGAAGCTTCTGGCTCCTGGCTTCAGATCAGCGCAGTTCCAGCCGTTGCAACCAATTGGGAATGAACCAGCGGATGGAAGACCTCTGTCTGTCTCTCTCTCTCTCTCTCTCTCTCTCTCTGCCTCTCCTTCTCTCCCTGTGTAACTCTGACTTTCAAATAAAAAAATAAAATAACTCTTTAAAGAGTACATTGCTCCAAAAAGTGTGGGATAAAGCTATTTGCCTTTGTAGTGTGCCTAGTAAAATTAATTGGAAATGAAAAGTTTATAAGCATTTCCACAATCCTGCTGATCCATGTGTCTTCTAAAAGTAGCTAATGGTTTCACTGAATTAACTCTATAATATCTTATAAGATTTTTAACAAATAAAGATTTCATAGGATATTATTAACTGTTGTAAATTTCACAGAACAAAATAAGGATGAATATGTTCAATATTGCTTTGAAAACCTTGTGGCCGGTGCCATGGCTCAATAGGCTAATCCTCCACCTGCGGCTCTGGCACCCCAGGTTCTAGTCCCTGTCAGGGTGCCGGATTCTGTCCTGGTTGCCCCTCTTCCAGGCCAGCTCTCTGCTGTGGCCCGGGAGTGCAGTGGAGGATGGCCCAGGTCCTTGGGCCCTGCACCTGCATGGGAGACCAGGATAAGCACCTGATTCCTGGCTTCGGATCAGCGTGGTGTGTCGGCCACAGCGGCCACTGGAGGGTGAACCAATGGAAAAAGGAAGACCTTTCTCTCTGTCTCTCTCTCTCTCACTGTCCACTCTGTCTGTCCAAAAAAAAAGTTTCTCAGATATTTGTGAAAGTCAGTAAACATTTTGGGAGTGGGTGTTTTATGCAGCATTTGCATAATAAAATATATTTTAAAAAATATTAAAATTCTTGCAGCCAAAGTAATTTTCCATTGCAAATGGAAAACAGAACCTTTGTAAATTAAACACACAGTATTTATTTCTTCCTACGTTTTTAAATGTAAAGGGCACCATTTCTACTTTGGTTAAATTTTTAAACTTCTAAATATTTTTTGAAAGGCAGAGTTACAGAAAGAAAGGGAGAAAGAGAGAGAGAGAGAGAGAGAGAGATGTTCCATCCACTGGTTCACTCCTCAGATGGCCACAATGACCAAAGTAGGGCCGAAAGGAAGCCAGGAGTCAGGAAATTTATCTGGGTGCCCCACCTAAGTGCAGGGGACCAAGCACTCGGGTCATCTTCCACTGCTTTCCCAGCCACATCAGCAGAGAGTTGAATCAGAAGTGGAGCAGCCAGGACTCAAACCAGTGTCCATATGGGATGTCAGCATTGCAGGTGGCAGCTTCACCCATTAAACCACAGTACCAGCCCCATGAGTATCGTTCTTCAAAAGTATCTGTTATACCAATGAGGATTAAAATAGTATTATATTCATTGTTACTAGTTCCAATAATTTTTTCAGTGTGTTCTAAAGAAATTTCTCATTGTTCTAGGTATCATGGAAGAAATTACTCTCTATACACTTACTAGAATTATGACAGTGAATATAAACTAGGGTAACAAATAACACTCTTTTATTTAATAATGGGAAAAATTGTACTTTAACATTGCAATTTCTAGCATGCATTACAATTTTGGTAAAAATAAATTACATATTAATCTATCAGTAAAAGCTCATTTTAACATTTTTGAAATACAAAGTTTTTCAGGTCTGGGCACTTCAAAATGCATGAATATATCTTAATCACTATATTACAGACCTAAAAGTTAAGAAATGTACACCACTTTATATATGGGAAATTGAATTAATTTGTAAGAATCAGCCTGAAAGTAAAAAGATGGTGGAGTCAGATCCCAAATTCTGCTTATTAAACTACATTAGAAAAGAACCTCCCTAAATGCAAATGGAAAATTAATTGAAGGTTCATTTCATTTATATTGTTGCTAAACATGAATAATGCTGTTGTGGTTAATAAGTATCTAGTTGTGCTGAATAGTTTTCACCAATAATCTGCTTAAAACAAATTTGACAGAGGCTGAGAAGGAGAGAGGAAAGGGAAGAAATGAGGGAGGGAGGAAGGAAGGAAGGAAAAAATATCATTATGTTCTCAGAATTGTATCTACAAATAACATTGAATCTGTAAAAACTAACTAAATTAAAAACTTATAAAAAGAAATGTAACAGACAAATAAAATCTTACGTATAGAGGACCCTGTCAAGTTTCAACATGAATACATTGTATAGCATTCGATCAGAGTACATGTATCAATCTTCTCTATGTATATACATTTTAATCATGACATAGTAAATGAAATTCCTATCCAGAATGTCCTTAAACACCACAGAAATTAATATGTAACCCAAAATTATTACCTAAAAATTTCAGGCAAGACAAATGCTGAAAACAACTAGTTCAGAGCTGTAAATTATTGCAGTTATATGACAATTTAGTCATTTCAGGGAGACTGTTAGAATACGCATCTAAAAGTCTTTGGAAAGAGAATATAGAGTCTACATTCAGGCTGTTTCCTAAAGCCCTTGCCCACGGGTGCCTTCATCTTTCATCACATTTACAATCCTACAAATATCCTCCCAAACCCAAAGGGAACCGCAGGCTAGACTTTCATATAAGCAGCTCTGTTAACATTTAAAAATTTCTTGATGAAAATAACATTATTACAAGTAGCCATGCTAGATTCATGCTAGATTCATGATTTTGACAAATTACTAAGACTTGTTGTTGTCATTACTTACCAAATTTATTGTAGACATCAATAAATAGTAAGCATGGGGCATATTCACAAGCTGTGACTTATACTTTAATTCTTTAATATACAATTAATGTCCCTCAGAATATAAAGGAAAGTATTTAAGGCACCAGAATCAATTCATTCGCATGTAGTTGCAGGGCAGGTAAAA
Source organism: Oryctolagus cuniculus (assembly GCF_964237555.1). Taxonomy (NCBI): domain Eukaryota; kingdom Metazoa; phylum Chordata; class Mammalia; order Lagomorpha; family Leporidae; genus Oryctolagus; species Oryctolagus cuniculus. Next base: position 40,707,821 of record NC_091435.1, read on the forward strand.
CCAAAGCACCTTCTAAGTCAAGTTATTGAACAACATGGGATACTCAGCATATAGGGAGCGATTTCAGAACTATTTGAAAGCACAATCTCATCACAGCTATTTCTTCTAAACTCTTACTGTGTTTGCTTAATGCATTTTTCCACTTAGCGACATTTTCTAAAAACACTTTCCATTTAGCAAGGAATTACTATGTACATAACAGGAACATTAACACACTGCTGTGTCATAAACTAAGCAGAAAGGTACCCTTCCCATTGAGATGTGTAGCAATAGAAGTAAAATTTATCTTTTGTATGCAAATATATTTATTTATTCATTTTCTTTATATAATATAACAAGTAGCCATTTTAGTAATGCCATAATTTTAATATGAGTAACATGTACTTCACTAAAAGCAATACATAAATGAGAAGGATTATAGAAGATATTTTCATGTCTAGAATTTTACCATTCAGACGTTAGTGTTTTATCATCAGAGAAACATTTCTGCCTTTTCATATATAGTTTCTTTTTATGGTTGAATGGATATACATCTGGAAGGATGGGTGAAAAAAGGAAGACATGTTCAGAAAACAGACATTCATAGATACGTGGATATAGATAGACAGATGACAGGACAAACATGATTCTATATCAAGGGAAATCATGCAAATAAGCATATACATACAAGCACATTCCCAGGTTACATAAAAATAAATGTATTTTAATTTAAATTGACAAAAATAAGTTACATTTGATTATTTTGAAGATTCAAAAATATTATTTCTCAAAATATTCAGAAATTATTTAACATTTGAAAGTAATTTTGAAAATATTGGTCCGCACCACGGCTCCATAGGCTAATCCTCCGCCTGTGGTGCCGGCACACCGGGTTCTAGTCCCGGTCAGGGTGCCGGATTCTGTCCCGGTTGCCCCTCTTCCAGGCCAGCTCTCTGCTGTGGCCCGGGAGTGCAGTGGAGGATGGCCCAAGTCGTTGGGCCCTGCACCTGCATGGGAGATCAGGGGAAGCACCTGGCTCCTGCCTTCGGATCAGCGCGGTGCGCCTGCCGCAGCGTGCCGGCTGTGGCGGCCATTGGAGGGTGAACCAACGGCAAAGGAAGACCTTTCTCTCTGTCTCTCTCTCTCTCACTGTCCACTCTGCCTGACAAAAAATAATAATAATAATAATAATAAATATTATAGAGTATTTCATATTATACTTTCAAAATGTAAACTACAAACTTAATGTATCAATCTCTATAACCAAAAATTACCACTTATGTGTGTATAGATAGATAGATAGATATTATTTCACTACTTGCTTTCCTCTAAATTCTATCTGCCAATGTTTGTTAATCATATATATTTATCACTGTTTTTCTCCTTTATTTAAAATTTAGTCATTTCTGGACTGCATTATTTCTTATAAGAAATCTGCTTTTAACCTTTCATTTCTTTCATATTATATGTACTCACCTTACTATTCTGTGTGGGTCAGTTTTTCTTTTTTTCCCATAATTTTATGATTTCAACTCTTGATTTCATTCTGATTATTTTAATTTTGCTTTAGCTTCATTGAGCTTCGGGGATCCGTGTATTCCTCATTTGTATGGGAGCCTAAAAACATTTTCCCCCATTCTCATTTTCAAACTTTTATTACATCCCATTTCTGACAATTACATGGATTTCTCAATGAGGTCATGGAAGTTCTATTTTTGTTTAATAAGTTTTTTTTTTCCTCTTTGCTTCAGTTTGCATAGTTCACTCATCTTTTTTTTTTTTTTTTTCAGTGTAATCTGCTCTTAGGCTTAATTACTTATGTAGTCAGACATATTTCCATTTCATGTATAGAATTATAATTTTAGTTTAATTATTTTTAAGATTTATTTTTATTTTTTGAAAGGCACAGTTAAAGATGGGGAGGGAGAGAGAGAGAGAGAGAAAGGGAGAGAGAGAGAAACAGGGAGAGAGATCAGAATGAAAGGGCCCTTACATTTGTGGGTTTACTACCGAAATGGCCACAATGGCTAGGGCTGGGACAGACCTAAGCCAGGAGCTAGGAGATTCTACTGATCTACCGTGTGAGTGCAGGGTCCCAAGGACTTGGACCATCTCCCACTGCTTTCCATGGTACATTAGAAGGGAGCTTAGTTATAGTGTTCTGTCAGTTAATTAAAATTATTTGATGGTGTTGCTCAGATTCTTTATAAAATTTCTTTAATTTGGTTTACTATTCAGAGTTCTCAGAGTTCTCAAAATCTGCAAATATAATTTAGCTTTGCTTGTTTTGTTTTATTATTTTTCTTGTGTATTTTGAAACACTATTTGTGTGGGTGCATAGCCCTGCTCACATATATTTAAACTCCCAATTTTATCATTCTTAAAAAATTTAATTTAATGTATGTCCTTTAATGGATATCAAAAAAGAAGAGAAATATTTGTTCTTTTTGTCTTCCTTCTTTGTTTCCATTTTACATATATTTGCTATTATTTTATATCTCCATTTTGGTTTGTAGATCAAATTGTCTTCAGGTAATATTTCTCTTCAGCTTCTGGACCGTATGTTAACATTGATGCTAGTACAGTTACATTAATGCTACATTCACTTATATTTTATCTGATATGTCTTAACTAAACTTGCATGTTACAATCCAATAGGTTTTTTAACACTTTAGGAATTTGTTAATTGCTGTTTCTTAATTTTTTTCCAACTTATTTTACTACTCAACTTTTATCATATTCTCTTCTATAAATCCAAATAAACAACATTAGAATATTACATATTTTCTCAAACGTAAATGAGTCTCTCTCTCTCTTTCTCTTTCTCTCTGTGTAAGGCTTTAAACATTCTTTCCTTTAGAGATCTGTCTTCATAATCAGTTAACATTTTTCAACCTTTTTAATCTGTTGTTAATATACTCATTTTATATTTAAGTGCTAAATATATTTTATTTTATTTTTCCCAAGCTGAAAGTCTATATTTCTTTGCTCATGAGACTTCATTTATACTAATCCCTTTATATATTTATAAAAATAAGTTTCTTATTGGCTAAATCTAATACTAATAACATTTTAAAGTCTAATTATATTGCCTGTTTTTTCCCTTGATCAATGGTCAGATTTCTTTCTTTCTCTTCATTTTTAGTTTTTTTTTTCATTAAATATGGGATATTTTGAATGATGATTAAAAATACTGTTTTCTATAACATTTATTTGAGGAAAATTGGTATTGGTTTCCACAGGGAGCTAAATTCACAGGGGCTAAGCATTCTGACTCTGTGATCATTTATAATTAGGAAGAAAAAATATCTAAAATCTATTTGTTTACAAAACTCATCTATCCTAAAAGGATTTAAATTCCTAAATTTCTCTCCTCCCATAAATTTTGCCATTAACTTTCCATTTCTTGTTAGTTAATATAAGTATTCTCTATTCTGTGTGATTCTTAATTTAAGATATATATACTTATAGTTTCTTCTTTTAAAAATTAATCTAGAGAGCAAATTTCACATATTTCATAGATTCAATTCTAAGGATATAACTGTATCTCCCTACCTCCCTCCTCCTTATGGTTTAAGTAATTGAGTTCCTGCCACCCACGCTGGAGACCTGAATTGGTTCCTAGCTCTTGACTTCAGCTGTAGCCCAGTCACTGCCTTTGTGGGCATTTGTGGAGTGAACCAGGAGATAGAAATTTTCTCTCTATCCTCTCTCTCTATCTTTCTTCCCTTTTTCCTTCCCTCTTTCTTCACCAAACATAAGAAAAAAAGAAAGAAAGAAAGAAAGAAAGAAAGAAAGAAAGAAAGAAAGAAAGAAAGAAGGGAGGGAGGGAGGGAGGAAGAGAGAAAGAGAGAGAGAAAGAGAGAAGGAAGAGAGAAGGAAGAAAAAGAAATGAAGAGAAAAAGAAAAAGAAAGAAGGAAAACATTTTTTTCAGAGTGGTACAGAAAACTAAGCAAACTAAATGTTTGAAGGTGTCTCATTGATTGCATTTAAACTAATTTTGAGGAATGATTAGAAGTCTTCCAGGGAAGTAGAGTAATAGTATTCCAGCAAATGTCTGGACTATGAGAAGTATTAGCATAATAGGAATAGATTCTGGGAGCCATGGACTATAATCCAACATCTGGAAGATGCTGCCTCATAGAATTTTTATAAGTGCTTATCCAGTAAAGGATCTAATTTTTTTCAGCATCCATTACTCAGTCTTGGACTGAATCAAAGGACATTTTTTTATTATGATGCAAGTTTAATAATTTTGCCAGGAGTTAATTGATCTTATTAAATGTTATAGCTGAAGTACATTTTCTTTTTTGTTTTGGAAACAATTTCTCCATGTTTAATAACTATTTTTGAGTTCCCTAATATAGTAAATTTTTTTCTTTTAATTAATTGAGAGTTTACTTTAGTATCTGCAACTTCTGTTCTTTTTTAATAATTGTCTTCTAAATTTTAAGGCAGGTTTAAGTATCGTTTCCAATGTATTAATTTAATTTCCAGTAACATTTTGATTTTTAAAAAATTTTTGAGATGACATATATTTAATTTACATTATACTCACAGGAATAATGCTCCCCTAAATTAAGAGATCAACAAATAAAAAGATCATAGTTCAGCAGGAATATAGGCAAGACCTATAAACACTAATCAAATGAAAAATTGTCAATTTCATTCATATGAAGTTAATTTTAAAATAGCTATGGTCATTAAAACTATACTTGTGTGTCATTCTTAACCAAAGTTATAAAACAAAGTTTAACAAAACTATGCTTGCACAAAGCTGCTACACATAGGCATTTCTTTCTAGTGTGCTCTTGGCTAATTGGATATACTTCAGAAGACTGAATTCATTATTCTATACCCTGCATTTAGAATAAATTCTTATTTTTATTAAAAGTATAGTAGTATATAATTCCTAACGATTTGTTTCACAGATTTATAACAAAGTTTGACAAAATACTACACTTGCATCAAAACTGATACACACAGGCATCTTTTTTTTTTAATTTTGTCTTCCACAAAGCAGAACAAGCTATGTCCAGCTTATTTCAATCAATATGATGTCTACCAGTTGCAACTATTTTGATGCAAATGATAAAATGTCATTCTTTTAATAGATGAATAATATTCCAGTGTGTGTGTGTATGTACAGTTTCTTTATCCATTCATAGGATGATGGAACCTCAAATTAAATCCGACATGTCGTCTATATACTACTTGAAAGTTTGAGTAATGACTCTCTTAGATGGAAGTATCATGGATCTACATCCAATAGCCTTGAATAGAGTCAAACATTTATTTATTTTTTCTAAAGCTTACTGTACCACAGTATGCCTTTTTAAAGATTTATTTATTTGAAAGTCAGATTTACACACAGATAGGGGAGAGGCAGAGAAAGGGAGAAAGGTCTTCCATCTGCTGGTTCACTCCCCAACTGGCCTCAATGGCTGGAGCTGTGCCGATCAGAAGCCAGGAGCCGGGAGCTTCTTCCAAGTCTCCCACAAGATGCAGGGGCCCAAGGACTTGGGCCATCTTCCACTGCTTTTCCAGGCCATAGCAGAGAGCTGGATCGGAAGTGGAGCAGACGGTACTTGAACCAGAGCCCATATGGGATGCCGGGACTGCAGGTGCCAGTTTTACCTGCTAGCCCACAGCACTGGTCCCGAGTGAAACGTTTATAAAAGTTTACACCAGGATTCAACTTAATAAAGAGGAAGAAATTCAGTTATGATGTGAATTAAAGTATATATAAATAGGTAAATTGGAATAAGGCAGCCTCTTCTGTTTCTTTCAGTTTTGATTATCTCTACAGAGGATTCTGTCAGCATCCAAATTTTCTGAACATTGGCTTTTGTGTTTTTATTATTTTTATTCTTTGTGTGCATATGGTTATAATAGTGTATGAGTCATCATGCCCTTCTGTTTAAACAGACTGAGTTTATTGTATCTTGTTTCCAATTACAGCCAGCCCTTTGTATCCCTGGGCACTGTATGAATTCACCCAAGTACTGACTAAAAAATACTTTCAAAAATTGACACTAAATTGACAATGCATGTACTTCTTCATATCATTTTCTAAGTAATGTACTATAACAAATATTTACATAGTACATGGACTGCAATGGGCATTATAAGTAATCTGGAGAGATTCAATGCTTTTGATAGTATGTGCATGGACTCTGTGCAATTACTGTGCCGTTTATATAAGGAACTTGAGCATCCATGGATTTTGATATCTGCAGAGATCCTGGAAACAATCTCCATCAGATGTGAAGGGAAATTATCACTCTGAAATTCACCGTTGTTGAGGATAATGTACTTCTATATTTTTTAGGATTTATTTATTATTTAAATGGCAGAGTAATAAAGATAGACAAAGACAGAAAGAGACACAAAGAGATCTTTCTCCCACAGATGCACCCCCAAAAAGGGCTACAATGCCTGGTCCTGAGCCAGTTTGAAGCCATCCAGGTCTCCCTTGAGGGTGGCAAGGTCCCAAAGACTTGGGCCATCCTTGGCTGCTTTCCCCAGCACATTAGCAGGAACCTAGATTGGAAGTAGAGTATCCAGGACTTGAATTGGCACTCATTTGAGATGATGTTGTCACAGTGGCAGTTTAACTCCCTGCACCACAATGCCATCCCCTTGTGTAGTGTGTTTAAGATGTCACTGCATGTATATTTGTTTCACCATACCAAATAGCTAATTCTTGATGTTTTTGTCACTTGCAAAGTTTGGTGTTGTATTTTTCAAAACAAAGACACAAATAAGTATGTAAGTACACATTGCCAAAATCACTCTTTCAAAGTTATTATTTGCTCCCCTGGTCTTTGGAATTAACCCTCACAGTAATCCCGAATACTTTTCTTACAGTCAGAATAACTTACTACATATAAATATAGACATTTTCATGACATTTTACCAATTAGCCTACTCTTTCTCTTCATGTATTTCATTGTGAATCTGGATTTAATTCCTAAATTAAATTTTATTCTTATTACTCCTCAGCAGAGGGGTCCTTATTAATTCTCCGGTAAGGACACTTCTTTAAAGAAACCTAATTTTCTCTTTACTAACTAAAAATCGTATACCATTTTTTCTTAAACACTGCTTTACTGTCCATCAAATTCTAGTTTAAACCAATTTTAACAAAATACAAGCATAATATATTTTAACTTATCTTAGGAAACTAATTTTTACATATTTGAGGGAAAACGAATAAGACTAAATGATAAATAATAATGGACATAGTGTATTATCACAATTTAAAAGCCAGAAGTAAATGTTAACATATCATACTCCTTGTTCCCCCTCAATCTTTCCATCTTTTTTTCAATATAATTCTCTATTTATGAAAATAAGACCTATATCCACACAGTAAAAGAATACCTTGGGGTTGGTGTTGTGGCATAGCAGGTAAAGCCACTGCCTACGATATTGGAATCCCATATGGGCTCCACTTCTGATCCAGCTCCCTGCTAATGGCCTGGGAAAAGCAGTAGTGCATTGCTCAATTGTATGGGCCCCTACCAATGTGGTAGACTGGGATGAAGCTCCTTATTTCTAGCTTTGGCTTCATCCATCCATGGCAACTGTGGCCATCTGGGGAGTGAACCAGAGAAAGTAAGATCTCTCTCTCTCTCTCTCTCTCTCTAACTCTGACTTTCAAATAAATAAAATATTTTAAAGATTTTATTTATTTATTTGAGAGGTAGAGTAACAGACAGAGAGAGGGGGTGGCAAAGAGAGAGGTCTTTCATCCTTCGGTTCACTCTCCAAATGGCCACAACATCCAGAGCTGGGCCGATCTGAAACCAGGAGCCAGGAACTTCTTCCAGGTCTCTCATGCATTTGCAGGGGCCCAAGCACTTGGGCCATCTTCCGCTGCCATCTTTCCCAGGCAGTAGCAGAGAGCTGGATTGGAAGGGAAGCAGCTGGAAAACAAACAAGCACTCATATTGGATGTTGCCACTGCAAGCAGAGGCTTAGCCTACTATGCCACAGCACTGTCCCCAGTAAATAAATTTTCAAGAAAATTAACATCTTTGCAATATTGCGGTGGTGGGCTATATATATATATATATGCACAAAAACATTGCTTTTATCTACCCTCCACAAGTTCACTCACCAAATAGCTGCAACAGCCACAACTTAGTGACTCTGAAGCTAGGAGCCAAGAACTCCATTCAGATCTCCCACATGAGTGACAGGCACAAAAAGCACTTGACACATCATGCATTCGCTTCCCAGGTGCATTATCAGAAAACTAGATCAGAAGTGGAGCCACTGAGACTCAAACCAGCTCTGATACAGGACGCAGTGGTCCCCAGCAGTGGCTTAACACACAGAGCCACAATACCAGCCCCTGAAAATGAGATTTTAGTTGTCGGTTGTCTGCTTTAGGTAGCATATTTTCATCATTATTTATCATTTAAAGTACTGTCAGTCTGTTGTGTGATAACTAGGAAGAAATAAATATCAGAACTAAAATCAAGCAGACTATTTTTATTTCTTTTCATTTTGTTAACCTGGCAGGCGGTAGATTTAGTCTGTCTCAGAAGGATTATTGGATATCTAAAAAATAATATCTAAAAAATCTGATTGATTCATTTTTGAATACAAGCTTTTCAAAATCAATGATTATAATTTAATTTTAGTCCTACAAGTTTATAATATTTTTTCATAGAGAGTAGATATATCCTCTTAGTATTTTTGTTGATTTTCTTTGAATGATTCACTCAAAGGTTTTTAAGCCAGCTACTCAAAACTTATAATATGACTTGTTGTTTATGGGGTTTTAATGATAGTAACTGAAATATTGTTCATATTCTAACCATATAACTTCTTAATTATGGTATTTCTATTTCATCTGTAATATCCCACAAGTTACAATGAGAATTAAGGGGAGAAAGTAACACTGGTGGTTTTTTTTTTTTTTTTTTTTTTTTTTACATTTTTAAAATATTTATTTATTTATTTGAAAGTCAGAGTTACACAGAGAGAGAACACTGGTGTTTATCAATTCCTAAAAATCGTTTGAACTGTTTTGAACTATTCAAAGAAAAACTTTCTAGACTGTTGGTGTGCAAATAAGTACATATTCTTTGACAGTGGTTGGAAGAATAAGAAAAGAGTTACTGCTTTGAGCCTCAGATGGCTCCTCAGAGGTACAACAGAAAAACAACACCAGATGGCTCTAGAGGAGATCATCCCAACGATACTGATATAGCCATCCCTTCATTGTTCATCAATATGGCAATGCCCATCTGCATTCTATAAACTCTATGACCTGAATTTGCCCTATAGCCTCATTTTTATTGATGGGAATCAGTTTTGTTTTGCCAAGGAAAGTCCAGAAGAGGACCAATTCATGTGAAAATCAGTACACACTTTAGCTATCTAAACTATTTCTACTGCCCTGATAATTACCCCCAATTCAATATATAATCTTGAGAATGGTCCTTGTTAACCATTGTACTTTGTTTAACTTCGAAAATTTTATTTGGCCAATTTCCTTCAATTGTCTTATTCAAACATCATTACTAATGTTCCATGATAGTCATTTGTCTTGATGAAGTTATATGATAATTTTCATTCCACATTGTAGTGTAGCTCAAGTAATATTTATACTGGTGAACATTATAATGAAGATGTTATATACCAATGAGGGTACCCTTTCATTATGTTGTCACTACAATGTCACCCATTAAATCAAAATATAAATATTTTCCAAAGATTGAAGTATCACTCCTAAACTAAAATAAAAATATATGTCATCATTACAGTACAAATGTTTCCTAATTCTAAATGCCATACAGAAAGTAGTTACTTGAACATCCCAATCAGTTTATTTGATATATTCATTTAGCAATACTTTATTCATATTTGTGCAGATTTATTTTCTCTTAGTAATAATCTTTCTTGCTTATTTGAAAATAGCTACTGTAGAAATCAGGTGGAGAAATTACCATAACAAGTCACACGTTCTAAGATTACTTTTGGGATCTAAAAGCTGTTGAATTTCATTCATTTAGTTCATTTTCTGGAAACATAAAATGTTTTAATATTTGGAACACTGTTAGAATTATGCACAAATCATCTCTTGTAATTTCGAAATGGTTCTAGGAAACACAACATTTAAAGTAAATAAAATCCATCTCTGGATTCTATTCTATTAGGATGATCTGTCCCTTATTCAATTTCTTATGGGCCAACTAACAATTCCATATTACACATGAAAATTACCCGATTTTCTTCATTAGTGAAAAATCTCGATATACTGAACTCTTGTATTACCTTTGCGTTGTCTATAACATATTAACAGTTGTTTGGATATTTTGCATTCATAAAGCATATAGCAACCAGTATACTCGAAATAATGTTTAATCGGTAAGTTATATGAAATGATATTTGAGGTTACAAAGAAGCAAAATGTGCAACTTCCTTCTTGTCATTGCAAAGGGTTTGAGTTTTATTCTATGATAAGTGAGATATCATTGAGGTAGTTAGAGTAGGCAGCGAAATAGTGACAGGTGACAGGCATTTGACATAACAGTGAAGATGCTGATTAGGATGCTAGAGTCTTTATCTGAGTTTCTAAACCCAACTTCAGCTTTAGCTCCTGATTCCAACTTTCTGCTAATACAGAATTTTGGAAACAGCAGTGACAATGCAAGAAGTTGTGCTATTACTACTCATTTGGGAGACTAGGAGAGAGTGCTCAGCTCCTGGCTTCAGCCCAGTACATGCCAAGACAATGCAGGTTTTCGAGGAGTAAATCAGCAAAATAGAGCGCTCTATTTTTCCTTTCCTTTCCCTTCTCCTTCCCATCTTTCGCCTCCCCCTTCTCATTCTTTTTCTCTCTCTCTTCCCCCTCATCCAAAATTGTTAGAAGAGTGGTATAACATGATTTATGCTTTAAAGGAATATTGTGTGTGGTTTGAGTAATATCCTGCAGTGTGGCAAAAGAACAAGCAGAAGTCTATTCAAAAGTTCTTATCATAGCCGATGTAAAAGTGCAAGTAATTTGAATGTGGTAGAAATTGTGTACTTACTAACAGTTAGAAATGGGTGTTCTGGGCAAAAATCATAAGATCATAACAACGGATGCAAAATATTTGACAAAAGTTGATAGTATTTCTTGATAAAAATACATTTAACCTACTAAGAACAAAGAGAACAACCTTAACCTGATTAACAGCATCTACAAAGAAGATGTAACAGCTAATATACACTTTATGGCATAAAACTGAAATCTTACTTCTAAGAATAAATCTATTTATTTTACAAATGAAAAATTACAATACTTTTCAGCAAGTACATAGTGATGGCAGATGCACAGCTTTGTGGATGTACACAAAAATCACAAAATTGTGAAGTTGAAATGAGGAATATTACGGTATATAAACATAACAAATTTAAAAATAAGTATATTTCAAAGTTTGTTTCCTGAACTTGCTGGCAGGAAATAATAGAAGCAAAAAATAAATTAACGGTTTATACCAGAAAATTTGTATTTTAAGAGTCATTATTTACTAAGTTCAAAAACACTCTTGTGCTTATTTTTGAGTGCAAGTAATTAGAAGTTAATTTGAGATATCAATTAAAGAAGTAGATTGACAAGTAAGTGAAATTGGTCATTTGCTTACTGATTTATTTTTAATTGATATATAATTCACAACCATAAACAAAAGCATTTTTATAAATTTATAATTCAGTGCAACCATAACCGCTATGTAATCTCAAAGCATGTTTATCTGCTAAATAAAAAGAAATAGCCCCCATTAGCAAAAATTATCCATTTCACTCTCCTTCCAATCTTTCTCCACCATTAATCAACTGTATTTCTCTCTGGACTTTCGTAGGCTGGACAGGTCTAGCTAATGAAAGCATACGATATGTGGTGGGTTTTATTTTTAATATTATTTATTTATTTGAGAGGTAAAGTTACAGACAGTGAGAGGGAGAGACAGAGATAAAGGTCTTCCATCCACTGGTGCACTCCCCAAATGGCCACAATGGCCAGAGCTGTGCCAATCTGAAGCCAGGGGCCAGGAGCTTCTTCCTGGTCTCCCACATGGGTGCAGGGGCCCAAGCACTCACTTGGGCCATCTTCTACTCCTTTTCCAGGCCATAGCAGAGAGCTGGATTGGAAGAGAAGCAGCTGGGAATAGAACCCATGCCCATATAGCATGCCAGTGCTGCAGGTGGAGGCTTAACCTACTGTGCCACAGTGCCAGCATCAAGTGTGTGTTGTTGTTGATCAGCTTATTTCACATAGCACAATGTTCTTATATTTATGCCTGTTATAGTAAGGATTTGCTCATTTTTATGACTGAATAATACTCCTTTATGTAAATACACCAAGTTCTTTATCTGATCATTAATTTATGGGAATTATTTTTCTTTTTGACTATTAGAGATAGTGTTGTTATAAACATTTGTGTACACATTTTTGCATCAGTTTATGTTATTCTATCTCTTTTGTATACCTAAGAGTAGAATTGTTGGTGCATTGTTTTAATTATGTTTGTCTTCTTGAGATACTGTTAGTTGATTTAGGAAACAACATAATTTTATAATCCTATTACTAATATATGAGGAACCTAATTATCATGTTCTCACTAACACTTGTTAGTTTTCATATTTTAATTATATTTTTCTTATGGGTATGAATTTGTATTTCATTGTGATATTAATTTTAATTTATCTAATGACTACTGATATTGGATAACATTTCATGACCTCATTGACCATTTATATATCTTTTTAAATAAATTTTGAAAAAAATTGCAAGATTTATTAATTTGAAAGGCAGAGCAACAGGGAAAAAGTGAGAGAGAGAGAGAGGGAGGGAGAGGGAGAGAGAGAGAGAAGAGAATGAGGGGTTAGAGTGAGATGTCTTCCATCTGCTGGTTCACTTTCCAAATGATTGCAATGACTGAACTTGGCCCAAACTGAAGACAAGAGCCTCGAACTCCATTCAGGTCTCCCAAATGAGAAATAAGGGCCAAAGTACTTGAACCATTTCCTGCTGCTTTCACAGGCACATTTGCAAGGAGCTGGAACAGAAGCAGAGCAACTCAGACATGAGCCAGTACTCTAATACAGGACTCAAGCATCGTAGGGTTGGAGTAACTCACTGAGCCACAATGTCAGACCAGATAAATCTTTTACAAAGGAAATGTTTTATTCAACCCTTTGCCCATTTTAATTCAGTTATTTGAAATCTTTCTATTGAGTTGTAAACATTCTTTATATATGTGAATGTTAAGACTTTATCAGACACAATTTTCAAACATTTTCTTCTGAGTTGTGAATTATTTTTTTCGTCCAAATCACAACATTTTGAAGAAGTACAATTTTCTTATATTTTATTTTCCTTAAATATATTTATACTATTTCATTAAAATATGCTTGTTGTAATGCACATGTAACAGACTTAATCATCCACTAAGGAAAGAAGAGTATTTTGAAAAAAGTGTTATATTAAAATTTTAAAACCTTGGTATTCATTAAGACCTGGAAGAAAGTGAGTGCCCCTCGAAATAATACAGAGGACTAAGTCCTTAAAACTCCATCACTTTCTTGGCTGAAAATTAACTGGAGCTGGAATTTTGACTTTTTCCAGAAAGTATGATCAAAGAGTGAGACAGTGCCAAAGATGGCAGAAGTAGCCCCTTTTATTACCTATCTCATAAATGATATCCCATCATTTCTGCTGCATTTTGTTCTTAAAAGTAAATAACTAGTCTTGTTTACAAAGGGATCACAAAACAAGACTAGTGTCTGCTAATATTAACTGATAGAATAAAAAAGGGAGAAAACGATCCAACATGGGAAGCAGGATACACAGCAGACTCATAGAATGGCAGATGTCCTAAATAGCACTCAGGCCTCAGAATCAGCCCTTAAGGCATTCAGATCTGGCTGAAAAGTCCATGAGAGTATTTCAGGCATGGAAAGCCAAGACACTCTGGAAAAGAAAAAAAGAGGACCTAAATGAAAGATCTCTGCAAGTGAGATCCCAGTAGAAAGAACGGGCCATCAAAGAAGGATGTACCTTTCTATGAAGGGAGGAGAGAACTTCCACTTTGACTATGAACTCGTCTAAATAAGATCGAAGTCAGCGAACTCAAAAGGCTTCCATAGCCTTGGCAACTTACGACAAGAACCTAGGGAGATTACTGACGCCATAAACAAGAGTGTCAAATTGTTAAGTCAACAGCAGGCATCACTGTGCACTTATTCCTCATGTAGAATCTCTGTCCTTAATGTGTTGTTCAATGTGAATTCGTGCTCAAACAGTATTTTACACTTTATGTTCTGTGTGGGTGCAACTGTTGAAAGCTTTACTAATATATACTAAATTGATCTTCTGTTTATAAAGATAATTGAAAATGAATCTTGATGTGAATAGAATGGGAGAGGGAGCAGGAGTTGGAAGTGTTGTGGGTGGGAGGGAAGTTATGGGGGGAAAAGCTATTGTAATCCATAAACTGTACTTTGGAAATTAATATGCATTAAATAAAAGTTAAAAAAAGTAAATAACTAAGTCTAGTCCACTCACAAGTCTGCTCTGGAGGGAAGAAGTATCAAATAATTGATAAACATCTCTTTAAAATCACCATAGGGATTGAGAATATTTTGTAAATCTAATCTTAATTTGTTTAATCTTCATTGCGTGATGGGGACTATTGATTATCATGTATTCAAACTGTGGACCTAAACAGTGACTGCTGAGGCTTAGTTGGGTCTGGATGCTGTTCATGGTATGAAAAATGCCCTGAAGCTAATTCCCATGTAAGATGACCTTTCAACAAATCCTATTTTTGACCAAGAAAATATCAGTTATATGCGAGAAACATCTACTCTACCTTAAGAATGAGTGAGCTTTACATGTTAGCATCATGGTAGGAAGACTATTCAATTACCTCATATGTACCTCTCCCTGAATGTGGAAAATATTTTTTGTGGGAATTAGTGTGGATGAATATACCTCCTTAATAATAATTAAGTCTGTACTACAATGTTTCTCTAATTTTCTTTTTTTTTTAAAGATTTATATTTAGTTGAAAGATAGAATTATAGAGAGAGGTAGAGACAGAGAGAGAGGTCTTCCATCTGCTGGTTCACTCCCCAAATGGCTGCAAAGGCAGGAGCTGAGCCAATCTGAAGTCGGGAGCCAGGAGCTTCTTCTGGGTCTCCCACATGAGTGCAGGGGCCCAAAGACTTGGGCCATCTTCTACTGCTTTCCCAGACCATAGCAGAGAGCTGGATCAAAGTGGAGCAGACAAAACTAGAACTGGCATCCATAGGGGATGCTGGCACTTCAGGCCAGGGCTTTAACCTGCTGCGCGGGTTAATAATTGAACATATTTATACATTATATATATGATTACTAAAACCAAATTAACACCTCTATCACCACCCTTGCTTTTCACTAGGTCCCCAGGTTTTATTCCTTTTAGTACTCAAAGTTTACACCTTTTGATTAGTGTCTCCCATTTTCCTTACCATCCAGTCTCTCTATAGCACTCTTCTACTCTCCATTTGTTGAATTCAACTTTTCAAATTCTACATGTAGATGAGATAAATGGTATTTGTTTTTGTGTCTGGCTTGTTTTTATTGAAATGGTATCCTCTAAGTTTGTCCATGTTGTAACAGATAGCACAACTTTCTTCTTTTTATAACTAAAGAATAACCTGCTCTAGGTGAGTATCATAGCTTTTTGACTATAATCTATTGATAGACAGTTGCGTTGAATCAGGATCTTGGCTGCAGTGAACAGCATTACAGAGAAGAGGGGAGTTTAGACATCTCTGTGGGATGATGTCTTCGTTTCTGTTTGATGCATATCAAGAAATGGGGTTGCTATTTTGTATGGTGCTTTCATTTTTTAATTTCTTTAGACACCTCTATACTGTTATCCAGACTGGACACCAAAAGTGTCAACTTTTTTAATTTTCACCATGTCCATGTCAAAAACTGTCATCTCCTATCTTTTTGATAACAGATGTAAAATGTTGTCTTATACTGTTTGGTTTTCATTTTTGATGATTAATTATGTTGAGCACCTTGTTATATACTTGATGGCCATTTGCTTGCATTCTTCAAAGAATGCCTATTCAAGTTGTTTGTCCATCTTTAAATTATTTTCCTTGACTTTTTGTTGTAATTGTTATATTTTGCTATTGACTTGTGGGTGTTTCATGGATATTTTAAATATTAATCCTTTGTGAAATATAAATTGCAGATAGTGTTGCAATTATTAATGAACAAAAAAGAAAATAGCTCTCAAATTTAATGGTCCCTCTGGATGTGGTGAAAATATGGGGAACCTGATGTATCATAAAGACTTACATTATTGATCATTATGAAAATGTATTTCCCTGGGTGATCAGAAATTAATGGAATTAAAATAAAAATGAAGCATCAACTGTGTCAAAATTTAATTTAAATAGAAGAGAATATTTAAATAATCATCTCGCTTGTACAAATCTCCATGGTCGTCAAAATTAGTATTATTTACTTAATGGAAAGCAGGCAGGATGAAAAGAAAATATTCTTCATAGACACAGATTTCTCGTTCTACAGCTTCACATAATATATTGTAACTATTTTACCATATACTAACCACACAGTTTCTTTGCTTAAATATGTTAAGCTGATGTTTCTTTCCCTTTTCTTTTTGTTGCATATGACAAAAGGTTTCATTTTTGTGCATATTTTTCATTGCATATATTTTAGGAGGTCCATGACTGACAACTTGCTTTGATGTTTCTTGTAATTAAAAATGGTGACAAAAACATAAATTTGTCAAAATTCAATTCTTTGTAACTATTTGTTCTTCATTGATTCAATTGCCATCATACATAAAACTCATGAATTGAACCTAGTAATAAGTAGGTCTTTTTTTACTTAAATATTTTATAGGAAGAAGAGTTGTGTTAGCCAGGTAATAATTATAAAACAAAACAATAAAGCAGAACAAATATGATTGGTATTCCTGGGTCATATTGCTGTCTGTGGCACTGATCTATGTTTCTCTGCAGTGGCTCTCACTCTGGAAGTCAGACACTCGACAGAAATATTGGACTGTAAAAATAATAAATGGCTAGTGAAATTCCTTTCCTATCTTCTGTATACAGTCCTGTGACAAGTAGAACACTGAAGGGGTCGAAGTCCACCAAACTTCTGAGTAAAGTTAAAAGATGGCTAAGAATTTTCAATTTGTTTCTTAATTATGACTCTGCGTATTAAGTTGCTTTAAAAATAGAACTGACAAATTGCAAACTAATTCCTCTATCTTTTATTTTTGAACACCAAGATATATCTTATACTGCTTATGTTATTGAAATAAAATACTTTTATTTACTTTATGGCAAAATGAGAGCAAAACACATTTAAGGGTTACTGACATAGGTTTCTGTGTCAATATTACTTCTAAAATTAGGCTGTTTGCACAAGTGCTCAAAACAACTATAGTTATTAAATAAAAGTGGGAAAAAAAAACAACTACAAACCAGAATAAGAATGAAGAAGCTTGAGTGAAGGGAGGTGAATATTTTTCAAGTTATTTGAACCAATATTATATTGAAAGCAATATGTGGAGGCAGGATCAGTATGACTGAAGTACTGTAGGTTAGCCCTACCTGACAGATAGATAGAGCACAGCTGTAAGTGTAGGATAAAATTTCATGGCAAGCACAAATAAAAGAGGTCAGCTAGTTGAGAGAAATCCATCAATAATTACTATAAGCTCTTCATCGACATCTTGGCACCATTTTTCTTTAATGAAAACATGGCGTATTTAGAGAGCATGTTGTAACATAAAATCAACAACAAATCAGAAGAAAAAATTTCACATTCTTTTCTTAGTCTTTTTACACAGTGATAAACTAGATCTCTTCAGGCTAAAGATCTTGAGAACTATACAAATGAATGTATCAGCCTGAAGCCATAATCCAGGAACCCCATCTGGGATTCCCACATGGGTTGCAGGTGCCCAATTTCTGAGTCTTGTTCTACTGCCTTTCCAGGCACATTTGTAGGGATCTGGATCAGAAGTAGAGCAGCTGAGTCTTTTTTTTTTTTTTCTTTTAAAGAATTATTTTATTTATTTGAAAGACAGAGTTAAAACAGAGAGAAGTAGAACCAGAAAAAGAGAGAGAGGCCTTCCATTCTGCTGGTTCACTCCCCAAGTGACCACAACAGCCAGAGCTGAGCTGATCTGAAGCCTGGAGCCAGGAACTTCTTCCAGGTCTCCACATGGGTGCAGGGGCCCAAGGACTTGGGCCATCTTGTACTGCTTTTCCAGGCCATAGCAGAGAGCTGGGTCGGAAGAGAAGCAGCTGAAACTCGAACTGGTGCCCATATGGGATGCAGGTGCTGCAGGCTGAGGCTTTAACCCACAGCACCACAGCACTGGCCCAGCAGCTGGGTCATGAACCAGTGCTCATATGGGACGCTCGAGTTGCAGGTAAGGGCTTAACCTGCTGTGCCACAACAGCAGCCCATATTCTTTCTGCACTTTTAAATTGGTTTTTGAAATAAGAAAATATTTAAAAATTTCCTTCTCAAATATTTACTTGTGAAATGAGGAAAGTATTTTTATTTAATACATGCTGGAACTGGGGATTTAGAGGTTGAGATGCTTCATACAATGGCAGGAAGAATGATCTTCGTTATAGAGGATATTATCATATCAGACACATCCATTTCCTAGAGTTTTGGTGAAGTAGAAATTTCAAGGCATCTGTGTGTCTGTAATACTACAAGAGATAGCAATCAGGGGAGAAGTATCAAGTTTCTGTATTTTTCAAGAGATTACAGTTATTGAAATTGTAGAAGTAAAATTGGAATGAGCAAATAAACTGACTGATTTTTACCACTTTATGAAAGAATCTCATTTAGTATGAATAGACCCTGTGGACTGAAGAATGATGGAAGAGAAATATTTGGGAGACTTTTTATCTGCTAAAGCAGGTTGGAACAAGAGTGTGTTAACCAAGGTCAAAGGAAAAAAATTGTCAGTCTTACCAACTTGGTAGACAGGTCTGTGTTCCCTGTGAGATCAGCCATCAGGTGAGGAGACTCATCTTGTCATGTTAGCCTGCTCTCATTTAGTACTTGGAACAAAGTATAAAGTTGCCACAAACACTATAATTAATAATAATCTAAATGCTTACAAAGATTCAGACACTGACAGCCTAAGGCAAATATGTTTATTTATGATTAGGTAAAGGAAGGAAATTATTATTTACCTCCACAGGCATGAGGTGTGTGTGTATGTGCATGTCAGTGTGTAAAGCATTGCTAGTTTAAATTTCTGTTATTTCAGTTACAAATCTAAGACTGCAAGATATTAAGGAAGTTGTTCATAGCCAGGAATAGAAAACTCCAGGGCTGAACTAAAATTCTGAATTTACTGACCTTCTCAGAAATCATTCATCAAATTCTAAATCTAAAGGTTGGTAATGTGGTGTAGCATGTTAAGCCACTGCTTGCCATGCAAGCATCCCATATTGGAACACCAGTAGAAATACTGCATGCTCTGATTCTCATTCAGCTCCCCGATAATGTGCCTGCAAAGGCAGTATATAATGACCCAAGTGTTTGGGCCTCTGTCCCACATGTGGAGGCCAGGATGGAGATCCAGACTCCTAAATCCAGCTTGGCCAAGCCCTGGTATTTGGTGACATTTGGGGAGTGAATCTGTAGATAGAAGATATCTTCCTCTGTATCTTTCCTTCTATGTCAGTCTGAATCTTAAAGAATGAAATTTTGAGTCTAAGTTAATCACAATTTGATAAACATAACTAAGGTAAAAAAGTTATGCTACATTAGATTGGTTAAAGTTCATGAAGAAGTGATTTTTCTCTTTGCTTTCCTTTTTAAGGCATGATTTATGCATAGCAGACTGTACTGGAATACATAGGGGATTTAGTGTAATAGGGATTCAAGCTAGAACCCCTGAAAATTAGTCATTAGTCTAAGTGTGTCTTCTAATCACTAAAACAGAGGATGTAAAAATGAGCTCCCTGCATTACAGTAAGGATTAAATGAAATGTGTATGTCAATCTCCATACAAATTATATTTGACAAAAATGGCAGAAATAAAAAAATACAGAGATATTTATGTTTTAGTTGACTTTTCTTCAAGATATTCTTGACCCCTGAACCTGCTTAATATTCCTTTTTTTGTTGATTTTTAAAGGATATTAGGCCTGGTTTGATGTCTGAGCCTTCACACTAACCTAATTTTATATGAAAAATCTAAGACATTTTAAACATAGCTACAGGCCTAAAATCAATGGGGTGAGAAGGTCTAGGGCACAGAGAATCCAGGATTAGCAGGATTATGCTCTCAAATAAACTTGTGCATTAATACTCAACCTCACTTTCACTATTTAATTAGAATTTTATAAACTTGTTCACTGATACAGTAGGAATCAGAAAAATACACTTTGTTGCTTCTTATACCACTAATTTACTATATGGGCATGAGTTAGTAAATTATCCTTTTACAATGTTTCTTTTGCTGTCTAATAAAAAAAACAACTAATTAAACAAAAACTTGTATATTTTTCCTGTCTCTGTAGATTTATATATTTTTAAGTTTTATTTTTTGAAGATTTATTTTATTTATTTGAAAGGAAGAGTTAGAGAGAGAGAGAGAGAGAGAGAGAGAGAGAGAGAGAGACTGAAAATTCTTCCATTTGCTTATTCACTCCCCAAATGACTCTAGCAACAAGGGCTGGTCCAGGCATGAGCCAGGAGCCAGGAGCTTCTTCAAGGTCTCCCACACGGGTTCAAGAGCCCAAGGACTTTTCCAGGTGCATTAGCAAAGATCTGGATCGGAAGTGGAGCAGCTAGGACTTGATAAGGCACCCATATGTGATGCTGGCATTTCAGGTGGCAGCTTTATGTGCTGTGTCACAATGCCAGCTCCTGGATTTATATTTTTCAATAAAAGCACAGATTTGCAAATTTCTTACTCTTGAGATCAAAAGTCATTTAAAGTTTTAAAAATGTTATTCACTCATCAATTATTTTTTACTATTTATAATTTCCTTTCAGGAAATGATATTCAGGATAAATTAATTTAGTAATTATATTGACTGTCCCAATATGGAAGAAACATCACCTAAAAGATAAAAAAAAAAAAAAAGACTTCAAGGTATTTCCATGAGTTTTCATCTAAATGGTCTTATCTCTTATTTCAAGAAAGTGTATGTCTTGGTCCTGAGATAGAATGATAAAAGAGATCGTGGGAGTCTTAAAGTCAAGCACACAGAAGCTGAGCAGCACTGACCGAGTGGCATGAGCCATAATGAGACAGAGTAGCTGGGCCACTTGGGCAGTTTCTTCATAAAGCATAATTCTTCTATATCCTGCTGGTAGCCAGGTAGATGAATCACATAAGATTGAATTCTACGTGATTTAACCAGAGGCAGAATAATGACCACAGAATGAATGAAAGCCAGGAAAGTTCAGTAATCAAACTTAGATTAGAGGTTAAAAGCAGATTCAGCATGGGAAAACACAACAAGACAATACAAAAGAAAACAACAATTTAAATATTGAGTTAGAAGCAGTCATAAGTGAGCCTATGAATCTGGGTGTTGGATAACAACTTGCCTAGAGGTATTATGATACTATACTTTGGATGTGGATTGTTCTCCCTGAAGCTTGGTCCCCAAAGTGTGGAGATTGTAGAAGCCTCAAGAGGTGGAGAGATTTATTTTATTTATTTGAAAGACAGAATTACAGAGAGGTAGAGACACAGAGAGAGGACTTTCATCTGCTGGTTCGCTCCCCAGATGGCCACAACAGCCAGAGCTGTGCCCATCAGAAGCCAGGAGCCAGGAGCTTCTTCTGGGTCTCCCACATGGGTGCAGGGGCCCAAGGACTTGGACATCTTCTACTGCCATCCCAGGCCATAGCAGAGAGCTGGTTTGGAAGAAGAGAAGCCAGGACTAGAACCGCTGCCCATATGGGATGCCGTGCTTCAGACCAGGGCTTAAACCTGCTGCACCACAGCACTGGCACCACATGTCATTATTTTTAACATCTATACAATCTCTAGTAATGCTACATTTTAATTACTGATACTAGAAACTGTGTCTACTTGTGAATTTGTGCTTGTTTATTTTCTTTCCTTTCTTTCTCTTTCTAATTAGAAATTGATTAATTTTATTAAGATCAAAGAGTATGACTTTGTCTCATTGATTTTATCTAATTTTTATTTGCTTTAAATGTTATTGATTTCTGCTGTTAGATTTGTTATTTCTTTTATACTGCTTGTATTGTATATCTATTATTTCTCTTCATTTTTTAACATCTTAAAGTGGGAACTGAATTTATTGATTTAAGACTTTCTTCTTTATAATAAGCATTTATTATCACAATTTTTCTTTTCTTTTTTTTAAAATTTATTTATTTATTTATTTGATAGAGTTACACAGAGAGAGAAGGAGAGGCAGAGAGAGAGAGAGAGAGAGAGCTCTTCCATCCGATGGTTCACTCCCAATTGGCGGGCAAAGGCCGGAGCTCTGCAGATTTGAAACCAGGAGCCAGGTCCCCAATGCGGGTGCAGGGGCCCAAGGACTGGGGCCATCTTCTACTGCTTTCCCTGGCCATAGCAGAGAGCTGGATCAGAATAGAGCAGCCGGGACACGATCCAGCGCCCATATGGGATGCCAGCACTGCAAGCGGCGACTTTACCTGCTACGCCACAATGCAGGCCCCTCTTTTCTTTTTCGGTACTGCTTTAGTTGTAGCGTACAAATTTTATGTGCAGAATTTTTATTGTTGTGAATTCTTTCTAATTTCTCATTTATTTTCTTTTACTCAAAGATTATTTAGAAGTAGGATACTTGATTTCCAAACGCTAGGGAACTTTTGTTTTCGTTCAGATGTGGATTTCTAATGTATTTCCATTATAATCAACAGAATTATTTTGTATTACTTGACTTAAAAATTGATTGCAGTTAAGTTTTATGGAACAAATGTGGTCTTATTTGATAACTATTCCATGTGCATCTGAAAAAAAATGTTGCTGTTTTGAAAAAATATAAATGTCACTTATGGGGAGTTGATTCAGAATGTTGTTAAAATATTTTATTCTTACTTTTTGTATTCATATAAATTATCTAATGAAAACCTTCATTTTAAAGAAAGTGGTATGCAAGGATTTTAAATATTCTAGGTAACTCTGGAGACCCAGAGAACAATTTACCTCCTCAAAATAAAAATAACATTAATTCTAGTGAAAGTTCAAGAAAATCAAAAGAAAACTGAAATTGTGCTAATAGAATAGTTTGAAGAATCTCTGAGAGGCAGGAAGTTTAAATTTTTCTTCCACAAGCATAATCCTATTACTCAGTTTCTATGAACTAAAGCTGGGGCAACATACATAGAATATTTATCAATAGAAAGCCCTTTGAAATAATTTCATATTGAAAGCAATCAATAAGGTACTTCTGAACATCTCTTTAAGTTTTAACTTTTTTAAAACTTTACGTCACATAGCACTTTTGATTTGCCTCCACAATAAGAACAAGTAAACTGTTTTATTTGCTTTAAAATACATAAAAAAGAGCATTGTTGGTATTTCACTGATAAATTTTCTTATTTTTATGAAGGCAAAGAAAATGGTGGGTTGTTTTCTGTTTATGGATTATTTTTCATGATTTACCATAACACTTGGCCCACAACATTATATTTCACATCAAACAACAAAATATTGATGCTGTGTTCCCACTAAAATTGGGAGTTATTGAGTTATTGGAAAAGTATTAGCCTTGGCCAAGAATGCTTTATCAGACTTTGTATATATCAGCCCTAGAAGATCAATATCTTTATCTCAATTTGCTGATCTTTCCAAACTTGAAATTTCCTTCTCTTATCTCTTCTTTTTCAAGAACTTTATTTTATTCTAATTAATTTTTTATGTATTTATTTTTCATCTTTTTGAAAGACAGAGTACCAGAGAGACAATGATAGTGACACAGAGAGAAAGAAAAAGAGTAAGTTCAGTTTTCCATTCATTGGTTTATTCCACCATGTCCACAACAGCTAGGTTTCAGCCAGGCTGAAGCCAGAACTCAGTCTGTGCCTTCCCCATGGGTGACAGGGACTCAACTACTTGAGTTATCACGTGCTGCCTCCCAGGATACACCTTAGCAGGAATCTGGATCAGAAGCACATCTCAGACTGGAAGCAGACACTCTGATAGAGGATGAGGGATTGTAAGTGGCATCTTAACCATTGAACCAAACGCTCATCTTGTTGTCATTTATTGTAGACTATACGTGGGAATTTTCTGCCATGTTTTAAAGAATATTGCATTTTTCTCTCATTCTCATCTTATTTGAATGGTCTCAGTATCTTCATTTTGTAGTAGTTATAATAAATCATAAAATTTTATGCAAATATGTTTTACTGGAACTCAATTGAGACATTTGATCATATAGGGACTGATTAGAACTGACAGCTATGGTTTCAATTTTTCAAGTTGAAAGTTATGCAAATCAATTTGACTTAACTATGATCACCTACTTTGGAGTCTAGATGTCTCCAAATATACTTTTTTTTTTTTTTTTTACAGGCAGACTGGACAGTGAGAGAGAGAGACAGAGAGAAAGGTCTTCCTTTGCCGTTGGTTCACCCTCCAATGGCCGCCGTGGCTGGCGCGCTGTGGCCGGTGCACCATGCTGATCCGAAGGCAGGAGCCAGGTGCTTCTCCTGGTCTCCCATGGGGTGCAGGGCCCAAGCACTTGGGCCATCCTCCACTGCACTCCCGGGCCACAGCAGAGAGCTGGCCTGGAAGAGGGGCTACTGGGACAGAATCCCCCGCCCCAACCGGGACTAGAACCCTGTGTGCTGGTGCCACTAGGTGGAGGATTAGCCTATTGAGCCCAGGCGCCAGCCCAAATATACTTTTACGAACATTCTTTGCGTCTAGAAACTAAATAAATGAAGGTTTCATAAAACTCCTTTATATTTCACTTAGTACCATGAGTTTTAATTTGCTAAATCTTACTGGACTCAATTAATGTCTTTCATGACTGTGAAATTCATGATGCCTAGGGTCTGCAGCATGAGAAAATTGCATGAAAAGTGGCAGCCAAGAAGTAAAGAACTTTAACTGATTGCTTATCTAGCACCATGCTCAGCGAGAATCATTTAAATTCAGGACTTCTTGTCTCGTAATGTACAGCTGGAGGTTTAGCCTGTCATGAACTTGCCAGCAGGTGCCCTTAAAGGGCCAGGATTTCAACCTGTAGTTAACATTTTTGTCTACTTTTTCATCTCCTTTATCTTTATTTGCAAAAAAAAAAAAAAAAAAAAAAAAAAAAAATTCTGGCTAATTCTAAGCCATCTGTTCCTTTAGCAGAAGCCGAGAGGCTAAAGGAGATTATCTTGCTGAATGACAGCCCCCAAATGGTATGATATTGCACTATTTTGAGAGTGCTGCACATATTAGAAGGTTGATCTGGTCTGGGCATTTGGAACACCAAATAAGATGCCACTTGATATTCTCATAGCCCTTAGAGAAAAGCCTGTGTTTGAGTCCTGCTTTCCTTTTCTTAATACAACTGCTGATGTGCACCATGGGAGGCGCAGATATGCCATGTCCTTGAATCCCTGCCACCCACATGGAGACCCAGACTGAATTCTGTTTCCCTGGCTTTCCAATCCTGCCTATTTGGTATTTGGGGAGAGAACCAGTGGATGGAAGAACTCTTTACTTCTGCTTGTTTCTCGTCTTTCGAATAATAATTAGTAATAATAATAATAATAATAAAGTTGTGATCCAAGTGAACAGTGAAATAACTAGAAATCATAGAGAAGCTTTTGAAATAATACAGGAAAAAAAATTCTGTCTTAGATTAAGAAGCTAGGCATGAACCAGTGTTGTCATAACGTGAATATCCTGGTTATTCACTAAGAGTGACAGTGAGACGCCTCCCATATAGGAAAGTGCAACCTCTGCTTTCAAGTCAGTAATCTGTTCAATGTAAACTGAAAGCAATAGCTAGCCACCTCTTAACACGTATAATGTATTTTTACCAGATTTTCAAGCTACAAAGAACCATCTGCTTGCATGGGAAAGAGGTAGCATGAATGTAAGACAACATAGAATTCTGTTTAAGACTCTGTTTTTGACTTCTATCAAGCAAAGGCACATATGACTTATTACTGGGCCCGGGCCAACAAGGTAGCAGGCTTGGCTCAGAGTAAAGATTGATGCCTGCCACACAGCAGCTTTCATGGGAAAATGCTCTTCCAGCAGAACAGATGGCATGCTGCAGCTCAACTTGTGTGCCTCTGTTTATAGATACTTGTTAAGCTGACTGGATGTGTGTACATTTACTTCTTTAGTGTGCAAGGATATCATGTAACCATCTGTGCAGTTCTGTGATGGTCTACTTGTGTACCAGTGACAGGAAAAGCTTACTTAGATCGGATTTTGGTCATTCTAGGTTTATTGATTTTTAATGTGAGTCAAATCGTACTATTTTTCCCAAATGACTTCAACTTCTCACCGAAAGAATTTTAGTGGTTGCATTTTGTGTACTAACCTATTATATATTGATTATATTTGCATTTCCTTAGCAATCAATTCATTATTTTGCTGGAACACATAAAATATTATTTTGTTTCAAAAGTTACTAACCCTACAATCTTTCAAAATTTATGACAATTTCACAGAATATTAGAATTTTTATATGAATTCTGAACATGAGTCATTTCTCAGAGGATTTACCAAACCAGTTTTCAATGTAAAAATAATGCAATAAAAATAAAATTTTCTTCAAGTTATATGGTTTTGATAATGACACATTATCAATGTATGCATGTAGTAATGTGAAGGTTTTTAGCTGAAAGAATGAATTCTTCCAGGTCATTTGTATGCAAAAATAAATCTGAGAGATTTAGTAGATTACCTCTAAAACTTCTGTACTATGTCTTTTCAGCATAATCATAGGATTATGTAAGATAGATACCATATCTTATTTTTTTTAAATATTTATTTATTTATTTGAAAG
This sequence comes from Oryctolagus cuniculus, assembly GCF_964237555.1. Lineage (NCBI taxonomy): Eukaryota > Metazoa > Chordata > Mammalia > Lagomorpha > Leporidae > Oryctolagus > Oryctolagus cuniculus. Next base: position 40,734,858 of record NC_091435.1, read on the forward strand.
GCAGAGACAGAGAGAGAGTAAGGTCTTCCATTGCTAGTTCATTCCTCAGATGGCCGCAACAGGTGGAGCTGAGCTGATTCAAAGGCAGGAGCCAGGAACTTTTCCTAGGTCTCCCATGTGTTCAAGGGCCCAAGGACTTATACCATCTTCTATTGCTTTCCCAGGCACTAGCAGAGAGCTGAATCAGAAGTGGAGTGGCCAGGACTCAAACCAGCACCCATATGAGATGCCAGCATTGCAGGTGGTGACTTTACCCACTACACCACAGTGCCAGCCCCACCATATTTTATTTAAGAATGCAGTTTCTAAATAGATATCTTGTTTTCTCATATGTGTGATACTGTCCTCTGCTCAAATAAGTGTAGTCATAATAGTGAAATGATCTCATTTTAAGGCTATAAAATTGTAATTTGTTAATAAAATTTTAATTTTAGTTGGTTTGTGGCAGCGAACTATTTTAGATTTATTGGTATTTTCTATCCTCAAAAATATAGCTAATTTCGATAGCTATTTTTGAGAAGTTTTTTTGTAATCATTGTATCATTCTTCTGTAGGACATGGGCCACTCTGCTTTTGAAATAGTAGTTTGACAGACTTATTATTCCAAGAAATAATTTATTGAGCATCAGAGAACATAGTTTCTCAACCTCAAAAATACATATGAATCAGGTTTTTTTCAAAAGCACCCAATTAGCATGACATTGTTATTGCTATGGGTAATTGTTTCTTTCACTGTCTTAAAGATACCAATTTGTCCTCCTTACCTTGTCCTGCCATCCATTTTCTTGAAAATTTTGCAATAAGCATATACACTCTACTTGTAATTAAAGCTAGATAAATAATTCTTCATTACTATCATTAGAAAATCAGATTTAAAAAGGAATGGCGCTTACCCACCATCTGCAAGTACACTCAAGCTGTCAAAAAATCTGTCAATGACTCCACTATACAGTTTTTCAATAACTGATAGAAATAAGATTTGGTCAAGTGGGATTTGTATATTCAGGCTCAGGAATTTCAAATTAACTTAAAACGTATATAATCTTTTTATAAAACAACAGAGAAAAAATTCAACATGAGTGCAAATTTTATTTTAAGCTACATTAGTATCATGAAAATTAATTGAATACAACATTTGAATTAATATGGTAGTGGGAATGGTAGAATTGCTTATTAAATGCCTAACAGGGCAATAAAATGCATAATGTAGTCGTGAAGATGAAGTGCAAACAAGCAAAACCTGCATAGATGGGAATAGATAAAAACTTGTAGCAATTAAAGAGGAGGAGAGTTCTACAGAACACTACTACGTGTGATCTGTGCCTGTTACAGTATCCTTGGCTCTGTGTTTCCTGGCAACAAGGTCTTTTGAGACCCCTACTGGGGACAAAACTGGTACTAAGCAATCTTCCATGTCTAACACCCTGGCTGTGTTTCTGGCGGATGAGCTAAAAAACACAATTAAACACACTTACTAGCCCACAAAGCTAGGAAAAGGAAAATATAGCTATTTTTCAAGCTGTTACTGTTTGTTATATGCAATAAATATTGCTGAAAGTTGAAAAATACATTTTGTTTGTGTGTCTAAAACAAAGTAAATCTTAATTCACACATTATGAATGTATGTCTTTGACAAATGGTCAGTGTACTTAACATGAGAGCCTGCTCTGTGGCATAGTGAGTAAAGCCGCCTCCTACAGCATCCCATATGAGTCTGGTTGAGTCTCAGCTTCTCTATTTTTGATCCAGCTCTCTCCTGTGGCCTGGGAAAGCGGTGGAAGGCGGCACAAGCCCTGAGGCCCCTGTACCCACAAGGGAGACCCTGAAGAAGCTCCTGGTTCCTGGCTCTTGGTTTTGGATCAGCTCAGCTCCAGCCGTTACATCCATCTGGGGAGTGAACCAGCAGATGGAAGACCTCTCTTTCTCTGCCTTTGCCTCTATGTAACTCTCTACCTTTCAAATAAATAAAACAAATCTTTAAAAATGTGAAAAACAGCACTTAGCATTTAAAATTACGGAACTTCTATGTTCTGAATGTTTAAGTCCCTCTAAAATTCCTATGTTGAAATTCTTACCCTTAGGCAATTGTATTAAGAGATGGTGCTTTAGACAAGGTGATTAGGTCACAAGGGCAAAGATTTCATGAGTGCTATTTGTGCTGTTATAAAAGATCACCAAGATAGCTGTTTTTTCTCTTTCACAATATGAGAATACAGAAAGCTGGTCCATCTCTTAATTAGGAACAGGATCTCACCACACATCTAGTTCATTGGTTCCTAGATCTCAGACCACTCAGCTTTCAGAACTGTGAGAAATCTGGCCGGCGCCGCGGCTCACTAGGCTAATCCTCCACCTTGCGGCGCCGGCACACCGGGTTCTAGTCCCGGTCGGGGCGCTGGATTCTGTCCCGGTTGCCCCTCTTCCAGGCCAGCTCTCTGCTGTGGCCAGGGAGTGCAGTGGAGGATGGCCCAAGTACTTGGACCCTGCACCCCATGGGAGACCAGGAGAAGTACCTGGCTCCTGCCATCGGATCAGTGCGGTGCGCTGGCCACAGTGCGCTGCCCGCGGGGGCCATTGGAGGGTGAACCAATGGCAAAGGAAGACCTTTCTCTCTGTCTCTCTCTCTCACTGTCCACTCTGCCTGTCAAATAAATAAAAATAAAAAAATAAAAAAGAACTGTGAGAAATCTTTGTATTGTCTTTAGTTATGCACTCAGTTGTAATTTCTTATAAAAAGATCTAATAGACTATGGGTGTAACTAAACATACACTTTGACACCATATTGGCAACACATTGAAAGACTAGTATTTGTTTTCAGTGATTTTGCTACTACGTTTTTTTATATATGTGTTGAATAAGTCATCAGAACACATGTTTCTCTCACCTACATTTTGCACTAAAAATTTAGCACTGAATTTATTTTATGTTTACAAAATATCAATGAAATTATAATTATCAAAAATAATGCTGATGGGTAGCTGCCTAAAATACATAAAATCCTTCCATTCTGTATTTTATAAGAGAATGTATCTAGAAATCAAGACTTCCCATATTTAAGTCAATTATTATTTTTCAGAATCAAGTATATTAACTGATACTTTTGAATCATGTCTTGAATTTGTATCAAGATTTATTTACAGCATTAAGCTATGGAAAGTCACTTTCATATTTTAGTGAGGATAAATGTGGGATCATTGCTTACATTAGTGCAGGATAACTTGCTTATAAAGACACACAGAAGATTTTCATGACTTTACTAGAAAATTAGTATTCTTACCAAGTTAAGAGATGGATATTATGAATTCTTCTGTCAATTATGTAACTTTCCATAAGATTATCTTCACTTGATCTAAAAAGAAACTCAAAGGCAAATTTGTGGCTTCTCTCAATGATGCAGTATTTAAGGTGTCCCTACTAACAAACTGACTGTCAGGTTTAATTAATTTGTTTTCACTTGTTTTCTATTTCATTTTTCTTATATTTAGTTTTTAATGTATTTAATATGTGCATCTGTGAAAGCTGTTACAGATCTTCCCACAGAACAGCATATGATATAAATAATAAATAAACACATTAATAAAGCTAATCTATACATGATACTTTAAGCTTGGCAATATCTCAACAATTGAAGGGAAAAAGGTACATATATTAAATGTTACTTATGATTTATTAAAAGGTGAACTTTACTCATTGAGGACGTCTCCAATGAATAGGGGTATTGTAATACAACACAATTGGAACAAACCGCTCACAGCCATTTTTCCTCATCCAGCCACATAACATTATTTACAAATAAATATATATTTATATTTAAAATATATTACATAATAAATAAAATTATTTAAGAATCATCTATAGATGAAGTATATATGTCACATGTTTGGAGGAATGATAAATGTGCTCTATAAAACACAACTACTAGCTCCAAATTTGGGTTATTTGATGTAATGAAATTTAGAAAGTATTTCATTTTCCTATTAATAGCATATTATTTTAATTAAGAAAATTTGCTTGAACAATTAATATAATAAAGAAAAATTAAAAAGCATTGACTGGGCTCCATGTACTAAATTCATTCTATATATTTGTATCAGTTAATCATTTTCTCAGTATGACCATTTAGTTACCCATCTGAAAACTCATTCATTTAAAAAACAAAAAGGAAAGATGGTTCAAGTTGGCCAGCCCGTCAGCTCACTAGGCTAATCCTCCGCCTTGCAGCGCCGGCACACTGGGTTCTAGTCCCAGTTGGGGCGCCGGATTCTGTCCTGGTTGCGCCTCTTCCAGGCCAGCTCTCTGCTGTGGCCCGGGAGTGCAGTGGAGGATGGCCCAAGTGCTTGGGCCCTGCACCCCATGGGAGACCAGGATAGGTACCTGGCTCCTGCCTTCGGATCAGCGCGGTGTGCCAGCCACAGTGCGCCGGCCGTGGCGGCCACTGGATGGTGAACCAACGGCAAAAGGAAGACCTTTCTCTCTCTTCTCTCTCTCTCACTGTTCACTCTGCCTGTCAAAAAAAAAAAAAAAAAAAAAAAAAAAAGATGGTTCAAGTCATGAGTGTGTAGTCTATGGAGCTTAATACCTGTTGGGTTTGCTTGGCTTAGTGAGGACAAGCTACACATTGGCTCTAAGCCTTGCTTGCCTGTTATACTCTTTGGACTATAACCCGGCTAGGGCAACATTCTTCATTCTTTTCATGGTATTAAAAATAATGCAAGGTGGCTGGCACCGTGGCTTACTTGGCTAATCCTCTGCCTGCGGCGCTGGCACTCCAGGTTCTAGTCCTGGTTGGGGCGCCAGATTCTGTCCTGGTTGCCCCTCTTCCAGTCCAGCTCTCTGCTGTGGCCCGGGAAGGCAGTGGAGGATGGCCCAAGTGCTTAGACCCTGTACCCACATGGGAGACCAGGAGGAATCACCTGGCTCCTGGCTTCGGATCAGCACAGCAGCCATTTGGGGGGTGAACCAACGGAAAGGAAGACCTTTCTCTCTGTCTCTCTCTCTCTCACTGTCTAACTCTGCCTGTCAAAAAAAAAAAAAAAAACAAATAATGCAAGGTGATGAGTCCAGAAATACATGTATGTGTCAAGCAAACCTCTGTTTAAAATGTCTGTTATATAGTATATCAATGCTATTTACACATACTATGTAAATGTGTACCTTGTGTGATCAGTTAGGTGAGAATAACTCTTGAGTGCATTCTGTTCTCAATGTTTTGGAACTTTTCTTACTTCAAAAATCCCTATTCACTAGCAAGCAGGATTGCTTACACAATTGCCAAATAAAGTCAAATGACCAACCCTGAAATCAAGGATAGGGAAGCACTGTGCCTTCAGTGACAGATATCATAAACTCTTGTGGTAAAGAGTATAGATAAAAAAGAAATGAAGTTTTGATATCAATAACTTAATTTTCCACTGCCTTCATTGTCACTTTTCTTTACATCTATACCACATACAAAACGCAGTTATTCAACAACCGTTGAAGCTATCATCCAATAATCATACCAGTCTCAAAGTCCAAGATGCTGTGATCAATATCAAGATCTGAATATAATATGTTTTGTAATATAGAGAATAACATGTTGTACTGGATTTTAATTGTCTATATGCTATTTCTTGCAACCTCAAATGAAAGCAAGTAGCAAGTTTTATTTGACTTTGAATATACAAAAAGAAGCAAAATAAAATATTAAGAATGATGACTGTAAAAATTGTGCTTTAGAATATGCATTTCCCAAAGTGTCTTGGATGATGTATTAAATACGTGCCAATATATACTTGTTGATTTCAAGCCAATTTATTGAATGCATTGAAACATAGTCGGAGGATAAGGAAAATTAATTCTGTCAGAATCAATATAACTCAAATAGCTATATTTGAAAGGCAGGTGACAGGGAAAACAGAAAGATATGTCTGTCAGGGAAATTCTATATGGCATATTTTCCTTTTTTTCATTACAAAAGAAAAATGCCAAGTGGAAATCTATAGGAATTGAGCATATTTAAATTCAAAATATGCATTAAATCTGAGGTAACTTTGTCCTCAATAACATGATCTGTCTCAGGAGAATGAGTCTGATTGAACAAACTTTGCTTACTAAGTAAGATAAAGAAATTGAGCACTGGTAATTAGACTCTCAGATGGGGCATAGGAAGAAAATAAATCAGCACTATATTTTGAGGGTAAATGTTCGCCAGGGTGGTGTTATTGGGTGATGGTGGGATGCTTAGAAGGTACATCCTATTGAGAAGGTCTTAAGAAATAAGGGTATGCCCTCAGAAGTTAGTCCTGAGTCGTCTCTCTGCTCCCACTTAAGATGTCACCATTAGCTTGTACATGTGCTCCTGCCATGACATGCTGTCATCCACCACTCTCAGCAGTGGCGGAACCAGTGTGACCCCTCATCTTGGACTTGAAACTCCAAAACTGTGAGCTAAATAAATCTCTCTTTTCTACATAAGTGGTTTGTCTCAGGTAGTCCATTGCAGTGACAACAACAAGAAAAAGTATTGATAAGATCAATGTTAAAAACATAGTCTTTTTGTTTTTTTTTTTTAAAGAAAAACATGTCAGTAAGAAACTTGTAATGTCTTAATAGAATTGGGAGTATATTCTTGGCAGTCAGTAAATATTTCCATAGAGGGTCTGAGAGCTATAAAATAATGCAACTTTTGTCTTCCTATTTATCCTCTCTGGAAAACATTCTGAGAATGCATTTCACTTCTCTGAATTTCCTCTACTAGTGCAGGCTTATCTTTGCCCAAAAAATGTCATTCACATTACAAGCTATCATTAGTGCATACTTCTTGATTTTCTTATTATATGTGTCCATAAGCGAATACTACATTCTAAGAACAGATTTATTTGTTTATTTATTTGAAAATTAGAGTGACAGAGACACAAGGAGAGACGGAGATCTTCTATCCTCTAGTTCGCTCCTCAATTGCCTTCAGCAGCCAGGGCTATCTTAGACAAAAGCCAGGAACCTGGAACTCCATCTGAGTCTCCCACATGAATGGTAGGAACCCACAAAAGTGGCCATTGCCTGCTGTCTCCCAGGAGCATTGGCTGGAAGCAGAGGTGTGACTAGATACCATGTACTTTACTATGTGATGCTGGAGTCCCAAGTAACAGCAAACACACTGCTGCAAAAGGCCTGCTCCAATACTATGTTTTTATTTAAACCAAGAAAATACTTTCCAGGCAGTGAAATACAAAAGTGGAAAATTATGTGTTTTTTTTTTTTTTGTCACTTTTTGTGTGAGAAGCTGTTTGCCCAGACATCTGTGTGTCTCTTCTTTCTGACTCCTGCTTCCCTCTCACTAAGAAAGAGCCTCTCCTTGTTATAAGAAAGGACAATCTCTCCTCCTGCTAACTCTCTCTTCCTTTATTCTTATGGGTTTTCCTCATGGCAGTTATCCTGCTTGACAAACAGCATATTTCCTGTTTATGGGCTCTGCCCCCACTTGGGCTTAAGCTTCATAAAAATGAAGCGCTTGTCTGTTTTGATTCATGGTTGTTCCTCAATGCCAGCAGAGTGGCTGGCCTGTGTGGAGCAAATAAAAGAATTTTGTCCTTTCTTCTGTACCTACGCTATATTTTGAAAAGTATGCTGATAGAGTCTCTGTATTAAGTTTGAGGTATTGCATGTTTCTGTATATTTATCCAATATTATTTATTCTTTGTTAATATTTATAAATGATTATCCAAAACAATAAATGTCTTAAATATAGAGTTCAATGATGAAATTGCAAGATATAGAGAAAACGCATTTTGAATATTTTCCTGTCAACTGAAAATCTCTCCTTATTTAGCCAACATAGGCAGTGATAGCATGAGTAACTATGTGAAGAGATGGATAAATGCATTAACTTAAGTATAATAATTGGCATATCATCGGCTAAATATAGATCTGAATACTTATTCTTCATAAGATTAAATTACTAGTAGTACAAGACAAGGAATGTGAGCTCTCTAACACTTAAATTAACACTTTATACATTAGAATACTTTTTAAATCAGTGTGTGGCTTTTCTTTTTAACATTATCATGTAAGCTAAGTTAGATTAGCTTAGATAAAAAATTTACATATATGATTTAAAATTTAAAGCAAATTGATGCTTTGCATAGACTGAAATCTGAGAACACATTAAATTATTAGTTGACATTTATTGTTTATGAAACAAGAATGTGAAACTGATAAATAATTAAAAATATACATATATGGTCTTATAACAGTATGCAAGTCTGCATTTTAGTTCAACTAACTTTAAGTTGCAACAATTACTTTTAATTTGGATATCAAGTCATACAACACACAACAAATGATTTTTGGTCAGTGACCAATCACATATACCACTGCAATACTGCAGTAGTATAATAGAGTTGAGCAGTCATTAGTGCCTAGTGACATAGAAGTCACCTTAATGTTACAGTGCAATGCGTTATCTGCATGTCTGTAGTGCTGCTTGTGTAAACTAACTTACTGTGCTCCCAGTCACACAATAGTATATCACATACTATTCTCGTACTACACAACACTTGAAAATGGCAATGAATGATGGTGTCAGTATTTTGTGCTTTTACTGTATTATATATTGTTTCATTATTTGAGAGGTTACTCCTACTTACAAAGACAAAATATTGTAAACTAGCATGTCATATTGTTCTGGCAGCAACCTCGTACATCTCATGTTTACAGCATCTCTCGATTGTATAAATTACTCTTCTGCCTGATTCAATCTTGTTCATCATGACCTCTGAACATTCCAAATCTAATGCTAATGTCACCAGTAAGAGAACACCTGGAGTAACTGAACTGGAAACAAAATTAAAAGTCATTAAATATTATGAAGTTGCAAAATGAGTGATGATTATTGCAAACTAGCCAGGCATGCCCTATTCTACCATCTTTTTACATCAAGAGCAGAGTCGCAGAAGCTGTTGAAAGATCTGCTTCATTGAAAGCAAGAAGTCACATATTTGAGAAGGGCCAGTGTCAGACATGGAGAGATGTCCACTAACCTGGACTGAAGACACACATTTGTGTAATCCTCCCAGAATCATGACAATCATGGCCAAAGCCAAAATGTATCTGTGATATTGAAAGAAAAGACAGGATTCAACTACAATGCTGTACTTACTGGTAGCTCTGGGTATTTTAATCAAATCAAGAATTACTATTCAGGGGTTAAATGTTTGACCTAGTGACTAAGATGCTCCTATTCCACATCAGAGTGCCAGGATTCCTACCCTGGCTCCAGCTTCTGACTCCAGCTTCCTGCTAATGCAAACTCTGGGAGGCAGCAGTGATGGCTCAAGTAATCAGATTCCAGCCACCAGCCGGGGAGACCTTGGCTGAGTTCCTGACTCCTGGCTTAGATTCAGCTACTGTGGCCATTTGGGAAGTGAACCAACACATAAGATGTCTCTCTGTCCGTCTCTCTCTGCCTGTTGAAAAATAATAAAAGATAATGGTTATTCATTATATAATGTGAAATTAGAATAATGAGTCTTTAAGTACTGTTCTGAAGTCAGCTACATAGCTTGAATAACTTTGGAAATTCAACATAAAATGATTGTGGGAAGAAACTATTAAGAAAAACAAACTAAGGCAATCTGGTAGAGCAAATTGGGCAGAGAAATGGGCGATATCGCAGAGCCTGGACGTAGCAGATCAAGACAGGTGGGTTTGAAATCCATTAAAAGACAGTTATAATATGCATTTTCGTGAACTTTTAAAGATACTTCATATCTTGGATTTTAAAAGTGTTTTACACTAAAATTTATCTTTTAATTCTATTTTTAATAAACTTTTTGAAGCATCCTTACATAGTCTGTGATATTCGCACAGCTACAAAATTGTCTAATAGACACATTTCTCAGAGCACATCCCATTATTGACATGTGAGTATACAGAAATACTTGAATAAGTCAAATGATTCTCATCCAATCTCTGTTTATATGGTTTGAATTAATTATGCATACTAAAAAGAGGTCAGGGATTAAACCTGTAACTAAGGATTCAAATTCCATTCTCAAGAAACTCATAGTCTTTTATAGAAAAAAAAGGAAACTCTATTCTGGTCTCCCAGTTGGGTTTCAGGGGACCAAGCACCTGGGGCACTTTCTGCTTTCCCAAGCACATTAGCAGGGAATTGAGAGGGAAGCAGAGCAGCTGAGACTTTAACTGGTGTTTCAATTTGTAATGCAGTGGCTTAACCTACTGTCAGAACACCAGTCCCAACAGGCAATTTTTAAAAAAATGTACATTGTATCTGAGCAGATACCTTTGTAAAGTGCAATTGAAATTACTCAAAACACAAATTTAAAATAAACACAAAGGACCTACAAAATGCAAATGCAATGTTTTAATATTAGAGTCAACACATTAAGTTTGTTTTAATAAATATAAACATAATAACCATAACATATGAAGAAGGAAAAGAAGTAATAAAACATATTTCATTCATGAAAATTCATGCAGATGAAATCTCTGCTTATTGAACAGCCTTGAGCCACAAACTCTACATGAATTTTTCTTACATCTGTGGACCCTTTAAAGACCTAGGCTTTTTCTGTGATACTTGATACTGCTGTAAGGTTTTTAACAGAATAGTGACGCCTCTCAGTTTATATTTCATAAGTGTTATTTTGAAAGTAGGCCAGCCATTTAGGAAATTATTGAGATAATCCAAATAATGGGTAAAGGTAACCTTACCCCAAGAAGTAGTCACAGGTAATAAATGTCAAAATTCTGGGCATGTAATGAAGATAGAGTTGTTAGAATTATTTAAGTTTTTAAAATTCATTTTGAAAGTCAGAATTACAGAGGCAGCAGGAAAGACAGACAGAGAGAGAGAGAGAGAGAGAGAGAGAAAGAAAGGGAATCTTCCATTTTCTGGTTAATTTGACAGATGGCCACAGTGGCTAGCACTGGCCAAGGGACAAGCCAGTAGCTTCATCCTGGTCTCCCATGTGGATGACAGAGCCTAATCACTTAAGACATCTTCCACTGCTTTTCCCAGGCCATGACCAGGGAACTGGATCAGATGGAACAATGGGGATGCATGTGAAGTTGGCCCCAGAGCTGATAAGATTTACAGATAAATTCTGTAAGATACAGATTATGTATTAAAAGCAATAAATGAGGTAACTATTTCCAGAGGAAAATTGTGGATGAAGCAGATTTAGAGGTGGAGAATTGGGGGTTAATTTTCAAAATGTTAACTGTTATTATTATTGCATTTTTAGTAGTCTGCAAATAATTACAGGCAATAGAAGCTTTGTAGACCAGTGGTTCATTGCCTCTCAGTTTCTCTAGATCAGAAATCTGGCTTCCACTTAGGAGTATTCCTGCTCAGAGTCACAAAAAAACAAAGGTCTGTGCCATGCTAGAGTTCTTACATTATCTATAGTTTACTCTGGTTTTAGGCAAAATTCTGTTCCTTCGAACTGTAGGACTGAGGCTATATATATATTTCTTGCAGACTGTTCTTGCAGATTGTACTGAGCTAATGAAAGCCACAAGCTGTTCCAACCCAAGTAGTTCTTTCCATAACACAGAAGTTTTTTGTTCAAGGGCAACAGCAGAATCTTCCTAGTTCATTAGCAAGGAACCAGAAGTAAAGTAACAATCATCTACTTTGTTGTTTAACTTAATATCATCAGGGTAATGATAATCCTGTTGTATTCCCAGATCCTTGTACATCAAGGGAAAGGAATTATTTAGAGTATAAATACTGAGGATAGGCAATCTTTGGGACCACCTTAGAATTCTGCACACCAAAGTTGCTTATTTGATATCTAAGAAGAAACATCAAATAAAGAAGAACAGAAGTTGTAGATTCAGAGGAGAATCTGTGTGGCAGATACATGAGCCCCTGTTGTTTATTCTGGAATTTGGATATCTCCCTCTATCCAAATTCTAATATTCGATTTTCTGATCCATGTCACTGGAGATACACATTCATAGGGAACATCTCCTGCACAACTTTATAGTTGCCAAGCTTCTCCCACCAATGAAATGCGCCAGGTTTCAGAATACAGAGAGCCTGGGCACCTGTCTGGAAGTTGACTTCCAGCCTCTACTTCCTGAGCTCCTGTTGATGTGCTCCTCTCCATCGCCCCTTCAAGATAGAGCTGTTTACAACTTTCTCTGCATGCTTTTTTATTCCCTTATCTCTTGTTTAATTCAGTTCACACTTTGATAAATAGCCCTTTTGCTAACCTCTTTCCTATTCCTTTGAATCTTCTTTCTTCCCTGCTAAGATCTTTGTTGCATAATATCTCCAAAAATTGGAAAAGACACTAATTATATGAGATGATTCAGTTCATCAAATTTTAAGTGAAAGAAAACATAGGCCACAAATAAACATGTTCTCATGTTTCATGAACTGGCATGGTAAAAAAGAAATTAGTTTATTTCTACAGCCCTTACAATAGTTTAGTTAAAAACTGCATTATATCTGTGACACAAAATAAATACACCCAGAAACCAACTGAAGGGCAGAGAGAGGTCGCTCTTTCAAAGATTTTAAAATTCTTCAGATCAACAAACCATCTAAATATTTAGCACAAGCATGAACTAAAGGGTGGTAGACAAGGCTGTCTCATAGGTATGATTTCATAGAGCCAAGCAAAGACTCACTCAAGAAAGAAAATTAAAAGAGGAAGGGACAGTAGCACTGCAAATAGGGCATGTTTTTCTTGACCAATCCTTGTAATGCAATCATTCAAGAATGCTTTCATATTTAGAGACTGCCCTCAAGAAAGCCAAAGTAACTTACATAAAATTATTTGAATTTGTTACCTTTAGCATACATGTGGCAATATTTAGGCCCACTTGATAAAACATGATTAATAAACTGATTTTTACTTCAACCAAGACTAGTCTTCCAGAGATGCTACAAGGACAAACTCAGCCACATGATAGAAGAAGGGGTGAATACATCATTTTGCATGGACTAGGTATATGCCTGTCTTAGTTTGAAACAGTGATTACAGCAGACTAGGGTTGATGTGAAATCCAAGGCCCACATCTAACCTCTATGCAAATTAATTCAGAGATGTTCTTTGATTTATAATGTGGTTATGTCCCAATAAACTCACGAAATTGAAAAAAAATATCAAAGATATAACTGGGCTGGAGTTAGTCTTAGTGCTTAAAATTCAGGAGTCACTGTGCACTTATTCCTCATGTAGGATCTCTGTCCTTAATGTGCTGTACATTGTGATTTAATGCTATAACGAGTACTCAAACAGTATTTTTTCACTTTATGTTTCTGTGTGGGTGCAAACTATTGAAATCTTTACTTAATATATGCTAAACTGATCTTCTGTATGTAAAGAGAATTGAAAATGAATCTTGAAGTGAATGGAAGGGGAGAGGGAGCGGGAAAGGGGAGGGTTGCCGGTGGGAGGGAAGTTATGGGGGGGGGGAAGCCATTGTAATCCATAAGCTGTACTTTGGAAATTTATATTCATTAAATAGAAGTTAAAAAAATAAAGTTTAAAAAAATTCCGCTATGGTCTCCAGGGGATGCATTTGTTCAAGCCCTGGCTCTACTTCTGATTCCAGCTCCCTGCTAACACACACCCTGGGAGACAGCAGACATTGTCTCAAGTACTTGGATTCTTGGCACTCATGTGAGACACATTGGTTCAGTTCCATTTTCCTAGTTTCATCTTTGTCAAGCTCCAGCCGTCATCGGCGTTTTGGGTATGAACCAACAGATGGAAGGCACTCCCTTTCTCTCTGTTCCACTCTCCCTACCCCTCTCTCTGAATTTTCAACTTAATAAAATGATTTTATAGGAATGCATTTAATATATCTAACTTACAGAACCTCATGATATTGGTTGTTTATCCTCATGATCATGTGGCTGAGTGGACACTGCATCTGCTGCCACTGCCCAGCATCATCATCTACCACTAGCCCAGGAAAAGATCAAAATTCAAAGTAAAGAGTATAGTTTTTACTGATTGCATGCTGCTTTTTCACCATCCATAGCTGAAAAATTATGTCAAATTATTATAAATCAAGAACTTCCAGTATTGTTTAATATCTGTGAGTCTCTGTTTTCTGATATGCAAAATAATAATATTACCTCAATATTTCATGTAAAGATTATATCAGATGGTATACTCCATGTGGACATTCAACAAATCCCTCTGCCCTTAATTTTGTGACTTAAGAACATAACATTAACAACTAACTTTGATACCAAAAAGAAATATTCTTAGATATCTGTGCTAATTACTGCTGGCAATAAATTCTATAAAAATAAAATTTTTATAAGACAATAAGCAAAATCTTTTTCAGACACATATTGCTCTATTCTAAAAGGGTATTAGAAGCATATGCTGGCCGGCGCTGCGGCTCACTAGACTAATCCTCCACCTTGTGGCGCTGGCACACTGGGTTCTAGTCCTGGTTGGGGCAGGGGATTCTGTCCAGGTTGCCCCTCTTCCATGCCAGCTCTCTGCTGTGGCCCCGGAGTGCAGTGTAGGATGGGCCAAGTGCTTGGGCCCTGCACCCCATGGGAGACCAGGAGAAGTACCTGGCTCCTGCCATCGGATCAGCGCTGTGCGCCGGCCGCAGGGCGCTGGCCGCGGCGGCCATTGGAGGGTGAACCAACGGCAAAGGAAGACCTTTCTCTCTGTTTCTCGCTCTCACTGTCCACTCTGCCTGTCAAAAAAAAAAAAAAAAAAAAAAAAAGAAGAAGCATATGCTATAGTTTGGCAGTATGATGTTAAATATATTTGTAAAATAGTTTACATACATTTAAGTGGAACAGAATTTTCTTTGTCTACTGAAAGTTCAGGCTTTAGGAATGACTGAAATGGATTTACGTTTCCTCAATTTGTGAACAGCATTGATAGGCTCACAGATCACAATGAAAAGTACATCAAACTCATGGCACACATGCCATTAAAGCCTTTCCACTCCCAAAATACAGACTTCAAGCCCTTTTTTCAGACCAAAATAGCAAGAATAAATACATAAGAGAATTTATTAGTGACATTTTATAATATAGAATTTAAACCATCTGTAAATTCTGGAGTTGTTTCCTTTCCACACACTGAAGACTGGTGTGAACATTCTAGTGCAGAAAAATCCATGTCACTGACGGTAACCCTGATCATAAAATGTGTAAATAAGTCTGCTTTTGCTATTAACTCTTACATCCTATTGAAGAGCCAAAGTGACTCTATTTTGAAACAATAAAAAGCAGCCTCTGTTTCCCACAGCAGACCCGAGTCCTTGTAAAAGCAGGCATTCAGGCATTCTGGAGATATCCAAGCTTACCAAGGACAGCTAGCTCAGCAGACCAAGGGCAGCTCAGTAGAGATTACCAAATGAGGTAACTCCCTGAACCCAAGCCAAACAGAGACACCCCCCACTCCGCCCTGCCCAATCACAAAAGGCCCTGCACCCTAAACCCTTGCTGATGTATCTTCCCTTTAAAAGCATCCCTGTACAAAGACCTGGGCCTTTCCTCCTTCCTCCACTGCGCTGGTTGGTTGGATGAGGTCCCTGTCGTGGCTTGTACTTTTTTAATAAAAAATTTGCTTTTGCATTTGGGTGTAATCGGGTTGCTGATAGCTTCTCAGGGATCCACTTATCTGGGCATAACACTATATAACTGTTTAAACCAAAATAATGTAAAGAGGTAAACCTGTGTTCATGACTTCTAAGTCCTGTAAGTTAAAATACTAATGATCATCAAACATGTCTTAAAGCAATTTTGTCATAGAAAATACTATAATTATATATAAATTATTTTTAATTAAATATGTCTAATTTTTCTTTATTGTCAAATATGAGCAGAGCAAAATTCCACTGGACTTTTGAAAATCACTCTTAACTTCTCCTAGTGATTTGCCTCTGTATTGTGAATTGTTTTTTTAGGCAATGATAGAAATGTGTCTTCCCCTCAGAATTGGAAGAAACAGTCAGAATTTTTCAGTTGGTGCAAAAGACCTGAGCAGAACTGAGCCAAATTTGGAAAATAATACTAAGAAGTAGGGACCTTAATGAAGTAGAGAAACTTCTGGCTGCCTCTTGCCTGAGGCTGGGTTCCCACAAGCCTGAATTAATATATCGGACAATGCAAAAGCAATATACAGGAACCAACAGGAATTGGACAGATAATGAGCTTATAAACAAATTCTCTTGTGTGTTTTCAAATGCATCACCTTGTTGACTCATACCTGTATAGCATTCAATAAATCAGTTATAAGTGTTTGTTTTATGTGTATTATCTGGCCTTAAATCTGTGCAATTTGGGACATGCTCAAGCTGACTTACCTCAAAAGGTAGAGGTAGAAACATACCAGGGGATTCCAATTCAATCCCATCAAGGTGGCATGTACCAATGCCATCTCACTAGTCCCAGTGATCAATTTCTGTTCACAATTGATCATAATGATAGGACTAAGAGCCAAAGGGAGCACATAAACAAGAATAGTGTCTGCAAATACTAGCTGATAGAATCAAAAAGGGAGAGAACGATCCAACATGGGAAGTGAGATACATAGCAGACCCACAGAATGGCAAATGTCCTAAACAGCACTCTGACATCAGAATCAGCCCTTAAGTCATGCAGATCCAGCTGAAAAGCCCATGAGAGTATTTCAGGCATGGAAAGCCAAGACACTCTGGCAAAAAAAAAAAAAAAAAAAAAAAAAAAAAACTAAATGAAAGATCTCCACGAGTGAGATCCCAGTGGAAAGAACAGGTCATCAAAGAAGGAGGTGCCTTTCTCTGAAGGGAAGAGAGAACTTCCACTTCGACCATGGCTTTGTCTAAATATGATCAGAGTCGGTGAACTCAGGGGCCTTCCATAGCCTTGGCAGCTCATGACAAGAGCCTAGGGTGATTACTGATGCCATAAACAAGAGTGTCAATTTGTTAAGTCAACAACAGGAGTCACTGTGCACTTACTCCTCATGTAGGATCTTTGTCCTTAGTGTGCTGTACATTGAGATTTAATGCTAGAACTAGTACTCAAACAGTATTTTTCACTTAATGTTTCTGTGTGGGAGCAAACTGTTGAAATTTTTACTTAATGTATGCTAAACTGATCTTCTGCATATAAAGAGAATCGAAAATGAATCTAGATGTGAATGGAAGGGGAGAGGGAGTGGGAAAGGGGAGGGTTGCGGGTGGGAGGGACGTTATGGGAGGGAAGCCATTGTAATCCATATTCTGTACTTTGGAAATTTATATTCATCAAATAAAAGTTAAAAAAAATCTGAAACAATGTAAAACATATATATGCAGAGCTACATAGAAATGTTTTCTTATATATTTATAAATACCTTATTCTGGGGTAAGATAAAGAACATCCAAGCAGTGATCTGTTTTCTTCAGTATATGATAGTTGCTTCATTACTTGATCCTAAATATATTTGAAAGTGGCATCATTTTTTAACTAATTCAGATTTCTGCATGGTAAATTTGCACCTTTAAGAACTATGTAAACTAAGTTGAAACTACTCTGAAATGCTATACTAAATGAAAGGCAAAAACAGAAGCTTTTCTACTATGAATTATCTGATCCCCTCCAGTAATACATAGTTAATTAAATCGTACGTTTTTTGTGTTTATCAAAATTTTATTGTCAAGGCAAATTTTGAACATCTGTTCTCCATACACTTTCTTTTGTGACTTTATTTTTATTTCTATGTACAAAAGGTGAACAAAGTCCTTGTTATTTTTACTTATTCAAAAGGCAGAATTATAGAGACAGAGGGAGAGAACAAAGAGAGAAATCTTCCTCCATCAGCTGGATCACTCCCCAGATGGCCGAAAAGGCCTGGTTGGACCAGATTGAAGCCAGGAACCAGGAGGTTTTTCCTAGTATGCCATGTGAATGCAAGGGCTCAAGAGCTTATATTATCCTCTGCTGCTTTCCCACACACACTAGCAGGAAGCTGGATCTGAAGTTGGGCAGCCAGAACTCAAACCAGCATACATATAGGACGCTGGCATCAAAGGCTTTACCCACTATGCAACAATGCCATCCCCTAAAAATAATGAAATCTTGAGTTACCTTCACCTACAAGCTCAAATAAGATATTTTTCTTAATTGTTTAATCTTCTCTTGCTTACAAAATCATTGCTAACTAGGGGAGCTATTTTGCAGATGAAATAAAGATGTTATAAATGGTATTTGTGTTAGAAACTGAAATGGTTTTGGAGCAACTATGAAGATTCTGGGTAACATAACTGGTAACATGAATGTCCTCTGTGTTACTGTTGAGAACTACTGGGAAGAAAAGCTCTATGCAATTAATTGATTATGTTTGCTTGGAATACTTTCCCTTGAAGGCACAAGATAGGGGCTCAAGGTTTGAACTCAAAGATGTGTATCTGTCCTCATAGCCTCTCCTTCCTCCACATACCTACACTTTATAGCTTCCCACCCTGCTCACAAGCACTGTGGATATAGAGAACATGGAATATATGCTCCAGGCAAGATAGACTCATACCTGTCTTTAGTAATCCTGACCTAAGGAGAGAGTTACCATAGCCAATTTTTTAATGACTATCAATGCTTGACTACCCTGACATCAAGTTCCCTGAAATTATTCAAACCTTAGATCGTATTCCCCATTGGCATCTGGGTGATATTTAATTATGCATACATTTTACTTTCCCTAAACTTTTCTTAGAAACTGTGTCATCAACCTGAGTACTTAAATGGCTCTTCTTTGTCTCACATTTTAAAGTCTCTGAGAACAGATAAGAATCCGAGTATTCACTAAAATTTTCATCTTTCGTGTTCAAAAATGTTTGCCTTGAAGTAAGGCAAACACGGAGTTTCTTTTTTACCCTTACATTGGATTTTTATATCCTAACAAAGACACGCTCTCACCTGTCAGTTTTTCACTTGAAGTGCCCTAAGTGAGGAATGAGAGTGCCCTAAGTGTAACATAAGTTCAATTTCTGTCACTTTACACAGGCCTTTCCTGGGTACACTCTATTTGTACTTTTTCCCATAAAAACTCACCAGAAAGGGGTAGCTTACAGTCGTTGTTCTTTCCTAAGGGAAACTAAACGAATCCATGGCAAATATGTGACTTTATCTCTCTTCTGGGCTTGAGAACTTGCTTTTCTCTTGTTCCCAGCGGCTGTAGCAAACTATATCTTGATCTTTTCTTTCTGATGAAGCTGTCATTCAGAATTGTTTTCAGGGCTGCTGGATTTGAAACCTGATTCATTGCCAAGGTTGGATTCTAGCTATAAAACTATAGATCCTAGAGCTTAATGTTGAAATGACCTGAGAACAAAGACAGAGACAGGATTCTTAAGAATCCATATCTGGAAAATTTTACTTCCTTATTTTATAAATATTTTACAAGAGATAAACCTGCTATCTTATATATAGTGTATTTTACATTTAAGTGACATTAATGAGCAATATACCATAAGAATGTCATACAGATTATTTAGATAAAGCATATTTTATTTGATCATTTGTAAAATATAAAGCTACTCTTTCATTCCAAATGGTTTATGTCTTATTAAAAAGAACAATGATAATGAGGACAAAAAAGTTCTTTCTCAGCAGTGGTATCTTCAGCATCTGGGCTTGATGGGTAAATGGCAATGCTTCATTTGATGGGAGGAGGGGGTGTTAAAGTACATTAAATCGTGCTTTTTAGCAAAAAAAAAGCATTAGTAGAGTTATTAAAATTATAACTTTATTAAATGTTTTAGTGACAAATCAAACAATATTTACTCATCAATTTAATTCCGAGTAAACACACAGTGCTGGGCATTTGGTGCAGCAATTAAAAAGCCTCTCAAACACCATCAAGCCCTATCAGAGGGCCTGGACTCAATTCCTGCTCTACTCTCCATTCCAGCTTTCTGATAATGAGCCCTCTGGGAGGCCGCGCGTGATCGTTCCAGCAGATGGGCCCCTACCATCCACCCTGGAGAACCAGACTGAGTTCCTATCTTCCAGGCTTGGGCTGGCTGAGCCCTGGCTATTGCAAGCATTTAGAGATCAAACCAGTAAATGGGAGATTCTCTCTCCCTCTCTCTCTCTCTCTGTCATTTTGTCTTTCTTCCCTCTGTATATTTATGCCTTTCCAACAAATAAAAAAGTGAAAAATTTTCAATCCCCCCTCAAAAGCAAACAAAAAAAAGTGAAGGCACACTTTTTTCACAGAGTTAAAATGACTCTACTTGTTTGTAATATGCATCATTATAACTTAGAACTACAATTTCTGCTGTGAACAATGGTGTGGATATTAAATTTTAAAATGAAGATATAAACTCATTGAATTTCATGTTAACAAAAAGCCTCTGTTTTTAGAGAAAAATGTTTTTAAGCAAAGAAATCATATGTAAATAGATGCATCTAGAGTTTTAGATATCTCATTGGCAAAGAGCATAAAAGCTCAAAAAGTTACATACAATGTAATTATACAATAAACATCTTAAACATTATTAATATGTAGTCATATTCACTAAAATAGCATTAATGCTTCAAAATTCCCATAAATTGTTTCTGATGTTTCTAATTTTAGACTTTTCCAGTGATATGCACAATGGAAAGGACAGTGCTAGGGAAAGGAGAGGAGACAGAGAGGGAGGGAGAGAGGGAAGCAATATCATTATATTCTTTTTTTTTTTTTTGGATAGGCAGAGTGGACAGTGAGAGAGAGACAGACAGACAGAAAGGTCTTCCTTTTCCGTTGGTTCACTTTCCAATGGCCGCTGCAGCCAGCCTGCTGCGGCCAGCACACCGCGCTGATCCGAAGCCAGGAGCCAGGAGCCAGGTGCTTCTCCTGGTCTCCCATGGGGTGCAGGGCCCAAGCACTTGGGCCATCCTCCACTACACTCCGGGGCCACAGCAGAGAGCTGGCCTGAAAGATGGGCAACCGGGACAGAATCTGGTGCCCCGACAGGGACTAGAACCCGGTGTTCTGGAGCCGCAGGCCAAGGATTAGCCTATTGAGCCGCAGTGCCTGCCAATCATTATATTCTTATAATTGTTATCTACAAACCACATTGACTCAATTAAAACCTAATTAAATATTAGAATAAAACATTTTTACAAAGAGCATGTGAAAAAGAAGTGTCAAACTACTTGAATGAACATTTGGGATAGCGGTTATGGTTTCATTTGAAATGTCTGCATCCCCTATGGAAGTGCCTAGTTTGAGTTCTGACTGTTCTTCCTATTCCAGCTTCCTACTAATGTGTACCCTGAGGGGAGCAGATGGGGGTACAAGTAGCTGTGTACCTACTACCCATGTAGGAGACCTGCATGAGATCCCTGTTCCTGGCTTTGGCCTACCTAGCCAGTGCTGGCTGTTGTGTGCATTTAAGGAATGAACCAGTAGATAGGAAATTCTCTCTCACTCTTGCTCTCTCTCTGACTTTCAAAAGTGTTAGAAATCCTGGTTTATTTTCTCAAATTAAAAACTTATTGGTCCACTTGCCAACTTCTTCATAAATACATAGAATTGATCACAACTATCATTCTTATTTTTCAATCTGCACTAAATCAGTAATATATGGGTAATATTTTTGTAAATACACAAGAACAAAAGAAGACCATAATGCCAACAAAAAAACATTTCAGAAAGCAATGCTGAAAGGTAGTGATTGACTGGAAGAGCAAAGGAGATAACAAAGAGGAGGTTATAAAAACTTTCTAACTATGTGCATGAATTCATCTCAGAGTGATCTATGGAGGCTGTGGTCATCCATGGGGATAAAACAAGGGGTCTGGGTAGAAAACTAAGTCTAAAATAATCTAATGCTTTGTCTTCAGCCACAAAAGTGAAGCTACCCTCCTGCTCAAGACAATGTGAAGGAAGTTTCCTGAAAGCTAGATTCAGAGAGGTCCTTGAAGAGAGGACCTGGATACATGAAGATGGAAGACCTGAAAGAGTAAATTAAAAAGTAAAACAAACAGATTAAAAAAAATCCTCCATGCTGAAAAGTGGAACTTAAAAATTCCTTTCCTTTACACTGTTTGTAATTTATTGTCATCAAGGCATATACAGCCCAAACAAATGAAGGATGCTTTAATCTAAAAACTGAAAGTCACCCCTGGAAAGATTCTGCATAGTAGGGTCCCTTTATAAAGAGCTAAATCCTCAATCTAATTTAGAAGCCGAAGACCACCATCATAAAATCTTGCACTGTAGATAGAAAAACCAGAAACTACAGCCAACATAGACAGATATGATGAGCATGAGATGGAGATAGTATAATGGCCTTTATTAAATGAGGATAAATCAATAGCTAGCAGAATAAAAAAGAGAGATGGGTATACTAAAAATGGGTAAATGCTCATCTGCACAAGGGTAATTGAAACAGCATTAAAAGAAGATCTGAAAATGTCAATGGGAAGTCCCTGGGAAAATCACTTGAGTATATAAAATCACAAGTCACAAGGAGTATATAAAAATAAGCAGCCTCTACCCAAGAAAGCTATTAAAGAATTTATACCTACAGGAATCAGCCATATCTCAAGAGGATTTATTTCTGAACAACATTGCAAATTCACTGAAAAATTACAAATTCCCACCATGCTTTTAATTTGGGGAAAATAAATGCAATGAGAAATTTAAAACATACCAACATAACAAAAGTAGAACAATTTGGGTAAGGAATAAAGAAAATAATAAATATATATATATGCCTTTTGTATTATGTATTTTTTTAACTTTTATTGAGTAAATATAAATTTTCAAAGTACAGTTTATGGATTACAACTGCTTTCCCCCCACATAACTTCCCTCCCCTCGCACCCCTCCCATCTCCTGCTCCCTCTCCCATTCTATTCACATCAAGATTCATTTTCAATTAATTTATATACAGAAGATCGATCTAGTATATATTAAGTAAAGATTTCATCAGTTTGCACCCACACAGAAACACATAGTGTAAAATACTGTTTCAGTACTAGTTACAGCATTATTCCACATTGGACAACACATTAAGGACAGATTCCACATGAGGAGTAAGTACACAGTGACTCCTGTTGTTGACTTAACAATTTGACACTCTTGTTTATGGTGTCAGTAATCACCCGAGGCTCTAGTCATGAGTTGCCAAGGCTATGGAAGCCTTTTGAGTTCACCGACTTCGATTTATTCAGACGGTCATAGCCAAAGTAGAAGTTCGCTCCTCCCTTCAGAGAAAGGTACCTCCTTCTTTGATGGCCCATTCTTTCCACTGGGATCTCACTCACAGAGATCTTTCATTTAGGTTTTTTTTTTTTTTTTTTTTCCAGAGCGTCTTGGCTTTCCATGACTAAAATGGGCTCCTCAGCCATATCCGGATGCCTTAAGTGCTGATTCTGAGGCCAGAGTGCTATTTAGGACATCTGCCATTCCATGGGTCTGCTGTGTATCCCGCTTCCCATGTTGGATTGTTCTCTCCCTTTTTTATTCTATCAGTTAGTATTAGCAGACACTAGACTTCTTTGTGTGATCCCTTTGACTCTTAGACCTATCAGTGTGATCAATTGTGAACTGAAATTGTTCACTTGGACTAGTGAGACGGCATTGGTACATGCCACCTTGATGGGATTGAATTGGAATCCCCTGGCACATTTCTAACTCCACCATTTTGGGCAAGTCCGATTGAGCATGTCCCAAATTGTACATCTCCTCCCTCTCTTATTCCCACTTTTATATTTAACAGGGATTACTTTTCAGTTAAATTTAAACATCTAAGAATAATTGTGTGTTAATTACAGAGTTCAACCAATAGTACTAGAACAAAAAAAATACTAAAACGGACAAAGTATTAAACTGTACATCAACAGTCAGGACAAGAGCTGATCAAGTCACTGTTGGAGGAATCTGGAAAACATTATGCTGAGTGAATTAAGCAAGTCCCAAAGGGACAAATATCATATGTTCTCCCTGATCGGCGACCACTACCTGAGCACCAAATGGGAAACCTGTTGAAGTGAAATGGACACTATGAGAAACTATGAAAAACAGTGACTTTTGTATTATATTTCTATTTACCATTTACCAATGATTTAATTTCCAAACCAATTTTTTTCTTTTCCTTTTATTATTATTTTACTTATTTGAGAGATAAAGTTACTGAGAGAGGGAGAGACAGAAAGGTCTTGTATCTGCTGGTTCACTCCCCAAATGACTGCTACAGCTGGAGCTGAGCAGAGCCAAAACCAGGAGCTAGGAGCTTCTTCCAGGTCTCCCAAGTAGGTACAGAAGCTCAAGACCTTGGTCTGTCTTCCACTGCTTTCCCATGCCATAATCAGAGACCTGGATCAGAGGATGAGCAGCTATGAGATGGTGGTGCCACAGCTGGAGGCTTAGCCTACTATGCCACAGTGCTGGTCCCTTCTTCCTTTTTTTTCCAATTTAAATTATTCTCTTATATACAATTGCCATAGGTTTGAGATTGCAACCAGACTTGTGAAGGTGTATAGGATAGTGTTTCCCACACTTAAGCCTTTTAAAGTTAATAGTGTGAAGATGGCACCTAATGAGACAGATGTTGACTAATGATTGAAAATACCTGGGAATGGGCGCTATGATTTTTAGAAGACATCAAGTTATTTGCTTAACTAATTGAAGCACCAAGAAGGTTTGTAATTTGTGAGAATGTTTTTCCTTAAGGCATTCTAAAAACAAATAATTGTCCATGATATGTTACCAGATGTCTCATTAAATCATCAGTTAAGTTGAAATAAAATTCTACCTATGATAAAATACATTTCACAGTATTTTAGACTTCTTGATCTTTTCTTCTAAAAATTACAAAAGTACGATTACTATCCTATAAGTTTAATACTGGCATATTCTTCCTTAAGAACATATTGCCAGGGAAGCTGTTTTGTTTGATTGTGTGTTTTATGCTTTTCCTAAGTGTCTGACACAAACATTTATTTTGTCGCTGATTATATGGGATATAGGAATGCAATGCTATTATAGCATTATGCTTATTTTTTTTTTTTTATTTAAGGACATATGTTGAGGCCAATGCTGTGGCACAGCAGGTTAATGCCCTTGCCTGAATCGCCGGCATCCCATATGGGCTCCAGGTCTAGTCCCGATTGCTCCACTTCCGATCCAGCTCTCTGCTATGGCCTGGGAAAGAAGTAGAAGCTGGCACAAGTCCTTGGGCCCCTGCACCCACGTGGGAGACCTGGAAGCTCTGGGGAGTGAACCAGTGGATGGAAGACCTCTCTCTCTCTCTCTGCATCTCCTCTCTCTCTGTAGATTTAAGTGACACTATAGCCCTAATTGATCTAACAGATATCTACAGAACTTTTCATCCTACATATAAAGCATTTACATTCTTCTCAGGAGTACATGGAACCTTCTCTAGGATTGTCCACATACTAGGCCATAAAGGAAGTCTCAGCAAATTCAAAAGAATTAGAATCATACCATGCAGCTTCTCAGACCATAAAGGAATGAAGTTGGAAATTAGCAACTCAGGAATCTCTAATTTATTTGTAAAACCGGATATATTTAATTGCTATTAATCAATAGCAATCTCAAAAAATGTATCTCTGCTCTGCTCAGATAGATAAAAAAATATAAGTTGTAGAATAATTTATGCTTCATTTTATTCCTTAAATCATCCAAGGCTATAAAATGTTTTGAACAAAAACTTCACTTGTTAGTTTTTAAGATTTTAAAGCTACATTTTAAAAATGTTATTAGAGAAGCATTAGCCGTAATGAATGCAAGTATTTCGCAATGCAGTCTTAGTTCCACCTTACTTTCTGGTGTTGGTATATAGTTAGTTTTGTGTTTAAAATAGTGAATCAAAGCTGATCTGATCTACTTAAAAATGTATTAAAGATAATTTTATAATATTACATCAAGATAAATATATAGGTTGGGCAGAATAAAAAGGCCGTGGTAACTTAGCCTACATTTCTATTTGAATTTCTTAAGAAAATTCATTCAAGCAAAAATTAACAATATGATGCTTAGATCAAAGGAATAGGTTAAGGAAGTTGTCAAAATGTTCCTGTACTTTCCTAAGGGATGCAGAGAAGTTAAGAGGAATGCTGGCAGGATACTTTACTAAAAGGTCAGTGTAGCAGTGACCTTGTAGTAGACATCTCTGTGGGGATTTTCCATCCTTGCCTGAGCCACCAGCAATAGATCACTATTCCACCAGTGACAGACTTAGATACCAGCACATCTCCTGTAAACTAAGCCTACATTTTAGAGTTCAGCTGAAGATAGCACAAAAATATCAGAGGCGCACTCAAAGCCTTTCTCCCCTGCTGCTAGCAGAATTACTTCAGCTGTTCTGTACCCTGTCAACATCTGGAAAGTGGGGAGGAACGCAGCAAAATACAAGAGACTATATGAACTCCAAAAAGAAAGTATTCTGTAAAGAGACCATTTAACCAAAGTATTGAGTTGGTGTGAATTTACCCGACTGACTTAAACACTCCTTCCTCTCTCTTACCCTCATTTGCCTGAGGTTTCTTGAGGCAGGTCTTATCACCCTGCAGAAACTGCACACATCTTAATACAGTGTATAATTCTGCTGCAGTATAAACATTCCTCCAGAAGAGGAACTTGTCAGCTTAGCTGACCTAATAAAAACATAAAACATGTGTTCCTTCAAAAAATATTATTTTCTGTCAAATGAATCATGCTTTTTTGCATGTAAAATCCTTGATTATTTCTATTAAAAGAAAGGCGACTAGTAATTGATGGTAATCAACTCTATTAAAGTTGAATTTTAGGGGCTGGCATTATGGCAAAACACACCAGGAAAAGCATCAGGAGATGGCCCAAGTGTTTCAGCTCCTGACACACATGTGGGAGCCATGGAAGAACTTCCTGGATGTTGGCTTCGTCCTAGCCAAGCCTTAGCCCTGCTGCCATTTTGGGAGTGAACCAGTGAATGGAAGATAGGTCTCTCTCTCTCTATCTCTCTGTCTCTCTGTCTCACCGTCTCTCTCTCTTTCTCTCTTCTCTGTAACTCTTTCAGGTAAATAATTAAATATTATAAAAAATTCAAATAAAAAAATAGAAGTGCTTCAGATTTGAAACATATACGCCCAAAACATATGGGGAAAGGAGTGCTACACATTTCGCAAAGAGATTTTTTTTTATTTCTCAAATTTAGTTCAAAAATCAACAGAATGTCCACTGAATTATGAGTGGATCAACAAAATGAGATACACACACAGTGAATTATCATTCAGGCTTAGAAGGGAATGCAATTTTGACATAAAATTGTACTTTAAAATTTAGTGGGAAAATAAGATTTAAAAAGTTAATTTTGTTTCAAAAAATTTTGAATTTCATTCATCATTTCTTCATAATATGTATTTTCATAACTCTTCTAATTATAAATCAATTTAATTTATTCTATAAGGAGATCAGACTTCATGCATTTTATAGATATGATTCCAATAATGCAATGATGCTTCCCACCTCCCCATTCCCCCTTCCTTCTTTTCTTTTTTACTTTCAATTTTCTGTGATAACATACTTTCAATTTACTTTATAATCACAAGCTCAAAGTTCCTGTAAGCAAATACCCATGTATGCAATTTACAAAAAGTTTTGGCACAAAAATAAACTTATTTTAATTCCATTTTCCGTGAACTTTTTAAGTACTTTCACATAATAGAGCACGAATGAATAAATGATACTGTGCTAAGTGACATTAGACATTCACAAAAAGAGAACAAGAAAATAGTGTATGGTCACTTAAATGAAGAACCTACAGAATAGTGGTTTTGAGAAACTAGGTGGAGGAACATTTAAAACTTGGTTTTAAATCAATAGAGTTTCATTTTTAGAAGAATAAAAATTTCTGGAGATGGATAGTGGTGACAGATGTATTATAATGTAATTAGTTAATGCCATAGAACTATATGTGTAAAAAAGTTAAATGGAAAATTATATATAATGTAGCCCATTTAAAATGAAGGAGTTTTAAAAACGATTTTGAAAATCTTGAGATGCACATTTTGCTCCTCTCTGTGCTCGAGTCTTTGCAGCGCACCATGACCTGGGGTCAGACCCTGGGCAAGGCACACTTTGATCCTGAGGTTAAGCTCTGACAGTATTCTCTCCTGAATGATTTCCCTGTGAGAACAGAGCTAAGCTATCTCAGTAATTTGAGAAAACTGAAGACTTTCAACCTGAGCAAAAGTTACAGTATTAGTTTAAAAATCTCTTAAACTCCTTTAGGTTTTCCTTCTTACTTTTGCCCGTGGCAATAACAGCATACTCAGACAAGCAGCTTTTCGAGAAAGTTATTTGCATATTTTAGAAAGGATCAGTAATGGGTAAAACCCAAGAAATGGGGATTAGGCCTGTGATATTTACTGAAAGAAGAGAAATATGATTTTATGAGGAAGCCTTTCCTTGACCATCATATATTTTAGATGGTAAAGTGCTCTAAGATAAATGATCACGAAAGAGCATGAGAAGAACTGAATCTATGCAAAACTCTGAAAACTACATGAACAGCCATATTTTTAAAGCATTCTCTCTTTTATTCATTAAAATTAGACAGGATTTGATCAAGGTGTCCAATTTCTTCGTGTGGTTATATTTGTGTATTTGTATCTCTCTCTCTCTCTCTCTCTCTCTCTCTGTGTGTGTGTGTGTGTGTG
Source organism: Oryctolagus cuniculus (assembly GCF_964237555.1). NCBI lineage: Eukaryota > Metazoa > Chordata > Mammalia > Lagomorpha > Leporidae > Oryctolagus > Oryctolagus cuniculus. Next base: position 40,763,480 of record NC_091435.1, read on the forward strand.
TGTGTGTCTGTATGTGGGGGGAAAGAGTGAGTGAGAGAGAGAGAGAGAGAGAGAGAGAGATTTTTTTAAAGGGAAAAAGTGTACATTAAAATATTCTCCCAAAACATGTCTGTGACAGACTTTGCATAGACAAGTACAGATTTTAGACAACTGGATGTGACAAAGAAAACATATCATGCATATGACTTGGATGAATAAGAGATCATTATGGCTTTTCTCTCTTCCTTTCCTTGCATAATTTTTCCCTCATGGAATCTAAGTTTGCCTCATATGTAGGACCTATCCTTACTGCTTGGTTTCCAAAGGAGAAATCTCAAGTACACTATGCATATGTACCTTTAAAACTGTCCTAAAGTTTACTAGACGTAGAGTGGAAATAATTGCTGCAGAAATCTGTCTGCTCACTTCTGTTCTGCACAGTAGTTCCCTTCCAGTGATTGAGAGGCTGAGGTGCTCTTGCTACAAGTTACAATCCCTTCTTTCTCTAATGGAACAGTTGATCTGCCAAAAGCATCTTCTGTGTCTTAAACATATTCATACTGTGAAAAAGATTCATATAACAAAAGATATATGGACAAATGGATATGTAATTGGTTACAAGCCTGGGACTGCTCACAAGGTTTAGTTTTGTTCAAAAAGCAAAATCTCTCACTCTGCTCTGCTCAATAATATTCCTGACAGCAACAGTTTTAAAACCTATTCTGCTTTTTAAATACTTTGCATGAAAGATGATCATATAGAGCAAGGAGAGGGAGACAGGAAAAAAAAGAACAAAAATAAACATAAAACAAAATTTGAAAATTCTCCTGTGTTTTTAAAAATATTTAAACTTTGTGTAACTAACTTTACTTCAGTCTCCTTTTCTTTTCTCAAACGTAACAGGGTGTGCTGACACTGTGTGATACATTCAGATTACCTAAGCAGTTTGTCAAAATGCGTTATGTTTCCCAATCAGTTTATGTGAAATTTTCTTTTTTAGAGAAGACTTTGAAATGCACCATAAGTGAATCCTACTGAATCTTGGGCCCTGCTGCTCATTCAGTCCCTGAACACAGAAAAACGGTCCATTTTTCTACTTGGAGCACAACATATAATTGTTTTGCTTCAATCTCCTTTGTGGTTTATAAAATAGTGTTCTGTTGAGTATAACACATTGTTTTCATAATTTACATAAGCAATTTATAAAGTCAACAAAATTTTTGAAACCGATTTAAAGAATAGCTGTTCTTAGAGATTCTCTTCTAATTAACATTTTTCTGTATTAATGTATTTGGTCTCTGAGGGTCCTTTTGCCTAGCATATTTTATTGTAATATATGATATTTATGATTATAAAATTATTTGTTGAAAGCTGATACTACCTACCAATTAAGCTCTGAGGCAGAAGTTATTATCCCAGAACTTGCACTAAGAGAAGTGATGACCAGAGCAGAGTTTCTTATTCAAACAAATGCAACTAGTAATGTGAAATCAAACTCAAGGGACGATGTATCTGATTCCAAATCCTATCAGCTTCCCATGAGACTGGAACAAGAAATCTATGTTTTCTAAGTTACACTATTCCTGAAATTTTTATGCTGAGACCAGCAGATACAGTAGATGAGCAATAAACTGTAGAGAAAGAACAAACGGTCTTTCCCCTTTTAAACAATAAATCTCTTGGGAATTTGCTTCAAATGGAAAGATACAAACAAATAACCAACAGTCTTACTTCTTACAGGGCAGACATGCTGCGTGACTCCTAGACATGCCATATCCTTCCTCTTACCTAACAACAATAAACATTTTAGGAATGTTTTCAAGTCCATTAGCCTTCAGATAGTAGGAACTGGTTCCGATGCATTGCTTCATCCAAGCACTTGTAATTGTATGAGCAGTGGTCTAATACTTACTCATCACTTGCTTATCCTTCTTTCCAGAGCTGGGAAGCCTGGGGGAGGAAGTAGATTCAGAGAAAACAATTTATCAGAGCACTCACTTTTGAATATGCAAAGATGGGAAGTCTGCAAAGTTTATGCATAGAGACATAGGAGGAAATAGGACCCATGTTATCCCAAACTGAAAGGATGGACCAGAGATTACAATTTGAGAAGGATGATAATATGGATGGAAAACGAATCCATGAAGTGAATGGGAGCAACTGAACTGGAATATAGGTGATGGGGAAGTGGAGGCCCAAGTCTGGAGAACCTAAAATAGTTACAGGGGAAGCGGAAAAAGAGCTTGCAAGGGAGGACAACAGAGGTGAGAGAAACAACAGGAATAGTATATCAAGTGATGTTATAAATGGCATTTTTGTGCCGATTTTTCATAAGTTAATTATAGAGGTAGATCTTGATTTGTGTTTTTGATGATTAACTCTGACAGTGTGTTAATTGATGATTTTAGAACAAAACACTTCTAATACTTTAACCATATCCTCACATGTTCATTTTATGGAGCTCTTCAGCATAATATTTTGAAAAATTACATTAAATTATAGAGAAATCAGTGACTTTTTCAATAATCACTATTATTTCATGCAGGTATGTATGACCACACAGGTAAATATGCGACAAATGTTACTTAAATATACAGTATTAAATGTGTCTTCTATAATTAAATAGTGATTAGTGAAATCCCATGTACTCCACAATTATAATTTCAAAAGGACTTACTAGATAATAGCTGGGCAATTTCTTTGAAATTACAAGTAGCTTTACACATCACATAACATCATTGTATCCAGGATACAAGGTGGCATTTTTTTTTTTTCATTCTTAGACTGTCAATTCAGTTAGAGGGATAAACAAAATATACCTGCCTAGAAGATTTTATCCATTTTCATTTCAGCAGTTTCTGTTATAGTTTGAAGTTTTGTTTAACAAAATCAAGAGGAGAGACAGATGCGTTGAGAAGAAAAATTATAAAGGGCTAAATAGAGATAAAGATAAATGTTTTAATGAAAAGCCAAAATAGAACAGAAAATATATAAACAAAAAAATTCACTTTATAACAGACAATTTCAAGATATCTTTATTTTTAATGAGGTGAAGACATTCATTTCATTTGAAAATTATTTCTTTTTTTAAAGATTTATTTTATTTATTTGAAAGAGATACAGAGAGACGTAGAGACAGAGAGACGTCTCCCATCCGCTAGTTCACTCCTCAGGTGGCCACAATGGCCAGAGCTGCGCTGATCTGAACCCAGGAGCCAGGAGCTTTTTCCAGGTCTCTCATGTGGGTGCCGGGGTCCAAGGACTTGGACCATGCTCCACTGCTTTCCCAGGCCATAGCAGACAGCTGGATTGGAAGAGGAGCAGCCGGGACTAGAACTGACACCCACATGGGATGCTGACGCTTCAGGCAGGGCTTTAACCCACTGTGCCACAGGGCCAGCCTCGAAAATTATTACATAGCAATTTAAGAGTCAACTTTATCCAAAAATTTGGATATATATATATATATATATATATATTTGGAGTGCACTAGATGCTAAGATAGCAGGGACAGCTGCAATTTGAGATATCTTCATCCCATATTGGAGTGCCTGGTTTGAGCCCCAGTTACCTTGCATTTCCCAATGCAGCTTCCTGCTAATGAGCCTCAGAGGCAGCCGATGGCCCAAATACTTATGCTCCAATCAGTCATATGGGAGACCTGCATGAAATTTGTGGCTCCTGGCTTTGGTGTAACCAAGCCCTCGTATTGCAGTCATTTGGGGAGTGAACCAGTGGATGAAATATTTTTCTTCCTCTCCTTCTCTCTGTTGCTGTGTCTTTCAAACAAATAAATAAATCTTTTTAAATATATATTCCTTAATTTTTAATTTTTACAAATTTGTTTATTTATTTGAAAGGTAGAGTGACAGAGAAAGAGAGAGATTTTCCAGCTGCTGATTGATGTATTAAGTCACCACAATAGCAGGGACTGAGCCAGGCCAAAGCTAAAAGCCTGGAACTTCATTCTGGTCTTTTTTGTGAATGGCAGGGGCCCAAGGACTTAGAACATCTTCCACTGCCTTACCAAGCACATTAGCAGGGACTTGGATTGGAAATGGAGCATCTGGGACATGAACAATTTCTCATATGGTATGGCAGCATCACAGGTTGTAACTTAACATGTTGTGTCAAAATAATAATTTTATTATTATTGCTAATTGCAAGGTAGAGAGACAGAGTGAAAGAGACAGACAGAAAGCAATCTCCATGATTTCCGTCTATTCTTTCGTCATTGTTACAACGCCTGCCACTGGGTCAAGTCTAAATCAGGAGCAAAAAACGCAATCTGGGTCTTCCACGTAGATGGAACCCAAGAACTTGAGCCACTATCTGCTGCTTCCTAGGGTAAGCATTAGTAGGAAACTGGAATGGGAAAGGGAACTGGAGACTTCAACACACGGAAACTGAAGTGATATGGAATATTGGCATCCCAAGTGGCGTCTTATCTCCTGCAATAAAAACTTCCCAGGAGATGTATTCTTTTAAACTAAAAATGATTCCAAGGCACAATTAGATAACTTTTGCTTGAATTAGGATAACAAGGGTTAAACTCCTGCTGGAGTCATCTCAGAGAACAATTTAAAACTTTGTATTACTTTAAGTCACTGTATCTATCTCTGCTGTATCTCTTAAAATTTTCTTTCTCTTAAATTATATTTGTGGGTCTGGATTTGTTTTTGTTGTATAACATTGGTTATACAACATATTTGTGTCTCTTGTTTTTTCATACGAGTTGTAGCTTCGTTCTTCCTAGATCTGAAAAGAATGTCATTGTTACTTTGATTGGGATCATAATGAATCTGTAAATTGCTCTCTGAGGTGTGGATATTTTGATTATATTAATTCTTCAAATCATTGAACATGGAAGATTTTTTTGTTGTTGTTTCTTCTTTTACTTCTGTTTTTAATGTTTTGTAATTTTCACTGTAGATATATTTAACATCCTTGTAGCAATTGTGAATGTAATTGATCTTCAAAGTTCTTTCTCAGCCATGGCATTGTCTGTGTATACAAAGGCTATTGATTTTTATGTGTTAATTTTATATCCCACCATGCTACCAAACTCTTTTATGGATTCCAATAGTTTTTTAATGGGTCTTTTTGTCCCCCTATATATAGAAAAAAGTCATCTGCAAATAGGGATAGTTTGACTTCCTCCTTTCCAATTTTGTATCTTTTTCTTTTTCTTGCCTTATGACTCTGGCTAAAATTTTCAGGACTATTTTGAATGGCAATGGTGAGAGTGAGTATCCTTGTCTGGTTCTGGACCTTGATGAGAATGCTTCCAACTTTTCCCCATTCAATAAGATGCTGGCTTTGGGTTTGTCATAAGTTGCCTTGATTGTGTTGAGAAATGCTCCTTCTATACCCATATTGCTTAGGATTTTCTTCATGCAAGGATGTTATATTTTATCGAACACTTTCTTTGCATTTATTGAGATAATCATATGGTTTTTGTTATTCAGTTTCTTAATGTGATGTATCATATTAATTGATTTGTGAATGTTGAACCATCCTTGCGTGCAAGGGATAAACAGCTGATTTATCTGATGTTTCTGATGTTTTCTCTAATATGTGGTAGTTAATATGAAATACAAAGAAATTATAGAAATGAAATGGACATCTTTTGATTTGGTTATTTTTAGCACTTTTTATACTCCTGTGGAACTGTGGTCATTCTCCTTTTTTATTTGTTGAAGATTATGGTTATTGGTGCTTTAAGCCTGTGATTATTGAGTGGACTAAAATTATGTTTTTACAAACATTAAAGAAAAATACAGAAAGGAAGAAGGAGAGGGATTAAGGTAGGAAGTAAGGGAGGAGGGCAATATAGTTATCTTAGAATTGTACCCAGGAAATACATGAAATTTATTCTCTTTATATTAGTATAATTAAAACAAATGTTGAAAAAGAAAAATGTCTCTGAAATTTTCCTGAAAATACCTTGCAAATTTTGTGAAGCATAGTTTCTGAAGCTTCAGATCAAAGCTAGTCAATCAGAGTGAGCTCATAATACTGGAGCTCATAATAATCAGTGAGCTATAATAATGTCTTTGTGTTTAAAACTATCCTACTAGGAATCTTCTGCAAAATACTGTGTTTCTTTCACTTTTATTGTTTCCTTATGTTACTTATCCTTCTGACATCCTTTGCTATGTTCTTTTGGCTCACTACCACCACCACATAATTCTATATTATAGTCTACTTCCCTATAGATTAACACACACACGTGTGTGTGTGTGTGTGTGTGTGTGAGAGAGAGAGAGAGAGAGAGAGATTCTTCTTATTTTTTCTTTGAATTCTAAATTTCTGGAGAGAACAATCAGGTTAGGTCCTAAAAATTTTTTAAAAACATTTATTCATTTCAAAAGCAGATTTAGCCGGCGCCGCGGCTCACTAGGCTAATCCTCCGCCTTGTGGCGCCAGCACACCGGGTTCTAGTCCCGGTCGGGACGCCGAATTCTGTCCCGGTTGCCCCTCTTCCAGGCCAGCTCTCTGCTGTGGCCAGGGAGTGCAGTGGAGGATGGCCCAAGTACTTGAGCCCTGCACCCCATGGGAGACCAGGATACCTACCTGGCTCCTGCCATCAGATCAGCGCGGTGCGCCGGCCGCAGCCCACCAGCCGCGGCGGCCATTGGCGGGTGAACCAACGGCAAAGGAATACCTTTCTCTCTGTCTCTCTCTCTCTCACTATCCACTCTGCCTGTCAAAAAAAAAAAAAATTAAAAAAAAAGCAGAATTACAGAGAGGGAAAAGCAGAGGCAGAGAAAGATAAATCTTCTATCCACTGATTTACTCAAATGGCTGCAACATGAAGGAATGGGCCATGCTGAAGCCAAGAGCCAGAAGCTTCATCCAGGTCTGCATGTGAATGCGGAGACCCAGGCATTTGCGCCATCTTCTATTGCTTTCCTAGGCACATTAGCAGGGCACTGGATTGGAACTGGAGCAGCTAGGACTCAAATGGACATGTATATGGGATGCAGGTGCTGTGGGCAGTCACTTTATGTACTACACCAGAGTAACGCCCACTAACTATTCCTTGTGTGACCTCATCTAACCTGTGGTTTGTATAACCAATTCACTCCTAACTGCTGTCCTATCTCTTTTTGTAAGTCCATTTGCATCTATTACTTGGTTCTTGAAATTGTCCCCTGGCTGAAAAATAAACAACTTTTTATCTTTATTTTACTTTTTAAGCTCAACATATTATTTTTCCTCTAATTATTATTTTTTTAGAATTTGTTAAAGATTTTATTTATTTATTTGAGAGGTAGAGTTACACACAGTGAGAGGGCGAAACAGAAAGAAAGGTCTTCCTTCCATTGGTTCACTCCCCAAATGGCCGCAAGGGCCAGAGCTACGCTGATCTGAAGCCAGGAGCCAGGTGCTTCCTCCTGGTCTCCCATGCGGATGCCGGAACACAAGGACTTTGGCCATCTTCTACCGCATTCCCAGGCCATAGAAGAAAGCTGGATCAGAAGAGGGGCAGCCAAGACTAGAACCGGTGCCCATATGGGAGGGCAGTGCCACAGGCAGAGGATTAACCTACTGTGCCACGGTGCCGGCCCCCCTCAAGTTATTTTTTTATTTTATTTTTTGACAGGCAGAGTGGACAGTGAGAGAGAGAGACAGAGAGAAAGGTCTTCCTTTGCCATTGGTTCACCCTCCAATAGCCACCACAGCCGGCACGCTGCAGCAGGCGCGCTGCGCTGATCCGAAGGCAGGAGCCAGGTGCTTATCCTGGTCTCCCATGCAGGTGCAGGGCCCAAGCACTTGGGCCATCCTCCACTGCACTCCCTGGCCACAGCAGAGAGCTGGCCTGGTAGAGGGGCAACCGGGACAGAATTCGGTGCCCCGACCGGGACTAGAACCCGGTGTGCTGGAGCCACAAGGCAGAGGATTAGCCTAGTGAGCCACGGCACTGGCCAAATTATCTTTTGAAAAGGCAGATACTTATAACAAAAAGTGAAAATAGTGAAATACATCGTAATAGATTCAACAATTCATTGTTTCTTTTACCTCCATTTTCCAATTTTTTTTAAAGTAAGTTAGGAAATATAACGGTGTTCCTCCTTACATTTTTCAGTGTGCACTAAAAAAAGGATATTTTCCTAAATACTGAAAATGTCATATCCCTGCCTTATAAAATTTAAAATAATCATGAAATATTAGAAAACACAAATTTTATATATAGCAACTAGTCTGCCAATAGGGTTCTTACCATTTTCATTTCTTCTGAAACATTATCTAGTCAGAGTTTGTGAGCTACACTTTTGTATCGACTCTATAGTCTCTTTCATTCTAGAACATTGCATTTTTAATCTAGAACATTATGTATTTTATTACATTGACAGTTTACAAGTCCAGGTCACTGGTTTTGCAGACCATTTTACCTATTAAATTTATCTGAATTCATTATCATTTAACTGAGATTTAGAGAGGATATTTTGTACCTGATGTGCCAAGCTTCACATAAAGCAGAAATTGCATAATGGCAGAGTTCCCCACTATGGACAATTCTAACCTTGATCATTTGATTAAATGGTAACTATCAACATTTCAATATAAAAGTAGATTGTCTCACTGTACATTTTGTCTTGCAATAGTATTTTACTCATGTAAGCACTCATTGAACCGGTTCTCAGGTTGGAAATCTCAAAATAACAACTTTATAATAATAGCAAAAAAAAAAAAAAAACAGTAAATAATACCAAATACCGTGGGTCCTTTGCACCTTCATGTAGAATCAACATCTGTGTTTTCATTCAGCTCCCATTACTCATCACTTTATAATCTAATCTTCTCACACTTCAACATACTGTAGACTGCATTTGAACACAGCTTCATCCACAGTATTTCCATAAGCAAATCTTGTGATGAATTCCAAACTACAGTAAGTTCAACGACCTCACATTTATGATACATTTGCAAGCTCATGCCTTAAGTTGGTTTTCAAGGCAATATAGCGAAACTTGCTGAATTTGTTTTATGTAAGCATGTTTCTGTAATCCTGTCTCTTTTTTTTTATTATTATTTGAAATGTAGACACATGCAGGTAGAGCAAAAAATACAGAAAAGGAGTAAGAAATCCCATCCACTGTCTCACTCTCCAAATGGCAGGCCAAATGTAGGAGATACAAATGCAATGCAAGTCTCCCAGATGGGTAAAGGAATTCACCGACTTCAGCCTTCACCAGCTGCTTTCAAGGGTGTGCGTTAGCAGGATCCTCTTCAATCAAAAGCAGAGCTGAGTCTTGAACTCAAACACTCTAATATGGGGTATGGAAATCTCAACTGTTAAACCAAACGCTGTTCCTATTCCCCTATAACTTCATCATGTCTTAGAGAAGTGAACATGAATTAGAATCTACAAAGAGCTAATATTTTCTCTATTGTGTCTTATTCTCATTCATACACAGAAATACTGTATATACATCCTAATTTAAATTCACCAAAATTCTTCATAGCTACTGCATTCTTATTTGCAAGTAAAAAATAAAATGTCAGTATTTCTTCTATGAAATCCTCTTCAGGAAGAGTCATCTATTTGGCTGTTTACGCAATCTATATAATGAGGGTTCTACTACCCAAATTTAATTTTGGGACTACGAAATGCAAAACTCTCTTGTTCTTTGTCTCTGGTTTCAGAGTGATGAGTATATTATTCATGACGGACTCTTGGAATTACCACACAACTGATAGATTATACTGAGACAATTCATGTTGAAACCTTGATTCTGGAAAGAGGAAAGAATTTGCCAGAATGATCATCCATTTATAAAATGGGGCTAAGGTATTATTGAATATATCAGTTCAACCTCTGGTACACAAAGGGATTGGAGGTTAAAATCAGTCTTGTGAGGGAAGATTCAATCAATCATTGCTATACTATGAAATTTCATTAAAATTCTGCTGCCTGAAGTATAGATGAACTTCAATGTTTAGGAAAACTGTATATTATCACACGTTCTTGTTCTGGGAGAGTAACACCTTTCTCAGGGCAGTGAAAATCTCACATTTAAAACCCTCCTAGATCTCACCTATATGTCTCATACATTGATTGATTCTAATTTGTGATAATAAAACCATAGTCATAATTATAGCCACTTCCTGAGTTTTTTGAGTTATGAGTCATTCTAGTGAATTATTGAACCTGAGGACATATGTAAGGAACCGTAAATTTGCAGCCATTTGATTGGAGATGAGAGTGACCGAAAGGTCACCAAACCTTTTGGTGATTTTTGAAGTAAATATTCTTTAGCATTAAGTTTGACACAATCATTCAGGGAACCAATTAGCTTAGATTTTTTTTATTGCTGATTCTTGACTCCATAATAAATATGCAAAAATAGTATTTCTTGGATATAGGCCAGAAGTCTTTAATATGTCCATAATTTGCCTCTGATTTGAGGAGCACCCCAGTTAATTATCAAGTACTTATAACCCCCTGTTGAAGGTATTTTATTAAAATGATATTACCCATAATTTCAGCTATAATCTCTAAATCAGGCAAATTATGTGATGCATAATCTATTCTTTAAATGTAGTTATATGTATACATATGTCAGTTATCTAGTAGAATCATGAAACACATTGTCAAGGCTTCAAGAATATGTGTGTATGTGACGGGTATTTTTAAGTATATGTCATCTATCTATAATTTATCATTATGCCATTTGAATGAATGCATTATCTCATACTTACACTCCATCCAAATACCTACTTTTTATGTTAAGTAATTAATTATTACTGTGTGTCTTACTATTATACAACTTTGCATTTATTATAGCAGTATTTCATTTAAAAGATATATATTGATAAAACAGATACAGAATTTTGGTTTGTTTCCATCCAAATATAAATGATTCTTCAACTTGGAATAGAGTTCCTTACCTTCAAATAAATACTTTTAGAACTCTGACATTTCATCTTGTGTAAACATTTCACAAATCCTTGACCTGATCCTATAGATCGTTCTGTAGCAATTGTTCTTAGTGACAGTTTCTCTGCAGTCTCCTGCGCTCCCATAACTTTGATTGCATGTCAAGAATTTCAATCTGCAGAAAAGTTTTGTTTCAAGATGATGTCCTAGAGTCTAAGACAATAAAATCCATCAGCAATCACTTCCATCATAACTGACAGAATTGATCGTCTATCAACACCATCATGGTACTCATCAGAAGTAGAATCTATAGTTGGGCCAGCATCTGTCATTGCAGGGATTTCAATGGATGCTTTCTTTTACCTATTATTTGAACTCTCATCAACCTTCTCATCACTCTGTAGTTTCCCTAATGGATTTTTAGAAATGATTTGCTGTTCATTTTCACTAAATATACTTCAAACTAGATAGGCAAAGGCAAGTATGTATGGTGGTGGATTAAACAACGAGGCCCATATATTAATGCCTATTTGTCTGTTACATACAAAGGACTTTGAATATTTAGTGGTTGTGAAAAAAGTGATTTTTATAAATACAATAAAAGCTTTTTGTAGTTATTCATTTTGTTGATCAATAATATTGCAATTTAGTGCAATTATATTCATACAAATAAATGAGTGAAGCTAAATTTTTAAAGTTCCAAATCCCTTCTTTTCAAGTTTTCAATAATTTCCATGGTTATATAATTGATTTGAGCACTGTACTCTTGGAAATACCTTACTTTTAAAGTTTTTAATTTATTATATATCAAGAGAGTAGTGGTCTGAACTTGACATTCCTCTTGCATTTCACTTTGTGGACAAAGGTACTGTAGACTATGCTCAAAAAACAGTTCTTGTGTAATCATCTTGTTTTTGCAGGATTCTGTTATGTTAGTTTCAAGGTAGTAATCAAAATATATTCATTTGTAGTTACTTTCTTTCTTATGAAGGAGGCATTGATTCTGATGATTTTGCATTCATGAGTCAGTACACTGTCAATGTTAAGAAGCCAATCTGTCCATTGTTGATGGGGTTTAAAAATACAGCAATTAATTTTTCCATAGGAGATGGATGAAAATCAATTTCAAACATATTCTTATATGTTGCCCTATGGAAATATTTTAAATTTGTATGTCTACATATTTTTACAGTGTGTGAGAGCAAATTTTCAAAATGACATCACTGTTAGCCAACTTATTAAGGAATTCAAACCTATGGAGGCATAATAGAGTTTTTTGTTTTAGAATAATGCTTCCTGTGGTAATATTAACTAATCTGGTAATACCTGGTTAGACTATAAAATTAAAGCAATCAGGGACAATTTATGGCACCTAAGATGACCCAAAATTAGCAGACTAACAGCTAATGTCAAATTGAGATGTTCATTTTTGCATTGTATGTCTTTTGTCTCTTACTAAAGAAACAATACTAATGTCAATTTGAGGGTTTTTACTGCCATAGGCAATTTGAAAAATGTCTCCTCTTTCTATCAAGTAATCATTCACATAATAAACAGCCACACAAAACACTTTGCTCCTCTAATATTTTGCTGCCCTAGGCAACCAGCTGTTCTACCTATATGGTACAGCCAGTGTTAACTATTATGCATGTGCAGTTGGAGTGGATTAATGTAATAGTAATAAAGATACATAATATATTCTGACTCACAGCCTTGAAGAATTGCCAAGTACAGGCCAAGATTCTCATTATTTGAATTTTGACTTTGTACTATTAAAAATGCCTTCATAAGGGAAATAAATGGTAGTATTCAGAGTAGTTACTTGAAGAATGTTGCAACATGCTTTCAAATATTTCTGATAGTTTGTTGGGGAAAGGATAATTAAAAAATACGTTTTTTACACAAAAATAGTTACCTTTTGTTGTCTAACATAATTATTTGTTTATTCTGAATCTGAGGCAATAATTACTGACAAATATTAGATAATTTGTAATATGTCACTGACTTAGGAATGCTGTGTTTTTGAACTATCTGAAATGAGAGGGGCCAGTATTGGATGCAGTGGTTGAAATGCTCACATGCACATTAGAGAACCTGGGTTCAATATCCAAGCCAGGTTTCCAACTCTAGCTTCTTTTTGGTATAGATCCTGCAAGTCAGCAGTGATGGCTCAAGTAATTGGGTTCTTGACACACATTTTAGAGACTTGCATTGAGTACCTGCCTTGTAACTTAAGTTTGGCCCAGTCCTGTCCTCTGTAGGATTTTTGGGAGTGAACCAACAGATGGGGACTCTTTCTCTATTTGCCTGTCTCTGTCTCTCTCTCTGTCTCTTGGCACCTTAAATAAATGAATAAAAAAAAAACAAATAAATAAATACATAAAATGGAAGGAAAAAAGGAAAAAAGAAATATGAAATGCCAATCCATGAATAGAATGGATCTAAAAATATATTCTGATCTCTGTTTTATATCTTAATAATATTTTCTGACCAATTTGCTATAATTTATTTATTTCATGATTCACTTCTTACATTGAAACTTAAATTTCAAGTTGGGAAGCACCTTTACATCACTTGTACCTAAGTTCCCCAAAATATGCAATCATTTGTTGATGTTGGTAATGATACTGTTGGTAGATTGCTCAATTTAGAAGTATATTCTAAAATACAATATATTACACATTATAGTAATATTACTCAAATTACCTATGTGGCAACAGGCTTTACTCTTGATAAAAATTAAGTTTTCTCAGGGAAAAACACCTTACTTGCAGCATATTAGTTAAAATCCCATTTAGGAAGCTGTATCCAATAAGGAGTCCCTGGATTTAGATCTCCACTCTGTACCCTATTTCAGTTTCCTGTGAATGCACACTTTGGAATCAGGTGTTGGTTCAAGAAATGGAATCCCTGCCACCCACGGGGGAATCCCATTGAGCTCCTGTGTCCTGAGTTTGGTCAGATGGGAATCTGAGAAGTGAACTAGTGGATGGGAGATCTCTGCATGTATGTCTGCCCCTGTTTTTTCTCTTTGATTGTGAAACAATCAAAAAGCTGATTTTATTTATTTTTATTTTATACTTTTATATGTTCTGAAAATTTCTATTTTTTAAAGATTTTTTTATTTGAAAAGCAGAGTTACAGAGAGAGAGAGAGAGAGAGACAGAGAGAGATCTTCCATCCTCTGCTTCACTGCCAAAATGGTCTCAATGGCCAGACCTGGGCCAGACTGAAGCCTGCAGCCAGGAGCTTCCTCTAGGTCTCTCACATGGGTGCATGGGCCCAAGTACTTGGGCTGTTTTCTGCAGCCTTTCCCAGGCACAGTAGCAGGGAACTGGTTTGGAAGTGGAGTAGCCAAGAACCAAACAGGCGCCCATATGGGAGGTTTGCACTCGAGGAAGCAGGTTAAACTGCTAAGCTACGGTCCTGACCCCTGAAAATTTCTCAACTAAATGTGTGTATAATAGTCCAATGTATATAATTCATTTTATTTTAATGATTAAATAACTAATTTTTCCACATGGGCGTTTGTGCATCTAAATATCAGGCCTTGGATATAAATGTTTCCAGTTCCTTTTTTATATTTATCAAAAAGACAGAGATACAGACATGCAGAACCAGAGATATAGACAGAGAAGGAGAGACAGAAAGTGTTCCTATTTTCAGTTTACTTCTTCAATGCCTCAATAGCCAGGTCTGGGCTGAATTGAAGCCAGGAGTTGTGAACCCAATCTCCCAACAGGTGGCAGGAACCCAGGACTTGCATACTCATCTGCTGCCTCATAAGGCCTTAACTTACCATCAGCTAGATTTGAGAGCTCGATCTGAGAATTTTATAATTTTACCTAGGTACTACAATACTGATTGTCAACTAACTTGGCCAAATACCTACTCTGTTAGTATGATATATATATATATATATATATATATATATATATATATACACACACACACACATGCATATATATATATAATTTTGTTTGTTTATTTAAAGGCAGGGAGATGGGGGGAGAGGGGGGAGAGAGGAGAAGGGGAGGAGGAGAGAGAGAGAGAAAGCAAGAGAGATCAAGCAAAATTAACCTCTATGAAGAGCTCATTGCCCCCCTCAAATGCCCACAGTGTCTAGTGCTGGGTAAGGCCAAGCTGATCACCAAGAACTCAATAATGACCTCACTCATGGGTGGTAATGACACACAGCTAATTGAGAAATCTCCTGCTTCTTCTCAGAGTGTACACTTGGAGGAAGCTAAAACTAGAAGTGAAGCCAGTGTTCAAACCCAGGTACTTCAATACAGGTTACAGATGTTTCAACTACCAGCTGAACTGCTAGACTGAACACCTAATGCTAGTATAGGTCTAAACAGATGAAACACATGTTCAAATGCATGAAAAAAAATTTATTGTATTGATAGAATACAGATAATCCAAAACCTAAGCAGGGTTTTACTTAATTTTTTTTTCAAATTTACAAAGGGTTTGTTGGTATATTAAATACATTTTCAGTTTACAATATTTCTACTTATTATGTATTATTTTAAGTCACTGTGTGCCTGATATTTAAGATATCCCTTCTATATTTAATTGAATCTTTACAGTTATTAATTTGTATAATTTTCATCACAGCTCTATGAGATGAGTAAAATTATGCTACCTCTTTATGAGAGAATGAAGAATTGGTTAAGTTAATGAGATAATATGTAGCAAAACTGGGATATGAAGTCAAGTGTAAATGTCTAGACTATCTTAACTACTATGTTCTATTGTCGAATTATAGGCCATGGAAAATATATCTGCAAAGATATTACTCTATAGGTGATAACTGGTGCATGTGGAGTACAGAAGACGTCAAAGGAAAAGCAGCAAATCATATAAAGTGGAAATGGGATTCAATGTGTATGTAAAAATGATACACATTTTTTTAACTTTTATTTAATGAATATAAATTTCCAAAGTACAGCTTATGGATTACAATGGCTTCCCCCCCCCCCATAAGAGTCTAAGAGTTTTCTACCACAACTCAGTACCCTTCCACCTCTCAGAACTTGATGCAGAAATCATTACTTACATGCCTCTAGTACAGAATTTGTGTCCCTGTATTATATTTAGGAAAAACACTGTCTACTTTGTTATCAATCAAAAATAAAAAAAAATATGTTTTTAATGTTCTTATGGTTAAAATATGCAAAATACTTGGCACTTAGTAGGTCATCAATAAATGATATATCCCTCTCTGACTACACTGTCATCATTTCTTTTTTTTTTTTTTTTGCTTTCAAACTTTTCTTTAATGAATATAAATTTCCAAAGTACAACTTATGTATTACAATGGCTTCCCCCACATAACGTCCCTCCCACCCGCAACCATTTAAAAAACATAAAGGACATACTTTTCCCTGAAGAACAGGATAAAATAAGAAATAAAGGAATAAAAGTTCAGAAAGAATTTTAGGTAGAAAACAGGTTTCCTTTTTGGTGTTCAGTCAGTTGTCACCAATCAGGGAGAACATATGGTATTTGTCCCTTTGGGACTGGCTTATTTCACTCAGCATGATGTGTTCCAGATTCCTCCATTTTGTTGCAAATGACTGGATTTCGTTGTTTCTTACTGCGGTATAGTATTCTAAAGAGTACATATCCCATAATTTCTTTATCCAGTCTACCGTTGATGGGCATTTAGGTTGGTTCCAGGTCTTAGCTATTGTGAATTGAGCTGCAATAAACATTAGGCTGCAGACCGCTTTTTTGTTTGCCAATTTAAATTCCTTTGGGTAAATTCCAAGGAGTGGGATGGCTGGGTCGAACGGTAGGGTTATCTTCAGGTTTCTGAGGAATCTCCAGACTGACTTCCATAGTGGCTTGACCAGTTTGCATTCCCACCAACAGTGGGTTACTGTCCCTTTTTCCCCACATCCTCGCCAGCATCTGTTGTTGGTAGATTTCTGAATGTGAGCCATTCTAACTGGGGTGAGGTGGAACCTCATTGTGGTTTTGATTTGCATTTCTCTGATTGCTAATGACCTTGAACATTTTTTCATGTGCCTGTTGGCCATTTGGATTTCCTCTTTTGAAAAATGTCTATTGAGGTCCTTGGCCCATCTCTTAATTGGGTTGTTGGTTTTGTTTTTGTGGAGTTTCTTGATCTCTTTGTAGATTCTGGTTATTAACCCTTTATCTGTTGCATAGTTTGCAAATATTTTTTCCCATTCTGACGGTTGTCTCTTCACTCTCCTGACTGTTTCTTTTGCAGTACAGAAACATCTCAATTTGATGCAATCCCAATAGTTAATTTTGGCTTTGACTGCCTGTGCCTCCCGGGTCTTTTCCAGAAACTCTTTGCCTGTGCCAATATCTTGAAGGGTTTCTCCAATGTTCTCTAGTAACTTGATGGTGTCAGGTCGTAGATTTAGGTCTTTAATCCATGTTGAGTGGATTTTTGTGTAAGGTGTAAGGTAGGGGTCTTGCTTCATGATTCTGCACGTGGAAATCCAATTTTCCCAGCACCATTTATTGAATAGACTGTCCTTGCTCCAGGAATTAGTTTTAGATCCTTGATCAAATATAAGTTGGCTGTAGATGTTTGGGTTGATTTGTGGTATTTCAATTCTGTTCCATTGGTCTATCCATCTGTTTCTGTACCAGTACCATGCTGTTTTGATTACAACTGCCCTGTAGTATGTCCTGAAATCTGGTATTGTGATGCCTCTGGCTTTGTTTTTGTTGTACAAGATTGCTTTAGCTATTCGAGGTCTCTTGTGCCTCCATATAAATTTCAGCACCAATTTTTCCAGATCTGAGAAGGAGGTCTTCGGTATCTTGATTGGTATTGCATTGAATCTATAAATTGCTTTTGGGAGAATGGACATTTTGATGATATTGATTCTTCCAATCCATGAGCATGGAAGATTTTTCCATTTCTTGGTATCCTCTTCTATTTCTTTCTTTAAGGTTTTGTAATTTTCCTCGTAGAGATCTTTAACGTCCTTGGTTAAGTTTATTCCAAGGTATTTGATTGTTTTTGTAGCTATTGTGAATGGGATTGATCTTAGAAGTTCTTCCTCAGCCATGGCATTGTCTGTGTATAAAAAGGCTGTTGATTTTTGTGCATTGATTTTATACCCTGCTATTTTGCCAAACTCTTCTATGAGTTCCAATAGTCTCTTGGTAGAGTTCTTTGGGTCCCCTAAATAAAGAATCATGTCATCTGCAAAGAGGGATAGTTTGAGTTCTTCCTTCCCAATTTGTATCCCTTTAATTTCTTTTTCTTGCCTAATAGCTCTGGCTAGAACCTCCAGAACTATATTGAATAGCAGTGGTGAGAGTGGACATCCCTGTCTGGTCCCAGATCTCAGTGGAAATGCTTCCAACTTTTCCCCATTCAATAGGTGGACACTATGGGAAACGGTGACTTGATCAGCATAGCCCTGACTGTTGATGAACAGCTTAATACATTATCCCTCTTAGTAGTTTTTTTTTCTGTTCTACTTAATATGACTGGTTTAATTCTGTAATTAATACACAGTTATTCTTAAGTGTTGAAATTTAACTGAAATGTGATCCCTGTTGAACATAAGAGTAGGAATAAGAGAGGGAAGAGATGTATAATTTGGGACATGCTCAAGCTGACTTGCCCCAAATGGTAGAGTTTGAAATATACCAGGGGACTCCAATTTAATCCCATCAAGGTGGCATGTACCAATGCCATCTCACTAGTCCAAGTGATCAATTTCAGTTCGCAATTGATCATAATGAAAGGACTAAGAGTCAAAGGGAGCACATAAGCAAGTCTAGTACCTGCTAACACTAACCGATAGAATAAATAAGGGGGAGAGTGATCCAACATGGGAAGTGAGATACTCAGCAGACTCATAGAATGGCAGATGCCCTAAATAGCACTCTGGCCTCAGAATCAGCCCTAAAGGCATTCAGATCTGGCTGAAAAGCCCATGAGAGTATTTCAGGCATGGAAAGCCAAGACACTCTGGCAAAAGATCTCTGTGAGTGAGATCTCAGTGGAAAGAACAGGTCTTCAAAGAAGGAGGTACCTTTCTCTGAAGGGAGGAGAGAACCTCCACTTTGACTATGACCTTGTCTAAACAAAATAAGAGTCGGAGAACTCAAGGGGCTTCCATAGCCTTGGAAACTCATGACTGGAGCATAGGGAGATTACTGATGCCATAGACAGGAGTGTCAATTGGTAAAGTCAACAACAGGAGTCACTGTGCACTTACTCCTCATGTAGGATCTCTGTCCTTAATGTGCTGTGCATTGAGATTTAATGCTATAACGAGTACTCAAATAATATATTTCACTTTGTGTTTCTATGGGGGTGCAAACTGTTGAAATCTTTACTTAATGCATACTAAACTGATCCTCTGTAAAAAAAAAAAAAAAAAAAAAAAAAAAAAAAAAAAAAAAAAGAAAAGAAACTATCAACTCCCAACTTGACTCTCACTGGAATTAAACATGACAATAGGTCTGATCTGATTTCATCATCATTAAAAAAAAATCATCTATTATTTTTCACTTTATGTTTCTGTGTGGGAGCAAACTGTTGAAATCCTTACTTAAGGTATACTAAGCTGATCTTCTGTATATTAAGATAATCGAAAATGAATCTTGATGTGAATGGAAGGGGAGAGGGAGTGGGAAAGGGGAGGGTTGTGGGTGGGAGGGACGGTATGGGGGGAAGCCATAGTAATCCATTATTCGTACTTTGGAAACGTATATTCATTAAATGAAAGTTAAAAAAAAAAAGAAAGAATTTTAGGTAGAAAACAAGTATGTGAACACATCTTCTGAGAATAAATACAGTTGGGGAAGATGTGCCCTCAACATCTCAACATAGCATTTTAAAGAAATGCTCTTTAAAAAGAGCCACACAATAAAACAGAATAAATAACACAATTTAAAAAAGGGCATAAGACTTGAACATGAATGTTTCCAAAAATGATACACAGATGATCAAGGAGTGTATTAAAGGATGTTCAACATTAAGGAAATGTAAATCAAAACACAACAAAATGAGATGTCACTTCATTCTTACTCACATGGCTGTTATAAAGCATTAACAAACAATCAGAAATTAATAAGTATTGGTAAAGATGTGGAGAAACTGGAATTCTTGTGTGTTGTTGCTTGAAATGAATGATGGTGAAAGTGATACAGAAAAAAAAAACCATGGTGATGTTTCAAAAATTAAATAAAGAATTAGTAAATGATGATGAAATTTTGTTACTGAGTATGTCTTATTTGGTACTGCTATAACAAATCAGCCTAGTTTGGTTGACTTATTAAAAAGATACATTTATACTGTAAGGGAAGTTTGAAGTTCAAGATTTAAATTCCAGCATGTTTAGGTTCTGGTAAGAGCTCTCTGCTAGTGGCAGAAGGCTTACTTTCCCTTGCTTCACATGATTGGAAGATTATGACAGTATAACAGAGAGCAATTTGCAAGGGTTCTAATCCCACTCATCATGTTCTACTCCATGTTCCAAGCCTCTACTTTCTAATACCATCATATTGGGGGGGTTTGCATTTCAATATATGAATTTGGGGAGGACATTCAGTATATTTCAGAGTATATACTCAATACAATTGCAAGCTAGGTCTCAAAGTAATATTTGTTCACCCATGTTCACAATAACATGATTCTTAGTACCTAAAGGAGACTGTTACTCAGCTTTAAAAAAGAAATAAATTATGATACAACCTGGATGAATCTTAAGGATATTATGTTAAGTGAAATATGCAAGACACAAAAGACCAAATACTGTATGATCCACTTACATGAAGTACTCAACATAGTCAAAATAATAAAGGCATAAAATAGGTTGGTGGCTGATGTGACGTGGGAGGAGGGGGAATATGGAAGTGTTCATTGAGTATAGAATTTCTGATTTGCAAGACAAAAATATTCCAGATATGGGTCATAAAACAATGCCTATTTAACAGTTATACCTTGCAATACACATCTGCATACTAAAAATTAGTACTGATGGTAAATTTTGCTCTAAATGTTTTTTTACAGCAATCTAAAAAAGTCTCAATAAATTGAACAGGAAATAGTGTAAAGAGAACCATATCAATACTGTTTACCAATGGAAAGATGGTGAAAATGTTATAGTTAGGATAAATAAGTTTGTCCTGTTGCATAGTAGAGTGACTAGCAATAATGGTAATATACAATATACCATGTATTTCAAATGTTGAAGAAAATATTTTACCTATTCACCTCATAAAAATGATAAATGTTTGAGGAAATAAAAATACTTATTCTTATTTGAATTCTACACAATGTATATAGATATTGAAACATTAGGTGGTAGCCTATAAATAAGTAAAAGTTTTATGTGTCAATTACTAGAGAAATACATTCTAAAACAATTACACAAAATAAAATAAACTTTAGGTAGAATGTTTCATTTCTTATTGGAACGGCTAGCCAAAGCATTTTTCAGCACAATGGACTAGCACATGTTGAGTCAGAATATATGGACATATTTGTGTTAGTTTTCATTTTTTAAAAGCCTTATTTATTTATTTTATAGAGTAACAGAGAGACAGCAAGAGAGAGAGAGAGAGAGAGAGAGAGAGAGAGAGAGGCGGAGAGATCCTCCATCTGTTTTATTTTTCAGATAGCTAAAACATCCAGGACTATGCCAAGCCAAATACAAGAGTCTGGAACTTCATCCTGTCTCCCATGTGGGTAGCAAGGGCCCAAACACTTGGGGTACTGTCTGCTGCTTTTTCCAAGCCATCAGCAGGGAGCTGAATTGGAAGTTGAGCAGACTGAACACAAACTGGCATCCATATGGGATGCTGGCGTCTCAGGAAGCTTTACCCACTAAGGCACAGCACTGGCCCCACATTAGTTCTCAAATGTTGGTGTAAAGCAGATTATCCCATCTTAGCAACGAGAAATAACAGCCACTTATCTCAGAGCTCTATAAGCCAATAGACTGGAGGCTTTAACTGAGTCCATTACTGAGGGACTCCACATGTTGAAGACTTTGGAGAAGCATTCATTTCCAGGGTCATCAGATGGCTGGTAGAATTCATTACTGTTCTGCTATAAGACTATTTATTCTGGCTTTCTCCTATACGCTTTATGTTTTTGCCACAGATCTCGTTGAATTCTCCTTCTAATGTCAGAGAAAACTGTTTTGCATAAAATGTTCATGATATTGGGTTAGGACCATTCTTAAAATCTTTGGACCTTAAGGTAACTGATTAGTAGTAGCCTTTAATCCATCCTCAAAAATCAATTTTGACATGTAGTGTAGCATATCCAAGTTATAATTATAAAATATCACAATTAAGGAGAGTAAGTCATAAAGTCAGAGTGGAGGTTTAAATTCTGACTATCAGCATGTTTAGTCAAGAGAAAAAACAAAGAAGGCGTCAGGTAATGTTCAGACATGAGTAAGTAATGTATACATATTGCCCAAGTTCATCCTCACTAGTTACTTATACCTGCCTTTTGTGGACCTGGAACAAGAACATCAGTGGAAGCCCACATTGAATGCGTGCAAATCCTAAAGGTAATATAGCACACCCACACATTCTAGAATACAAAATTCTATATCCTTAACCAAACCTGAAATAAACAAATAGATACTCCTTATAACAACGTGAAAGGCTGAGTGGAAATGCCAATTCAGAACATCCATGGAAGTCTGCACTTCAGTGTAATAACTCACAGAGAACTTGGTAACATTGCCCATTTCTCCTTTCTTTCAATGGGAGTTTTGCTTTATCACCCACAACACACGTGCAATTGGCCAAGACTCTCTGAAAATTTCCATCTCTTGGCTTCACTAATGTTCTGGTTGTGATACTGAAGGCGTGGTTTACCTTTCTTGAAGACAGGTTCACATTGTTCTCTAGGGGAATTTGGAGATTGTATCTACTCAAACATGGACTACAAGCACAGGCACGTGGTGCCAAGTGAAAGCATCAATCTTCTCTTCAGCCTCTTCAGACCCCCACCCCTCAAAACAAGTTCCCGTCTTGGTCAGATATAAGGGTAATACCATGTCACAGGTCTTGTGAGGAATCAATATCCCTGTTGAACAGACTGTTAGAATTCTGAATGGATAAGAAGATTGCTCCACATCATACAAATAATAAATACCCAAGTCACAGTTTCAATCCTCCTGTGATTTAATTCAAAGTACTTTAAGTATATTATGCAGTAGAAACAAGATTAGGTGCATTTAAACTATCTCAAATAAAACGAATGACATAAATGTGAAGAATGTAAAATTGTTCTCTGTGAGTTGCTCTCACATCCAACAAGGGAATTTCATCTAATATTAACAAAAAGTATTATATGGCCTGAGTAAAAACAAACAGTCTTCCTTGAAGTAGTGAAAAACACAAATTGCAAAAAGACAACACAGAGAAATATTAGCAATATATTTGTCTTGCCCATCACATCACTACTCATGAGGAAAAGGAAAGCTGTCATCATCAGTAGAGTCATCTACAATTAAAAAAAAAAAAAAGATTTGACATTTTTCAACAAGTTGTTAGATTTCACCAAGTTTTCTCTTAAAGGAATAAGTGTACAAGTTATCATTTTTAACTCAAATTTTGTTTGAAATAATTAGGGCACAAGAAAAAAAAAGAAGACAGACATAATTAAAAGAGAATTTGAGGGTAGTGTATTTGGCCATGATTCTTTTTGTGTGTTATTCATCAAAAGTAATTTTCACACATTAGAATTTAAAATTAAACTCATGAAACTAATATTCTTTATTATGGACTGATTTTCGCCACCTTTCAGTCATATGTTGAAGCCTAAATTCCAAAGCGACTGTATTAGAGACAAATTTGAAAGAATTTGTTAAGGTTAAACGGAATCACAAAGGTGATACTATAATATGACAGGACTGATGTTCTCAGAAAGGAAAGAGACACAGAGTCCCTCTCTTTTTGTAGTCAGGTAGAGGAAAGGGCACTTAAGGATGCTTCAAGAATGTGCTGTCTGTAAGAGTTAAAAATCCAACCTGATATCACCTTCATCTGAGATTTTCACCCTTCATAATATAAAAAAGCAAATTCCTATTGTTTGTACTATCCAGTCTACAGTACTTTACTATGATCAAATGGAATAACACATACATATCTTTTTTTAAAGATTTATTTATTTATTTGATAGGCAGTTACAGATAGAGAGAGGGAGACAGAGAGAAAGGACTTCTATATGCCTGTTCACTCCTAAAATGACAGCAATGGCCAGAACTGGGCCAATCTGAAGCCAGGAGCCAGGAGCCAGGAGCTTCTTCTCCCCAATGGGTACAGGTACCCAAGCACTTGGTTCATCCTCCACTGCTTTCCCAGGCCATCAGCAGGGAGCTGGATTGGAAGTGGGGCAGCCGGGTCTTGAACTTGTGCCCATAAGGAATACTGGTGCCACAGGTGGAGGCTTAACCTAGTATTCCACAGCACTAGCACCGACACATGCATCTTAATAATTGAAAGGTAAGAAAATATGATAAAAATATAGACACAATGAAAATTATTCTTTTTTTTACATAAAAGAAGAAATTCAGTGATAAGTAGAAAGGAATTTATGATGTGAATAAATTTGCAGACCTTTAAACACAGGTTTAGGAATTAGTATTTAACAGCTTTTGTTCTTAAGTGTCAGGGCATTATATTCATACTATATTCAAGAGTATAGTCTCATCAGAAATAGCTACAATTTAATAAATTAATTTTATATAATTTTCCAGTTTTTAAAGTGATAATATATTTGCAAGCTCCTGTAATTAGACACACTGCATCTCAAAAAAAAAAAAAATTAAAGAGAACCTAGGGATAATCACTGCTGCCCATGATTTATTTTTGTAACGTGTTAACTTCTGCATGTCAACTACGCTTGGAGACATTTATTTTTACAATGATGTTCAAAGGTTAAAAAAGAAGTTTCACTAAATACGTGTGCCTCACAGAACCATGACAAATCAGAGACATTATCCGTTTGATTGGTGAGTATTTGTTTTATTTTTTTCCGAAGCTCCATTTGTGTATGTGCTTGAATCTCAGTCCAGAAAATTAGGTGTGAATGAAAGATCTTGTCTTTATTTATTGTGAATTTATTCTACAACATTTCACTCTGTTATTTTTGTAATAGGATCTTTACCACTTAGAGTTTAATATTTTTGGAATTCTTTCTTTTATGTGCAATTTGGTATTGATATTAATCTTCATATAATAAGCTAGCTTTTCTAACAATATATATTATAAAACTATCTTTCATTCATTAATTTGTGAAGCTTCTTTATTGTAAATTAAGATTCTACAGTTTGATGTTCTCAGCTCTGAAATATCAAAAGCACAAAGCATTCAGCAAAAACACTTGTTTAATCAGATTATGTGGACTTAAGATGGTATACTCTTAATAGAGTCAGTAAAATTAACACATATATAAAAGAAAGGGAAAAGAGACCTCAAGCAGGGAAATTGAAGCTAGAATTCCTAAAAATCTACAAGTTAGCCCCAAAAGAAAAAATGGCAAAGCGTGTGTCAAAAATTTTACAGTAAAATAAATAGAAAAGCTTAGGAAATGTATAAGAAAATTCTCACAATCATTAGCAAATAGAGGATTAAAAACTTAACGGCAATGAGATATGTTACACATGTTCAATTTAAAAAAAAATTGGAAAACTGATTTGTACAAAGAGTTGGCATCAATTAAGCTCTGTGTGCTGCTATTGAGAACATAGATTGTAATATCCTTTATGAGAAAATGCTTTCATTTAGTAAAATAAAACTATGACTACTTTACAGTCTAGAAAAAAAAAAAAGAAAGATCTTGTCTTTATTTCTTACAAATAAATCTAAGGTAATTTTGGTTTTGAATTCCTTTCATATCATTTTTTCTGGGAAATTGTGTCTTAAACTGTATATACAGGGTTCCTTGCAAGTACCTTAGTTGTTGGCTTTGTTAAGTCCACAGGGTCCTCTGATCAGCACCACAGTTCAGTCAGTATGGAGGCTTTGCATTACATGCCATTCTTGGGCCGTGGGAATATTTCATGGCTAGTTCCAACCTTCCCGAAGCAGAATGATTCTGCATCTCTCCATCTCATCATGGCACTGCCTGAGAATACAGTGCAGAGTCCCCATCTGTAGGGCATGTGGATCGCATGGCTTACTCCAAGATCAGAGGAATCACTTGAATTTGAGGAAAAAATTCTCATGCAAATTGAACACACATTTACCATTCGATTTAGACTCTTTTCTCCTTAGCATTTGTAATTATTACTGTTTAACAGTTGTAAAACGAGAACTTGGTAGGCCTACTTTCACAGATGTCAGATTGTTATGGGCTAAACATAAGGCAAAATTTAATATTTCAGGTTCTTGCAGTTTACTTAGATACGAATTCTGAACACTGGCTCAAACAAGACATGCAACATGGTAAGGTTTACACAGGAATGTGAGGGCTTTATTAAGGGAGAGTGGGTTGGAAAGAGCAACTGGGGATCTTCATACCAGTCTTTTAGGAATCCACCCAGGAGCCAGCCAGGGAAGAGTGCAGGCAAGCAGAGGCAAAACTGGGTGGGCTCAGTGCTCTCCAGGTCTCTTACTCACTTCCAAAAGGGAAGTGGTGACACAGTCTGATTGACAGGTGGAAACAGGTGAGATCACAGGAGGGCAAAGGAGTGTGGCCTCCAGCTCAAGAATCTAATCCTATCTTGCTGACTAGTCCCATGTCAACATGAGGAAACATATATGCATGTTTTATTCTTGAGTGTTCAGAATTTCAGTGGAAAACTTATATCTACAAATATAATTTTATCAGTTTATAATCACAGTTCAAAATAATTATTCTTGTTATCTATTATAATTACTTTCATTTCTTTCAAAGTTAAGTTAGTATATTTTTATATATAATTTGTTAATAATTTCTGTCACTATTGTGACATTTTATTACTTTTGGTTCTTTGTATAGGAAGGAAGATTTGAAAAAATTTATTCAGAACGATTGTTGTAGCCTGCTCAAACTGGGACAAGTCTGTGAAACTGTGGTTGCCATACGTTAAATAACAAATGATGTATGTTGCTTTGCAGGTATAAAGCTCTCAGTCTTAAGTATATGGGTTTAATATGATGCTATATTATTGGAACAATAGCAACTTTGTCGTTTTATAAGTTGTACACATAAACATAAATTTTACAATATTTCATTCACATGAAATACCCGCTTTGATACATGCTTGCTCTTAATAGAGTTTTCTCAAACATTGCTACTACACCTTCCTGCAGTTCATGTGTCTACAGTAGAGTTCCTAGCTTGTTGAAATGTTAAATGTCTTGTTGACTTCTTTTTTAGTTCTGTGGGCATACAGCAAGCCTGAAAAGCATTGTTGTAATTTGTACAGGGTGAAAATTTAGAAAGCTTATGAGACTAAGTTATTTTAGCTATTATCATCTTTGATTAAGATTTCTTGTTTCATTTTAAATAAAACAATGTTATTTGCAGTTAATGCATTTGACCCTATTGAACTAAAGAAATGGTTCTACATCTTACAATTCTAACTAATTAAGTATCAGGTTAGGATTGTTGTGGAGTCTTAATTGCTTAAAAACAATTGTATGTACAGTTGGCAAGATCTCCCAGCTGAAAAGTTTATTTTGCCTGAAAGAATTTGTATGTGAAGTTAATGCAAAGCACATATAAACAAAATAAAATTTAAGGTGGTCCAAAACAAAAGCCACAAACAATTCCTCATTGGAAGCCTAACCTTTGTAAGGGCTCTTTGTGGTTTGACTTGTCCAAACTGCCTTTAAATGAAAACAGAATCTCCCTAAAACATAATTGATTCATTTACATGAGGTTAGTTCTATAATTTCATTGAAAATCTTAGCCTAAAATAAATCTCTTTAGCTTCTGATTAGCACTGATTAAAATATGAATAGGGAAGTGGCTATACTAAACCTTGCTTCATCTCAACCAATAGCTTGATAGGTTTCAAAGGTAAATACAGTTCTAATCTATGGTATTCTACTTACATCCAGAATATTGTATTAATTAGTGCTTATTATGTTAACTTCTGCATTCCTGAGTTTATTTTTTGCTCACATATGTATCCTTTGTGTAAATGTGTTGCTTTTAAAGTTGTCTCTCTGACTTTTAGAAATAAATCTCAAAAAGATAAAATTTCTGGGGTCAGCTCTGAGGTTTAGTGGGTGAAGCAGCCACCTACAGTGCCTGCATGCCCTATAGGCACAGGTTCGAATCCTGGTTGCTCCACTTCCAAGCCAGCTCTCTGCTATGTCCTGGGTAAGCAGTAGAAGATGGCCCAAGTCCTTGAGTCCCTGCACCCACGTGGGAGATCCAGAAGAAACTCCTGGCTCCTGGCTTCAGATCAGTGCAGCTCTGGGCATTGTGGCCTTCTTGTGAGTGAAACAGCAGATGAAAGACCTCTCTTTCTCTCTCTTCCTCTCTTTCTCTCTCTGTAACTTTGACTTCAAATACATAAATAAATCTTAAAAAAAAAGAAAAAATGTCTTACCATGGGCTCATACTGACTGAATCCAATAGTTTGTTTTGTGGTGTCTGAACATGAGAGCATAGTGGCTAAAACTTGGGATTTCCCATTTCTGATTATAAAGATAATAAACTATTTAGGTTCCATAGGATACATGGTTAAGTGCTCAGAACACGGATTTACAATATATATTTTATAAAAATTTAGTGCATTCTGAATCTATAAAAGATAACTTTTAGAATAAAATTAGTGGTATGAGCTAAATCTTTTGTTGTTGTTGTTTGGTCAGTTTCAAAACCAACCAGTTAATTTTTCAGATTTTTTAAAGTAAATGAGTATTAATTAATGCATTTCAGTGATTCTCATTTTTCATTTTAATTTGGGTGCTCAGATGCGCTATTAAATTTTTTATATCAAAATGCATGTATTTCAAAATACAACTTTTATGAGCCAGCATTGTGGTACAGCAGATTAAGCCTCTGCCTGCAAATCCAGCATCCTATAGGGGAGCCTGATCCAGACCCAGCTCCTCCATTTCTAATCCAGCTCCCTGTTCATTTGTCTGGGAAAGCAGACGAAGCTGCCTGAAGTAGTTAGAGACCTGGAGGAAGCTCCTGACTCCAGACTTCCATCTGGGCCAGCCTTGTCTGGTGTGGCCATTTAGGGAGTGAACCAGTCCTCTCTCTATGTCTCTGACTTTTCACTGTAGTTCTCTCTTTCAAATAAATAAAATAATTTAAAAAAAAACTCATGATGACTAAATTTTATTTCCTTCTATGTAATATTTGAAATATTGCAGTAAATGCATTTACTTGGAAAAGTATATAAATGCCAAGCAATATGCCTTAAGAAATCCTTGTTTTTTCTTGGAAAACTGCAAAATTGATTTAAATATTTATAAAATTAAAAATTATCTTGCTTGTTACCTTAAAATATTTAGGATTTTTTAGAATGGAACACTACTGTTTTAGAATAACCATTTATTTTATTACTAGCAGATGCTTATAGAATTAATGGCTTGGAGTTACTTTAAATTGTGATGAGAAATTATTTTTAAATGGTTTCTCAAGTACAAACATAATGAAAAGAAAACAATCCATCTTCCATCCCAGATACTGAAAAAATATAGAAAATATTTAAGAAGGAAACAAAGAAATCCACGTATCAATTATTGAATCCAGGAAATTCTGGGATTGATGAGTCTCACTATTCCCTGAGCACTTTACATTTTCAAATACTAAATATAATTTTGTCTTTCATTTTTTTTTTTTTTTTGACAGGCAGAGTTAGAGAGTGAGAGAGACAGAAAGAAAGGTCTTCCCTTTTCCATTGCTTCACTCCCCAAATGGCTGCCATGGCCGGCGCTGCGCTGATCCAAAGCCAGGAGCCAGTTGCTTCCTCCTGGTATCCCATGCTGGTGCAGGACCCAAGCACCTGGGCCATCCTCCACTGCCTCCCCGGGCCACAACAGAGAGTTGGACTGGAAGAGGGGCAACCGGGACAGAATCCAGCACCCCAACTGGAACTAGAACCTGGGGTGCCGGCGTCACAGGCCGAGGATTAGCCAAGTGAGCCACGGCGCTGCCCTTTCATTTTTAACTTTAAACATTGCTAAGGTATTCCTGGAGGGGTCAGCATTGTGGGACAGTGGGTTAAGCTACACTTGCAATGCTGGCATACCATATTGAGGAATAGTTTATGTACCAGATACTCAGGTTCTCATCCAGCTTCCTACTAATGCACCTGGTAAAACACCCAAAACTTGCCCAACTACTTGGGCCCCTGTGACCAATGTGGGGACCCCAGATATAGTTTAAAGTTCCTGGCTTTGGCCTGTCCCAGTCCTAACTACTCTGGTCTTGAGGGGAGTAAAACAATGAATGGAAGATGTCTCTCTCACACACTCACTCTCTCTTTTTCTTGCCTGCTCTCTGTGTCTGTCTCTCTCTATCATTCTACCTTTCAAATAAATAAATATATTTTTAAAATATTTTCCAATGGCACAATATGACTATACTAAGTAAATTCAGTGGAAAATAACATATATAGTTCTAGAGAAATATTGCTGGCTGAACAATTGATATTAATTATTATTAAATGTCAGAAATAAATACTTACTGATGCAAACATCAAAATGTTAGAAGCCACTTTGTTAATTAAAAAACAAAGTACACAATTCTTCTGTAATTTGAAAACTTATTTATTTATTAGTTAAAAATGGGCTGAGAGTGGTGATTAAAATATGAGTCTATGCCCAAATGATGATACATATGTTGCATCTAATGTGATTTTCGCCTCTGAAAATTCTGTTTATTACCAATTCATCTCCTTATTGCCGGTAATTAATCCATAGGAAAACCAAAAGTGCAAACGCTACAACAGTATAAACAAAACCTTCTTCCAGGTGGTTGACATCTCCTTGGGGAACAAGGATTTATCAGATGTCCAGAAATGGAATTCATCAGAGAATGTTGCAAGACCTTCAGTATAAGGTGGTCTGTGTTACTCCCATCTTGACCATTTGTAGGTAATTAGTTAATGAATTAATTCAAAAAGGAGAGCAATAGAGAGGAAAGATTGGAGTGAGAGAGAGGGAGAGATGGAGGGAGAGAGAGAGAGAATTTTCCATGTATTGGTTTCTCCCCAAATACCCATAACAACAGGGGCAGGGCCATGTGGAAGCCAGAAACTCCATCTAGGTAACCCCATGGGTGGCAGAAAACAAGTTCTTAGGCTATCATCTGCGGCCTCCCAGGCACATTAGTAGGAAGTTGGATTGCAAGCAGAGGAGCTGGAACTCAAACTGGCATTCTCACATGGGATGCAGGTATCACAAGCAGCAGCTTAACTCACTGTACAACACTCAACCCTCTGCCTTTTTCTGTTTGGTTGGTTTAATGAATCTATCGAACAATACTAGATGTACTAGGGAGAAAGGTAGGTTGATGTCTAGAGAACAAATCATCTGGTTCACCTGTTTTTATATGTCCTCTTTGCTGATATTCTAGGCCATCTATACACTTGCATTTTATGACTCCTTTTCGGGTTAGCCATAAACATCTTCCCACAGAATTTCCAATGAATTTCCTTCAAGATCCTTCAACTTCAGGCCACACAATTAATTGGCCTCTACCGAAGAATAAGTGTAAATCTGAAACTTCAAGTGAAATTGAATTTTAAAAATGTGTGTGTGCAAGTTATCATTAATAGGTTTCATGGGCATTTGCATTACTCTGTCTTCATAGCCACACAATCAGTGCTAGAAACTCTTCATAAGAATAATTGGGGCCAGTGTTGTGGCACGGCAGGTTAAGCTGCCACTTGGAATGCCAGCATCCCATATTGGAATGCCGGTTTGAAAGTCCCTGCTGATCCACTTCCAGTCCAGTTCTCTGATAATGTGCCTGCGAAAACAGCAGAAATGACCCAAGTTCTTGGGCTCCTGACATCCATGTAGGAGACTGTGATGCATTTCTAGCCTTATACCTTTAGCCTGGCATAGCCCCTGACATTCTGGCTATGTGGAAAGTAAACCAGAGAATGGAATATATCCCTCTGTGTCTCTCTTTATCTATGTGTGTCACTCTGCCTTTCAAATAAATAAAATGATTTTTTTAAAGTAGAAGAATTTCTACAGAACATGGCATAGCTTGGTTCAAACATTCTAGTGGTCTATAAGATAAATTGTGAACAGCTAGAGAAGAAAAAAGTTTGTAGGAGCCATTATGTATTTGATATCACTCAATTCTTATAGATTTATTGTTTTTTAATTGTTGATCTAAGCAATGTATATTCATTTATTATCTTATAGTTTGCTTGCTTGTTTTTACAGAGAGACGGTGAAAGAGATTTCCATCTACTGGTTCACTCTCCAAATGGCTGCAGTATCCAGGGACAGGCCAGGCTGAAACCAGGAGCCCAGAGCTCCTGCCAGGTCTTCCATGGGGTGCAGGGGACCAAGCACCTGGGGCATCCTCCACTGCTTTTCCAAGGCTTTAGCAGGGAGCCAGATCAGAAGTGAAGCGGCCAGGACTCAAACTGGTGCTCATACGGGATGCCAGCACCACAGGCAGGGGCTTAACCTTCTACACCGAAGCGCTGGCCCCTATCTCACAGTTTTATGAATCAGAAGTTTAATTTGGTTCTTACAGAGCTACAGTGGTGTCAGAAGGTTTACTTTCCTTTTGGGAAGCTCCAAACAGAGAACTGACTTCTTTCTCTTTCCTAGATTTGAGGCCACCATATTGTTTTGTGAGGGTTCCTTCTTCTGTCCTCAAAGCCTGCAATAGGTGGTCAACTCCAAACATCGCGATTGTTGCACACATTAGTGGTCACTTCCCTACCTGAAGGAAAAGTTCCTTAAAGAGCTCTTCTGATTACATGTGGCTTATTTGGCTAATTCATGCCTTCCTATCTTGAGGGCTGCAGCATCACTCACATCAGCAAAGTTCCTCTTATGTAATATATCATTCTTGTGTCCCGGTGATTATAGTGTGGACACACTTGGGTGGAAACATTTTGCCTATCTCAAGTTAGGTTGTATAGAGAAAGAGCTGAGATACCAAATTAAAATTTTTCTTGTAAGGTAAGAGTTAATTTGCTTTTTACTTCTTGGAAAATAGAGACAGGTAATTGTGAAGGTTTCCATTACATAATATTTCTTTCCTATTTCTTCATTCTGCTGTCATTCCCAGAAAGATATAAAATAAAAAATCAACATATTTTTTCTGCCATGTGTATATATCAATGCTCTGAAAAATACACATAAAGAAGAGTAACTGGTGTCATTATTCCTGGGGGCATTTTAGACATGAATCAGAAAAGATTTTGTTGGTTATATTGCCTCTTTCACTCAGTGTCGAGATTTGAGCCTGTGTAATATAGTTCTTTTAAATCTCTCTGGTTATGGCTCTCATTGTAAATCAATTTTCCCTGAAAATTGAAGTAATTCATTTAACAATTGACTTTCAAAATCTCTCTCTTGATTTGAATCAATGCAGGCAGAAAACCCATAAACAGAAAACTTTTTCCATGATGTCCATGCAATTATAGAGGTGTAACAGCCACTATTGGGTTACACTCTATGTATCAAGAAAAGAGAAGGGAAACCCGAATATGTTTCACAAATCTTTACTTTATAAGCCTATTGGCAAAAGTCCTAAGTATATGATTTTTTGGGTGTGCTGATTTGAACAGTATCTAAGATACTACACTTAAAGACAATACTTCCTATTAAAATTGCTGAACATGAATGTCACATTAAGGTTTAACAACTTCCGCTATCTTGGCCCTGAATAACTACACCTTAATTATTCATAGAGTTATTCCTTTCACTTAATGTACATTTTCTCCAAAAGTACTATATAAAAATAAGAGAAAAATTACGCAAAATTCAATTCCTTCATTAAAGATCAGGAATACCCATGGTTAAAAATAACCATTATATATCAGTATAGATTGATGGGCTTTTTCTATGCTTTTAATGAATTTTTACTCATTTTCATTGCTGAGGCCCATAAGATTGTGATATCTGCTTTATTTTATACAAAATGTAATAAAATGTGAATATACTTTTATAAAATGTATTTTTTTATTATACTTAATAACAGCAATATATTTACAAACCATCATTCACATGGCGTTTACAATGGAATCCCCTGATGCTTCCTTAGGGTCCATGCCTTTGCAGACTTATCACTCAGCTACACTGCTGTCATACATACCAGTGCCCCTCACTTTGGAAAATCTTATAGCAACTTCAGACTTATCTGGGTACAATTTTATCCTGTATCTGCATTACATTTTTGCTTTAAAAATTATAGCATCATTAATTACATTATGCTTTCAATAGCCACAAGTGGCAATTTGATCCCTCTAGTTTTTACTAGCTTAGCTTTTATCAGAGTCACTTCCTATGCTAAGCATTTCTAGTAAATGGGCTTTTCATCTGCTTTCCTGTCCCCTGCTTTCCTTAATTTCCTCATGTTTCTCCCCATTTTTCCTTTTTCTCTCCCTGTCTCTTTCTCTTGTCTCCCTGTCTCTCTCCAATCCCTCTTGTCTTTCCCTTTTTCTTTTGCATATTATGAGGTAAAGAACAGATTAGAGTCAAAGCTTATTTCAAAAAAGCCTTCATTTTTGGGTTATATTAGATTTATAATTTTAACAATATGGCTAAGGCTAAAAACACTGCTTTTGATATGAATGTATTCAATTCCTTGATAAATGAATAGTAGCTTCGGGCTTCTTACAGTTTCTCCCTTTATATAACATGTCAGATTAACATTTGTCCTCGAGTAATTCTGGACTATATTCCTCTGATACGAAGCTGCTATCACTCAAAACATATGAGGGAAGAAAAGCAATGACCGTATTACTCAGATACCGCAAGATTCTGGAAGGAAGTTAATTTTCTTTCTACTATTCTTTGCCACTGGTTGGTAACAACACCAGCTTTGCTTCCCTATAAGGCTTGTATCCCACTATTACACACTGTCAATAGAAATTTATTATCATAAAATTGTGTTTTACTTCCACAGACTTATGTATTTTTAAAAACTAAAAAAAAAAAAAAATCAATCTTTTTAAAGGCACTATTACAGAGAGAGAGAAAAAGAGAGTGAGAGAGAGAGGGAACTTCTATCTGCTCTCACACACCCCAAATGACTGCAGTGGCAGGGGATGGACCAGGTCAAAGCCAGGAGCCAGGAACTCCTGCAGGGTCTCCCACAGGAGTGGCAGGTGCCCAAGTGCTTGGTCCATCTTCTAAAGCTTTCCAAGGCACATCAGCAGGGAGCTGGAGCTGAAGTGGAATAGTCAGAACACCAGCTGGCACACATATATGGGATGCCAGCATCGCAGGTGGCAGTTAAACTCACTGCTCCACCAACACTGGCTCCAAGATTTCAGTCTTAAGAAATATAAATAGTTATAAAAGTGAGGTAAAGTGAAAGTAAGTCATTGTAAAGATTAACAGAGGGAATAAGAAAGGAAGGAGGAGGAAGGGCAGGGTGTTCACTAGGTCCTAAATATGTATATATGAAATACATGAAGATTGTTTCCCTTAAATATTAAAGATAAACAGAATAAAATAAAATAAAGTTCATTTAAATAATTGCTAGACCCCATATAATGCACAAATCATATTTGATTATTTTAAAATTGGAAGATTTTTGTGAGTATGCCTGTAGGTACTTCATATTAAGATTTCTTTTTTACTTAGCTTTCCTAGTTTGGAACTTATTGCCCATTTACACTTAGTTGCTTCTCTGGGCACTATGCCCAGCTTACATTAACATTCATTTATTATGATTTACCTTATCCAGGAAAGTGTTTTGGGGCACCTTAAAATGTTAATAACTAGATACCATGGAATAGACTTATTAAACATATAAATGCATTAGGTAATCAAAGAAGATTTTTACACATCAGTTCAAATAATAGGATTATGTATATGGTATTTTGTGATTACAAAATCTGGAAACCCGGTTTTGTTTTTAAACCAATCTTGATTGTTTCATATCTAAATTAACTTCTTTTTATTGTGAGAGTAACCATGTGTAAATACTTCTCACTGGTTCATAGCTTAAAATGACAGGGGAGAATACAAACTTTAAGTGACATGTAACTTGTATAAAAGGAAGTGATTAGACAGTGTAAGCTAAATCAGATGAACAAAAAACCATATCAATAAGGATTTGCTCAAGAAAACATTATGTATTCTAGGTATTTTAGGGGAAAGGAATGTAATACAGATAATTGAAAATGAGAGAGATTAGAAAAAAAAAATTCTCCAGGAATATGGAAAGTCAGGAAGAATGAAGAGGAAATGGGAACAAAATTTATATATACCATTATTAATTATAAATTCATCATTTACATGATTCACCATCAATTGTATATATCTATTTCTTGGACACTGCTGTATAATTGGGAAATTTTATCTGGTGCTGTAATGCTGTTTATTTTTGAAAAAAGTATTTTGTTTATATGTAGCCACATCTGAGATGAAATTTTTATTTGAAATTGAGCAAATTATTAATAGCTACAATCTATAAGGACAGATATAATCATCAGAGAAAAAGTATTTAAGTATAAACTATTGTTACAAAAAAAAAGTTGATAAAGAAATGGGGTAGAATTTTCATAATTACTACAGCAAAGGAGGAAGAAAATCCAAGTACCGGGAGAAAAGTTACTATGAAATGATTGGAAAAGCATCAAAAGTAAAAATTATAGTTGATGATATCTAGAGATGGAGAATGAAGATCTACTTAGTTATGATCTACTTAGTTATGAAACAGTCCATTTTCATTCTCTGTTATAAGGCGTGGCATTTTGCACTCACTGGATCATAGTGTGCATGTCCTTTTAAAATAAAATGAAGGAAATAATGTAATGGATATTAGAATTGAATTCTTTAATAATATCCCCTATATATCAACCAAGGAAGAGTTTATGCCTGCTTTGTTTAAACTTTCTACTTAGTATAATCTTGACCTGAAAAACAGAACAGTTAATGTAGGAAAAAAAAAAACATTGAGAATGTCTTATATCCACAATCCCCACCCTAGGTTGTCTGAAATAGCTGATAATTTGAAAGCTCAGACAAGTAGATGTCAGTATATAGAGCAAGTTACAAAGCAGATGAATCACAATTGTTTTGCAATCTAATTTTCTTTTTTAAAAAATATGGCATTAGCAAAAAGAAACCAAGCCTGATAAAATAAAAGGAAGCCTATTTGACTTTTGGTACAAACGGAACAAACTAGTCAAAGGCACAATAGTATCACGGTATTATCAGAAGCTTTCAAATGTGGAAATGAAAATGAATGCTCTTACTTATGCCAATTGATAAATTTTCTTCCATTCAGTTTTGATATTTTGTAATTTACTTTTGTGTTTGTTTATTTCATTTGTTCATATTTGTTATCATTCACTGATACTCATTGTAAGGCTGGATCTATTTGGTAGAAAAATTATAGGATATACTATCGTTTGTCTTTCATTAAGCCTTATGCCTTCTTGCACAAACCACTTCACTTTTGTGGTCCAAAAGATTTAAAAAAATACTGAATTTCTGCAAGTTTCTTCTCTAACTTTTTAAACTTGTAGATCCCCTTCTCCTAGTAGCATAATTAACTTCATACAAAATTTGCTTGATACATTTTCTTTACTTTTCATAGTTTATATTCATTTCCCTATTTCCCATGTGAATTCCTCCCACTTATTATGTCTGGTATTCAAAAAATCATAAAAGAGAAATTTTATCAATGAATATATACTAAAATTCCCAATAAAGCATGTAATAGTAGTAACCATCAGTATGTTAAGGAATAACTTTTCTTGTTGATCAAAATTAATTACAGAATTTTACCAATATTGAGGCATATAATAATATTATACTTATAATAACATGGTAAGAAAAATTATTTTATTTTATTTTATTTTAATTTTGAAGTCTATTTATTTGAAAGCCATAATTACAGAGTGAGAGACAGAGACGAAGAGATCTTCCACCCATTGAGTCACTACTATATAGAGCTGCAACACCAAGAGCTGCTTTTGGGTCTCCCACATGGGTGGCAGGGGCAAAAGCACTTGAGCCATCTTAAATGGCTTTTCCTGGGTCACTGGCAATGAAATGGATGGAAAATGGAGCAGCTGGGACATAAACTGCCGCCTAGATGGATGTCCACAATGCAGGCACTAATATACAATTTAGGTAAGAGCTAAAAGTCATTTTAAAATTTTAGATATTGGTATTTATTCATAACTTTTATTCAACTAGACTATGTATTAAAATTATACATGCACTGTGATATCAAACTGAAAAAAACTGCCTTGATTTTTAAAAGAAACACGTCAATTAAGTGAAGTAGAGAGAAGCAGTGTTCATTTATTCAACCGTTTTTTGACTTTTTGTTCTAGAATTAGTGGACAATAGTAGGCAGAAAAAGTATAAACATTATTAACATAAACATGTAAGAAACAAGTCTAGTACCTGCTAATACTAACTGATGGAATAAATAAAGGGGAGAGTGATCCAACATGGGAAGTGAGATACTCAGCAGACTCATAGAATGGCAGATGTCCTAAATAGCACTCTGGCCTCAGAATCAGCCCTAAAGGCATTCGGATCTGGCTGAAAAGCCCATGAGAGTATTTCAGGCATGGAAAGCCAAGACACTCTGGCAAAAGATCTCTGCGAGTGAGATCCCAGTGGAAAGAACAGGTCTTCAAAGAAGGAGGTACCTTTCTATGAAGGGAGGAGAGAACCTCCAC
The DNA here is from genome assembly GCF_964237555.1 of Oryctolagus cuniculus. Lineage (NCBI taxonomy): Eukaryota > Metazoa > Chordata > Mammalia > Lagomorpha > Leporidae > Oryctolagus > Oryctolagus cuniculus. Next base: position 40,802,132 of record NC_091435.1, read on the forward strand.
TTTGACTATGACCTTGTCTAAACAAGATAAGAATCGGAGAACTCAGAGGGCTTCCATAGCCTTGGAAACTCATGACTGGAGCATAGGGAGACTACTGATGCCATTGACAGGAGTGTCAATTTGTAAAGTCAACAACAGGAGTCACTGTGCACTTACTCCTCATGTAGGATCTCTGTCCTTAGTGTGCTGTGTATTGAGATTTAATGCTATAACGAGTACTCAAAGAATATATTTCACTTTGTGTTTCTATGGGGGTGCAAACTGTTGAAATCTTTACTTAATGTATACTAAACTAATCCTCTGTAAAAAAAAAAAAAAAAAAAAAAAAAAAAAAAAAAAAAGAAATTATCAACTCCCAACTTGACTCTCACTGGGATTAAACATGACAATAGGTCTGATCTGATTTCATCATCATTTAAAAAAAAATCATCTATTATTTTTCACTTTATGTTTCTGTGTGGGAGCAAACTGTTGAAATCCTTACTTAATGTATACTAAGCTGATCTTCTGTATATTAAAATAATCGAAAATGAATCTTGATGTGAATGGAAGGGGAGAGGGAGTGGGAAAGGGGAGGGTAGTGGGTGGGAGGGACGGTATGTGGGGGAAGCCATTGTAATCCATAAGTCGTACTTTGGAAATTTATATTCATTAAATAAAAGTTAAAAAAAAAAAGGCCTCTTGAGTGAAATAATTATAGAAAACGTCCCCAATTTAGAGAAAGAAAGGGACGTCCAAGTCCAGGAAACACTTAGAACTCCTAACAGACATGACCAGAAAGAACTTCACAATGACACATTGTAGTGAACTTTCCACGGTAAAAAAAAAAAAAAAAAAAAAAAAAGAATAGAATTAAATTTTTCACATTAAATAACTGCTTTTTCTTAAAAGTGAATACTATTGAAAAAATTCAATTTGAATAAGAATATTAAATGAAATCACTATTTAAAAATAAAGTAGCTACTATTCTTTAATAAAAAGAAAAAATCTTTCTTATTAAGTTCACAATGAAAGGATCAATCTGTGTTTTTAGCACTGTACAATTCAATTTTAAAATGCTAATTTACTTCACTTTTTTATTTAACAAACCAAAGACAACAGATACATTTATTATTCTTTCTATTTAAAAAAATGTCTAAAATGTATGTGGAAACATGCAAAATAATAAAATCTGGGGAAAATAATTAATTATCTTTATTCTGTATCAGTTATTTAACTTTACCATTGAAGAAAATCATCAGCAGAGTGTCGCTCCCCCTCTTCATGGAGGAACGACACTAAACACTGCCTAGGCTTCATATCCGTGTCACGGCACCATTATGTCTCTCCCCCTCTTCATGGAGGAACGACACAGGACCCTGCACTGTTCTTTCGTCTGCTCGGCCCTCCCCGGGTTTGCTGCTGGTTCTTCCCGGGTTGGCTACCGACCCTTCCACCTCCGTGGAAGGGCGGTTCCCCCTGCCAGCTTCCCCACTTCCGCGGGGGAGCGGCACACCGCCTGCCGGCTCTCTCGGGGGCTGCACAGGTGTTCCCTCAGATGTTCCCCCTTAGATGTTCCTGGTGCATGTTGTCTCTCTCCTCCTTAATAGTCCTCTTCCACCAATCCCAGCTCTGCTACCCACACGCCGAGTACGCTGCTCTCCTCCAATCAGGAGCAGGTCTTGCTGTTTATTGGTTGAACTGGAGGCAGCTGTGTAGAAGCTGCTTCTCCCTTCTCAGCGCCATATTGTGGGAGAGCAGATGCATAGAATAAGTCTTAATTCCAGTAACTTAGTCTAGTCCGAGTTGCTCCCAGTTGCTCCCCACAGCAGAGACTTCAAATTAAGCAACAGGGATCAAACTCATTCCTGTATTTGCAATGTTGTTTTGTAACATTTTTGGTTTTGCACTCACATGTCACTTATTTTAATCACTTCATTAAAACATGATCCACTGTAAGCTTTCAACTTGGTCAAGATCAACATATTTTTCTTTTACTGGTTTATTTTCAAAAATTCACTTTTATAGACATTTGTTCTTTGTGCTTTAAATATTTAAAGTAATACTTCCTTATTTATATTAGCATATTTTGCTACTTAATGTTCAATTTAATAAATTGATAATAGTTTATTTTTTCTTCAAAAAACATAAATATTTAGAAAGATAAATTTGCCCAGTTGCCACATTGATTCTCATAGTTTTCCATGTGAATTATGTCACTATTTATTTGAAAATTTTACTCTTCATTTACTCTTCCATCTGATTCACTAAAGAATGGTTAACCACCTTGAAGATGTATTTCATATTAATTTTTAATTATTGTCTCATGTGTAGAAAATATAGATTGTAAAGCTGCTAAGATTATCTTTATGTTCAAGTACATAGTACTTTTTTTATTGGCCTGACAATGAACAACTATATGCATATAGTTGTGATAAGTGCTTGACACAGTGGTTAACATAATTCTTGAGATGCCCGTATCTCATATCATAATCTCTGAGTTTGAGTTCCTCCTTTGATTCAGATTTCAGCCACCTGCTAATGTGTACCCTGAATGGTACCAGTTGTCATTTCTTGTCATTTTTTAAAAACTCTAGCTTATAGTTTCTTTATTTCAAATATAGACCTTTATTTATGGTTTCTTTAACATCTGTGAAGTCAACACATACAATCAGCTGTTTTGACTATATCAAGCTTCTTTTTTTCTCATCTCCCACCATTCCCCAGTCATTAACTCTTCCTGCTGTCCTCAAATCTCTGTCAATGCCAACAGCAGCAATCTCAGAGACCTCAACCTCAGGTTTGCCCCTTTCTAATGACCATCTCTTCTTACCTTTTTCCAGCTCACATCCTCTTGTACTTCAACTTTATTAACACCTACATCTTATAAAGACTTAAAATTCAATGTCCCTACCACATTTTTATTCTTCAACCCCTTGACATTTCATGTTCCATAGTCAACCCATTACATTATCTCCTTTTTACACACTGAGCTCACTCCTTTTTCCCTAGTTGTATGGCCTCTGGACTATCCCAAAACTTCTCTCTTCTACTTTGGAATCTTTGGCCAGCATAAATAAGCACTACTGAGTGATCCTTATTTAAATTAATGATGGCTACTTTCAGGCATGCCATTATATCTTAAACATAATAAAAAGTGTTTATAATAATTGTGAAGTCTTAGTTGTCTTTTTCTGCTGGCTTTATTATTTTTAGTATTTGTTTCCCATCTTTGCCCCCTGTCTCCTTGTAAGTAGAATGATTTTCTTTTCTTTTCTGTTACCTTCTGTAGACGCAGATGAGTCATCTATTTTTTGTACACAAAATAGAACTATTTCTCTACCTTAGTTGCCATATGTCCCACAACATACAGTTCAAGTACACACATGGTACTTATATAAAATAATTAGATGTCAGTTACTTTCCCTCCTCTATTTTCCTCATTTACTGCTACATCAAAGCAGTTATTGAATTATTTGTCAAACCATTTTCTCCTCAACTTCTACAATTTGCTTAGTTGAATGTATGGTTACTATAATTGCATTTCTATAATAATTTTTTGAATTATGTATTTCCAAAATAATTTTATATCCATCTATATCTTCCAGTTAGAGAGAACTATGTCGACATACATATAACAAGATTAATTTTATCACTGTTCTTTTTTTTAAAACTTTTATTTAATGAATATAAATTTCCAAAGTACAGCTCATGGATTATAATGGCTTCCCCCCGATAACTTCCCTCCCACCCGTAACCCTCCCCTTTCCTACTCCCTCTCCCCTTCCATTCACATCAAGATTCATTTTCGATTCTCTTTATATACAGAAGATCAGTTTAGCAAACATTAAGTAAAGATTTCAACAGTTTGCTCCCACACAGAAACATTAAGTGAAAAATACTGTTTGAGTACTAGTTATAGCATTAAATCTCAATGTACAGCACATTAAGGACAGAGATCCTACATGAGGAGTAAGTGCACAGTGACTCCTGTTGTTGACTTAACCAATTGACACTCTTGTTTATGGCATCAGTAATCACCCTAGGCTCTTGTCATGAGCTGCCAAGGCTATGGAAGCCCCCTGAGTTCACCGACTCTGATCATATTTAGACAAGGCCATGGTCAAAGTGGAAGTTCTCTCCTCCCTTCAGAGAAAGGTACTTCCTTCGTTGATGGCCCGTTCTTTCCACTGGGATCTCACTCACAGAGATCTTTCATTTAGGTTTTTTTTTTTTTTTTTTTTTTTTTTTTTTTTTCCAGAGTGTCTTGGCTTTCCATGCCTGAAATACTCTCATGGGCTTTTCAGCCTGATCCGCATGCCTTAAGGGCTGATTCTGAGGCCAGAGTGCTGTTTAGGACATCTGCCATTCTATGGGTCTGCTGTGTATCTCACTTCCCATGTTGGATCATTCTCTCCCTTTTTGATTCTATCAGCTAGTATTTGCAGACACTAGTCTTGTTTCTGTGATCCCTTTGGTTCTTAGTCCTATCATTATGATCAATTGTGAACAGAAATTGATCACTGGGACTAGTGAGATGGCATTGGTACATGCCACCTTGATGGGATTGAATTGGAATCCACTGGTATGTTTCTAACTCTACCATTTGAGGTAAGTCAACTTGAGCATGTTCCGAATTGCACACCTCTTCCCTCTCTTATTCCCACTCTTATATTTAACAGTGATCATTTATCAGTTAAGTTTCAGCACTTAAGAATAATTGTGTATTGATTACAGTATTCAACCAAAAGTATTAAGTAGAACAAACAAACAAAAATACTAAGAGGGATAACGTATCAAGCTGATAAGATGAAGTACAAAGAACAGTGATAAAATTACTGTTCTTTGTTCTTCATCTTATTCACTTTTTAAAACTAGAATATGTATTTTATGTTTCACTCATTTAAATGGCAGAGAGAGAGAGAGAGAGAGAGAAATTTTCATCTGCTGATTGACTTCTCAAATAGTCCCATTGGCCAGCCCGGGGCCCAGAGCTTCTTCCAGCTCTTGCACATAGGTATAGGGGTTTAATAACTTGGGCCATTTTCTGCTGATTTCCCAGGCACATCATCAGGGAGCTGGATCAGAAGTGGAGAAGCCAGGTCTTGAATGGGCACTCATATGGGATGCCAGTGTCACAAGATGAGGCTTAACCTGCTATACCACAATGCCACCCCCATAAACAAGAATATATATTTTTAAAATTGTTTTATTTGAAAGACAGAGAGACAGAGAAAGAGAAATAGACAGAGAAGTATCTCCCAATTGCTGATTCCCCCTGCCAAATGTCTACTATATCAGAGCTTGCATTAGGTTAAAGCTAGGACTCAGAAGGGAATACCAATGGAGTCTCAAATCAAGGTGGTAGGGACCAACTTCTTGAGCCATTGCCTGCTGACTCCTAGGGTTTTCTTTAGGTGGACGTTGTAATGAGAAGTGGAGCCAGTACTACAGCAAGGCATCCCAAAATAATTTGATTTTTTTAATATTAAAGGCTGTGATAGAATTCTACTTTTCAATATGCTATAATATAAACATAGTACATATATAAAACAGGCATCCCAAATGACATTGTTACGCCAAATGTCTGGCCTTACCTTATATAAATTTGAAGACCTCTTTAGAGCTTTTATTTATTTATTTATTTATTTATTTTCTCTTTTTTAAAATTGTATTTAATGTATACAAATTTCATGTTTTTCATGTATATACATTTAGGAACATAATGATACTTCCCACCCTACCCTCCCTCCATCCATATTCCCACCCTTCCTCCTCCTTCCTCTCTTATTCCCTCTCTTAATTTTTTACAATGATCTATTTTTGCTTACTTTATACTCAAAAGATTAAGCTTATACTAAGTAAAGAGTTCATCAAGTAGTAAGAAAAAAATTTCTATTCTTCCACAGTAGAGACAAGGGCTATAAACAACCCTCGAAGCTCTAAATGTCAATTTCATTCCTATACATTGCATTTTTGGTACTCTATTGTTTACAACAGATCAGGAAAAACATACGGTATTTGTCTTTTTGGGACTGATCTATTTTCTATTATTATTTAAAAGTAATTTAGTGAATGCTTGTTTCGTATCATTACTTGGTGACATAAATTCTGAATTCTTTCACGTCACTGGGTATATTTATTTCTTTTTGATGGATTAGCAATTTACTTGCTAGTTGTCTTATTTTGAGGATGTTACTTTCTCTTACAACATTAAAACTATTTCCTCTCATTCCACCTTTAGTTTTAGATGCAGGTCTCATGATATCCAATATTTTTCACTTGGCAAACTATTTGTCTGCCTGTAACTTTATATGATCTATATTTCTACTTAAAAATGCACACAAATTTGGGAATTTTGGTTAACACTTAAGCCACCGTTTTGCATGTCCACATACGATATCAAAATGCTGATTGATTCCCGGATACTCTGCAAATAATCCATCTTCCTACTACTGTATTCTAGGAGGCAGGATTGATGGCTGACGTTCTTGGATCCTTACCATACCTGTGGGAAACCTATATAGAATTATTGGCTCTTAGCTTTAGCCTTATCCAATACTGGCTTTTGTGGGCATTTGGAGAGTGAACCAGTAGGTGAAAGATCTCTCGATTTCTCTCTCTCTTTCTCTCTCATTCTCGCTCTTGCTCTGGCACTTATTTATTTATTACTTACTTACTTATTTTGAAATAAAGAGTTACAGAGAGAAAGGGTGAGACAAAGAAAGTGAGAGAGAAAGGGAGAGAAAGAGAGAGAGAGACCTTCCATCTACTGATCCTTCCATAGATGGTTTCAACAGCTAGCACTGGGTCAGGCCAAAACTAGGAGACAGGAGTTTCATCTGGGTCTCCCACATGGATGGTAGGGGCTCAAACACTTGGGTCATCATCCACTGTTTTTCCCAAGCCATTAGCATGGAACTGGATCAGAAGTGGAGCAGCTGGACCATAAACTGGTGCCCATATGGGATGCCAACATCTCAGGTAGTAGGTTTATCTGTTATACCACAATGCTGGCCCCTGCTTTGCTTTTCAAGTGGATAAACATAAATAATTAAAATTTGTTTTATATTCATCTAATTTTAATACAACTACCTACTATATATCTTATCAGTTGTATTTGAAATTTATTGATTTCTCTCAAATAACATCAGTGACTTTCTGCAGATCAGTACAATTTTCTTATATTTATTTACTTATTATCACTTCTACAATTGTTTTTCTCCTGTAAACCCATGTATTCTTATATCATCTTTATTTTCATTCCTGTTTTTCCTTACACTAAATTAAAGGCATAGCATCAAGATGAATTTCAGCATGCTAATACTAATTTTGCAAGTGACAACAAGTACCATCTCTAAGGGCCCTCCCTAAGGGAGAATATATGACAGTCTGAAAGATTTGCCATCCGCACTGGTGAGTCCTGACATTGTTGCTTTTGTTGATTCTCAGCAGTGGGTGACCATCCCATATTGTTGGATGTTGTGCTTCAGTGAGCACTTACAAGTGAGAAGAATGGCTGATGCTCTTAGGTGATCCCCAAAAAATAGACTCAGCATCTCTTCTACCTTTTTGCTTACATACATACACTGAGTTTATTAGCATCTGATACATGTATCAATAGAATTGAATGACCACTCTGCTTTCAGAATATGGATAAGCTCAATGACTTATTACTGGATGGTTGACGGATGGATTGATGGTTTTATAAGTGTGATATTTTTAAAAAGACCTATTGCATATGAAGTATACATATAAATCACAACATAACTGAAATGTTAACATGGGAAATGTACTATTTCTTTGAACAATTTCTAATCTAATAATATAGGTGTCTTTGATGACAATGACATATATTTACTGCTGGAGGAACTTATACAGAGATGTACAATAAATCAAAGAGACTAAACCATGAATATAATTTAATACCTGCTGCTGCCTGGTTGTCTTCTACAATGTTTATAAATAGGTATTTTTGATTTAGAAAACATATAAAATGTATGTGACCTCTATGTTTGTATTTTTCCAGACCCTTTTTATTACAAGAAATAAGGATGTGCAAGTCCCCAGCGAGGCCTTATTTTTTCTTTTCAACGTCCTGTTCTGCAGCTTCCTTGGCTCTTTTTGCCCGGATGCCAAAGAGGCAGGCATTGGCGCGGGCCATGCGGAGACTGGCGAAAGCCTTGAAGTTCTTCTCCTCCTCTGTAATAACTCTGGCTTTCTCCTTCTTGAAGACGTTCCAGATGGGCATGACTGGTCCTGTCAGCTGGGTGGCCAACTTCAGTTCTTCAGCCGAGCTGTCACCTTTCTTGGGGGCCGAGGGCTTCCGCGGGAAGAGGACCAGCTTGGAGCGGTACTCCTTCAGCCGCTGCACGTTGGCCTGCAGGGACTCGGTGGACTTGTTCCGCTGCCGCGGGTCCACGGAGATACCGATGGTCCGCGCCACCTTCTTTTTTTTTTTTTTTTAACTTTTATTTAATGAATATAAATTTCCAAAGTACGATTTATGGATTACAATGGCTTCCCCCCCATAACGTCCCTCCCACCTGCAACCCTCCCCTTTCCCACTCCCTCTCCCCTTCCATTCACATCAAGATTCATTTTCGATTATCTTAATATACAGAAGATCAGCTTAGTATACATTAAGTAAGGATTTCAGCAGTTTGCTCCCACACAGAAACATAAAGTGAAAAATAATAGATGATTTTTTTTTAAATGATGATGAAATCAGATCAGACCTATTGTCATGTTTAATCCCAGTGAGAGTCAAGTTGGGAGTTGATAATTTCTTTTTTTTCTTTTTTTCTTTTTTTTTTTTTTTTGTTACAGAGGATCAGTTTAGTATACATTAAGTAAAGATTTCAACAGTTTGCACCCCCATAGAAACACAAAGTGAAATATATTGTTTGAGTACTCGTTATAGCATTAAATCTCAATGCACAGCACATTAAGGACAGTGATCCTACATGAGGAGTAAGTGCACAGTGACTCCTGTTGTTGACTTTACCAATTGACACTCCTGTCTATGGCATCAGTAGTCTCCCTATGCTCCAGTCATGAGTTTCCAAGGCTATGGAAGCCCTCTGAGTTCTCCGACTCTTATCTTGTTTAGACAAGGTCATAGTCAAAGTGGAGGTTCTCTCCTCCCTTCAGAGAAAGGTACCTCCTTCTTTGAAGACCTGTTCTTTCCACTGGGATCTCACTCGCAGAGATCTTTTGCCAGAGTGTCTTGGCTTTCCATGCCTGAAATACTCTCATGGGCTCTTCAGCCAGATCTGAATGCCTTTAGGGCTGATTCTAAGGCCAGAGTGCTATTTAGGACATCTGCCATTCTATGAGTCTGCTGAGTATCTCACTTCCCATGTTGGATCACTCTCCCCCTTATTTATTCTATCGGTTAGTGTTAGCAGGTACTAGACTTGCTTATGTGCTCCCTTTGACTCTTAGTCCTTTCATTATGATCAATTGTGAACTGAAATTGATCACTGGGACTAGTGAGATGGCATTGGTACATGCCACCTTGATGGGATTGAATTGGAATCCCCTGGTATGTTTCTAACTCTACCATTTGGGGCAAGTCAGCTTGAGCATGTCCCAAATTGTACATCTCTTCCCTCTCTTATTCCCACTCTTATGTTTAACAGGGATCACATTTCAGTTAATTTTCAACACTTAAGAATAACTGTGTATTAATTACAGAATTAAACCAGTCATATTAAGTAGAACAGACAAAAAAACTACTAAGAGGGGTAATGTATTAAGTTGTTCATTAACAGTCAGGGCTGTGCTGATCAAGTCACCATTTCCCATAGTGTCCATTTCACTTCAGGCCACCTTCTTGTGGATGCCGGCCACCCGCAGCTCCTCCAGGCTGAAGCCGAGGCCTGCGAGCACCTTCGTGTGGTACCTCAAGGTCGGGCAGCGCACAATGGGCGGGATGGGCCCCGCTGCGGGCCGCGGGGCTATGCGGCGGGCTCGCGCTTGCCGGGCCTTGCGCCTCCTCCGCGCGAGAACAGAGAAGCGGAAAGCTAAACTGATCTTCTGTATATAAGGAGAAAGGAAAATGAATCTTGATGTGAATGGAAGGGGAGAGGGAGTGGGAAAGGGGAGGGTTGCGGGTGGGAGGGACGTTATGGGGGGGAAGCCATTGTAATCCATAAGCTGTACTTTGGAAATTTATATTCATTAAATAAAAGTTAAAAAAAAATTTAAAAAAAACTTTAAATATTTCAAGGAAAAAACAAGAAATAAGGATGTGAAAAGTCGTTAGGTGTTATGTTAAAACTCATTAAAGCAGAGAATATATAACCACAAGTTATTTTACAAAAGAGTGTCAATTGCATTTAAAGGTTTAAATGTCCATATATTCTTCCATAGTCACAACAGTTAATGATATTAATTTAAGAATTCCTGAGGCATGTGTTTTCAAAACTTTTGAAAGAGTTACAGAGACAGAGAGGGAGAGAGACATTGATCTTCCTTCTGCATTTTCACTCCCTAAATGGCCACAGCAGGTGGGGCTGGAGCATGCTGAAGAACATGAGCCAGGAGCTACATTCAGGTCTCCCACACGGGTGGCAGGCATCCAAATGCCTGGGTGACTTCTGTGATTTTTCCCAGGCCAGTAGCAGGGAGGTGGATCCAAGAGATGCAGCCAGGACACAAACCAACACCCATCTGGAATGCCTTCATCACAGGCAGTTGCTTTACACAATATGCCACAATGCTGGCCCGCTAATTTTGTTTTTTGAAATTATTCTTTGCCTTTTAATAAAATAAAATAACATAAAATACAAACCTCTATTTTAGTAGAAAAGTTCTGTGGTTACTAATTTCTCTTATTAATCATAAGACAGTTTACTATATAAAGATACATGATATTGGTAATTCTAATCTGTGTCTTGATGTTTTGACATTATTATGTTAAAACAGAGCATTAATGAGAAGCTAAACTTAACCTGAAATATTTGCTTCTTATTGAATTACTATCTTCTATATATTAACAAACATAATACTTTCAATATGGTTGCAGATAATCAACCTATCTATTTTAGTCATCTATTTTATTAATAATCATTCCATTTTGAGGCCTGTATTTGTAAATCTTTTAGAACACATGAAGGCATTATGAATACACAGGATATTGGTGACAGGCTACTGCTTTAACAATGAGGAAGTGCTGCTTTTTAGAGTTAGATCAACTGATATTTTATGACAACAAAACTTGTTTCTTTTTTCCTTTCTCTCTTCCCCCTTCCTTCCTTCCTTCCTTCCTTCCTTCCTTCCTTCCTTCCTTCCCTCCTTCCTTCCTTCCATCTTTCCTTCCTTCCTTCCTTTCTTCATTCTCTCTCTCTCTCACTCTCTTTCTTTCTTTCTTGAATTTGAATTTCCCTGACAACTAATTACCCTGACCATTTTTCCTTTTGTCTTTTGGCCATTTGCATTTTTCCCTTTGAAAAAATGCATATTCGTACCCTTTGCACATTTTTAACAGGATTGTTTCTTGGTGGTGGTGGTGAGTTTCTTGAACTCCTTATATATTATGAATATTAGTCTTTACAGTTGCATAATTAGAAAATACTTTGCCTTACTTTCTTGATTGTCTCTTCCCTTTGTTAATTTTTTCTTTTGTAGTTCAGAGGCTTCTCAGGTTGATATAATCTCATTTGTCTATTTTTTTCCTTTATTGCCTGTGCTTTTGGGGTCTTTTTCAAGAAGTGTTTGCATATGCCAATACCTTACAGTTGTTCTCAACTAGTTTGATAATTTCAGCTCCTAAGTTTGAGTACTTTACCCTTTTGAGTTGATTTTTGAATAAGATTTAAGGTAGAGATCTTGTTTCAAACTTCTGCATGTGGAAATAATATTTTCTCAACAACATTTATTGAAGATACTGTCTTTTCTCCAGGGGACGTTTTTAGTACATTTGTCAAAGAATAATGATTCTAGTTGCATGGATTTATTTCTAGTGTTTCTATGCTATAACATTGATCTGCATGCATATTTTTATGCCAGTAATTTGCTTTTTTGGTTACAAAAGACCTGTAGTATATCTTGAAATCTGATATTATGGGGTTTCCAATTATACTTTTATTGATTAAGATTGCTTTGGTTATTTGAGGCTTTTGTGTTTTCATATGAATTTTAGGATAGTTTTATGATTCTGAGTAAGAAAAATAAATGCATGTTGAAAAATGATATAGATTCGTGGGTTCAGAGAACCTTAAGCCCCATCCAATAATTTTTATAAGACCAAGAAGTAAACACATGTTCTCTAACTTAAAATCAAGGCATTATAAAAATATAGAGAAGTATACATGAACCTAAAAACTGAAGATTAGTGCATTGGCATATTGGTTAAGCAACTACTCAGAATGCCTGCATTTTATATCAGAGTGTCTGGATTTCAGTTATCTTTCTTCTCCCAAATCTGGCTTCTTATCACTGTGTCTGTTGGGAAGCAGCAAATGATTGCTCAATACTTTGGTCCCGCTAATGAGGAACTCTGATAGAGTTCAGGGTTCTTGGCTACAGCCTGGCTCAGTCTTCACTGTATGAAAATTTGAGGAGTGAGTCAGCAGATGGAAGATCCTTTTCTGTCTTTTCCTATCTCCCTTTCTCTCTGTGTCTCTATGTATTTCAAATACGTACAGATATGTGAATGAAAATAAATCTAAAAATCAAAAACTAATACAACATAATTGCACATGGTATATCAGGTAAAATGCTTTTCCTGGTACATTCCACAGATAGGCAGCAATAGCATTATCTTCAGTTTTTTAAAAAATGTAAATTCTGTGGCTTTCTGATCAGAATCTCTAGGGTTCTGCCAAGGAATCTGTTATTGCATAAGCTTTCAAAGTGACTATGTGTAACCTTATGCAAAAGTATTGCTTTAAAGCAAAGTTACATTTTCCTAAAATACATAGAATTTTATATACTCTTTAAGGTTAAAAAAGTTCAAGTTTTCTACAAAAGAATACTTTGTTTTGTTCTAGTACTATTGGTTGAACTCTGTGATTAACACAAATTATTCTTAGGTGTTTAAATTTTAACTGAAAAATGACCCCTGTTAAATACAAGAGTAGGAATAAGAGAGGGAGGAGATGTACTATTCGGGACATGCTCAATCGGACTTGCCCCAAATGGTGGAGTTAGAATCATGCCAGGGGATCCTAATACAATCCCATCAGGTGGCATGTACCAATGCCATCTCACTAGTCCAAGTGATCAATTTCAGTTCACAATTGTTCACACTGATAGGTCTAAGAGTCAAAGGGATCACACAAACAAGTCTAGTGTCTGCTAATACTAGCTGATAGAATCAAAAAGGGAGAGAACGATCCATCATGGGAAGCAGGATACACAGTAAACACATAGAATGGCAGATGTCCTAAATAGAGCAACGTGATATGTTATCCCTCTTAGTATTTTTTGTTTGTTTGTTTGTTCTACTTAATACTTTTGGTTGAATACTGTAATCAATACACAATTTTTCTTAAGTGCTGAAACTTAACTGAAAAGTGATCGCTGTTAAATATAAGAGTGGGAATAAGAGAGGGAAGAGATGTGCAATTCGGGACATGCTCAAGCTGACTTACCTCAAACGGTAGAGTTAGAAACATACCAGTGGATTCCAATTCAATCCCATCAAGGTGGCATGTACCAATGCCATCTCACTAGTCCCAGTGATCAATTTCTGTTCACAATTGATCATAATGATAGGACTAAGAACCAAAGGGATCACATAAACAAGACTAGTGTCTGCAAATACTAGCTGATAGAATCAAAAAGGGAGAGAATGATCCAACATGGGAAGTGAGATACACAGCAGACCCATAGAATGGCAGATGTGCTAAACAGCACTCTGGCCTCAGAATCAGCCCTTAAGGCATGCGGATATGGCTGAAGAGCCCATGAGAGTATTTTAGGCATGGAATGCCAAGACACCCTGGGGGGAAAAAAAAGGAAGACTTAATTGGAAGATCTCCACGAGTGAGATCCCAGTGGAAAGAATGAGGCCATCAAAGAAGGAGGTACCTTTCTCTGAAGGGAGGAGAGCACTTCCACTTTGACTGTGACCCTGTTGGAATAAGATTGAAGTCGGCAAACTCAAAAGGCTTCCATAGCCTCGGCAACTCATGACTAGAACCTAGGGAGATTACTGACGCCATAAACAAGAGTGTCAAATTGTTACGTCAACAACAGGAGTCACTGTGCACTTACTTCTCAGGTGGTATCTGTCCTTAATGTGTTGTCCAATGTGAAGTATTGCTATAACTAGTTCTAAAACAGTATTTTACACTTTGTGTTTCTGTGTGGGTGCAAACTGATGAAATCTTTACTTAATATATACTGAATTGATCTTCGGTATATAAAGATAATTGAAAATGAATCTTGATGTGAATGGAATGGGAGAGGGAGCAGGAGATGGGAGGGGTGTGAGTGGGAGGGAAATTATGGGGGGGGAGCCATTGTAATCCATTAACTGTAGTTTGAAAATTTATATTTACTAAATAAAAAATTTAAAAAAAAAGAATACTTGATGGGAGGTAGAAGCAATGATTTCTATTAAAATATGAAACATTTAGATATCTATAAATAAGCGCATGCAGAAACAAATAAATACACATGCACAAATAATGCCAGTAAACTTGGACATAAAAGTTTCAAAGTAGAATATTCATTACTATTAGCTATTGAGAAAACTCCATATTCCCTCCAAACTATAACAATTACTCCATATTTATTTCAAATTGTTATCCACTAAATAGGATTCTTTTAAGATTTATTTTATTTATTTGGAAGACAGAGCTGCAGCAAGTGAGAGTGAAATCATCAATATGCTGGTTCACTCCTCAAATGGCCTCTAATGGCCAGAGCTGAACCGATCTGAAGTTAGGAGCCAGGAGCTTCCAAGTTTCCCACTTAAGTGCAGGGGCCCAAGTACTTGAGCCATCTTCTGCTGTTTTCATAAGTGCATTAGCAGGGAGCTGTGTTGGAAGTGGAGCAGCTGGGACTCGAACCAGCGCCCATATGTGATGCCAGTACTGCAGACCAGGGCTTTATCCAGCAGCACCAAAACGCCTGCCCCTAAATAGAATTTTCATTCAGTCATGGTCCACATGTAAATAGAATTCCAAAAACTGAAAAGCATAGTATGAATGTCATCTAGTTGCCTTTAAGTTTTCATTTTATATAAATATTGTTCTATAAAAATCTAGAAAAAGGAATATTTTATGAAGATCAAATCTTTCTAAATTAATCAGATTTAAAATAACGTTTAATTGAATTTGCATATAGCAAATATATGAAATTTGTATATATTAAATAAATTTTTTTAAAAAAGAATTTTAATATACTGGAAACTTTCACTTTCTTTGGTCTTACCATTATGTTTATGAAAATGTCTGTGTTACTTTACTACCAGAGAAACCTCAGTATATTTGTTATTAAAAAATGCCAAGAGTGTCTTCTGAAAACACTAGTGTATAAACCAATCAATGTGATTGAATTTTTAAGAATTACAAGATATAGTTCTGGTCAAAGTAAGACAATTTAATTTTATGAAATTTGTATTTATATTAAATGTCAAGAGAAAGGAAGGAAGGAAGGAATGAAGGAAGGAGAGAGAAAGAGAAGGAGGAAGGAAGGCCTCAACTAATTATCATTCCACTCCATTTAGAATGCCTACTATCCAAAAATTAAAAAAAAAAAAAAAGTGCTGGCACAGTTGAAAAAAGGTTACCCTAATACCTTGGTGGTGAGAATGTAAATTAGTGCAAACTTTATGGAAAACAGCATGGAAATTCTTCAAAAAACAAAATAGATCTACCTTATGGACCCAGTTATCACACTTCTGGGAATATATCACATGGAAACGAACTCAGCATATGAAAGTGAAAAAAATAGTCTCTCTATCCGCAAACACATAATAGAATATCACTCAGTCATAAAAAGGAATGAAATCCTGTAATTTGCAACAAAAAGAATCGAACTGGGATCATTATGATAATTGAAATAATTCAGAAGTAGAAAGACTAATATCACACATTTGCTGTCATTTGGAAGATAATATAAAATTTATGTCACATAAATAGGTATATATGTTGTTAATGAAGTATTTCTAATGTTTAAAAAAATAAATATTTGGTGATTGGAACAAAAAATAGTTTTCAGGTAACATTTACCATGAGAGATCAGCACTCCCACCCTTATTCTTCTTCTGTCTCTTATTTCTATTCTTGTTTTTCAATTAACTTTATACACATAAAATTAACTCTATACTAAATAAAGTTTTCAACAAATGGTATAAAAAAAAACTGTACCTCAATGGTTGAGACAAAGGATATTCAAAATCATCACATCTCAAAGTATCAATTTCAGTTCTCTACATTATCTTTTAGGTTCTCTATTAGTTACCACAGATCAGGGAGAACATGTAGATTTTTCCTTTTGAGAATGGATTATTTCACTAAGTATGATGCTTTCCAGTTGTATCCATTTTGTTGCAAATAAAAGGATTTGATTTTTTTTATCATTCTATAGTATTCCATGTTGGATATATCCCATAATTTATTTATCCAGTATTCAGTTGACAGATATTTGGGTTGATTCCATATTTTTGCTATTGTGAATTGAGCTGCAATAAACATGGGAGTACAGATAACTCTTTCATATGCTGATTTCATTTTCTTTGGGTAAATTCCCAGGGGTGGGATGGCTGGGTTGTATTGTAAGTCTACTTTGAGATTTCTGAGGTATCTCCATATTGTCTTCCACAGTGGCTTTACCAGTACACATTCCCATTAACAGTAGATTAGGGTACCTTTTTCTCCTCATCCTCTCGAATTCTATGACCTTACCACCCTGAATGCACTTGATCTCATCTGTCATCATTTATAATCTATTTTTCACACCGAGGGTCAGAAATTTGACAATGAGAGCTACATACAGCTGACATAGTTACATAGTTCTCATCTCCATCTATAAGCCTTTGGAATAAATCTAATCAAATCTTTGTAAGACAAAAATGTGGTTGACAAAATTTAAAATATTCTTATTATATACTTCATGAATTTATATATCAAATTACATTTATGCAAGCAATATTAATTCATCAAATGATTTATAATTTCAATATGCAGTTATTTCAGTTAAGAACTCAACTGATTTACTGACCAGTATGACTAAAGGAATGACCATTGTACTTCTTTGGTCCTCTCTAATGAGTGTTGTTTGTTCACATCAAAACCAAATGGACTACATGGAATTCTAATTCTAGTAGGGGAAAGTGATTTTGTGTTAGAATTCACAACATTAAATATCCCATACAGAAAATGTGAATGCACACATCACTGATCATTCTAACAGAAAATTCATGGTATTTCCATTTCTTAACTTAATGTGATATGTTGTATAGGAAACACAGCTATAAAACCATCATTCCTTTAAAAATTAGCTTGTAAAAGAGATGTAATTTATCCAAGTAATACACTTAGCAATATCAGAAATTGACATATGCAGCCAGTGCCGTGGCTCACTAGGCTAATGCTCCGCCTTGCGGTGCCAGCACACCGGGTTCTAGTCCTGGTCAGGGCGCCGGATTCTGTCCCGGTTGTCCATCTTCCAGTCCAGCTCTCTGCTGTGGCCAGGGAGTGCAGTGGAGGATGGCCCAAGTGCTTGGGCCCTGCACCCCATGGGAGACCAGGAGAAGCACCTGGCTCCTGCCATCGGATCAGCGCGGTGCACCGGCCGCAGCACGCTGGCCGTGGCGGCCAGTGGAGGGTGAACCAATGGCAAAAGGAAGACCTTTCTCTCTGTCTCTCTCTCTCACTGTCCACTCTGCCTGTCAAAAAGAAAGAAAGAAAGAAAGAAAGAAAGAAAGAAAGAAAGAAAGAAAGAAAGAAAGAAATTGACATATGCAATTCTTCTATATCCTATATTTACTGAACTAGAGTTTTAATAACATAAGAATTAAATACCCCCTACTAGGTGTCTGATATTTTGAGTCTCTGCTAATAAGTCAGACTTAGATGACAGGATCTGTGAAGGCTGAGTCCCTCTCTGATGGTCTAAACATTAGGGAGATATTTTAGAAATTATCTGACCTGAAGTCACTCACTGCTTAATTTTAAAGATTAATTTGCTGTTAGAGCTATGCTATTTGAATGATAAGGAATATTATCTTTATTTCATCATATTTATCAAGGAGGTAATCATGGGAAGCCCGACTGTACTGATAGAAAAGCAGCTGTTAATACTACCTCCAATCCAAGTCACATCAACCCTACGGGAAGAACTGCTTATGAATTTATGCATAGGCATAATTGATTGATGATCAATGCTTAGGGAAATAGTAGAAGGCTATTCCATAACAGTTCACAATGTAATACAAAATATTATTAATTTCATTTCAAAAGTTTTGTATAAAATATTATATACAGATTATTTAAATTCTAGGAAGAATTTAAGTGCATTATGTGCAATTCAGTCAAGCACATCTAGAAGCCTTTCTGAAAACTGTGCAATCCCATTGTAGTCAGATATATATCAGAGTTTGGTCCCTCTGCTTTACTTTGTAATGAAACCAATCACAGTTTTATTTGATCAATGTCTTAATGTAGTAACATTTCCCATGTTCATTAAAAAAAATTCTCATAGTTTGTAAAAGAGAGATACCATCAGTTGTCCTTTATAACATTATTATCTGTTTTCCTTTAATATCTGGCTATCAGAGATATGTTAATTATACCTTCACTTTGGTGCACATGGTAAATATTAGATGTTTTCTTGTACATAATACCAGGGTCTAAAAGGTAATTTTGTTTATTGAGTTGATACAATCATTAAACATGCTGTCTTTCATATCCTCTAACAGGAGCATACTAATAGAAATTACTAAAGAGCCAGACACCTCTTCCCCAGATATGGTAAACTAATGAAAAA
Source organism: Oryctolagus cuniculus (assembly GCF_964237555.1). NCBI lineage: Eukaryota > Metazoa > Chordata > Mammalia > Lagomorpha > Leporidae > Oryctolagus > Oryctolagus cuniculus. The sequence goes on from NC_091435.1 coordinate 40,821,059, forward strand.
TGAGGAAAAAATAAAATTTTAGAGCTGCACACACATTTGATGAAAATATGGATTTTTCACATTAAAATCAAGTGTATGCCAAAGAAGATATATTTAAGCATAATAAAATTTGTATGTTTCTGTTTGCAAAAGTATGCCTACTACAGCAATGCTTATAAAATAAAATGTAAAATAAAAGAGGCATAAATCCTAAAAATATGATAAATATCACAGATACAGTTAAACATTTCCCTTCATTTTGCAAAAAAGGAATAATTCAGCTTCTTGAAGCCCAAATGATACATGATTCCCATGATTTAGATAATGTTGACTCATATAATGTTATATAATATTTCAGTTTTAGGAAAGGCTAGGTTGTTTTGTTTGAAACATAAGTTGCTTCTCCTGAAGTACTTCAGGTTTTTGTATGTAAATTATTTATATTATAAAATACATGAGCTTCAGGTTGTAGTTATACAACTTATCACTGCGTTTGGAATAATGTGGAAATCCAAACATGCATTGCATCCCTAGAAGCTCAGTTTGTTTTGACATATAAGAAGTGAGAGAGAAAGAAGTTAGAGAAGGCAAGACAAAGCCAGGATAAATGATACTTTGGATTTCTAAGTAAAAAATAGACTACAAGCTGACAAGCGTAGAAGCAAAGTTTGTACCAAGCAATGTACAAATCTTTGTTCCAGTGATTCTAAAACAATGGAAAACTAGCATTTGCAAAGCAAACAATAAAGGAAAAACAGTCTTAGATGATCTAAAATAGACATAGTGGTAGGAAAAGAGTATCATACAATATTTGAAACAACCAGTTTAACACAATTTATTTAGATAAAGGAAAATTTTAATTGTTAACACTGTCTTTTAAAACACAGTAGACTTGCAGGCACCGCGGCTCACTAGGCTAATCTTCCGCCTTGAGGTGCCGGCACACCGGGTTCTAGTCCCGGTCTGGGCACCGGATTCTGTCCCGGTTGCCCCTCTTCCAGGCCAGCTCTCTGCTGTGGCCAGGGAGTGCAATGGAGGATGGCCCAAGTGCTTGGGCCCTGTACCCCATGGGAGACCAGGAGAAGCACCTGGCTCCTACCATTGGATCAGCGCGGTGCGCCAGCCGCAGCAGCCATTGGAGGGTGAACCAACGGCAAAGGAAGACCTTTCTCTCTGTCTCTCTCTCTCACTGTCCACTCTGCCTGTAAAAAAAAAAAAAAAAAAAAAAAAAAAAAAAAACAACCCACAGTAGACTTGATTTAATGAGTATTTTGGTTGAAGAATTGTCTGGGAGCTGGTTATACAGTAGTAAAAGTAAACATGTACCAGGTTTACTGGAATTGTTGATGATATAATATTTGATTGGCTGATTTCCGAAGATTATTCACAGCAATGAGCCCGCTGCTAACTGGCTCGCCCTATCAAGTTTATGCCTACCATCAATCAGTTGGCATTTACAGTTGTGTGTACGGAAGCAAGCTGTCAATGACCAATTTATTTAGGGAAGTTGTGTTTGATTGATAGATTAAAATTGATCCTGAGGCCAGTGATGTGGCGTAGTTCAAATCCAGATCCTTGTTAATGGCCTGGGAAAGCAGCAGAGAATGGTCCAAGTCCTTAGGCCCCTGCATCAACATGCAAGATGCACGAGAAGCTCCTGTCTCCTGGCTTTTTTGGTCCAGTTCTGGGCTTTTGGGAATGAACCAATGGGTAGAAGTTTTCTCTGTAACTCTGCTTTTCAAATAAATAAAATTAAAATAAAAAATAAATTGCTCTTGTTTCCTTTTTTATTTCTAGAATATAAAGCAAAACAGTCTATTCTTGAAAATATTGTAATATACACAGTATGTGTATAACGAAAACTTCATTGTAATGAGAAAAGGTAGAAAATTATTGCCGTTATTTTAGTTAAAGCCATCACAGTTAACATCATATTTAATGTATTTAAGGCCATATTAGTTAGCATCAAATTTAACAGTGAGGTGTTTTGTTTGATTGTGTGTTTGTATATTTTAATTTGAGAGGCAGAGTTATGGGGAGAGGAAGAGACAGAGAGAAAGGTCTTCCATCCAGTGATTCACTCCCCAGATGGCTTCAATGCCCGGAGCTGTGCATATGCTTCATTTCTGGTATTTGTACCACAAAAGCTAGCAGCTTTAGATTTTTCAATTCATGGATTCAGTCTCCATGGTTGAGTTCTCTTTCTCATACTGTATCTTGCAATTTCACTCTGGGCCATAAAGTGGAACAATTATAGGATAGAGTACTTCTGATTTTTTTTCTCTGAGTTAAGCATTTATAAGCTAGAGCTACACATATCAGATTGTCATAATTTTCAGACTCTTCTTAGCTGTCTTTGGTCAGGATATTTTGACATGGAGCTCTGGTTTATAGAATTGTGTTGGAAAGATGTTAAGTTTGTTTCCTTCTGCTCTATCACAGTAGAAAGTGGGCCTTTAAGTAAACATGTATGGTTTCTAAAAGAAGTACCCAGTGTGCTTGCCCTGTTTAAGATGTGATTTTTGTCTCAGGTAGCACGATGTTTGATAAAGACATATACAAATAAATAGCCAACAAATGAAAGACTGGCTATTAGCATGTTATAAAATAATGCATGTGAAGCAAAAAAATTCATATAAACAAAGGATTAGCCAGAGAATGATTATGAATAAAGGATCAAATAAGATCTAGGGAAAGATTTCCCTTCATAGCCCTAGGTAAAGGACTCAGCATTTCATGTTGTAGTGTAAAGGGATGATCTTTATCCAAGATCATAAAATGAAAAACTTCTATGTATTACAGACCTTGTTCCAACTTGAATAATAAGCCATCTTCTAAGTAAGCTTGTTTCATATAAAATGATGCATACCATATTTAAACCCCCAATTAAGCTAAATATTGTATTTATTAATAAGTTGTATTTGTATATAGTAACTAGCTGTTTTATTCAAAAAATCATGAAATTTAGTATGTTTGTCCCTGAGAAATTGATTGATTGTTCCTAAGAAATATTATCATGCCTAATTCATAGCAGTAAAAGGAAATTAATCCTTCAGAGGAGGACAAAAGGAAATGTTACATTTAAACATGGTTGCTATATTTTGAAATATGAATATATTTAAGCATGAATATATTTAAACTTGGTTGCTATATATTTTTAAGCATGAATATATTTAAACATGAAGATAACTTGACTTTACACAATTAAATCCTTTTTAGAGGCTGGCATTTAGCTTAAAGGTTAAGACATATGCTTCCCATATCAGTGTAGTTAGGTTCAAAATCTGACTCTAGTTCCTGACAACAGCTTCCTGCTAATGCAAATACTGGCACACAGTGGTTATGGTTCAAGTAACTGGGCTCCTGGAATGACTTCCCAGCTCTTGGCAGTAGCCCTATCCCAAATCCAGCCACTGCAGATATTTGGGGAGTAAATCAACAGAGGGGAGCACTGTTTCCTTCCCTCTCTCTGACTCTCATCGAAATAATATTTTAAAAATCAATGAATACTCTACATGAGAAGTATTTAAGAGGGTACTTCTGATCATTACAATGCCTACACTTTTTAAGAATTGTCATGACATATATACAAACATAGCAGCACAAGGGCTTGGATGATAGTTTAGTCCTTAATAAACTATGTTATGCTTTAACAAATAATAAACATAAACAGATTATTATTTAGTAATATTATAACATTTGATTAGCATGATAGTTGTAGCATAATGCATTTAATAAATATTCATTGAACTTAAGGAGGTACAGTGAACTAATTTCTAGTAGCAGTGTGACTTTGGTTAAGAACAGCCAGGCAGCATGCCTTGAACACTTAACATTTATAGATTATGAACTCAACAGGAGTCTACACCGATCTTTCAGCATCCTGCTGTACTCCTGGATAAGTCTTTATATACATTGGACTAAAACTCACTCTCAATCAATATGTGATATTAATCAAACAGTGGGGTTCTAAAGACCCTTCACCCTGCTCCTACTCATCATTTCTAATTTTCACCCTGACCTAATTCCTAGTACAGAAGAGGTCAAAGCTTCACCAATTTCATCAAAAAGAAAGTTCTGAAATTGTGATTATGTAGTTTTATTATGACTGAATCTATTACAGTGGTTCTTGATTTTTTTCCAAGATATTTTCTATACTAGCGGTCCCACATCAGTATTAGCACATCTTCACTATAAATTACACATTTTGTCCTCTCATGCTAATGTTTTGCAAGTGATTAATTTCAGGAATACCTCATTGTATTACCAACAAACATATTTGTAGTCACAAAATTGTTGCTGATTGGTATATAAACCTTAAATAAAATACAGTTGGGTTTCTTTATAATAAGCAGCTTATTTCAAAAACAGATTTATGGTGAGTCCCTCAATCTTCTAGAGATACGTAGCAAAATACATATGTATTCTTGCATGTTGTGTACTCCTTTTCAGTACCCCCAGAGAAAACTTCTAATATGTCAGACAATATTCTTTTGAAGACTTTATTAAACCCCTGATTTAAATATGTCATCAGATCATCATGAACAGATATGGTGATGTAGAGACTTTTAGATGGTATGTGAATGCCCACTTTGGAAAGTTGATATATAGCTTGAGAAAGTCAGAAATATCCTGACAGCATTAAAATCTGAGTTAATTAGTTTGATCAAATATGATCATTCCTATATTCCTTAAATAAAGATTAAACTTTAGAAATAATTTATCTTTTATGTATCAGTATCTATAATGGACCTCTGTTTTATAAGGCACTGTAATATAAACAATGCTTTAGGTGAAGAACTCATGAACAATTGACTAAATTTTTTAAATATTGTAATTATCTATGATAGTAATATGAAAACTATTCACACCTGTTTATCCAGTGCAAGAACTGTAGAGACAGGAAAGGTAAAAACAAAATTCAGAAATTCTGGTTTATTTCACTAAGCATAATGGTCTACAGTTGCATCCATTTTATTTCAAAAGACATGATTTCCCCAAAAGGCAAATATATTATGATTTCTCTGATTTGTGATATTTAATATATAGAGTACAAAAAATAAATTGAGGGGCCAGCACTGTGGCACAGCAGGTTAACGCCCTGGCCTGAAGCACCAGCATCCCATATGAGCACTGGTTCAAGATGCGGCTGCTCCACTTCTGATCCAGCTCTCTGCTGTGACCTGGAAGAGCAGTGGAAGATGGCCCAAGTCCTTGGACCCCTGCACCCGCATGGGAGACACGGAAGAAACTCCTGGTTCCTGGCTTCGGATTGGCGCAGCTCCAGCCGTTGTGGCCATTTGGGGAGTGAATCATCAGATGGAAGACCTCTCTTTCTCTCTCTCTCTCTCTCTCTGCCTCTCCTCTCTCTGTGTAACTCTGACTTTCAAGTAAATAAATAAATCTTAAAAAAGAGCACATTCTTTAAAAAATAATTGATTGTGTAAAGAAATAAAATTTGTTATAAATTTATGAACAATACTTTTGTTACTAAATAGTAAAAAATGCAGTCAAGTAAATAGTAAGATAAAACTAAAAAGAAATCGTCATTACTCTCAAATTTATTAAAGAGCTCCAACAGTAATGCAAAAAAATTGCAAAAAGAACATTAACATTCTTTGAATTGCTAAATATAAAAAATAAATATAAGCACAAATTGAGCAAAAATAAACTGAAAAATTCTGCACAAATCATATAAAAATGACTAATTTTAAGGAAATAGAGATTTCAGGTTAATTCGGGTCTCATATATGAATGAACAAAGGCATAGATAGCTGTTCCTACCCACCAAGAAATAGTGGATCCTTCAAGTGTAAGCTATTAAAAAGCAAGACAAACTCTGTGAGACAAGGATTCTTGTACATTTGACACAAGCAGTACAGGGCTGTGGTACTTGAAGGAGGAGGAACATAGATGAGATGTTGTGTAATTGACATGGCTTTCTGACTGAAAATACTTTCTCCATCGCTTTGCAGGGAAGGTCATGATAAGCAGCACACATCAATTTCTCTGAAGGGAGAAGAATGGCGTCATAAAGGCAAAGGTGACAAGAAAATGCAAGCAGGGTATGAGAAAGAATGAGGCTCCAACAATATCAAGCGGGAATCGACTATAAATTTCCTTGTTCGGTCCCATAGATCCAGTATGGCACTTTAAATGCTGGTAAAATAATGACTATATTGTAAAGTGAAAATTTCTGGAGCTCGTGCATGCTAGACACCTCAGGATTTGACCATCCAGATGGATGAATCCATACTGAACATTTAGGATGTTCAATGAAGATGGCATAAAGGTCACTCCTAAGACCTACATCTAAACTGCTAAAGTACAAGGTACTATTAACAAAAGTATTATCCAAACAAAATAAAGATGGTATTTAAATCATCTAAGTAGTTATATTATTGCCTGCTAGAGATACCAAGAAAATGTGATCGGTTGTTGTCCACCTTCCAATCCACAAGTATTAGACAGAGAGTACTATATATACTATATATGATCCAAACTGACATTTTGAGTTTTGATTGTTGTTTATAGCCCTTGTCTGTACTCTGGAGGGACAGTGATTTTTCAACTTACTAGTTACTGAAATCCTTAGTTAGTGGAGGGTAAGCTTGTGATTATAAAGCATATTGAATATTTGTTGTAAAAATTAAAAAAGACAAAGGAGGGCAAGAGAGAGGAGGGTAGGGTGAGAAGTATAATTATGCTTTTAAAGCAGTAGATTTGAAACACATGAAATATGTTCCCTTTATACAAATAAAAAGTTATTTCTTAAAAAAACACAAACGAAGTCATTTGAACTTTTTTTTTTTTTAGACAGTGAGAGAGAGACAGAGAGAGAGTTATAGACAGTGAGAGAGACAGAGAGAAAAGTCTTCCTTCCATTGGTTCACTCCCCTAATGGCCACTACTGCCGGCTCTGCACCGATCTGAAGCGAGGAGCCAGGTGCTTTCTCCCGATCTCCCACGCGGGTGCAGGGACCCAAGGACTTGGGCCATCCTCCACTGCTCTCCTGAGCCACAGCAGAGAGCTGCACTGGAAGAGAAGCAAATGGGACAGAATCCGGCGCCCCAACCGGGACTAGAACCCAGGGTGCCGGTGCCACAGGCAGAGGATTAGCCAAGTGAGCCATGGCGCCGGCCGTCATTTGAACTTAAGCACACACAAAATAGGCAAAAGTAAAATGAGCAGCACTTCCATGTTATGTGAGACACTTTATAATCATAAGACACTATATAATAGAATCATAAGACACTATATAATCATACAATCATAAGACACTATATAATCATAATTCACATTGCAGATATTGGGAGAAAGGACAGATTATTAAAATAATAATGGCAAAAATTATAAAAATAGATTAAAATTATAAACCTATAAGCAGTACATTTTATAAACTCGTAAATTCAATGTACCCAAAGTAGAATATAACACCAAACACACACACACACACACACACACACACACACCCCTTCATAAACCTCAAAGTTAAATTTCTAAAAAATTCCAGACTTCTGGCTTCAACTTGGACCAGCTCTGGCTGCTGCATATTTTTGGGAGTGAACCAGTAGATGGAGAATCTCTCTTTCTCTGTCTTTTTTCTTGCAAATAAAGTGAAAACAAATAAATAATTCAAAAATAATTTAAGTATAAAAATTCCATATATGTGGGAAACCATTTATGAGGACTTAGAAGCAAAAGTTTATTCAAAAAATATCCCTCTATTGACAAGTAAGTATTAATATTGCTTGATTCAAAATTTGTTACTGAAAATTTCAATCCAAGTTTATCTGCATATATACTATTGCAGCTGGAAAGATTTTACTATTCACATGCACAAATATTCACAGAACAAAATTCAGAATTTTTGGAATTAGGACATCAAAGGTTAAAAAAAAACTCAGGTGAGGAATGAGTTGCTGGTTTCAGTGAAGAGAAATCACATTTATCATATTAAGAGAAAATCACATCTCAATGGTAAAAATGAGATGTTGGAGATCTATCCAAAAAGGAAGATTTTGATACAAAAAAGTAGTATTACTAGTCATAGAATCTTCTATGTTTAGGTGTGTATGCACACACAGGTATGTATGCACACACTTAAACATATATGTATACATTAGTATATTTATTTTTAATAAAGATTGGTATTATTTAATAAGTATGACTGTTATTGTGAATGAAGGTAGTTATTTGGAACAAGGAAAATTATTTTCTTACAACAAATTTTATTAATGACAAATACTTCTTCTCTTTCACCTGTCTTGGCTCTGGTGTGATGTGATGAAAATCAGATGTCATCATTTATCTCAGGATATCTACTAAGAGCAAAGAACCTAAAGCAAGAGCTGGCTTTCTTTGCTTATAATATTCTGAGTACTACCACATATTGATACCAAGAAAGTAAAACTTCTCTAAGTAATATGGAAGCTTCATATTTGAAATCTTTTCCTTCCTCCTTTGGTAGGGTCTAATTTTTAAAGCTATCACTATAAATATACATTTTCCTGAGTTTTGTGAATCACTGTATTAAATTTTGGAACATGAAAGAGTCTGGGGTTCCACAAAAATTGTAGACAATTGCTGCAAAGTGAAGGTGACCCTTAGATCCTTAAACTTGCAAGTGCTTTATGAAATCTTAGCAACATTTGGCAATCTCCAGAAATGAACCATTAACCTGGAGTTTGGCTAACACTGGGTCCTATTTTAAATGGAAGAATTATTTGAAGATTGCATATGTCATTTGGTGTTCTGACCAGACATATCAGTCAAAGCACAGCTTTAAATTCCTTAACCAGCATTTACTTATTTGAGATAGAAGGTTGAATCATTTTTATCAAACTTTGTCATCATCAGGGCAATTTGTCAGCTTGGCTTGGCTATTATTTCTCATTATTCAAAGATGAATGTGGATTCTATGGTGATGGTATTTTGTTGATGTGATTGTAATTCCATCAGTTGAGTTTAGGGGTCTTAGGTAATCTGGACAGACCTATAGATTTGTCTTACTAATTTAGTGCCTCTGGCGGAGTGTTACCTGATTCAACATATAAAAAAATGTAAGCACATGCAGAATGCATCATCAGAAATTATCTTTTGCATTTCTATAATGTTAAACTTTAATTCAATAATACTGATCACTTATGCATTTAACAACATTTGGTAGAAACTTTTGGCTACTATTTCTTTTGGGCCTCCTGTGTTTTTGGCCTAGTGATGTATTCATTCTACCATGCTGCTTGCTTTCAGAATGTAAAACTAAAGATGACAAGCATACTTCTATCAGGTTATTCCTGTGAAAAGATGTTTATGAATAACAGTATCAAAAATAAAAAGTGGTAATCACTACGGAAGTTAGGTAGTGAAGTTATTATGAAACCTCTGATGAAGAAGATAATACCTAAAGCTAAGAGGGTTTGATTTCCATTCAAACTTATATAATGAAATTTCTTCTCTATTCAGACTCAGTCTTTGCCTTCAGTGGTGAACGAAGCATGGAGAATACTTAGAGCATAGCCAAGTTCTTGGCGATACTTAACAGAGATCACCCATTCCTCTCACATGAACCAAGAATATTTCATAATGATTTTGTGTCTCAATTTATACAAATCATATTTGAAAAGAGTCTGAAAGGTGAAAGGATCGCTTGAAAAGTGCTTGAGTGTTATAAAAGACTTACTTTAAGGCATAAAATTTTTAATGCTGCCAGCACATAACTTATAAATGAGAGGCAGCATGGAAGGAGTTCAAATGTCACTAATAAATTTCATTTGCTGCATCTTGAGAAGAAGATATATTAGATTTAATGTTATCTGCATGTTCTTTTGTTGCATTCATTATTATAATAAATGAATTGCCAGAATATACAGTAGAAATATTTAATACATGTGTCACCTGATTTCTGATAAATTTTGATAATTTTCCACATAAAATGAAATACCAAAATTTTCGCTATACAGTGGAAAATGTAAAAATAATAATACTTTTAAGAAGCATTTTAAATTTGGAAACTTACTATAAAAATACTGATAAAGTGTTAAAAAATCCCCCAAAATAGAAAAAAATAATTGAAGGTATGCCTATCAAACACTTTCACTTATTTTTCAGAGTACAATGATATCCAAATTGATGTGGCATTAATTATTCACTAGATATAATTTTCAAATGTAAACAAATTGATTATTACAAATTTCCATTGATCTAAAAATTCATATTTTCTCTACATAGCAAAAACATTCAGACAATTGATTGGTTGGATTTTAATGGATATATATGAATCTGCAATTGAGAAAACTGGGTTCTCCTTACATTTTCTTTACCTTTAGGCTGCTCAATTTTCATCATTGTTTGTACTACACTAATGTGGGTCATTATATTTGAAGTTAATTAATTATCATTACCTTATTATACACTTCTTGATTTATGGAATAATGAAATAAAGGTCCATTGAAGAGACTATTGTAAAATTTTAAGGTGTGTGTGTGTATGTGTGTGTGGTGTGTGTGTGTGTGATGTTTAAGCCATATAAACTTCAGGTTCTCTTCACTTCAGGTTCTCCTTTTTGGGCAATTCTACACAGCAAAAACAATTTTCATATTGTATCACTTGAACATGTCTCTCCTTTTTTAAAAAAAAATGTCTTTAACAGTTTCCTATTACCTACTGAATTAAATCCAGGCCAAGAAAATAGATCTTGGCAAATAAAAGAGCCATCTGCACCTCAATGTTTATTGCAGCGCAATTCACAATAGCTAAGACATGGAATCAGCCTAAATGCTCATCAACAGAAGACAGGATAAAGAAATTAAGGGATATCTACTCTATAAAATACTATACAGCAGTAAAAAAAATGAAATCCAGTCATTTGCAACAAAATGGAGGAATCTGAAAATATCATGCTGAGTGAAATAAGGCATTCCCAAAGGGACTAATATCATATGTTCTCCCTGATTGGTGACAACTAACTGAGCACCAACAGGGAAACCTGTTGAAGTGAAATGGACACTATGAGAAACAATGTCATAATCAGCCCTTGTCCTGACGATCAAGGAATAACTTACTATTTTATTTCTTTTAGTATTTTTGTTCTACTTAATACCATTCATTGAACTCTTTAATTAACACATAATTATTCTTAGTCTTTTAAATTTAACTAAAAAGTGATCCCTGTTAAATATAAGAGTGGGAATAAGAGAGGGAGGAGATGTACAGTTCAGAACTTGTTAAAGTGATCAGTTTAAGTTCATAATTGACAAAAAATAGGATTAAGTTTCAAAGGGATTACATAAATAAGACCAGTGTCTGTAAATAATAATTTATAGAATTAAAAAGGAGAGAATGATCCTTAATGGGAAGCAGGATATGCAGCAGACTCATAGAATGGCAAATGCCATAAATAGCACTCTGGCCTCAGAATCAGCCCTTAAGGGATTCAGATCTGGCTAAAAAGCCCATGAGAGTTTCACAGGCATGGAAAGCCAAGACACTCTCGCAGAAAAAAAAAAAAAAAAAAAAAGGGGGACCAAAATGAAAGATCTCTGTGAGTAAGATCCCAGCAGAAAGTATGGGCCATCAAAGAAGGCAGTACCTTTCTCTGAAGGGAGGAGAGAACTTACACTTTGACTATGGCCTTGTCTAAACAAGATTGGAGTTGGTGAACTCAAGAGGCTTCCATAGCCTTGGCAGCTCATGACAAGAGCTTAGGGTGATTACTGACATCTTAAGTAAGAGTGTCAATTGTTAAATCAACAACGGGAATCACTGTGCACCTGCTCCCCATGTATGACCTCTGTCCTTAATGTGTTGTACCATGCAAATTAACAGTAAAACTACTACTCAAACAGTATTCTATACTTTGTGTGTCTTTGTGGGTGTAGTCTGTTGAAATCTTTACTTAGTATATACTAAGTTGATCTTCTGTATATAAAGAAAATTGAAAATTAAAAAAAAAATATATCTTGAATCAGAATCCACAAGTTCCAAATCTTAGTCTGTCATTTATTAGATCACATGTCAATTTTACTGTTCATAAGATGGGGATAACACCATATATGCCACAGAATAAGATGGGAATTTAAAAATGATAACATCTAAAAAATGCTTAGAACTGTCTGTTCCTTATAAAGATTCAAACATATTAGTTATTTTAATATTATTATTATTACAAAATATTTGTTCCCATAAACACACCATTACATCTCAAACTTTTTATATATCAGTCTTTTAAATCCAGTTAAATGCCATTTCATCCAACAATAAGTGCCATCATTCAACAAATAATTATTAATTATATATTTGTGCCATCCCAAATAATTAAGTAAAAGGAAATAGTAAATTTGTAGTAAAACTTACATGTTAAACCACAGAAATCTAAAAAAATATTTAGGTTTTAGCAAATTCAATTAGCTAAAGAAGAAAGGAGCAAAATTGTGCACTTGGAAATCATAGAAAATAATATTTACATTAAAATTTGATGGGGAATTGGAGAGAACAATCCCAAGTTGCTACAAACTTCCAAATGGAGAGCACCTTAGATAACATGCCAGAAATAAGGAATAGCTTCTGTATAGGAAAAATAATAATGGGCATGATATGAATATTATGATTTGTTGTATGAAACTTCAACTAAACAAAAATTTAATTATTTAACTTCAGTAATTGACTTCTTTTTAACACCTTTGTGAACCTAAACACTAAGTGGCCATCTTTTAATTGGTAAGATGGAAATAATAACAGCAAAAATCTCCACGGTCGATGTACAATGTAATACTTTATCCATTCTAGTATTTTTTTTTTGTTCTAGTACCATTGGTTGAACTCTGTAATTAACACACAATTATTCTTAGGTGTTTAAATTTTAACTGAAAAGTGATCCTGTTAGGAATTTGGAAAACATTATGCTGAGTGAAATAAGCCAATCCCAAAGGGACAAATGCCACTTGTTCTCCTTGATAGGTGACAACTAACTGAGCACCAAAAAGGAAACCTGTTAAAGTGAAATGAACACTATGAGAAACGGTGACTTGATCAGCCCTCACCCTGACTGTTGATGAGCAGCTTAATATGTTATCCCTCTTAGTATTTTTTTTGTTTGTTCTACTTAATACTTTTGGTTGAATACTGTAATCAATACACAGTTATTCTTAAGTGTTGAAACTTAACTGAAAAGTGATTGCTGTTAAATATAAGAGTGGGAATAAGAGAGGGAAGAGATGTGCAATTCGGGACATGCTCAAGCTGACTTACCTCAAACAGTAGAGTTAGAAACATACCAGGGGATTCTAATTCAATCCCATCGAAGTGGCATGTACCAATGCCATCTCACTAGTCCCAGTGATCAATTTCTTTCACAATTGATCATAATGATAGGACTAAGACCCAAAGGGATCACATAAACAAGAATAGTGTCTGCAAATACTAGCTGACAGAATCAAAAAGGGAGAGAATGATCCAACATGGGAAGTGAGATACACAGCAGACCCATAGAATGGCAAATGTCCTAACAGCACTCTGGCCTCAGAATCAGCCCTTAAGGCATGCGGATCTGGCTGAAATGCCCATGAGAGTATTTCAGGCTTGGAAAGCCAAGACACTCTGGGGAAAAAAAAAAAAAACCTAAATGAAAGATCTCTGTGAGTGAGATCCCAGTGGAAAGAACGGGTCATCAAAGAAGGAGGTACCTTTCTCTGAAGGGAGGAGAGAACTTCCACTTTGACCATGGCCTTGTCTAAAAATGATCAGAGTCAGTGAACTCAGGGGGCTTCCATAGCCTTGGCAGCTCATGACAAGAGCCTAGGGTGATTACTGATGCCATAAACAAGAGTGTCAATTGGTTAAGTCAACAACAGGAGTCACTGTGCACTTACTCTTCATGTAGGATCTTTGTCCTTAGTGTGCTGTACATTGAGATTTAATGCTATAACTAGTACTCAAACAGTAGTTTTCACTTTATGTTTCTGTGTGGGAGCAAACTGTTGAAATCTTTAGTTAATGTATGCTAAACTGATCTTCTGTATATAAAGGGAATCAAAAATGAATCTTGATATGAATGGAAGGGGAGAGGGAGTGGATAAGGGGAGGGTTGCGGGTTGGAGGGACTTTATGGGGGGGAAGCCATTGTAATCCATAAGCTGTACTTTGGAAATTTATATTCATTAAATAAAAGTTAAAAAAATAACAGCAAAAATCTCATAAAGGATTTTTTGATTTTTAGATGGTTTCATATGACATTGCTAGTACTGAGGCATAGCGGGTTAAGTCACCGCCTGCACTGCATTCTGTATGGGCACTGGTTCAAGACCTGGTTGATCCATTTCTGATCTAGCTCTCTGCTATGGCCTAGGAAAGCAGTAGAAGATGGCCCAAGTCCTGGGCCCTGCAACTGCATGGGAGACCCAGAAGAAGCTCCATGCTCCTGGCTTCAGATCAGCGCAGCTCCTGCCCTTTTGGCCAATTGAGGAGTGAACTATCAGACTCTCTCTCTCTCTCTCTTTCTCTCTCCCTCTCTCTCTGTGTGCCTCTCCTTCTCTCTCTGTGGAACTCTGCCTTTCAAATAATTTAATAAATTGTTAAAACATAAAATAAATAAATGTTTTTATGTGAATAAATATTTCTCTTAGGAAATGTCAAAGAATACTTAAATTGTAGAGAAAATATCATCATCCTTATTAATATCATCATGTATAGTTATCATGAACAAAAACTTGAGAGTTGATGGAGTAGGGTCTTGAGAAGTCATTGAGAAAGTTGAAAATAGTATACCTTATGAATAAATTTGGTCAGGAGTGATCTTTTGTATCCTACAAAGTAACTGATTTTTAATTGAACTTTGGGTAATCATTTAATTCATTTGAACTCAAGAGTCGAAAGTCTATTCAAATGGAAAATGATAAGACTGTAGATGACAACCTTCAAGATGTCCCTCAATGATTCTACTATCAGATATTTTGTTGTGTTGTCCCCTCTCCCCTTAATATCAGAATTAATTTCTGTGAGAATTAGAATAAAGTACACATAATGATAAACTCTAAAAGATATTTCACATTTTCAGAAACCTACTAACTCTAGAGAAAACATATGCAATGCTAATACAAACCCAATTATTCTGTGAAATTCCTTAAAGGCAAAACAGTATTTTCTTATTTTAAAACAAATTTAACTTGTCTTTCTACATATAAATTCCATATATTATAATATATGAAAATGGTGTCTATTTCCTTTCATTTTTGAGGGAAATATGCTACATTCATTTCTTTCTTGATTTTAATATAAAGAAAGATATTGTGTACTGCAATAGCATAGCAGTTGGATAAGCAGAGAAAATTGCCCTAGTTAAATCTCTACATGCCAAGAAAAGTCATCAAATTGAACAAACCATATGGATGTTATCATGAAAGGATTTCAGTAGTAAGAAATGGCTGCAAAACACTGAGAAAAGCCTGAATGAAATGGAGATGGAGCGCAAAGGAAATAACCAATGTAAGATAAGCAAGATTTAGTATGTTTTATATTCTAATTGATTGAAACATTAACACATATGTGTGTAAATTAGTTGTCATGACAATGGAGACCTTTCAAAATAACAGATTCCTAATTGAAAGAATTATACATTGCAGTTATCTTTTCAAATGAATGATGCTGGAAATTTCTGTTATTTCTAAAATTAATCAAACCTTCTTAACTCTGAAGGAATGATTAAGATACACATTATCATTTTTTGTTTCTACACTGCCCGTGTTCTATATTGCAACTAAGTGCATTACTAGCATTCCTCAAATATATCATATTTATAGAGTACTAAAATAATTGTATAATAGAAATTATTTTCAAATATACAGGAAAAATATACTCAAATAGACAATGTTGTGCTAAAGAAAAATTTCAATCCAAAGAATTAAAACTTGTTTTTGCAGCAAAACGGATATAACTGGAAGCCATTATACTGAGTGAAATAAGCCAGTCCCAAAAAAACAAATATCATGTTTTCCCTTATCCGCAATAACTAATATAGTATAAAAAATGTAATGTATATGTCACCTTAATTTAAAAAAAAATCATAGATTCTATTATCTTATTATTACAAAATAAAACAACTGAATCCAGCAACAAAACTAAAAATACCCAATATTTGGAAATCAAATCATTCAGTTCAAAATATTTTTATCTTTAAATATTAATGGATATCCAATTAAGTCCATTAATATTTAAAGATAAAAATATTTTGAACTGAATGATTTTAAAAATAAGAAAGGAAAATATTTAAGATTCAGTTAAATCAATGCTTAAAAGAAAATGAGTCCTCAGATACCTAAACATAAAGAAATGCAAGAAATTATGCATAATTTTGTCACTCAATTTTATATACAAGATGTTAAGAAAAGAAGATGCAGTCTTTTTTAAAAAAAATTGATAAATTTCTAGATCATAGGGTTACTTTGAAACAATTATATCAGAAAAAAATTGACTCTAAAAGAAGACAAAAAGATAAATTGAATCTTATGAAAACTAAAATGCTTCAGTAAAGTTTTATTTAAAATACCTACACAATTTTTCCATCAAAAGGAGAATGACAAATTTTATTACATTTACTCAGAACAACACTCGATAGCAACAGAGAAAGACTCAACTATTCATATATGTGACAGCTTTGTTTAATATGGAACTTTAAAGTTACTGACGATGTTACTATAAAGATTTATGTGCATTCTTCTATTTCTACTATCCAAAAATGCCACAGATAAAATTATGTTGTCTCATTTAAAGTAACGATTACAAGATTTTCACTGACAATATCTTAGTACTACAATCTATGATACAAGGTTCAATCTATCTGCTATTTTTATTTATTGAGGTAAAATTGACAAAGTTTATATATATATAAATAAATATATATATGTATATTTAAAGTGTAGAACATGGTATACACTGTAAAATGATTTCCACTATTAAGCTGACCAGATTATCACACATTAACCTTAATACTGGTCTGAGAACTTAAGAGCCAATCTCGTGGCAGACTTCAAGTTTTCTATATATTACTATTAACTACAGTCAGTAAGGTGTGCAATACAATTGCAAACATGCTTGTCTTGTTACTGAAAGTTGTCAGTCTCTGAGCCGTGTCTTCCCATTTTCCCCACCCTTAGACCTCGAGTGATACTGACTCCCAGGCCACTCTGCCCAGCAACATGTGTCTCGACCGGGCCCAGACTCTCACCACATGCCAAAGTGATTGCTTTACAGTTGAGAATGTGACACTGAGCCAGGCCAATGAGAATCAATTCTGAATCCAGAATAACTAGTGGACTCTTGGGACTTGGATTAAAATACACAAATCTTTTTAAAATTATTAAGTAAGTTGGAGTTGGGTTTCTTTTCTAACTAAAATTTTGTGATGAGATTAATGAGTTATTAGTAAGCACTGTGGAAGATTAAGCCTCTGATTATAAAAAAAAAAGAAACTATGTTATTAGGGCTGGCACTGTGGCATGGTGAGTAAAGTAGCTGCCTGCACTTGCTGACATCCCATATGGGCACCGGTTCAAGTCTCAGATGCTCTGCTTCCAATCCAGCTCTCTACTATGGACTGGAAAAGCAGCAGAATATGGCCCAGGTCCTTGGGTCCCTGCACCCATGAAGGAGACCCAGAGGAAATTCCTGGCTTGCAGCTCCAACTATTGCAGCCAATTGGTGAGTGAGCCCGCGGATGGAAGCCCTCTCTCTCTCTCTCTCGCTCACTCTCTCTGCCTCACCTTCTCTCTCCATGTAATTCTGACTTTCAAATAAACAAATAAATAAATATTTTTTAACATTTATTTAATAAATATAAATCTCCAAATTACAACTTATGGATTATAGTGGCTTCCCTCCCACCTGTAACCCTCCCCTCTCCTGTTCCCTCTTCCATCCCATTCACATCAAGATTCATTTTCAATTATCTTTATATACAGAAGATAAATTTAGTATATACTAAGTAAAGATTTCAACAGTTTGCACCCACACAGAAACACAAAGTATAAAGTACTGTTTGAGTACTAGTTATAGCATTAATTCACAACACATTAAGGACAGGGATCCTACATGAGGAGTAAGTACACAGTGACTCCTGTTGTTGACTTAACAATTTGACACTCTTGTTTATGGCATCAGTAATCACCCTAGGCTCTTGTCATGAGTTGCCAAGGCTATGGAGGCCTTTTAGACAAAGTCATAGTCAAAGTGGAAGTTCTCGCCTCCTTTCAGAGAAAGGTACCTCCTTCTTTGATGGCCCGTTCTTTCTACTGGGATCTCACTCACAGAGATCTTTCATTTAGGTGTTTTTTTTTTTTTTTTTTTTTTTTTTTTTTCCCCAGAGTGTCTTGGCTTTCCATGCCTAAAATACTCTCATGGGCTCTTCAGCCAGATCCAAATGCCTTAAGGGCTGATTCTGAGGCCAGAGGGTTCTTTAGGACATCTGCCATTCTATGAGTCTACTGTGTACCCCTCTTCCCATGTTGGATCGTTCTCTCCCTTTTTTATTCTATCAGTTAGCATTAGCAGACACTAGTCTTGTTTATGTGATCCCTTTTACTCTTAGTCGTATCATTATGATCAATTGTGAACTGAAATTGATCACTTGTACTAGTGAGATGGCATTGGTACTTGCCACCTTGATGGGATTGAATTGGAATCCCCTGGTATGTTTCTTTTTTTTTTACTTTTATTTAATGAATATAAATTTCCAAAGTACGATTTATGGATTACAATGGCTTCCCCCACATACCGTCCCTCCCACCCACTACCCTCCCCTTTCCCACTCCCTCTCCCCTTCCATTCACATCAAGATTCATTTTCGATTATCTTAATATACAAAAGATCAGCTTAGTATACATTAAGTAAGGATTTCAACAGTTTGCTCTCACACAGAAACATAAAGTGAGAAATAATAGGTGATTTTTTTTTTAATGATGATGAAATCAGATCAGACCTATTGTCATGTTTAATCCCAGTGAGAGTCAAGTTGGGAGTTGATAATTTCTTTCTTTCTTTTTTTTTTTTTTTTTACAGAGGATCAGTTTAGTATGCATTAAGTAAAGATTTCAACAGTTTGCACCCCCATAAAAACACAAAGTGAAATATATTGTTTGAGTACTCGTTATAGCATTAAATCTCAATACACAGCACATCAAGGAGAGAGATCCTACATGAGGAGTAAGTGCACAATGATTCCTGTTGTTGACTTTACCAATTTACACTCCTGTCTATGGCATCAGTAGTCTCCCTATGCTCCGGTCATGAGTTTCCAAGGCTATGGAAGCCCTCTGAGTTCTCCGATTCTTATCTTGTTTAGACAAGGTCATAGTCAAAGGGGAGGTTCTCTCCTCCCTTCAGAGAAAGGTACCTCCTTCTTTGATGACCTGTTCTTTCCACTGGGATCTCACTCGCAGAGATCTTTTGCCAGAGTGTCTTGGCTTTCCATGCCTGAAATACTCTCATGGGCTTTTCAGCCAGATCCGAATGCCTTTAGGGCTGATTCTGAGGCCAGAGTTTCTAACTCTACCATTTGGGGCAAGTCCGATTGAGCATGTCCCAAATTGCACATCCCCTCACTTTGTTATTCCCATTCTTATATTTAATAGGGATGACTTTTTAGTTATATTTAAACACCTAAGAATAATTGTGTGTTAATTAAAGAGTTCAACCAATATTATATAGTAGAATAAAAAAATACTAAAAAGGATAAAGTAATAAGTTGTTCATCAACAGTCAGGACAAGGACCTTTGTCCTGACTGTTGGTAAATAAATCTATAAAAAAAGAAAGTATGTTATCACAAAAATTAAAAGAAAAGAGAGAAGGAAGGAGGAAGGACAGGAGGAGAGTGAGAGCATCGTGTATTTAAACTGTAAAAATGAAACACAGGAAATCTCTTTATGTGAATAAAAAATAAAAATACAATACATCATCTGAAAAATTTCCTTATTCTCTGGCACTCAATTCATGCTTTGCCCTAGACAACTTATTATTATTAATATTATTATTGCTCATTTTCAGGAAATGTTACAGAAAATTTATATAATTGAAAAGATACATAGTCAAAAATAAAATAATACATTGAATGCATATACATATATATGTATTAAGTTAAAGCAGGAACATTAACTCAGTATAATATGCTACCTAAAACATGTTAGAAAAGTTTATAATTTTGAAGACTAAACCATCTATAGGAAAGAAAACTATGCTTAAAAAATAAAATGAAAATGAAAAAATTGAAGATGTTAAAATATGGTAAAGAGAGTATTTCAGGCATGGAAAGCCAAGACACTCTGGCAAAAGATCTCTGCGAGTGAGATCCCAGTGGAAAGAACAGGTCATCAAAGAAGGAGGTACCTTTCTCTGAAGGGAGGAGAGAACCTCCACTTTGACTATGACCTTGTCTAAACAAGATAAGAGTCGGAGAGCTCAGAGGGCTTCCATAGCCTTGGAAACTCATGACTGGAGCATAGGGAGATTACTGATGCCATAGACAGGAGTGTCAATTGGTAAAGTCAACAACAGGAGTCACTGTGCACTTACTCCTCATGTAGGATCTCTATCCTTAATGTGCTGTACATTGAGATTTAATGCTATAACGAGTACTCAAACAATATATTTCACTTTGTGTTTCTATGGGGGTGCAAACTGTTGAAATCCTTATTTAATGCATACTAAACTGATCCTCTGTAAAAAAAAAAATAAATAAAAAAAAAAAATAAAAAAAGAAATTATCAATTATCAATTCCCAACTTGACTCTCACTGGGATTAAACATGACAATAGGTCTGCTCTGATTTCATCATCATTTAAAAAAATCATCTATTATTTTTCACTTTATGTTTCTGTGTGGGAGCAAACTGTTGAAATCCATACTTAATGTATACTAAGCTGATCTTCTGTATATTAAGATAATCGAAAATGAATCTTGATGTGAATGGAGGGGGAGAGGGAGTGGGAAAGGGGAGGGTTGTGGGTGGGAGGGACGGTATGTGGGGGAAGCCATTGTAATCCATAAGTCGTACTTTGGAAATTTATATGCATTAAATAAAAGTTAAAAAAAAATATGGTAAAGATGCAAATAGTTACAAAACAAACTAAAGACAAAGCTATTTTTAGAAGAGTATCTCCAAGAACTTTAAATTACAGCCCAATTACTGAGGAATGCATGGGATACTAAAGACAGAAACGACTGTTACAGAAAATTTTTGGATAGTTTTCAATCTTCTCTTAATCAAGAAAATAAATAAATTAATTATCATAAATAAAATCATGTGCTTCAAAATGGCATAAGATAACAAGATATAAATTTCTTGTTTCTTTCTCCAAACAGCTGTTTAAATCACATCAATTTAATTATACTGACTTTAAGATATAGATATGTGGGAAGGAGGGAAGGAATTATTGTTGATTTCTTAGAACTGTATCTATGAAATACATGAGACTGTCCTCTTTATATTAATACAATTTAAAAACAAGAAGAAAATAGTTTTTAAAAAACCAAGTGATATAATAAATAGTACATAAACATCCTTAGAAGCAAATGAAAGCAAACTGCGTAAAAATATTTTATTGCTTATAAAAATATAGATGGATTGTAGAAATAAAAATATGTGCAGTTTCATCACTCTTTATTTTCTTTTTCTTTTAATATTTTGATATGAATCGAATTGATCTATAATATTGACTTAGGCCTGAAGGATATAATAATGTGCAAACCCATCTGGGGAACAATTATTTGCAATCTCTTTGCGACTGTGCAACATTGAACTGGATTTTGCAGGTTCCTTTGGTCTCACTGACACATTAAATAAAAATCTGTTAAATTTATTCCCTGCTATAATTTCCAAGCATCAAATAAGAATAATTCCCTGGATTTATTGCAGAGTAACTCTAAAATAAAGTAGTTTAACCCTTGGTGTCTAGTTCTGTTAGCTCCTTCTATGCAATAAATTTATAGAAAACAACATCAAACATTTCCTGGAAAAAACATTTTAGAAAAATCTAGTACCTATTTTACTTTTAAACCATAATTTCTGTTTTACTAAGTGAAATTTTGTGTATAAAGTGCAATGCGAATCATTTAGGAAGTGAGTAAAACATGCCTTTTGCCAGTCAAATCCTGAACAAATTGTGAACTCCATTTATACATTCTTTCTGAGTTCATATCTCGCTTTCTATATTTGTATAAATACACACACGCACTCAAAAAGATTATTTTTTGAATTTCAAAAAATAGAGCACTTATATACATATATCCCATATTGAAAATGTTAGTACAAAAGTTAATAGTTTCAGAAATTAAAACATTATAGGTATCATTCAAAGTGTCTTTGATGCCAGGGACCTCATTGTTCTTCTCCAACCCCAAGAAGAGTTCCTGTACTCAGATTATATTTTTACCTTTCATCTAAAATGTTTCTATTTCTTGCTGTGTGTTTCTATAAATAATACATGTTGTTCTCTCTGCACAGATATTTTATTTTTTGTTTTATGTTATTATCCTCTAATAATCACTTTTCTATGTTTAGATTTAGATTTGTTTTATTTTTTGCAGAGCTCCCAAATTAGAGAGTGTATATGCAGTATTTTTCTTTCTGTGTCTAGCTTATTTCACTTAACATGATACATTCATGTTCCATTCATTTTCCTGTGAATGAATGATTCCAATCTTTTTTTATAATTGAAGCATATCCCATTATGTTGATGCACAATATGTTCTTTATCCGTTCAATTGATGATGATTGATTCCATATATTGGCTAAGATGAATGATGCTGCAATAAACATGGTAGGGTAGTTGTCTGATAAAATGATTTCATGTCTTTCCAAAATATATACAGTAGGGGCTGGCACTGCGGCACAGGTTAAACCTCTGCCTGCAGTGCTGGCATCCCATATGGGTGCTGGTTCTAGTCCTGGCTGCTCCTCTTCCAATCCAGCTCTCCCAGCTCTCTGCTGTGGCCTTGGAAAGCAACAGAAGATGGTCCAAATGCTTGTGTCCCTGCATCTGCTTGGAAGACTGGGAAGAAGCACCTGGCTCCTTGCTTCAGATTGGTGCAGCTCCGGCTGTTGCAGCCATTTGGAGAGTGAACCAATGGAAGGAAGACCCCTCTCACTGTTTGTAACTCTACCTTTCAAATAAATAAATAAAATCTTTTCGCTTTATGTATATTTTATACACACACACACACACACACACACACAGTAGTCGGATTGCTGGATCATATGGGCAAGAGTTTTTGTTGATGTTAGTTTTTTTAAGGAAATCTTAAAAATTCATATTTTATTTATTTCATTTTCCCTCATTCAGTCTTTCCAATTTATCATGTACTACTTATCATTAACTTGTCTTCACTACTGGAAATTATATGATATTCTAAGTTTATTTGGTATATGAGGATACTTCAAAGCTTTGGAAAATTGAATTAAAATATGAGCTTCTTTTATTTAAACGTTTTGAAATCCTGGGATAGGCATTTGGCTTAGATGTTAAGACACCAATTAGGGTGCCCCCATCCCATATCTGGAATACCTGGTTCCAAGTACTTGCTCCAGCTTCTGATTCTAGCTTCTTGTTAATTTAGACCCTGGTAGCTCGCATAGTTGGGTTCCTGTAATCCCTGAGGTAGACTTGGCTGAAGTTCCTGGATCATGGCCTCAGCATCCAGGCAGCTGCAAGGATCTGAGCAGTGAATCAGCAGATGAGCACTTCTCTCTCCCTCTCTGTTTCTCTCTCGCTTTCTCTTGCTGTCTCTGCCTCTCTAATAAACACAAATACATCCATGCATACAAAGGGTCTTCAAAAAACTCATGGAAGAATTACATATTTTGATCATTTTTCTGCTAAATTAAATACTTTAATTCTATTTTCCTACAAAATTTCTAAATTACCATATTGTTGTACAGTCCTACTAATCAAGAGTATTATCTTCCTACTGGATATTAAAATGATCTTAAAAAAATAACTTCTGGGCCAATGCTGTGGTGTAGTGGGTAAAGCCACAGACTGAAGAACTGGCATCCCATGTGGTCGCTAGTTTGAGTCCCAGGTGATCCACTTCCGATCCAGCTCTCTGCTATGGCCTTGTAAAGCAGTGGAAAATGGCACAAGTCCTTAGGCCCCTGCACCCACGTGGGAGACCTGTAGAAAACTTCCGACTTCTGTCTTTGGATCAGCACAGCTCCCTCTCTCTCTCTCTCTCTCTCTCTACCTATACCTCTCTGTAACTCTGACTTTAAAATAAATTAAAATACAATTTTTTAAAAATTAATTTCTATCCTGGTATGCAGGGATGGTTCAACATTCGCAAATCAATCAATGTGATTCACCACATTAACAGACTGCAGAAGAAAAACCATAGGATTATCTCAATAGATGCAGAGAAAGCATTCGATAAAATTCAACACCCTTTCATGATGCAAACTCTAAGCAAATTGGGTATAGAAGGAACATTCCTCAATATAATCAAAGCAATTTTTGAAAAACCCACGGCCAGCATCCTATTGAATGGGGAAAAGTTGGAAGCATTTCCACTGAAATCTGGCACCAGGCAGGGATGCCCACTCTCACCACTGCTATTTAACATAGTTCTGGAAGTTTTAGCCAGAGCCATCAGACAAGAAAAAGAAATTAAAGTAATACAAATTGAGAAGGAAGAAGTCAAACTATCCCTCTTTGCAGACGATATGATTCTGTACTTAGAGGATCCAAAGAACTCTACTAAGAGACTATTGGAACTCATAGAGGAGTTTGGCAAAGTGGCAGGATATAAAATCAATGCACAAAAATCAACAGCCTTTGTATACACAGACAATGCCATGGCTGAGAAAGAACTTCTAAGATCAATCCCATTCACAATAGCTACAAAAACAATCAAATACCATGGAATAAACTTAACCAAGGACGTTTAAGATCTCTATGATGAGAATTACAAAATCTTAAAGAAAGAAATAGAAGAGGATACCAAGAAATGGAAAAATCTTCCATGCTCATGGATTGGAAGAATCAATATCATCAAAATGTCCATTCTCCCAAAAGCAATTTATAGATTCAATGCAATCCCAATCAAGATACCAAAGACATTCTTCTCAGATCTAGAAAAAATGATGCTGAAATTCATATGGAGGCACAAGAGACCTCGAATAGCTAAAGCAATGTTGTACAACAAAAACAAAGCCAGAGGAATCACAATACCAGATTTCAGGACATACTACAGGGCAGTTGTTATCAAAAGAGCATGGTACTGGTGCAGAAACAGATGGATAGACCAATGGAACAGAATTGAAACACCAGAAATCAATCCAAACATCTACAGCCAACTTATATTTGATCAAGGATCTAAAACCAATTCCTGGAGCAAGGACAGTCTATTCAATAAATGGTGCTGGGAAAACTGGATTTCCACATGCAGAAGCATGAAGCAAGACCCCTACCTTACACCTTACACAAAAATCCATTCAACATGGATTAAAGACCTAAATCTATGACCTGACACCATCAAGTTATTAGAGAACATTGGAGAAACTCTTCAAGATATTGGCACAGGCAAAGAATTTCTGGAAAAGACCTGGGAGGCACAGGCAGTCAAAGCCAAAATCAACTATTGGGATTGCATCAAATTGAGAAGTTTCTGTACTTCAAAAGAAACAGTCAGGAGAGTGAAGAGACAACCGACAGAATGGGAAAAAATATTTGCAAACTATGCTACAGATGAAGGGTTAATAACCAGAATCTACAAAGAGATCAAGAAACTCCACAAAAACAAAACAGACAACCAACTTAAGAGATGGACCAAGGACCTCAATAAGACATTTTTCAAAAGAGGAAATCCAAATGGCCAACAGGCACATGAAAAAATGTTCAAGGTCACTAGCAATCAGGGAAATGCAAATCAAAAGCACAATGAGGTTTCACCTCACCCCAGTTAGAATGGCTCACATACACAAATCTACCAACAACAGATGCTGGCGAGGATGTGGGGAAAAAGGGACACTAACCCACTGTTGGTGGGAATGCAAACTGGTCAAGCCACTATGGAAGTCAGTCTGGAGATTCCTCAGAAACCTGAATATAACCCTACCATTCAACCCAACCATCCCACTCCTTGGAATTTACCCAAAAGAATTTAAATTGGCAAACAAACAAGCGGTCTGCACCCTAATGTTTATTGCAGCACAATTCACAATAGCCAAGACCTGGAACCAACCTAAATGCCCATCAACGGTAGACTGGATAAAGAAATTATGGGATATGTACTCTTTAGAATACTATACCGCAGTAAGAAACAACGAAATCCAGTCATTTGCAACAAAATGGAGGAATCTGGAGCACATCATGCTGAGTGAAATAAGCCAGTCCCAAAGGGACAAATACTATATGTTCTCCCTGTTCGGCGACAACTGACTGAACACCAAAAAGGAAACCTGTTGAAGTGAAATGGACACTATGAAAAATGGTGACTTGATCAGCATAGCCCTGACTGTTAATGAACAACTTAATTCATTATCCCTCTTAGTAGTTTATTTTTTTGGTCTGTTCTACTTAATATGACTGGTTTAATTCTGTAATTAATACACAGTTATTCTTAAGTGTTGAAATTTAACTGAAATGTGATCCCTGTTAAACATAAGAGTGGGAATAAGAGAGGGAAGAGATGTACAATTTGGGACATGCTCAGGCTGACTTGCCCCAAATGGTAGAGTTAGAAACATACCAGGGGACTCCAATTCAATCCCATCAAGGTGGCATGTACCAATGCCATCTCACCAGTCCAAGTGATCAATTTCAGTTCACAACTGATCATAATGAAAGGACTAATAGTCAAAGGAAGCACATAAACAAGTCTAGTACCTGCTAATACTAACTGATAGAATAAATAAAGGGGAGAGTGATCCAACATGGGAAGCGAGATACTCAGCAGACTCATAGAATGGTGGATGTCCTAAACAGCACTCTGGCCTCAGAATCAGCCCTAAAGGCATTCGGATCTGGCTGAAAAGCCCATGAGAGTATTTCAGGCATGGAAATCCAAGACACTCTGGGAAAAAAAAAAAAAAAAAAAAAAAAAAAAAAAACCTAAATGAAATATCTCTGTGAGTGAGATCCCAGTGGAAAGAACAGAGGTAACTTTCTCTGAATGGAGGAGAGAACCTCCCCTTTGACTATGACCTTGTCTAAACAAGATAAGAGTCGGAGAACTCAAGGGGCTTCCATAGCCTTGGAAACTCATGACTGGTGCATAGGGAGATTACTGATGCCATAAACAGGAGTGTCAATTTGTAAAGTCAACAACAGGAGTCACTGTGTACTTACTCCTCATGTAGGATCTCTGTCCTTAATGTGCTGTACATTGAGACTTAATGCTATAACGAGTACTCAAACAGTATATTTCACTTTATGTTTCTATGGGGGTACAAACTGTTGCAATCTTTACTTAATGTATACTAAACTGATCTTCTGTAAAAAAAAAAAAAGAAGAAGAAGAAGAAATTATCAATTCCCAACTTGACTCTCACTGGAATTAAACATGACAATAGGTCTGATCTGATTTCATTATCATTTAAAAAATTATCTATTATTCTTCACTGTATGTTTCTGTGTGGGAGCAAACTGTTGAAATCTTTACTTAATGTATGGTAAACTGATCTTCTGTATATAAAGAGAATAGAAAATGAATCTTGATATGATTGGAAGGGGAGAGGGAGTGGGAAAGGGGAGGGTTGCGGGTGGGAGGGACGTTATGGGGGGGAAGCCATTGTAATCCATAAGCCGTACTTTGGAAATTTATATTCATTAAATAAAAGTTAAAAAAATTAATTTCTATCATTGTCTTTTAATGAATATATTTTAATCATTTATTTTAACTCTGGGTTCTATTTTTCATTCCCAAAGACTTTATGTTTTAAAACAAAGCTTGGAGAAACTAAAGCTGACTGCTTATTGTAAACAAAATTCACTAGAAAACAGCCACATCAACTCATTTACATGTTTTCCCTTGCAGTTTTCACATTGCAGCAGCAGAGTTAAGTAGCTGTGACAAATACCTTATGGTCAGCTAAGCCTAAAATGTTTCTATACCAATTTCTGTTTTATAAAATCAATGATGATTTTTATTTTACAAGAAATTTACCACCCCCTTTGCCTTGAATTCCTGCTAATGTGTCATCAGCCTTTCTCTTTGGGATAAATTTTCTTTCTGCTTGTATCATAACTTTGAAATTTCCCTTAATTCAGTTTTAGAGGTAGTACATTATTTTATCTAACTTTAATTTTACTGAAAATGCCTATGGTTCAAATTTATCATTTAAAATCATTTTGATTGAATATAGAACTTTAGTTTGGCATTTTGTCCTTTCAACTGTTTAAGCTGTCATCTTGCTGCTTTGTGGCATTAATTGCTACTCTTGAGAGATCAGCTGTCAGTCTAAAAAAAAAAAAAAAGCTTTAAACATAATCTGTGTTTTCCCTGCCTCCACCTTATGCTTTTAAATTTCTGTGTTTGCCTTTGTATAACTGCATAGCAATATAAAGTGACTATTTATAAACCAAAATTAAATGCTGAATTTCTCCAGTTGTCAATAAGTGAGTTTTGTCATCGTACACTGAGTAAACAAATTACCACAAACTAATTACCTCTAATAGACATACATTTCTCAGTTTCTGTAGGTTAAGTGCCTGGAAATGGCATAGCTGGGCCCTCTGATTACTGTCTGACAAGAGTGAAATGAAGGCATTGAATGTCACTCTTTCTTTCTGGATACAATGGACAGCAACTTGCTTCCAAGATCATTCTGGTTACTTCAGAATTCAGTGTCTTGCAGCAATAGCGGGGAGGTCCAGGTTACTCACTGACTGGTAATCCTGTCTGTGCTCTTAGCTTCCTACGGCTAGGCTACCCACGTCCTTTCTCGTGTGGCCCTGTCTTTCCTCAAGCCAGCAATGGAGTCTACATGCTTCAGATTCTCTACTCACTTATCTTAATTTATATTTTTTTTTCAAGAACTTAGGGCTAGCAGAACAATTCATTCATTTCTGTAGTATGCAGCAACAGAAAAATTAACTGCCATGTTTACTGTTTCCTTTTATTATATTGCTCAACTTAAGATAGTATTTTAGAAAAACTGATTTTAGGTACAGGAAGCCAGCTTGTTCCATAACTATCCCAGGGTGGATGTTTATGTCTTATATGTTATGATACTGATTAGAAACAATGAATATCAAGATTAAGCAAATTTTGAGCTATCTTTTTGTGAATGTGTATTATATTTCTTTAATACAAGGTACTGAACACTGTCTATATGTAGTTAAGCAAGTCTCTTAAAGGACAGTGTTAACTGTTACTATAGCTCAATCTTTATTTCCTTTAGAAAGAATTTCTGCCTCTCATTTTGTCAGAATCAACCAAAATACAGATTTCAATCCAATACTGGCCCCACAAGACAAAAATCATTGACATGATACAACATAGTAGACAGGATTATCAGTTCATACACTGTATTCTGTCCCACACACAATCCCACATGCATGAGTCTTTCATGGATGCAGTAATTATTCCTATTAGAAACAAATTGTTGCTTGATTTGGAGTTTGGTCACTTTTTTTTTTTTTAATTTATTTGACAGATGGAGTTACCAAGTGAGGGAGAGAGACAGAGAGAAAGGTCTTCTTTCTATTGGTTCACCCCCAAAATGGCCACTACAGCTGGAGTTATCTTCCTGGTCTCCCATGAGGGTGCAGGCGCCCAAGTACTTGGGCCATCCTCCACTGCCTTCCCGGGGCCACAGCAGAGAGCTGGACTGGAAGAGGAGTGATTGGAACTAGAACCCGGTGCCCATATGGGATGCCGGCTCCACAGGTGAAGAATTAACCAAGTGAACCACGGTGCCAGCCTCCAAGTTTGGTCACTTTTACCCACTAAATGTGATGAAAGTTAATATGTGCCAATTTTGAGTTAAGCTTTATGACACAGCACCTAATTCCACCTTCCTTCTTGAACTTCTATAATCATTATAAGGAGAACATGCTATCTACCTAGTCCAAGCACAATGACGTACAAAACCAGTCTGAACACAATCTGTAGCTTGGAGTCAAGGATCACTAATTGGAGCCTAGATCAGATTTATCTTAAGTGACTCTCTCATCCATGGGGAAGAATATTAATGTGAGAGTAATTTTAGTATATTACTCAAATTTTACCTGCCAGAAATATCTTATTTTAAAACCATTTCCATTTCTTTGGCCGGTGCCACTACTCAATAGGCTAATCCTCCGCCTGCAGTGCTGGCTCACTGAGTTCTAGTCCCAGTTGCTCCTCTTCCAGTCCAGCTCTCTGCTGTGGCCCAGGAGTGCAGTGGATAATGGCCCAAGTGCTTGGGCCCTGCACCTGCATGGGAGACCAGGAGAGGCACCTGGCTCCTGGCTTCGGATAAGCCCGGTGTGCCGGCCGCAGCGGCCATTGTGGGGTGAACCAACGGAAAAGGAAGACCTTTCTCTCTCTCTCTCTTTATCACTGTCAACTCTGTCTGTCAATAAATAAATAAATAAATAAATAAATAAAATAAAAATAAAAAACATTTCTTTGAACTGTAGAGCATATATGGCGAATATATATGTATATTCTTAATACCTTTACTTGCTTCTCTAAAATATATTTTGAACATTCGGTAAACTTTTATAACAAGACCACAAATATCAGCTTCTATTTGCTTTGTCTTTAAAGGCAGATTTACAGAAAGAGGATATAGGAGAAACAGAATAAGAGAGAAATCTTTCATTTGCTGATTCACCCCACCCCTCAAGTAGCTGCAACAGCCGGGTCTAGGCCAGCCTGAAACCATGAGCCAGGAATTCCATCCTGGTGTCTCATATGGATGTCAGGGGCCCAAGCACTTGGTCCATCTTCTACTACCTTCTCAGGCTCATTAGCTGGAAATTGGATTGGAAGTGAGGTAGCTGGGACTTGAACTGGCTGCCCTCACAACAGCTACTACTGCACCACAATATCACCTCCATTTTCTATTTTCTGACCTTTAGCAATTTCATGAATATTGTAATCTGGTTCTTAAACCACTGAGTAGCAAATATCTTCCCATATTAATGCATGAAATATCTTGCTTTTAAAAAATGTTCCCATTTCTCCGTGCACTTGTTCCATTTTTCTAAAAAGATCTGGCTCTCTGAGTTAGTCTTCTGTTGCTTTTCATACATTTTATTAAACATTGAAAAGAAATTAAGATATTATTCATTAGGTTATATTTATTCTAGTAATAGATTCAAGTCAGTTTTAAAATTAATATTTTTTTCATTTCTTATATATTAATTCATTAATTTCTAAAGCAGCTTAACAATCAAATAATGGCTTAGGAAATAATGTGAAGAACCTCTTTGTTGTCTTGCTTTGCTTCATAGCTTCCAGAAAATATGCGATATATCATATATACCCACTGGGCATTTATCCAATCTGCTGGTGTCTTTATGAAAGGAAATTGGACACAGAGAGAAGGAGGGATCATGATCACATATGCATAAAGGACAACGTGAAGAAGCATCAAAAAGGCAGCCATCTGTCAATCAAGGGGAGAGGTCTAAAATAAATTCTACCCTAAGTAGAATCAGAGAAAACCAATTCTGTCAAAATTTTGATCTTACATTTTGAGCCTCCAAAACTGTGAGAGATAAGTTTGTGTAGTTTCAGATAATGAGTTTGTGTAGTTTGAGCTATCCAGTCTGTGGTATCTTGTTGTGGAAGTTCTATTAAACTGACATGGTTACATTAAAAAACAAAAATGATTTGAGTGTGTGATGGATTTTTTCCCATTCTCAATTCAGTAATTTCAGGATCTGTGAGAAAGTTAACACAGCAGATATTTTTCTCAGTACTTTAAGCAGAAAGTATTGACATCTGATCAACCCCAGGGAACATAGCCCTTGGAAAAGTATTTGTGTAATTTAATTGATTAAATCTTTCACATAAGTGAAATGAACTGGGGCCTGATAGCTATCAGTGTTACCTTAAACAAGCCTTCATTGACAATAAGTACCTAGTTTCATGGTTAGAGTACTGAGTAGTGGGTACTATGGCCAATTGCCCAATAGAACGTGTCTGTGGAAACCCCTTCAAAAATACCTGAACTTCCAGACATGAGTAGCCTTCACTGGGAAAAAGTATGTAATGTGACTACTTCAATTAGATGTTGAGAGAGAAAGAGAACACTTATGAAGCATGTATAGGGATTCGGGTCTCTATGCCTGTACTCCCTGGTTTCTATTAAGGCTAGAGGGAATAGTCCATGCACAAAGCCGCTTTTCTCTCTCACCAATTGCAAATTCAGGAAGTTCTCAAAATCACACTTAGCTTTTATAATTCACTAGAATGACTCACAGAAGACACCAGAAGATATTATACTCACAGTTACAGTTTCTTATAGCTGAAAGAGAGAGATTAAAATCAGCTTAAGGAAGAAGTGCATTTGGACAGAATCCAGGATGAAACAAAACATGGATCTTCTAGCAGTTCTCTCAGTATGGAAACAGGAGAGTCTCACTGCCCTGGTACGGATGTGTGATAATATAGAGAGAGTATTATTGCCCACTAAGAAAACTCACCCAACGCTATATGACTCCCCTCCATATCACAGTGTTGATTTTTTAGGCATCATTATTCCCTATTCTGAATCCTATCTACCATGGCAACATAAATTATCTTGTTAGACTATTTAGAGTGATCTCAGGTCCCTAGGTAAAGAAATACAGTCAATATTTGAAAGGATGGCTACTTCCAGAAAAATAAGGAAACATCCATACCTATTTTAGTATAGGAATAAATGCTTTTTTATACATTGCCCTTGCATGTACTTTTTCTGTTTTTGTCTTTTTTACATACATATATAAAACAATGAGTAAAATCTGCTTAACCTGCTATTGAGTCCAGAATTATGTGCAATTAGTTGACTTCTGAGTGTATTGAAAAAATTTTATTAAAATTTTTTTTTGACAGTCAGAGTTTGACAGTGAGAGAGAGAGACAGAGAGAGAAAGGTCTTCCTTCTGTTGCTTCAACCCCCAAATGGCCGCTACGGCCAGCACGCTGCACTGATCTGAAGCCAGGAGCCAGGCGCTTCCTCCTGGTCTCCCATGCAGGTGCAGGGCCCAAGCACTTGGGCCATCCTCCACTGCCTTCCCTGGGCCACAGCAGAGAGCTGGACTGGAAGAGGAGCAACCGGGACAGAATCTGGCGCCCCAACCGGGACTAGAACCACGGTGCTGGCCTTATTAAAATCTTTAAGTGGCATTTATGGAAACATCAAAAGGCTGCCCAGAGCAAAATTCAAAGAAAATATAGTTGCCCACCGGTAGGGTGTGCATGTGGCAATGAAACCCCAGCTATTACTATATTCATGTCCTATATCCACTGTGGAGATCATCTTCTCTGAGATTATGACCTTTCTAGAACAAACCAGATTGCTTGAGCAAGGTGGGGACCTAAAGGACCAGCCATTTCAATTCTTGTGAAATAGATCTGCAGGACAGTTTTCACCTGCAAGCTTCCCCCAGAATCACTATGTATGAGGCACTACACAGTTCACCATGAAGTTATGTGAGACCTGCATTGCCAGCGATATATTCCTAAATGTAATCCTGATTCCTATGTATTCCTTTCACAGATATTGGAACCTCAAAATGTCAAAACTCTATTCAGCCTGGGTTTTCTTATAACTCAATATTAAAAGTCCCAGGAATTACCAGGGAAGACAGGTGACAAAATGTAGTTAAAGGGTATCATTCACTGCTCAGCAGGCAATGACAACCACATCATTGTTAAGTGAGCACAGACAGATCACCCTCCACAACAGAAATCCTGTTGTTAACACTTCAACTCATCATAATTGACTGAAGACTACAGCCAATAACTAAGCCACAGAAATTAGTAGTCAACAGTAGCTGAATTTCAAACACCCAAGTAAGACAGGAGTTATGCTGCAATAATAACCTTGACTAGAAAGAAAGGTGAAACCTTCACACATCAAATACAGGCATCTGAATGGAAATTTGTAAAAATTTCTGATTAGCTAATCTCTAAATCTTCTAGATTTGTGGAAAAAGTTATTTCTATTACTTTGGTATAGAAAATGCAGTGATTTCTCTCCAATAAGAAAAGCATTCCTTTCTCAACATGTATCCATATCATTTCCTGACTACTGAAACTATGTCCAGTGTTAAGTGGAAGCTCACTCCATATTGGGATGTATTGTATCTATAGGCCCAGAAAAGCACTATACACAAGGGAACTGAACACATATCCACTGGAAAATTACATATAACTTTGGATTCTGAGAGTACTGGGTCAAAAAGTAGGGGTTTGATGAAGCATACATTTGTTAGAATTGGGCCACCCAAGCATAATGTATAATATTTAACATAGTAAGACCCCAAGGAGATGAAATAAGCTTGCCATTATAATTGACCTAGAAAGCAAGGGGGAAAGAATGGGTTAAGGTGAACTATGTTAAGGTGTTCAAATTGTAGTTATAGGCATTTAGATATTAGGATTATGAATAAACAGGCAACCTGAAACTAGCTTCTCTAAGTAACTGCCACTAGATGACTAAGTTCCTCAGGAAGGACCCAAAACCCATGATGTATAGGGCAACACAGGGCTATCATATTTAAAGAAGCATCAGCATCACTAAAAAGTTTAATAGCGGCTCAATTCTGTAGGTCATGTTGATGATAGACTGCTATAGAACTAGATTCACTGAAATAAATAGATGAGTAGCATCATAAAACCACGGGGTCAAGTGGTAATATTAACTACAGAAGCTACAGTAATGCAATAATTCTAATGGTTGACAAGTTCAAAGTGATAGAATGGAGGTGGGTTGGAGGAGGTCCAAGTACAATTATAGAGATGGGTATAAGAATATAGCATCTCTACAGACAAAATACATGGATACTCACTAAAAAGGAAAGTCAGTTTATGTGTGCACAGTTGATAAAAGATAGATTATAGAGAAACCTGAATGATAAAGACATAGGTGACACACTGTCTCAGATATAATATTCTGTGAATATAAGGCTTATGATTCCAGCCAGATTTTGCACTGAATCAAAGACCTTTATACATGTGTCTGAGAATCAAAGAGCAGAAGTTAACCAAAGCTACACTAACCTCTACAACCTTTTGGAATCCTGGAAGTCAATGCTATTATAACTTCACTGCTTTCATCTTTGGATCAAGCAGATCCAGAAACTGGAAGCGAGATCATTACAGTGTTCTGAGGGCTGAGTTGAGGATAAATAACATTGTGTTAATTGAGGATAATAGTTGAGGTAATTGAGGATAAAAATTGAGGATAATATTTGATAATAATAGCATTGAGTGAACCTAAACTGAAAATGGTTTCTCTTAATTCTGATTGATACCTTGGAAGGAAAGGTTAGCAACAAATTTGCAACTCAGAATAACCTAAGGAAGCTTTGGCTTATCTCAAACACCTTTGTTAACAATGTTAACTTTTAACTAGCTTGTTTTTTATTTATTAATTTTTCTTTTTTTATTTAAAGAAGAGCATGAACACAGTCCCCCACTACCACAAATTATGCAGTTGAGTTTCCCGCATTTGGGGAAATCGCAAGAGTCAGCACACCCGGAGTGTAATGGATGAACCTCGCCCTGGGAAAACCACCTTTGTGACCATGGTATCTCCCCTTCCAGGTAAGTATATTAACTAACTTGTTAATTACAAGTTAAAATTGTTAGACAATAAATCATCTAATTAATATGTTAGAAGATTCAAATATGTGTAATCAGAAATAAACATTGTAAAAAACAGAGAAGTGCTTACAAATGCCACTTAAATCTCCAATATACAGTTCTGGAGACTAGAAGTCTGATATCAAGTTGTTGGCAGCAATTACTTGTTCTGAAGCTGTGAGGGAAAATATTGTTTTTGTCTTCTGTGCTGGATTTATAAATGACAGTCTTTACCTTCACCTGGATAATTTTCTGCATGTGTCTGTGAACAAGTTTTCCCATTTGGTAAGGAAATCAGTCATTTAGATATTCAATGATCAGATATCTAAATAAGGTATGTTAGGATATACTGGTGAATAGGATTCCAACACATGAATTTGGAACATAACTGGAGGTTCAACACTTGCATAGCATGGCGATTAACACTGATTTCATTTTCATGCTTAGGATATTGAAAAAATGATAAAGGGTTGATAACCAGAATCTACAAAGAAATCAAGAAACTCCACAACATCAAAACAAACAACCCACTTAAGAGATGGGCCAAGGACCTCAATAGACATTTCTCAAAAGAGGAAATCCAAATGGCCAACAGACACATGAAAAAATGTTCAAGGTCACTAGCAATCAGGGAAATGCAAATCAAAACCACAATGAGGTTTCACCTCACCCCAGTTAGAATGGCTCACATTCAGCAATCTACCAGCAATAGATGCTGGCGAGGATGTGGTGAAAAAGGGACACTAACCCACTGTTGATGGGAATGCAAACTGGTTAAGCCACTATGGAATTCAGTCTGGAGATTCCTCAGAAACCTGAATATAACCCTACCATTAGACCCAGCCATCCCACTCCTTGGAATTTACCCAGAAGAAATGAAATTGGCAAACAAAAAAGCAGCCTGCACATTAATGTTTATTGCAGCTCAATTCACAATAGCTAAGACCTTGAACCAACCCAAATGCCCATCAACAGTAGACTGGATAAAGAAATTATGGAACATGTACTCTATAGAATACTATACAGCAATCAAAAAAAAATGAAACCCGGTCATCATGCTGAGTGAATTAAGCATGTCCCAAAGGGACAAATATCATATGTTCTCCCTGATCGGTGACAACTACCTGAGCACCAAAGGGGAAACCTATTGAAGTGAAATGGACACTATGAGAAACAATGACTTGATTAGCTCTTGTCCTGACTGTTGATGAGCAACTTAATACATTATCCCTCTTAGTATTTTTTTTGTTTGTTCTACTTAATACTTTTGGTTGAATACTGTAATCAATACACAGTTATTTTTAAGTGCTGAAACTTAACTGAAAAGTGATTGTTGTTAAATATAAGAGTGGGAATAAGAGAGGGAAGAGATGTGCAATTCGGGACATGCTCAAGCTGACTTACCTCAAACGGCAGAGTTAAAAACATACCAGGGGATTCCAATTCAATCCCATCAAGGTGGCATGTACCAATGCCATCTCACTAGTCCCAGTGATCAATTTCTTTCACAATTGATCATAATGATAGGACTAAAAACCAAAGGGAGCACATAAACAAGAATAGTGTCTGCAAATACTAGCTGATAGAATAAAAAAGGGAGAGAAGGATCCAACATGGGAAGTGAGATACACAGCAGACCCATAGAATGGCAGATATCCTAAACAGCACTCTGGCCTCAGAATCAGCCCTTAAGGCATGCGGATCTGGCTGAAAAGCCAATGAGAGTATTTCAGGCATGGAAAGCCAAAACACTCTGGCAAAAAAAAAAAAAGACCTAAATGAAAGATCTCTATGAGTGAGATCCCAGTGGAAAGAATGGGTCATCAAAGAAGGAGGTACCTTTCTCTGAAGGGAGGAGAGAACTTCCCCTTTGACTACAACCTTGTCTAAATATGATCAGAGTTGGTGAACTCAAAAGGCTTCCATAGCCTTGGCAACTCATGACAAGAGCCTAGGATGATGACTGATGCCATAAACAAGAGTGTCAATTAGTTAAGTCAACAACAGGAGTCACTGTGCACTTACTCCTCATGTAGGATCTCTGTCCTTAATGTGCTGTACATTGTGATTTAATGCTATAACTAGTACTGAAACAGTATTTTTCACTTTGTGTTTCTATGTGGGTGGAAACTGTTGAAATCTTTACTTAATATATGCTAAACTGCTCTTCTGTATATAAAGAGAATTGAAAATGAATCTTGATGTGAATGGAAGGGGAGAGGGAGTGGAAAAGGGGAGGGTTGCGCGTGGGAGGGACGTTATGGGGGGGGGGGAGCCACTGTAATCCATAAGCTGTACTTTGGAAATTTATATTCATTAAATAAATTTAAAGAAAATAAAAAAGAATATTGGAAAATAAGATTAATAATTTTTGTCTTTAAAATTGTTTACATATACTATCCCTACATATTCCTTTCTACAGGTTGTTTTTGATACAGTTTGCTAGATATGCATTTCATTAGCTTACCATTTCTTTTCCTCATCTCATGAATGCTTTCTTGTTAATCAAAATTTTCTATGTGCTTTTTGGGCAGCTAAATTATTCTGAGCCATGAATGTGCTAACACAATAGTTAATGCTATTTTATTGAACAATTAGAATCGTAGACAATTCTGTTTAACTATATTCAGCTCAAATTTCACTTCAAGTACTGCAGTGCAACATATGTGTGTGTGACTGATTGACCTGTGTTGTTTTCTTTTCAAGCATCTATGAAAAGAGAAGTGTATTTTCATGTTTTAGAATTTATAAGATGTATTAATATTGGTCAAATGCATTTTCTTCATTTTAACATAAATTTGTAGTGTAGAAAACTCTAGCCTACCTCCACTGTGTTTATTCAGAAATAAATAAGTGCTTCAACTTCTTGCAAGTCAGAAATGTTTTCCTCATTGAACCCATCCAATAAACCTCATGGATGCAAAAATGCTATGGATAACTGTACATTCAGAAAGAACAGAGAATGATGCTTTAGAACTACTTCTGAGAGTTCTTTGTATTGTTATAGTGAA
Organism: Oryctolagus cuniculus; assembly: GCF_964237555.1. Taxonomy (NCBI): domain Eukaryota; kingdom Metazoa; phylum Chordata; class Mammalia; order Lagomorpha; family Leporidae; genus Oryctolagus; species Oryctolagus cuniculus. Next base: position 40,859,817 of record NC_091435.1, read on the forward strand.
GTTTATGCTGATTATGAGCAATTCTTTTTTCTTATATAACCTTAACTATTCAGTTGTGGAGGTCATAAAATATATTCTAAGTTGTATTCTGAAGGAAGAATTGTCATTCAAAGGGAAGGAATGAACATAATTTCTTACTGCGATTGAGAAAGCTTTTGCAATGTTGGCATTTATTGCACTCATTTACATACACTATGAAGCTTTACAAACACATAGGAGTTGGTAAAACCACTACAATAACATATTCCCCAAATCATTGGTAAGTAGAGTATATTAAATTGTCTTTATAAGTGTGTATTTTGTGTCTTTTTCTTGTAATTTAAACTAAAACTATGGTATGAGTTTATATTAATGATTAAAATGATTAATGTGGATTGGTTTAATATCCAATCTTTGATTGTGAGAGCATATAGTTGCTCATTTTTACTTGCTCTTGAAGCACCAATTTATAAAATAATCAACAAATCTAGTACATATAAGCCTAATAAACAGCCAATGAAACAAATATAAAAAAGAATATGTTTTATTTTAAATTATAAACTATAGAAAGATAAAATTTCATATATTCTTATCTTGAAGCTGCTTGGAAAATCTGTTCCATAAGCCTCCATGTCTTCCCGTGCTTTTTAAGCAGAACTTTCAAGCTTTCAAGTGCTACAAATAATAGGAAATATAAAAAAAAAAAAAAAAAAAACCTTAAAATATTTTTAAGAAACACAAAGTGGATAGTGGTGGTAATGGTTTTAATATCAACAAAGTTAATACTATATCAATATTTATATGATATCCATTTTTTAAAATGACTAATTCACACATAATTTAATTATGCTCTGCCATATGTCTAAGTACACCCTGATTCATTGCTCAAGAAAGTTTAGAATAGGAACTTGGAAATTCCAGTTATGGCCACTGTAATAGTGAAAGTAGTGAGCTTTATTCCAGAAAAAGACAAGAATCTGGCTAACTGTGTCTGCTCATTTCAGGAAAATTGGACTGACTTAATGTTCAGTTCAGAGTCATTTCAACCATTCTTGTTTAGTGTTACCACCTCCCTAGAAATCAGAAGATTAAATGTGCTCAAATAAACAGTCTCAGAAAAATAAATATCTCCAGCATTTAAACAAAAAAGTGAATGACCAATTAACTTATGATCTTGGAGTTTCAGGCTCCTGGCTTCAGCATGGGCCAGCCGTGAGTCTTACAGTCATTTGAGAAGTGAACCAGATACTGAAAGATATATTTCTTTTATTTTAGGTGTTATAAAAATAAGATTAAATTCACAAGTCATTTAATGCTGATTCCTTTAACATCTTTCTTTAAAATTTTATTTCAGTTACACAAAACTCATGTATTTCATATATACAGATTTAGGAAAATATTGACTCTCTGCTCCTAACCTACCTCCCGCCCATGCTGCAATCCTTCCTCCTCCTCCTCTCACATTCCCGCTCTTAATTTTTACAAAGATCTATTTTCACTTTACTTAATGATCGGATAGTTAAGCCTACACTTATAAGAGTTCAACAAATAATATGAAATAAAAAAAAAAAAAAAAAACAAAAACACACTGTTCCTCGATGGAAGAGACAAGGGCTAAAAACAATCATTGAATCTTGAAATGTTTATATCACTCCAATACATTATATTTCAGGTACTCTGTTAGTTACCTTGAATCAGAGAAAACATATGATATCTGTATTTTTGGGACTAGCTTATTTCACTATGTATATTGGTTTCCAATGTGTCCATCGTGTTTCAAAATATAATATTTCAATTTTTTTACAGGTGTGTAGTATTCTATAGTGTATATATACTATGATTTCTTTATCTAGTCAACAGTTAACGGACACCTGGGTTGATTCCATATCTTAGGTATTGTGCGTTTTACTGCAATGAACATGGGGGTACTGATAACTCTTTCATACACTTATTTCTATTGGTTTAAGTAAATTCCCAGGAGTGGAATGGCTGGTTAATATGGTATTCAGATTTCTCAAGTATCTCCAATACTGTTTTCCACAAGGCTGAACCAGTTCACATTCTCACCAACAGTGGACCAGTATAACTTCCCCACAACCTTGCCAGAATTTGTCACTTGTAGATTTCTGTAGGAGAACCATTCTAACTGGAGTGAGGTGAAAGCTCACCATGATTTTTCTTTGCATTTCCCTAATGACTAGAGATGCTGAGCATTTTCTCAAATGTCTATTGGCCATTTGAACTTTCTCTCTTGAAAAATGCTGTTCAACTCTGCCCATTTCTTAACTGCGTTGGCTGTCTTATTATTGAATTTCTTGAGCTCTTTATAGATTCTGGATGTTAAACTTTTATCAGTTGCATATATTTTACCCATGCTATTGGTTGTCTCGTCAGTTTGCTGAGTGTTTCTTTTGCAGTGCAGACGCTTCTCAGCTTCATGTAACCCCATTTATCAATTTTGGATTTGATTGCCTGTGGTTATAAGGTCTTTGCCAAGAAGTCTTTGCCTATGGCAATGTCTTGCATGGTTTCCTCAATGTTCTCTAATCATTTGAGTGTATCGGGTCATAGACTTAGGTCTTTGATACATTTTGAGAGGAATTTTGTGTAAGGTGTAAGGTATGGGTCTAGTTTCATACTTCTGCATGTAGAGATACAGTTTCCCCAGCACAATTTGTTAAAGAGACTGTCATTCTTCCAGGGATCATTTTGTTCCTTTATCAAAGATAAGTTGGTTTTAGTTGCATAAATTGATTTCTGGACTTTCTATTATGTTCCATTCATCTACAAGTCTGTTTTTGTGCCAGTACCAGGCTGTTTCAATTATAACTGCCCTGTAGTATGTCTTTAAGTCAGATATTTTGATGTCTCTGGCTTGTTTTTGTTGTATAAGATGGCTTTAGAGACTCGGGTTCTCCTGTGTTTCCATATAAATTTTAGCATCATATTTTCTAGTTCTGAGAATTGCTTTTGGTAGTATGGACATTTTGATGGTGTTGATTTTTCCAATCCATGAACATGGAGGATTGTTTTCCATTTTTTTTTCTTTTTATTTTATTTTATTTAATGAACATAAATTTCCGAAGTACAGCTTATGGATTACAATAGCTCCCCCCCCCCCCCCCCGGAACTTCCCTCCCACCCACAACACTCCCTCTCCCCTTCCATTCACATCAGGATTAATTTTCAATTATCTTTATATACAGAAGATCAATTTAGCATATATTAAGTAAAGATTTCAACAGTTTGCACCCACACAGAAACACAAAGTGTAAAATACTATTTGAGTACTAGTTATAGCATTAATTAAACACCTAGGAGTAATTGTGTATTAATTACAGAGTTCAACCAATAGTTGTTTTTTTTTTTTTTTTTTTTTTTTTTTTTTTTTTTTTTTTTTAACAGGCAGAGTGGATAGTGAGAGAGAGAGAGACAGAGAGAGAAAGGTCTTCCTTTTTGCCGTTGGTTCACCCTCCAATGGCCGCCACAGCTGGTGTGCTGCGGCTGGCGCACACGCTGATCCGAAGGCAGGAGCCAGGTGCTTCTCCTGGTCTCCCATGGCGTGCAGGGCCCAAGCACTTGGGCCATCCTCCACTGCACTCCTGGGCCACAGCAGAGAGCTGGCCTGGAAGAGGGGCAACCGGGACAGAATCTGGTGCCCCGACCGGGCCTAGAACCCGATGTGCCGGCGCCGCTAGGCGGAGGATTAGCCTAGTGAGCCGCGGTGTCGGCCTCAACCAATAGTTTTAAGTAGAACATAAAAAATACTAAAAGGGTAAAGTATTAAGTTCTTTTTTTTTCTTTTTTTGTTTGTTATATAATTTTTTTATTTAATAAATGTGAATTTAGGGAGTCTTGACTGAAGGCGGGGCTCTCCGCAGCTCACCCGAGCTCAGGGTGCCCAGCGGCAGTGGCTATGTTTGTTTCCGACTTTCGCAGGGAGTTCTATGAGCTGGTCCAGAGCCAGCCTGCCTTCTCCCTTCTCCCAACCCCCGGCAGAGGGTCCTTCTCTTCGTAGCCTCGGACGTGGACGCCCTGTGCGCTTGCAAGATCCTCCAGGCCCTGTTCCAGTGCGATCACGTGCAGTACACGCTGGTCCCGGTCTCTGGGTGGCAAGAACTCGAAACTGCATTCCTTCAGCACAAAGAGCAGTTCCGTTATTTTATTCTCATAAACTGCGGAGCTAACGTAGACCTGCTGGACATCCTGCAGCCTGACGAGGACTCTGTGTTCTTCGTGTGCGACACCCACAGACCCGTGAATGTGGTGAATGTGTACAACAACACCCAGATCAAATTACTTGTCAAACAAGAGGACGACCTGGAGGTTCCTGCCTACGACGAAATCTTTTGGGATGAAAAAGAGGACGAAGAGCATTCGGGAAGTGACAGTGAAGACGATGATGGGTCAGAGCCTTCCAGGAAGTGCACACGGTTAGAGGAGGCGATATTGGAGCGGACCCTGAAGAGGAGGCAGCGGAGAGAACGGGAGTCCCGGAGGAGAGACATCCTCTTTGACTACGAGCAGTACGAGTATCACGGGACTTCAGCCATGGTGATGTTTGACCTGGCGCGGATGATGTCCAAAGACCTGAACGACATGTTGTGGTGGTCCATCGTGGGACTCACGGACCAGTGGGTGCAGGACAAGATCACTCAAATGAAGTACGTGACGGACGTTGGCGTCCTGCAGCGCCACGTGTCCCGGCACAACCACCAAAACGAAGACGAGGAGAATACCCTCTCTGTGGACTGCACACGCATCTCCTTCGAGTACGACCTCCGCCTGGCACTCTACCAGCACTGGTCCCTGCACGACAGCCTGTGCAACACGAGCTACACCGCAGCCAGGTTCAAGCTCCGGTCTGTGCACGGGCAGAAGAAGCTGCGTTCCTCGCAGACATGGGTCTTCCTCTGAAGCAGGTGAAGCAGAAGTTTCAGTCCATGGACGTCTCCTTGAAGGAGAACCTGGGGGAAATGATCGAGGACTCTGCCAATAAATTTGGGATGAAGGATATGCATGTGCAGACCTTCAGCATCCATTTTGGATTCAAGCACAAGTTTCTGGCCAGCGACGTGGTCTTTGCCACCATGTCACTGATGGAGAACCCTGAGAGGGACGGCTCAGGGACGGATCACTTCATCCAGGCACTGGACAGTCTCTCCAGGAGTAACCTGGACAAACTGTACCATGGCCTGGAACTGGCCAAGAAGCAGCTAAGTGCCACCCAGCAGACAATCGCCAGCTGCCTCTGCACCAACCTCGTCATCTCCCAGGGACCCTTCCTCTACTGCTCGCTCATGGAGGGCACTCCGGATGTCATGCTATTCTCCAAGCCTGCATCCCTGAGCCTGCTCAGCAGACACTTGCTCAAGTCCTTTTTTTTTTTTTTAATTTTTCCCTTTTTTTAAACTTTTATTTAATGAATATAAATTTCCAAAGTATGGCTTATGGATTACAATGACTCCCCCCCAATAACGTCCCTCCAACCCGCAACCCTCCCCTTATCCACTCCCTCTCCCCTTCCATTCACATCAAGATTCATTTTCGATTCTCTTTATATACAGAAGATCAGTTTAGCATACATTAAGTAAAGATTTCAACTGTTTGCTCCCACACAGAAACATAAAGTGAAAAATACTGTTTGAGTACTAGTTATGGCATTAAATCTCAATGTACAGCACACTAAGGACAAAGATCATATATGAGGAGTAAGTGCACAGTGACTCCTGTTGTTGACGTAACCAATTGACACTCTTGTTTATGGCCTCAGTAATCACCCTAGGCTCTTGCCATGAGCTGCCAAGGCTATGGAAGCCCCCTGAGTTCACTGACTCTGATCATTTTTAGACAGGCCATGGTCAAAGTGGAAGTCCTCTCCTCCCTTCAGAGAAAGGTACCTCCTTCTTCGATGACCCATTCTTTCCACTGGGATCTCACTCATGGAGATCTTTTATTTTGGTTTTTTTTTTCCCCCAGAGTTTCTTGCCTTTCCATGCCTGAAATACTCTCATGGGCATTTCAGCCGGATCCGCATGCTGGATAGACCAATGGAACAGAATTGAAACACCAGAAATCAATCCCAACATCTACAGCCAACTCATATTTGATCAAGGGTCCAAAACCAATCCCTGGAGTAAGGACACTCTATTCAATAAATGGTGCTGGGAAAATTGGATTTTCACGTGCAGAATCATGAAGCAATACCCCTACCTTTCACCTTACACAAAAATCCACTCAACATGGATTAAAGACTTAAATCTACGACCTGACACCATCAAATTATTAGAGGGCATTGGAAAAACCCTGCAAGATATAGGAACCAGCAATGACTTCTTGGAAAACACCCCAGAAGCACAGGCAGTCAACACCAAATTAACATTTGGGATTGCATCAAATTGAGAAGTTTCTGTACTGCAAAAGAAACAGTCAGGAAAGTGAAGAGACAACCAAGAGAATGGGAAAATATATTTGCAATCTATGCAACTGATAAAGAGTTGATAACCAGAATCTACAAAGAAATCAAGAAACTCCACAAAAACAAAACAAACAACCCACTTACGAGATGGGCCAAGGACCTCAATAGACATTTTTCAAAAGAGGAAATCCAAATGGCCAACAGGCACATGAAAAAATGTTCAAGGTCACTAGCAATCAGGGAAATGCAAATCAAAACCACAATGAGGTTTCACCTCACCCCAGTTAGAATGGCTCACATTCAGAAATCTACTGACAATAGATGCTGGAGAGGATGTGGAGAAAAAGGGACACTAACCCACTGTTGGTGGGAATGCAAACTGGTTAAGCCACTATGGAAGTCAGTCTGGAGATTTCTCAGAAACCTGAATATAACCCTACCATGCAACCCAGCCATCCCACTCCTTGGAATTTACCCAAAGGAAATTAAATTGGCAAACAAAAAAGGAGTCTGCACCTTCATGTTTATTGCAGCTCAATTCACAATAGCTAAGACCTGGAAACAACCCAAATGCCCGTCAACAGTAGACTGGATAAAGAAATTATGGGACATGTACTCTATAGAATACTATACAGCAGTCAAAAACAACGAAATCCAGTCATTTGCAACAAGATGGAGGAATTTGGAAAACATCATGCTGAGTGAATTAAGCCAGTCCCAAAGGGACAAATATCATATGTTCTCCCTGATTGGCAACAACTAACTGAGCACCAAAGGGGAAACTTGTTGAAGTGAAATGGACATATGAAAAACAGTGACTTGATCAGCTCTTGTCCTGATGGTTGATGTACAATGTAATACTTTATCCATTTTAGTATTTTTTTTTTTGTTCTAGTACCATTGGTTGAACTCTGTGATTAACACACAATTATTCTTAGGTGTTTAAATTTTAGCTGTTTTCCATTTTTAAATGTCTTCTTCTGTTTCTTTAGTATTTTGTGATTTTCATTATAAAGATCTTTGACATCCTTGGGTAAATTTATTCCAAAGTACTTAATTATTTTTGGAGCCATACTGAATGGGACTGATCTTGCAAGCTCTTTCTCATCCCTAACATTCTATGTGTATGCAAAGGCTATTAATTTTTGTGTTTTGATATTATATCTTCCCACTTTACCAAACTCTAATGATTTTCAATAGTCTCGTAGTGGAATCATTTTGGTTCCCTATATACAGGATCATGTCATCTGCAAATAGGGGTATTTTGATTTCCTCTTTTCCATTTCATATATCTTTGATTTCTTTTTCATGACTAATGAATCTAGCTAGAACTTTCAGGACTATATTAAATATCAATGGTGAGAGTGGGCATCCTTATCTAGTTCCAGATCTCAGGGGGAATCCTTCCAGCTTTTCCCCTTTTGATAGGATGCTAGCCATGGGTTTGCCATAAATTGCTTTGATCATGCTGAGGAATGCTCCTTCTCCAATTTGCTTAAGGTTTCCATCATGAAAGAAAGTTAAATTTTTTCAAATGCTTTCTCTGTATCTATTAAGATAATCATAAGGTTTTTTTTTTCTTCAGTTTGTTAATGTGATGTATTACATTGATTGATTTGTGAACGTTGAACCATCCCTGTATACCAAAATTAAATCCCTCTTGGTCTGGGTGAATGATCATTCTGATGTGTTGCTGGATTCCATGAGCTAATATTTTGTTGAGGATTATTGCATTTATATTCATTGGCAATATTGGTCTATAGTTCTCTTTCTCTGGTGTATCTTTTTCTGGCTTAGGAAATAAGGTGATGCAGGAATCATAGAAGGAGTTTGGAAGGATTCTCTCAACGTCAAATGTTTTGAATAGTTTGGAAATTGGAGTGAATTATTTTTGAATGTCTGGTAGAATTCAGCAGTGAAGCCATCTGGTACTGAGCTTTTCCTTTTTGGGAGGGTCTTTATTACTTATTCAATCTCTATCTTGGTTATTCATCTGCTTAGGCTTTTTTATGTCTTCGTGACTAAATTTTGATAGTGTCTAAGAATCTATACATTTCTTCCAGATATCCTAATTTGTTGGCATACAGCTGTTTGTAGTAATTCGTGATTCTTTTTTTCATGTCTGTTGTTAAATTTCCTTTTTCATCTCTGATTTTAGTGATTTGGGTTTCTCCTTCTTTTGGAGGAGGGGTGTGTGTGTGTGGCAATGATGTATAAATTTTGTTTATTTTTTCAAAAAATCAGCTCTTCATTGCACCAATCTTTTGCACTTTTTTTATTTCAACTTTGATTATTTCTTCTTTAATTTTAATTATTTATTTCCTCCTACTAATTTTAAGATTTTTTCTTTGTTTTTCTTGGTCCTTGAGATGCATTGATAGCTCATTTATTTGGTGCCATTCCCAGTTCTTCATATAGGCAGCAATTGTTATAATCTCCCCTCTTAACAGTGCTTTTGCTGTTTCCCATAACTTTGGATATGATGTATTGTCATCTTCATTTGTTTACAGAAATTTTTTGATTTCTCTTTTAATTTTTTCTATGGCTCATTGTTCATTCATGAGCATGTTCTCCGGTGTTCATGTGTTTGCATATGATCTAGAGATTCTTGTGTTGTTGATTTCCAGCTTCATTCCATTGTGGTCAGAGAAGCTGTTTTGTATAATTTCATTATTTTTTGAATTTCTTGAGACTTGCTTTATGGCCTAGCATATAATCTAACCTAGAGAAAGTTACATGCCCTGATGAGAATGTGTATTCTGCAACTGTGGGGTAAAAGTTCTGCAGAGATCTGTTAGGTCCACTTGGTCCATAGTGTTCATTAGCTCCATTGTTTGATTATTCTGTCTAGTTAATCTGCCCATTGATGAAAGTGGGGTGTTGAAGTCTCCTGTTACCATTGTATTGGAGTTTATGTTTCCCTTCAGATCCATTCACATTTCTTTTTAAGTAGCCAAGTGCCCTGGATATATATTTATTACAGTCACATCTTCCCATTGAATTGATGCCTTAATCAATACATAGTGCCATTCTTTATCTCTTTTAACAGTTTTCATGGTAAAGTCTATTTTGTCTAATATTAGGATGGCTACACTAGCTCTTTTTTGTGCTTTCTGTTAGCATGAAATATTTTTTCCATCCTTTCATTTGCAACCTGCTTATATCTTTATTGGTGATATGTGCTTTTTGTAGGTGGCAAATAGATGGGTCATGCTATTTAATCTATTTACCCAGTCTGTATCTCTTAACTGGAGAGTTGAAACCATTTACATTCAAGGTTACTAATGATAAGTAATGACTTAGCCCTGCCATTTTTCCATTAAAAAAAACAACAACAACAACAACAAAACCTTGTTATTTACTTTGTATTTCCTTTGTACTTTTACTAGGAGATTTTCTGCCTTCACCTTCTTTCATAGTAATGTCCATGTTTCTGTGTTTCTGTGTATAGCCCATCCTTAAACATCTTTTGAAAGGCTGCACAAGTGGTGACAAATCCTTCAATTTCTGTTTGTTATGGAGGGTCTTTATTTTACTTTCATTCATAGATGAGAGGTTTACAGGGTAGAGTATTCTGCTTTGACAGTTTTTTTTTTTTTTTTTTTTTTTTTTTTTTTTCTGTTAAGACTTGGACTGTGTTTCAACATTCTCTCCTAGCCTGTGGGGTTTCTGGTGAGCAGTCATCTGTGAGTCTCATTGGAGAGCCTCTGAAAGTAATTTGGCATTTCTCTAGTGCATATTCTTGAATTTTTCTTTGTTTTACTATGGAAAGCTTGTGTGAACACACAAATTCTTCTGCAGCTCTTTCCCAAACTCAAAATGTCATCTGCCCTGTTTCAGCCTGGCAGTGGGCACTGTTGAGGGAAAGTTGGGGTTAGATAAACATGCCCCCTCTACTTTCACTGTGTCCATGGGCAACCATTAGCAACTGCTAGCCCCAAGAGCTCCAGTCCAGATTCACACCCCACTCTCCCTCTGGCTTTATCACCATGATTGCTGCAGTCTGGTCTCACCTCTGTCTCCAAGCTGCCTCCCGCTCTGGCTCTAGGCTACTGCAGTTGTGCTTATGATTGTGTTTGTGCTATACATCTGCACCCTACACATAGGTCCACGACATTCCTCTTCCTCTTGGAGGAATTCCAGTGTCATTTTTCTCCAATTCTTCCCTGAGAATGCACTTTCTACACTTTTTTATAAACTGTTCATCCCTATCTTAGTGCATTCTGTCATTCCCAAATCTGCCATCTTGGAAGGCCTGGAAGATATATTTCTCTCTCTCCCTCTCCTTCTCTCTCTGTCTCTGTCACTCTGCCTTTCAATTGAATAAATTTTAAAAGACACACATGCACATGTGTGGAAAGACAAAACAATATAAAAATTTAGTACTAAAATTCAGAAACTTATTAATTCATAGTCTTTTTTTTTTTTTTTGGACAGGCAGAGTTAGATAGTTTGAGAGAGAGACAGAGAGAAAGGTCTTCCTTCCATTGGTTCACCCACCAAATGGCCACTACTGCCAGTGTACTGTGCTGATCCAAAGCCAGGAACCAGGTGTTTCCCCTGGTCTCCCATGTGGGTGCAGGGCCCAAGCACTTGGGCCATCCTCCACTGCCTTCCCGGGCCACAGGAGAGAGCTGGACTGGAAGAGGAGCAACTGGGACAGAATCTGGTGCCCCAAACAGGACTAGAACCCAGGGTGCCAGTGCCACAGGTGGAGGATTAGCCTAGTGAGCCATGGTGCTGGCCAATTCGTAATCAATTGAGAAAATAGTAAGAAAAGCAAAAATATTTTCCAAATTTCCAATTATCTGATATATCTAATGTAATTGCACCCACAATATTGAGATGCTTTATTAAATGCTTAAGTCACATAAAAAATAAATACTAAGAACAGTACTTGATTAAGTATGATTAATTATTGAAAATAATCTCAAATAATAACAGTGAGTAGTACTAGAAAACACAGGCTAACCAATGTAATGAAGACAGTGATGTAAGGACAATTTCAACTGTGCATTCTTTCCTTTGTAAAAGTTGAATTTCAAAGTAGTGTAGAAATCTTATAATCCAATGGTTTATTAGAAGTTGCATGTTTATTTCATGAAATATTAAACAAAAGTTTGGATTACATTAGAAATAAAATATACAATAAATAACTATTAAGATAAATTCATTGTTAAGAAAAACATTTAACTGCACTTCATAATTTAAAATTTTTAAAATGCAATACATAATTCCTACATGTAGTATCTGCCTTGAATCTGTTAAAAAAGATTTGGGTTATGAGAAAAAAGTTTTTAAAGTAGAAACAAGTTCTATGTTAATATATTCTTTATCCTAATGTCTAATTATAGTTAAATGAGCCTTTTATCTAATCATAAATAATAGCTGTATAACTTGAGGTTTTTTTATGATTCATACAGAACTATTAAAACTGTGTTTTAAGTGCTACATAAATTTTACAGTATGTTACATTTAAAAAGGGGCTTCATATGTACAGTGAGATTCCAATTTCATCTATCTTTATTTTAAATAGGGATTTGTATGGTAGAAGCATTATAAGTAAGTTTCATCTTCTTTATATAGCTGTATGTGCTGTACAAATATTTTGTGATAATATAAATTATTTTACAATGATAAAAGTAAGTAAATATTAATAAAACAATTTATTGTTGCTTAAAAATCTCTGCAAGTAAAATGTAAAAATGTCTTATATTATTTTGAATTCTGCTAATGTAGTTCTAATTTTCCCAGTTTTAATCTTTCATGATTGAATATTTCCTATAAAACATCCACTTTTGACATAGATTCTGTCATTAATGACTATCACGAATACCCTTAGTGACTTTCAGGAACCAGTGAACATGCTATGATGTGAGATGATATGATATTAGCATTATTTAATTTCTTAATTCAAACAACTTAATTATACAATCTAGGTTGTCAATATATGGGAATGATGCAATTAGAGACTATGGATATGTAGTCTTAGATAATAACACAAGCTTTAACGTTATTTAACCTAGGAAACTTAGGCAGTGGGGTGGGTTTTTGGCCCAGGGGAGAAGGTGCTGACTGGGACTTACCCTTTCTATATCTGGATTGCCTCGTTCTTGTCCTGGCTCAGTAATGGCTCAGTACTTGGGTCGCTGCTATCCACATGGGAGACATAAATGAATGTCCAGTCTCCTGGCTTGAGCCCACTTGGGAGACATAAATGAACGTCCAGTCTCCTGGCTTGAGCCCTCATGATGATGGGCATTTGCAGTGTGAATAGATGGAAGATCTCTCTTTGTGTCCCTGCCTTAAGCAAATTAAAAACTTAACACCCAGACAATGAATTTCCTGAGTTATCACATGTAAGTTTTTTCTAGAACCCTCATTTTCCTTCTATCTCCTTGGGTTAGGTAGGTATATCTGTACAAAGACTGGCTTTTGGAGAATAAATAAATGATGGTAAAATTACAAAAAAAAAAAAAAAACTACTTAGTAGAACAATAATAGTAACCTCTCCATTCATATTAGGACTCTCAGAAGTCATGTTTCTCTAAATGTTCTCCTTCTCATGTTGATGTGATTACATTTTTGCTTCAAATGTGGATTTATATTATCATTCACATTGGTAATAAAAATAGCACACATATTCATATACTCACTTAATTATAAGCCATTAAAGTCAGTTTGATAAGTCTTTTTTATCTATTAAGAAAATTTAAACATATTCTCTAATTAATATTCTGAATTAAAGAAATCTAAAATATTTTCAATCCTAATTAGTAGCAGACAAGAAAGTCATTATCAGAAACAAGGTAGAGTACCAAAATAATTGGCAATTTTGACAGATCCCTTGCTTGACCAAACCAGTCAGCCTCTTCAGTCTTCTCTTAGTACATTTGTGTACTTCCCTGTAAAAGTCAGCTTTAGCAAGAATCTTGCAATCTTGGTAAAAGCAATTTACCAATAATCACCAACTTTTATGTCTTACCACCTTTGATATCCAATCAGGTCCTTCATACATCAGTATCTCCCAGATGATGTCTTAAGATGGTGGCCTGTCTCCAGAAACAATCCTGGTAGATCAATTTACCCACACTCACCTAATGTTTGCTTTTTTGCTTTTAGGAATTTTTCATCCACTTGTCACCTCCCCCATTAACTTCCTGTTCATCGCCTACAAATTCCCACCTGCCACATGCTGTTCTTGGAGTACGCCCAAATTCTCTCCTCCACTGTAAAATCTCTTTGCAATAGTTCCTATGCTTATCTCAATGGTTCTTTATAAATCCTGCTTCAGTTTAATGAAACTTTCCCTCTAGAATATTGTAGTTGTTCAGTAAAGGCTCTAAGCAATCAGCTGAATTATTGACATTTCCACAGAGATATTGAAATAAAGTTGGGCTGGAAGACGTTTGCTTGTTCTGAGGAAAATTGAAGAAATTGGTCTTCATGTTAATTTGTTCTTACAAATAAGATGAAGCCCTCTAGTCTTTCGTGGTTGATATTATTTGTCAGACTTATTGAAAAATTTGTTTGGTATGGTAATCTAAAGTGGTGAAAAACATTGTCATTTAAAATCCGAGGTGGTTAGAGAAGCAAGAAACAACAGAGTAATTTTGTTATAACAAGAAAAATCCATATACTTGCCCTTCTTAGACAGTGCATATCTGAATCTTCAAACAAAAAAATTGTTGTATTCTCAGTTGGATGCCTCTTCAAATGAATAGTTCATGACACTGCTTTTTAAAATATCTCTTTTGTTTCTTTTTTTTTTTTTCTTGCTCAGATGGAAATTTGTGCAGAGAAAACCTACTTCTTGCAGACAAACACAAGGAAAGTTTTGGGATGTTAACCAGTGGTGTGAAGCAGTGTGGACTGGCAATTCATGTTGTTGAACAGCAAGACCTTGAATCATCCTTAGTAGTTAAGTTGCTTTGTTTTTCTTACTTCCTGAAATATGTCCTGTAATCTTTACGGAGACATGGATTTAGAATATACATATATATCTGCTCTAACTTTGCCATTCAAATAAATAAATCTTTAATAATAGGAAAACATCATCAATGATGTTATGATAAGGAATCTGAGACTGTTCATGAAAAATTATTATCTGAGCATGTCTATGTTTAATGTGAGTTGATAATCTTAGAATTCTGATTACTCTAATAGAAAGTGTGTTAAAATGTGCCTAATGTGCATAGAACCATGTTACTTATTTTTTTTAAGATCTTATTTATTTATTTGAAAGGCAGTTGCATACAGTGAGAGGGAGAGACAGAGAGAAAGGTCTTCCTTCCGTTGGTTCACTCCCCAAATGCCAGCAATGTCCAGAGCTGCGCCAATATGAATCCAGGAGCCAGGTGCATCTTCCTGGTCTCCTACATGGGTGCAGGGGCCCAAAAACTTGAACCATTTTGCACTGCTTTCCCAGGCCACAGCAGAGAGCTGGATTGGAAGTGGGGCAGCTGGGACTAGAACCTCTGCGCCATGGCACTGGCCCCCTAATTTTTTAAAAATCTAGAAGTATAATTTTTTCTTTGCTTACCAGTGGTGTATACTTGAATAATGCTAGGCTGCAAGAAAAATGTTTCTCCCTTAGGAGAAAACATTTCCTACTGCAAAGGGTAAAAGTTAGGCTATGTTGAAAGAAACAGGCATCTGTGATTATTATGTGTGGGTCCATTTTGTAAAACACTCAACATTCAGCTACTGCTTTATAGTAGAAGTTTATCCATAGATTTTCCTCAAAGGATCATTTTTTAACAATCTATCTTTCATTGCCTGCTTATGTTTTCAGTTTTTAAACATTTCCAGTGTTTTCATTTTTCAGAGGCTTATAAATGAAGAAATACATATTTAATTGATATATTGTTTTCCACTGATTTTGGATAAATTGTCACTCTGTTTTAAGAGATGATGTTAGCCTTTCATTCTTTCATGGTGTTTCTTAAATTAGGCATGCGACATTAGATTAGGAAATGCTCATTTTGTCTCAAAGCATTCAACTTCACTACTGAAGTTATAATACGATCTCAATGTTGTTTCTACTGCAGTGTTTAACACGTTATGAGACAATGTGGTTCCTTAATTATTGGAATAACATATTTCCTTCCCATGAACTTAAAATGTATTGTGACAGCAAAGATGTTTCTTAAAAGTGAAGGACAACATAAAAAAGCAGAATTCCAACATCATACTAACAAAGGGGGGTTAAATGAAAGACAGGTTCTTCTTCGAATGCGTTAGATCACTGATGGGATCCTATTGAAAGTAACAAACTATCTCATTGGAATCACTTCAAATCAATCTCCAATGAATATTTAAAAACATGTTGCCTGAAACACATATTGCAATAGGGAAAGACAAGATGACCTTGGTGTTTTCCTTCTCAAACATTTAGTACTCAAACACCTAGAGAAATATATTAAAGTCTAAGGTACAGTTTTAAATAGCATTGTATTGTTTGTATAGTTATATAATCATGTACAGAAATGTCAGGTGGTACTCTATACACGGAAGCAATGCAGAAAAGGACCTTGGAATTTACAAGTGGATTATTATAATGTACAAACCAAAGCACCTCCTGAGTAGAAGCCCAGTTTATATTCAGCAGCCTCATATGGACTTTAAAATCAAATTACTGGAATTTAAACCTGGTCTTTTGTATAAGTATTATGAACTTATGAGGTACACTAGTATCATTTCCATGAAAATAAAATACATAAACTAAAAAGAATTATATATAAAATCATGTATGAATGCATAAAAATTTTAAATTGTGTAATTTTTTTGGAATTAGGATCATAATATAACTTTAAATATAGCCTACTCTAAAAATAGTATGAAATGAATGTGTCTACTTCACATTAAGATTAATCTGATTTTACCTATGAAAATTATACTTATCAAAATACCCTTTGTTATTTTCCTCAAATATGTTATAATATGATTAATGCTTTACACAATCCAAATTTAAAAAATTAATATTCAAATTAAAAAAGTATTGAAAAAATGTCATTCCTTTTAAGTAGTATAATTTAGGCAGAAATATCAATTATCTTTAACAATCTAAATTTATTTTTTGTGTTACAAATTTTTATGTAATTTGTTTAAATATAATATAAAATACATGTTATTCTTTATTACAAAATTCTAATATAGGCTGGCACACGGCTCACTTGGCTAATCCTCCCCCTGTGGTGCCGGCACCCCAGGTTCTAGTCCTGGTTGGGGTGCCAGTTTTGTCCTGGTTGCTCCTTTTCCAGTCCAACTCTGCTGTGGCCTGGGAAGGCAATGGAGGATGGCCCAGGTGCTTGGGCCCTGCACTCGCATGGGAAACCAGGAGGAAGCACCTACCTCCTGGCTTCAGATTGGCACAGTGCGCCAGCCATAGCGGCCATTTGGGGGGTGAACCAATGGAAAAAGTAAGATCTTTCTCTCCCTCTCTCTCTCTCATTGTCTAACTCTGCCTGTCAAAAAAAAGTTAAATATGAAAGTGAGGTGATGGGAAATAGGCATATTTTCTATAAAAATAAATTGAGATATATTAACCAAATGTAACAATTGTGGTTCATTTGTATTCAAATAAGAAAAATCTCCCTTAAAATAAAACACATTTTCAGATATGTGGGGAGATTTAAATAAAAGCCAGGTATCAGATATTATATAATTGGAAAAATTTTAAAAATCCTTCTTTTTATACATTCTAAAACTTTTATTGAAAAAATCAAAATGCTGGCTATAATTATCTAAAGATGTTTATTCAGTCACATCTTTCTTTGTATATCACTTAAGCTTTTCTAATTCTATATTTAATAATATTTAATGAAAGCAGCCTATAGTTGTTGTATTCATGTCTTATAAAATGAATGTAGTTTATGTTTGTTTATTTTATGCCAAAATGAAGAAGACTGATAATTAACTTGAGAACGAATAGAAGGTGGGGATAATTTTACAGTTGGATAGAGTTGTCATATGAAAATAAATGGTTTAAATAAGTGTGAATTAGACAATATAATTACTTAGCTAATTATGAAAATTATTATACATTCATTATGAAATACTCATTTATTATCTGACATTTCTGGAAAATTTTAAGATAGTTATTTTACTTTATTTTACTACAAAGAAAAGAAAAGTCAATATAATTTATGGAAAACAAAATTTTAAATTTAAATGTATTTGAATTATTTATTATTAAAATATTTAAAATATATTTATACTTGAAAATGTTAATATAAAATACAAAAATGAAACTTTGAAATTCCAAGAGGAAGATAAATGATATGGTATGGTACCCACTGCTTTATAAAGAATTATCTTTCAATCTTATATTTTACCTTCCCCTGAAACATAAGCAACAAATGCAGATGGAGATGGTAGGTTCTCTCAGGTGTCTGAATATACATTTTCTCAAAATATCTTGGAGAATATATTAAACAAGGCAAAACTGCATATATAGCACATATATTAAAGTAAATAAAACATAGAACAGAAAGACAAAACTTAATGTGCAGATACATGATGTTTTATGTATGCACAAAGTTTTATTATGATTACTAATACTTCAATTGTACTGACATATGATGTAGCGTGTGGTGAGTCAGCACCTGTGTATAATGTGTATAATAAAATCAGATTAGTTATCACTTTCAAATCTTCACGGTTTTATAAATATTTTTCTTAATATCTGATAATTATGTATCTATAAGATATGACATGAATTTTAATAAGTATACACTGTATGTCGATCAAATTAGGGTAATTAATGTTTACATCTCCTTATCAAGCTTACACATATAGGAGAGAACACATACTCTTTGTCTTTCTGCATCAGATTTATTTTATTGAATGTAATGTCCTCCATTTTCATCCATTTTTTGCAGTCGACAAATGTGTTCATTTTTATAGCAGAATGGTAGTCCATTATGCATATTTGCAACATTTTCTTTATCATTTCTACATGATATTTTATGTTGATTCCATATATCAGCTATTTTGAATAACAGATCAATAAACACAGGAATGCCTTTACCACTCTGATGTTCTCATTTCTTTGCATTACATGAGCTACAGCAATAGCAAAAATAGGCAAATGAGATTATATCTAAGAATCTTTGGCATAAAAAACAAAACATGGAGTAAAAGTCAACCTATACAATGAAATAAAATTTGTGCACACTATCTCACAAAGGATGACTATTCTGAATACAGAAGACATTTAAAAAACTCACGTACATCCTCATAAATTAAAATGGTCAAACTGTATGAGTAAACAATTCTAAAAAGAAGAAATTAAAATGATCAGCAGATTTAGGAAAAAATGTTTCACAGCATTAGCCATCAGGAATTTTCAAATCAAAACAACAATGAGTTATCATCTCCAGTTAGAATGGCTATTATCAAAAAAACAAAGAATAATGCTGCTGCTGATGCAGATAAAAGGAATTTTAATGTAGTACAGATGCTAGGGAGAATAGTACTAAAGAGCCTCAAAAATTTTAAAACTTTAAGGGCACTTCAAAAAGTAAATGGAAAATGCAGATTATAATATACTATGAATTTCAAAAATTTCTGCTCCTGAATAAAATTATCATTTAATTCCATTTTTCTATAAATTTTTGAAGTACCCTCATAGGTCAACCAAGTTATCCCACTTGTAGAGATCTACCATACTTGCTTTTTCAAGCTATAAAATGTTACAAAAGAAACGTTAATAAATTTAATGATGATTTAATTATTATTGTTGTGATATGTCGATCAATGATAGAAATGTTGCATAAATGTGCATCACTATAATTTTTTTTTCTCCAGCAGAAAGAAAAAAGAGAAAGAAGAGAAAGAAAAGTGAAAGTAAAAACTCCCAGTGACAGAGAGGGTTCCCTGAAGAATAAGCTCCTTAAGGGTTCTAAGAAGTGAAAAGGTGGCTGTGAACTTAATTCTATCTTCTCCAAGTGCCTAATTCCCTTCAGTTAAAGTTAAGCCTTGATACTTAATTCAGTTCTGGAAGAGTTGGGATTTAGGTGTTGAGACTTTATAACCTCTTTTTCCCAGAAATTTGAGAAGGACTTTACTGCCCTTTTGGGAACTCTCAGCACTGAGGAAGACATTATCCATACAGTATAGGAGAGTAGCCTATGAATGGGAAAACTACCACAGGCCTTTGGACAAGGTCTGCCCAACAAGTGGGGCACCAGCACAGAATCCCTGTGGCAACGTAGTCCCAGGAGATTGAGTAGACTAGGTTGAGAAGTGTTCAAAAGAAAAATAAAATTTAGTCAGGGAATTAGAGTATGCAATAAAAGTCACCTTTATCTTTTAAGCATAAACCTGAAAACTGGTTGTTTCTGAAATCTGGGACAGTAAAATATAATAGTTATGGACCACTGACTGATGGGAAGCGAGGCCTCCTTGACTGGACAGAGATCATATAGGAGTTTCCATTCTCCTTTTGGTTTTTGTACTCCTGGGTTTAGAGGCTTTTAAATTGTCAAGGACAAACACATGACTTTAAAAGACCCCCTGGACTTTAAGTTTCCTTGTAAACTCTGGATTAATATCATTCTCACTTAGGGGAAGGTATAATAATTGCTCTGGAGCCATGAAGATGGTAGTTCCCATCTAGGGTAAGGGGTCTCTCACTAGAATTGATATTGTGTTCTCTGATGTGATCACCTGTTCTGGCTGCTTCTCTCAGCTATTTCATTGGTCCACTTTTGGTGCCTACACCTCTTTTGTAACAGCTACTTCCTTGGGAAGGAACACTGAAGTTAACAATCAATTCTCTAATGGTATTTGAAAGGGGGCCCAAGGGAGATCAAGAAGTGTCTTTTTTACAGCTTGAGAGCTGGGTGAAATATCTAAGTGCTTTTGTGAGATACCTCTCACAGGCTGGCACCTCGGCTCAATAGGCTAATCCTCTGCCTGCAGCACTGGCACACCGGGTTCTAGTCCCGGTCAGGGCGCCGGATTCTGTCCCAGTTACCCCTGCCAGCCCTCTACTATCGCCCGGGAGTGCAGTGGAGGATGGTCCAAGTGCTTGGGCCCTGCACCTGCATGGGAGACCAGCAGAAGCACCTGGCTCCAGGCTTTGGATCAGCGTGGTGCGCTGGCTGCTTGGAGGGTGAACCAACGGTAAATAAAGACCTTTCTCTCTGTCTCTCTCTCTCTCACACTGTTCACTCTGCCTGTCAAAAAAAAAAAAAAAATGAAATGTGAGATACCTCTCACAGTCATACTAAACGAAGAGGGAAGACACAGATTTGAGAAGACAGAAAATGTTCCTCACTTATCTAGGAGAAAGTCAGCTTCTGTCCCTCCAAATGTTAGAAAACCCGTGGCTCCTGAGTGCTGAAGCTATGAGTGGTAAACACCTGCAGGAGAGTCCTGGGATTCTTTCAGTCCTGTAGGGTCATCCAAAGATGGGAGCTTGACTCCAGATACCTTGGTCCCTGCAGACAATCAACAATCTACATTGGAAGTAGGACTGGAAACTTGGGGTTTTATCTGGTGATGGGAATATGGGTATTGTTTCTTGAAGTGTCCCTCCTGACCATAGCCATAATAGTTTCAGACCCTGGGGACCCTCCAGGTGGTCATAAGGCTACTACCAGAGTTGTGACTTTTATCTTATCCCTTCTTTCTTGTTGTTGGATTTTCTCCTGGTCCTGATAATAAAAGATCAAAGTGAAAGCCTCAGGAGGTTTTCTAATGTAGAGATCAGTTTAGGCTGTGTGGTAGGCTCTGTGGTAGACAGAGGGTAGAGAGAAAGGGTAGTTGTCTTGATTGCAATTCCTTCTAAAAGCACCAGGTCTACCTGACAGAGTTGACAAAGGTCTAGCTTATCTCACAGGGCAAAAAATTCTTGGCAATAAGGAACCCTACCACCATTGCCCAACTCTGTGACACAAGAAGTCTAGCTGGATGGTGTTAGAGCTAACACTTCCCTCTGGTGACCAAGTCTGTCTGATCTCTAACTTGTATCCTGGCCATCTCATCATATAATAAAAGATAAGACATTCTTTCTTCAAGGTTTCTATGTGAAAGGAACCCCAGTGACCAATGATGTACTTCAAAGACATGCATGCCAAAAATTTATCCTTCAAATCACTTGAGGCATTCCTCAAGTTCCTGGGGTGTAGGAACTTAGAATATTGGAACCAGAAGGGACGATCAGAGAAAATGAGTTAACACTCTTACCTGCACCTCTTCCTATGTCCTTGATTCTCTGGGATTGTTGATCCTATAGCTCATGGGTGCATGTGTGATCACTGACTCATTATCAAGGAAGGTTAGGCTGGTAGCAGTAGTCACTCTTACCTGCATCTAACTTGACCCTCCTTTCTGTCTCCATTTTCCCTCTAATTCTTGGCTTAGCTAGTTGCTTGAAGACATCCTGGCTGTATCGAGGCAGCATATGCCTGTATCGAATGTGGGTTTCCTAGAGGAGCCGACAGATGACACTCCTCAGGATTATATTTTGTAGGATAGGCTTATCTCTTATACCATCTTCCTTGGCCTAATTGCTCTGTGTGCCTCTTGATTCCAAATTTCTCATCCTTTTAATAGTCTGCACTTCTCTTTTTGATTGATCATTTTGTCCTTGCCTTTGTCCATCCACCTTTAAAAAATATGGCTTCTTGCCAACACTATTGGCTTCAGCAGGACAAAAATTCCACTTACTATTTTGTTTTTCTCTTTAGCCAGGCGTGGCCATGAAACCAGATGATGTTTTTCGAGTGCCTGACTCATACCAATTGGGCAGTTCCCTGTCCCTTATGTGGGTTCCATGCCCACAGGTACAGACTCCTCATGGGTGCATTGCTCTAACATCTGTCCTAATAGCAACATCCTGTGCCTCTGGGAGTTGTAACACTTAGTTCCAGGATGCATTAGGCAGGACAGGATTGTGAACAATGCTGAAAGTGCCAAGTGTTAAACACCCAGCTTCCTGTCCTAATAATGATTGGGCCCTAATCAGATGTCAAGTTGGGGGTGAGAATATACGTTACCACTATCCCAGTCGTCATGCAACTAACATAATATGTAGAATAAGTTATCTGATATTAAGTGATATGTTGTGGGTCTGCCCTGGAACCATGTCTCATTGACCCCAGAGTGTAAAACATTAAGACTTTATATAAACATAAGTACACCAGAAGTTTGGCATGATTTTAAATTAACCCAAGCAGTTACTATTGTTCCCTATTGAAAGCTATGTCTTTTCAGAGCTCTGGATATCCAACCGGAAGCCTCAAGGACGAAAAACACAGTATAGAGCTTTAAATGAAAAGAATTGTCAGAGATTTAAGAAATTTGGTCAAAACAAAAGTAGTAATAATCCATTTAATCTGAGTACTTTAAAACTGTTGACCAGATCTAATCAGTGTTATAGTAATTACTCAAACAATTAAAATAGGCAATTTAACTCCTTTAAGATTAGTTCTCCCAAGCAATAGAGATTCATATATTCTTGTTGCCAAGAGCTGAAGGAAAAAAGTCATCAACAAAATGTAAGCTGCAGAGAAGGGAGAAAAAAATCTACCAGGTTGAAAAGGGTTAAGGGATTAAAGCCTCTTCTCTGGCTAGCTTAGATCAGAGAAACCTATCCAGCCAACTCACTCCCTAACAGTGACACTGAGGGAGGAGGGGTAGGAAAAAAAGAAAGAGAAAAAGACAGGAGTACAGATTTTAGTCCAATACTGTAACAGTTGACCAGAGTCTGGATCTAATTATGGAAACTTCAGGAACACCAGGGTCTTGTCCTAGCCCCAAACCTTCAATTTATTCCAAGACGGTCCTCCAGTCTCACACACTGGACAGATTTCCATGAAGTGAAAGTGAGGCAGAACAAGACCACCATTCCCAAGCCCAAAAGGCAGATGGGGCTTAGTCAAGTCTACCCCAACAACCCTCCTCTCTGGGACTTGAAGACTAGCAGCTGCACTAAATGCTTTTAACTGATTGATAGAGGTTTTTAATTGATAGTGGACTATGGTGGGGAATAAGAAAATCCAAAATAAGAAGCAGAGGCAATTATCTTTACTCACCCTTCCAACAGTCTCAGATAAGCACCCCCAAAACTATTGCGGGAGTCTGTGGTTATTACAATCCTTTGTCTCTGCCAGATTTATGTCTTGGCATTCACAAAGAATGAGAAGCACAAACAAGGAAGAGTATAAAAGCAGAACTTATTTATTAAAAGAAAGCAGAGAAAGTAAAAGCAAAATTAAAAATCTCCCAGCTATGCAGAAAGGGACCCCTGAAGAGATTCAAGGAGGGCAGATTATCTGGGGAGCTTTTTTGATTGTGAAAAGGGAAGTTCTCACGATTAGTCTGGGAGAGGAATGGTGTTGATTGGTTAATTTGGTGAAAGTTTCAATTGAGACTCTATGGAGACAACAGAAAACATATGAAACATTCCCTCAAGGTGCACAAAATTCTTGTCAGATAGATCAGTTACAGGTCCTTGATTACAAGGACTAGTACATGACATCAACATCCTTCATAGAAGTTGCCTGCTTGAATTTTCTCAGGTCCTCCGAGGTTTATCTCCAGATGGTGAGGGAGGGATCCTGTGTCCCTGTGCACCTAGCCTGCAATCTCCCAGTATCATTCTCCAACACTGTTGCATAAAAAATAAGTAATTTTTAAGCAACTTAAAAGAAAAGCAACAGAAAACCATGTAAACAGTGTTTAGGGTACAAATCCAACCAAATCACTAAATTTAAAATAACAGAACTAGTTATTTTTATTAATATAACATAATACTAGCATTTGCTCTGACATGAGAAATGAATCCTTATGTTACTACACAGATCAGCAGAATCAGATGTCATAGAAGAGTGACCCTTTAACTCATCAGAACACTTTTGCATGTCTAAGTCTAAATATGTTCAATTAATGTTTTACTGTCCAATATCCAACAACTTGAAGTATCTATGCCTTTTTACTACATTGTGTGCAATACAAAACCTTTTAAAAATGATTTTACATTCCTTCCAGATGTTGCAAATTATTTTGAGTTATACAAGTTGATGACTACTAAAAGTTCTGGCTATACTAATAACTTAACATCACTTTCAGCTACATGGTATATAACATGGCTAATGTATGTATTTCATATTTCAGGACCATCTATACCAAATATGCCTTTATACCTAGAATTTAACCATGGTTTTAAACACTACTGATGAAAATCATTTTCATATATTAATGCATAAATGATATCAGTTGATGAAATTTTATGCTCACTTAAACTTCATACACATCCACAAGCTCTGTTTACTAGATTGTATCAAACCTAAACATAATAATTCTTTACTAAATATAATAACCGCATATAAGTTACTTTTTCTGACCATTCTACTGAAGAGGCAGACATTTTATATTTATGTTTGCTTCCTTGGGTATTTTCCTCAATGACTGCATATGTGCATCTATCTATCTATCTATCTATATATGGATTTCAGACTGGTTAAGTCATTTCTATTTCTATGATTATTTCCAAACTTACTTCACACAAATTTAGGGATGGAGGGGGAAGAAATGGATAAGGGAATATCATTGTGTTCCTAGAATTGTATATGCAAAGCACATTGAATCTGTTAAAAACTAAAAAGAAAAATTAAAAAGAAAACTTGGCCTAAAATTATAAAAACTCACATAGAATGATGCTTTACAATCTCATTGAGACTCAAAAAAATTAGCCCTTTTGAGTTTGCAGAAGATAACTGACAACTAATAAGCAGGACTCCTGCCAGGTATAGTAATTGGGGTCCTTTTAGAAACCCTCCAAGGGGTTCTGAACAGCATATTGGTAATTGATCTAACTCTTCTATCAAAAAAGGCTGGCAATACGAACTCCTCAAAATCAAAACTGGAGGAAGTCACCATGCTTTTCTCCTTAAAAGTCAATGTGGATATTATAAAATGAAAGAAGTATTCTGCAAATTCAGTTTACAAAAGTTGATAGTGAAGTGACACTCTGACAAGAGGGACTCCATTTTAGAGCACCCAAGAGTCCATCTTGAGAAAGCAGCCCCTATCGTGAGACTATGGTCTGAAACTATGTTCTAAACCACAGACAATAACAGTAACGTAGAAACTTCCTAGCATGATCACTCAAGATTAAAACAAGTAAGCTGCACCTGGATTAATGTTAAGATTAATGTCAAGATTGTAATTGATCTTAGTATGGCATAGGCCTTAGGTCATCATGACCCTAGAAATCGTATATTCCTCTCCCCTCCTTGTGTTTTTTGCCTTTATAAACCCTGTTGCTTTGAGTTTTGGGGTAGAGAGTTCTATAGGGCTTTCCATCACTGGAAATAAAGGACAATCAAATTGTATCAATGTGTAGTTCTCCTCTGTACTCACTCAAGCGAAACAATTAGCACTTCAGATCAGCTCATCTCTGGCCATTGTGGCCATTTGGGTCATGAATCAGTGGATGGAAGACCTTTCTCTCTGTCTCTCCCTTTCTCTGTCTGTAACTCTACCTCAAATAAATAAATAAAATTTTTTAAAAATAAAAACCTTTTTAACCACAGTATGATAGAACAACAGTTTAGGACACCTGAATTCTCATCTATTGCAAGAAGAAGTGATTCAGTAAAATTAATAAATGGAATAACACACTCAATTGGATATCAAACATTTTCTGTATTCTAGAATGAGATTCTTAAAATTTCTTAAGGTTTTTGAAATTGAAATATGAACATATGTCTAATAATCTTGACAAATTGAATATGCCAAATAAAGTATTACCAACAAGCTTAAATAAAAACATGAACATATTTTATCTCATTAATTAAGAATAAAGGCATAGCTTAATGGGGAATATTAAAAGATGTGTAAAAAAATAGGGCAAGCATTTGGTGTCAAGGTTCATATGCCACAATAGGGCTCATGCATCACATATCAGAATCTTTGGGCTCAAGTGCTTGCTCTACCCCTGATTCCAACTTCCTGCTAATGTTCATCATTGGAAACATCAAGTGACAGCTCAAATAGTTGGACTGTAGCATAGTTGGATTGAGTTCCTGGCGCCTGCCTTCAGACTGACCCAGTCACAGATGTTGCACTCATTTGCAGAGAAACCAGTAGATGGGAGTTCTGTATCTGTATGTGACAGCCTGTCACTCTGCCTTTTCAATTAGCAAGTTAAGTTTTTTTTTTTAAAGGAATATGAAAAATAATATTGTATTTTCTTCACAGGACATTTTAATTAGATTTTACTAAACCTTGAATTCTTTTTTAACATAAAAGCTTAAAATTAAATTACAATTAATTAGCTGGTGACAAAAGTATCTCTAGTTGGATCATCAGATCATAAAGTAGAAGGTATCGATTGGACTCATCTTCCCTCTCAAAAATTATTTACATTCCAAACAATTAGTTTAAGAACCTAGGATCCCTGCCAACATATTTTTGAGAAGACTCAGAAAGAGATTGGACAGATTGCTTCTTGGCCTTTTGGCTAAGATCAAGTGTAGAAAGAGATTGGACAGAGTTAACTTTTTCTCCTAAATAAATGTCTACCTTAATTTTCTCAGGATTTCCTTATCTACAGTAAATTCCTTTATATGTCTAATAATATCTACTTCTTACTTCACCACAGGGTGAAGCATTGGTATAAATTGGAATGAACATATTTATTTTTTACTGTAAATAAATATTAATTACCTTCTCTCTGCATGAACACTTATGTTATCATAGGATAATATTAATAAGTGAGCCGGCGCCGTGGCTCAATAGGCTAATCCTCCACCTTGCGGCGCCGGCACACCGGGTTCTAGTCCCGGTCGGGGCGCCGGATTCTGTCCCGGTTGCCCCTCTTCCAGGCCAGCTCTCTGCTATGGCCAGGGAGTGCAGTGGAGGATGGCCCAGGTGCTTGGGCCCTGCACCCCATGGGAGACCAGGAAAAGCACCTGGATCCTGGCTCCTGCCATCGGATCAGCGCGGTGCGCCGGCTGCAGCGGCGGCCATTGGAGGGTGAACCAACGGCAAAGGAAGACCTTTCTCTCTCTGTCTCTCTCTCACTGTCCACTCTGCCTGTAAAAAAAAAAAAAAAAAAAAAAAAAAAAAAAAAAAAAAAAAAAAAAAAAGATAATATTAATAAGTATAAATATTAGAAACTGGGTATTTAAATTGTGGAAATTTGTAGGAGGCCAACGAAATAAAAAAGGACCCTCAAATAAAGTCATCCAATGCCATATAGGGATCCTGTGGTTCAGCAATAATTCACAAATTGAAGAAGGATTTGTTTCAATATTTTAAAATAATTATAGATTTCACAAAAACGGTACCTCATATATTCTTCCTTCAACTTCATCTACCATTAACATCTTCCACAATGAATGCAACAAGAAATTGACTTTCATGCAAATAATAAAGATTATTCAGATTTTATCAGTTAGACATGTTCAATTGTGTGTGAGTGTGTAGTTTATTTTAACCATGGCAAGCTTTATAGAAGCACCACCAAATTCCAAAACTGCCCCATGCGCTCCCTTTAGAGCCATCCCTCTTCCTATCTCAAATCTCTGTCAATTACTAATCTATTTTACACTTGAATAATTACATTGTTTCACAACTATTATAAAAACGTAATCATGCATAATAAGTTCTTTTGGGTATACTAATTTTTCATTCAGTAGAACATTTTTAAGGTTCATACAAATTATATTTCTCAGGAATCTGTTCCTCCACGTTACTGAGAAGTATTGCTTGGTAAGAATATACCACAGATGGCTTAATAATTCACTATTAAAGGACATTTGGGTTGTTTCCAGTTTCTGGTTGTTACTGATAAAACCAACTTGAACATGAATTTCCAACTTTCAAAATGAAATGCATTTTCAGTTCTTTAGGATTTTTGCCTGAACGTACAACTGTTGGGTCTTATGATAAATGCATTTTCAACTAAGAAAATAATAAGACTGCCGAACTATTTTCCAGAGTTGTTGTCTTTCTTTACCATCCACATTGTATGATTAATCCAATTCTTCTGTATTCTTGTCTCATTTGGTGGCATGGCTAATTTGTATTTTAGTCATCCTGGTAGAAGTATAGCAATATCTTACGCTATTTTCCATTTGCAATTTTAATTGCCAATTACATTGAGCTTTTAAAAAATATGTTCACTGTTAAATCCTTTTTAGTAAAATATCATTTTACACCCCTTGAGCATGTTTATTTGGATTTATTTTATGTTTAAATTTTGAGAGCATTTTTATATATTCTAGATACAAGTTATTTGTTATATATAATATTATAGTAATTTCCAATTCTATAAATTGTGTTTTTTATTCACTTTGATTATTCATAGAGTAAATATTTTGAATTCTGAGGAGGTAGGACTAATTTGATGAATTTTCTTTTCATATTTTATAATTATGGTGTCCAATCAAATGGCTAATTTACTAGTGTTAGTTTGCAATGACTTTTCTACTAAAGATTATATAATTTAGTCTGAAGTTTAGTTAGAAACCCAATTATTTGCTTATGGGTACACAACTGATCAAAGATCATTAACTGAATCATCGTTTATTGAATGGTTTTTGCTCTTTTGTGCAGACTCGTCCTGCTAGGCCCAACCATCAGGGAGAGTGGGGCAACAGTGTTCTTCCACAAGACGCACCTGGGACAGGCTTCTGTGAAACGCCCACCCTTAATAATGATGGGGCACATTTTTAAAGCGCAGACAGAGGGGGCATAACTAATTCAGAGTGACACTGACTCTATAGGACAGAACCGACACTGGTGCCAATATGCCTCTTCAATCAGTTTGAAAGTCACATAGCTAGGGTAGTTTTCCAGGTGGGCCTGGGCCACACATGGGAGCATTTTACCTGATTGGCAGAAGATGGGGGTGGGAGGAAATGTGCCTGGGACTCCTGCCATCTGCCAGCAGTCAGGCTAACTATATGGGCTAGGTAGGTAATCTCATGTGATCTCCCATATCTCCCTCCTTCATTTTAGGGCGAACTATCTCTACAGCCAAAATCTCAGCTAGTAGAGTAGCTCTTCTCTTGGCAGATGTGACCGTGCTTAGCATGGTAGGCAGTAAACCACAACCTACAATATGCTTCAGGTTAAATTTAAGAGCACCTAGCACGGGGGTTAATCCTTAAGGGCATGGAGGAAATAGAAGGGCAAAGGGAAAAAACGCTGGGCCCACAGTGTTTCAGGCCTTTCTGATTGGTAGGTGGGTGCTCAGGTGTGGTCAGGCAGGGGCATAAGATCCCACAGGGGACGTGGTGGAGGTGTAGTCTTCTAGCTTACAAACATAATCCTATGTGCCTGCTTACATCATTCCCCTTTCAGAGACTCCATTTCCTTAGTCCTAAGAGATGTTGAAAGTTGTAGAATCATCACGTCTTCTATAGATGCTTCCTGCTTATGAGGGGCGTAGTGCCAGCCCTGCCTGTCCTGTGTATGAAGGCCTCTGCCTATCTCATCTAACAAATTCGCTTTGTGAGCTGGAGCAGTCTTGATCACTGCCAATGTCTACATCCCCTGCATGGAAGTTTCTCCCAGAAGTTGAATTCTGAAACATATGTTTGTTAATTAGCATGAGCAAAACTGGAACAAGAATAACTATAAGTGGAGTGTCCCTTCAAGATGAAAAGAATATATTTTACAGACTCCCAGATAGTGGGTGGTGATAGACTATAAGCCAATTTAGCTTGAGCATAAAGGATTATAACAGAAGAACACATTAGGTGTTTTATTGTCAATAACAGTTCCCAGAGAGAATCAAAAGAGGAAGGTACAGCATGTCTGCCTTGGGTATGGTAGGCTTGATGTGAGGAAAGCAAAGGATTTACTTATGTTTTTGCCTAAGGTATTTGATTGGCTTACAGGATTAATCAGGAATATCTTTTGAGTTCATCTGTGAAGACTTCAGAGGTAGATGTTTAATCTTAATTTTACTGAGAGGGTTGTGTTCAGTAGCACCTGGTAAGGTCCCTTCCATTTAAGCTGTAACTGATCTGAAGAGGACTTTCTATGAATGGCTCACTCAAGGAAAGTCATTGAGGTTGGCTTGTCAGAGGGTCAGCTTTGGTTGACTTGGTTCCAGGGTTTGACATTTCAGGCCGGTATCCACATAGCCTGTGGGACAATCTCGGGAAAGGCACAAGCAATACCTCTTTGCATTTTTATGAGGGGATCAGGCCCCTTCCATTGTTGGGTGGTCGGGTCCCTTCATCAAACCAGAGGCAACTGGGTTGGACCTGTGAGAGGTCTCCAGTGTCTCATAGCTCATGATTCTCCAGGGGGTGAGACTTGGAAGAAATTAAGGTGAAAGGAGCAAAGCTAACACTCTCAGAGGGTGGTACCATACCTCCTCCTCTGTTTTTTAAGCATAGCCCTAAGGTCCTGCATGGGCAGTTAGTACACAGTGACTCCTGTTGTTAATTAAACAATTAACACTCTTATGTGTGACATCAGTGATCACCTGAGGCTCTTGACATGAGCTGCCTAGGCTATGGAGGCCTTCTGAATCCACAAACTCTGTCAATATTCAGACAAGGCCATAAGCAAAGTGAAAGTTCTCTCCTCTCTTTGGAGAAAAATACATCCTTCTTTGATGGCAACTTATTTCCACTGGGGTCTCACCTAGGGGATGTTCTTCATATAAGGACATTATTTGCATGAGTGTCCTGGCTTTCCACACCTTAAATGCTCTTGTGGGATTTTTAGATAGAACAGAATGCCTTTCGGGCTGACTTTGAGGTTACTGAGTATTACTTAGAGCAATTGCTGTTCTATGAGTCTGCTGTATGGATGGCTTCCTATGTTGGAGCATTTACTCCTCTTTAATTCTATTGATATGATCACTTTAACAATTAGTCCCATCTATACAACTGCTTTAAAACTTAATCCAATCTATATAATTATCTTAAAACTTAAGATATCATTTTCACCATCTAGCCCAAAGGGATTTGGGATTCCATGGTGAAGTAAATCCAGCTGTGAAATTATTATGATTTAAGCTCTCATTTTGGCTATGCTATTATACAGAAAATGTTAGCCATTCCTTTCATAAGATCTAAAAATCAAACTATACATCTTGGAGAGTCTCTCAGCATAGAATCAGATTCCCATCTTTAAGCAAACAGAGAAATGAGAGAACAAGTCAGGCTTCCCAGATCGCTTACTGACAATAACAATATCAAATTAAATCTTAGCAAGTGGTTAAATAACAGCTTATGGCAACATTTATCAGAAAGTCCAATGCCTCCTATAAATTTTAAGAATTCATATATTTGGAAATATCTCTTAAATATCTAACATGGTATGGCTTGTTTAACCACCAAACTCAAGCACAAACATTAAAGCATTTTTAGTTTCTTTCTACCAACAGATTTAAAACATCTGACAAAGAGATTCAGGTCACATGAGTCAAATGTATCTTCAATTAATTTTAGCAGTTTAAATTTATGAGCAATCTTTCATTTATAAGCCAATAAAGACAGAGCGCTTAATAAATTTTTCTATGGACATACAATATATATGCACATATAACACAACATAAAAAATAGAACAATGAATCAGTTTTAGTAATAGTTACTTAAAATCTTTAGCTGTTTTGTATTGCCATCAACCAATTAGAATTACTTTCTGCTCTTAATAACCTCGAATAACCATACTTTCTCCCAGTTGGAACCCGTAGTGCTTTCTTGGCTTCATCTGTTTACAGAGCCATCCCAAAGCACCAAATACGACAGAATTGGCTGGTAAAAGTCCATCAGAACCTATAGGAGGACAGCTAAACAGAACCAACAATGGTTTAGTATCATGAGCAGCAGCTCTGATACACAAAACTGTGGATGACAAAACTTTAAATAGCCACATTTAAAATTATAAACTCATTGACCAACAAGAGACACTTTCTTACTTCACACAGAGTATTCAAAAGCACCTATAGGATTTCACTGAGCATTTAACCCTTTAGGACTCTCGGCCTTTCTCATTAAGATAACTGTCATGTCCAGTAACACAAGATTGAAAGACTTTAACTTTCAGACATTTATATCAGTAGCATTTTATTATTAAAACTTAAAATTTAGCACCACTTCACATCTTGACAGTATCTTTAATACACTCCAAATATTTGTATTAGTTGGTATCTCTACAAAATCAGAGATATATCCTTTGATATTTCCAGGGGCCCAACTGGAAATACCAAAGTCCAAATACTTTGGAACTTTGATTTTTTTGCATGCCTGTCAAGGATGTCAAAAATGCTTAAAATATCTGGTTTAAATAAGATCCCTTAACATCATGACATAGTATAGACCAGATTTCATCATTGTTACGAGGTGATTACTCACATGTTTCAGATTAAGCATATATTTAAACAAATCATA
Organism: Oryctolagus cuniculus; assembly: GCF_964237555.1. Classification (NCBI taxonomy): domain Eukaryota; kingdom Metazoa; phylum Chordata; class Mammalia; order Lagomorpha; family Leporidae; genus Oryctolagus; species Oryctolagus cuniculus. The sequence continues at coordinate 40,892,589 of NC_091435.1, forward strand.
ACTCCTTTAAAACTCAGTTGTTTTAAACAATTAGAAACTAACAGAGACATTAACAGAACATAATAAATTATTTAACATAACACAAAATCTGTGTCTCTTTTGTTGTTCCTAAAATCAGAAATAAAACCTTATATTCAAGAGCTGGCACACTGACTCAAATCCCATAATTTGGAACAGTTTTAACAGAATTAGATTTAGGGAAGAGAGACTACCCACTGGAACTGGCTAGAAACCTGAACTGAGAGTCACCAATTAAACAAAACTATCAAAAGGAGATGCTACAGGTTTTAAACAGATTTTTAAGACAATTAAAAATATTTACTAACATACATATTGCAAAAACTTCATTGCTTCAACAGAGGATCAAATTCTAGTTCTATGTCAAATAGACTAATAGCTTTTGCTTTCATCTGCTGATTTCCTTGATTTACATTGTAAAATAACCCTTTAGAAATCTTCAAATTAAGAAAACATTTTTAAATATCATAACACATCGGATTTCAAGCTTAGTTACTTCCAAGCGGCGTTGAGCTACTTTCATATGGACAATTTATGAAAACACATTAGCAAACCCAAATAGTTTTTCTACATAAAACAAGGTGCTAAGATTACCTAAGTTTATGTTTAGACACATTTATCTCATTTGCTTTACCCAATTTACATATAGCAATTACACCTATATGACTGAATATGCTGATATTATATTATACCTCTATTTGAATTGAGGTCAGAGTCACATTTGTATCAAATTTTACTCCTTTACATAAATCTCTAGGTATAAATCAATTAAACTAGCGATTGCAAAATTTACTTTAGGGACCATAACGAGTACTGATTATCCACTGTTATATCATTGGAAACCTGTTAAAACAAATTGCAAAATGAGTTTGGCAAGTTACAAAGCAATATTTCCAAAGACAGTGATTCTCTTGAATTCGAAGAGAGAAATTTCTTCTTGGTATACAGTTACAGGGTGGGGACAACCTATAGTATTCTTATGGTAAAATTGGAACTGGAACAGGAAGGGGAGTAAACTTTGGACTAGGCCTGATTTTGAGATTGTAAGATGGCAGTAACTATAAGATTAAACTGAAAATTTTTCTTATATCTGTCTGAATTTGGCAGCATCAGGTCTGTGTAGGGGCCAGCAGAGCCACAGGAATCAAGGTTGGGCCCACTGTAGCGGTCACTACACCTGTCCCTCACAGTGGCCTGGGGCCAAGGTGATATCAGGAATGACCCCATAAAATTTATGGGGTCTTTTTTTATGGTCCTTTAAAGTGCCCCAGAAATGCCATCTGGGATGCCACATATGTTAATGGAATTTGGGGTGCCATATGATATCACCATATGCTTATTAATAAACCCCCAATATTAATAAGCCTGAGAGGGTTCTTGCTTAATATTTAAAGAAGAATTCTAAATACTGGCACAGATAAACAAGGCAGCATGGTACATTTTAGGCTTTTATTCAGTGAGAGAAATCATAAGAGAGTGAGAGCTTTATCTAAGAGAGACAGAGGTAAATCTGGGTTTATACCGAGCACCAGGAACCAGCCACGTGGAGGAGCATCTAGGCCAGGAAGCCTAGGGTGGGTGGCCCAAAGGCCACATGCTCTGGAGGTGCAGGGCTACAGCAAGCCCCCTCCTGGCAAGAGGCCAGGGCTGAAGAGAAGGGCAGGACACACTGTGTCCCAGGCTTTTAACCCACTTCCAAAGGGGAGTGGTTAATTAACCTGATTGGCTGGTGGGCACCCAGGTGTGGCCAGGTAGGGGCATGAGGTCACACAGGGGCGTGGTGAAGGCATGGTCTTCCAGCTCACAAACCTGAGTGATTTTAGCCTGCATGCCTGCCTACTTCAAAGGCACGGGTCCAAGAAGCCAGAGTACAGGTTGCCTTGGTGCTGATCTACCACTCCGGCTGGGTGTAGAGGACCAATGCTGATGCAGCCAACAGCAAGATCCGCCCCCCCCCCCCAAAGTTTGCACATTGGTGGGAAACCAGTACAGGTCCCAGGCAGTTCTGGGGGTCACTCTTGGTGTCACTAATGCACTCAAGCCCCGCCTTCCCCCTCCCCAACCCATGGCCTGAGAGGGGGGCAGAGATAAGTGACAAGGTGGAATGTAGGAGGAGCAAAGCAAGAAAATGTGGGAAGCCATTATTCACCATGTTCCCAGGTCTTTTCGCCACATAGAGCCCTGCAACCCCTGGCAGGGGTTCCTAAAACAAGAACAGGAGATTCTAAAACAAGAACAGGAGATTCCTCTTCATCTAGCTGGTTTCAGGCTGGTGTACAGCAGTTTTCTGCAGAATGAGATGGAGATTTCCTCTCTCATAGCAGAGAAGCCTTGGAGCCTGTTTAGAGGTTTACAGCCAGGGGTCTCTATAATGAGACAGACAGGAGTTTTCTCTTCACATAATGGGGGGGGGGGTAGGTGTTGGGGGCCCAACCAATGGTCAATGCCTCCCTACCTAGCAGGAGACGACCCCAATCTTCACCTATCTTATGTGTTCAGGTCCCTGTTCGGGCACCAGTTGCAGACTAATCCTGCAAGTGTCACACCGTCAGGGACAGTGGGATGAAAGTGTTCTTCCACAAGAAGCACTGGGGACAGACTTTGCTGAACATGTCCCCCTTTATAAATGACCACATACACTTTTAAAGGGCTGGCAGAAGGGCCATAACTAATTCAGGGCAACACTATCTCTATAGGACAGAACTGACACTGGTGCCAATGTGCCTCTCCAATCAGCTTGAGAGTCATATAGCTAGGGTAACTTTCCAGGTGCACCTGGCCCACACCTGGGAGCAGTTTACCTGATTGGCGGAAGGCAATCAAGGCCTGCCACCAGTCAGTCTAACTGCATGGGGTAGACAGGCAGTCTCATGGGATCACCCACACCATGGGATCACCTACACTTTTGTAAAAAATATTTGTCTGATCTTTTTCTGTGTTCTTAAAGAGTTTTTAAAGATCTTAAAATCATTATAACATCCAGAAAATAAGAAATAGAAGCAGATAGGCAATTTACATCTAAACATTTAAAGAGGGAAAAAATTAGCTGATCAAAGGTATACCTATTTTAGTATTTTGAAATAAGATAATTACACATGTGTAGCAAGACTGATCCAATCAGGATTCATTTGTTAGTCAAGGAAATAACATAAATGTATGATTTTAAAATGTAATGCTTATTGCAGTTTCCATGTAAAAGGTGATGGCTCTCAAGCCATGTTGCATCTCTGTTTTGAACTAGACAGATTTCTCAGTGTTCCTAGATGTTTTTCAATTGAATATCCCATAGGCAACTCAATTAATCAAGTTAAATAAAAACTTATGACCTCTCTGATATAAGGATGACATGTTCTTTCTAACATTTTGTGTTTTAGTTAGTGGCACTTCTATTCTTTCAGGCACTTAAACATAGTCATACGGGATTCTATTTTTCCTCTTGATTTCAAACATCCAGGGTATTACCAATACTTGTCAGTTAAAAGCATACCAATATCACTTAGATAATGTTCATAATATTTAGTTTCTAGTCCTTCTGCTTTAATTTAAATTTTTAAAAATTTCTTTATTGGACTATTATAATGATATCACTGTGGCATTCTTAAACACCAGGGAGATCCAATACTGCTAAATGGTGAGAAGGTACAGTGACCTCAGCTTCAGAAAGATAAGAGGAAAACACAAGAAGGACCATGTTCCCAGTGGACTGACTGACAGCAATCTTCAGCGTAGAAGTAACAAAACAGAACAAAGATGGTGAGCTAATATAAATGTACCAATAAATGAATGACATGATTAAGTAAAACATACAAAGTTGGAGACAATAATATGCTCTGGTTAGAGACTTAGAGTTTTGAAACAGATAGAATTGTTTCAGAGCTCTACTTACTCATTGTATAAACTCAGATAACTCACCTGTAAAATATGAAAAAAATATTGCATATACGAATACTCTAGAAACAGGCAGTGTTATAAATTGCGTGTGAAGTGAGATAATGTGAGTTCCACATTATCACAATACTAGATATTTAGTAGGCACTCAATAAGTGATACTACTTTAAAATAAAAATTTTAAAAAGCCAAAGCCATGTCATTACTTTCTTAATTACGCTTTACTTAAAGCTTGTTTACATGGCCTATAAAGAAAATCCATAACCAGAATTACGCTTTTGTTTCATCATCTGCTAAAACAAAGATTAATCTACTAATGCTTTGGTGTCAGTCCAAATATGAAGTAAAATAACAATTCAACTAAGTAATGTACTACAAATGTTGGAATGTAACTTTCAAAAATATCACTGTGTTCATGGTGAAAACCCTTTATCTTGAAACTTCAAGTATGTCCACAAGCTAATGTACCTTAAGCCAAATGAATTATTTGTGCCCAGTTATACCATAACAATTGAACTTACACTCACTAACTTGTTGAACTATTACCTAGTACATGTAGACCACATATGTGATTCTTGAAGATTTGACAATTTCAAGGAAGAAAAACCGTTTGTTTTTTGAAAGTCAGTATTCAGAGAGTGAGTGAGAGGGAGAGATGAGGAGAGAGATATATATTCTATTTGCTCTTTCACTGCCCTGGTGGCCAGAGTTCTAGGGCTGGGCCAGACCGAAGTGAAGAGCCAGGAATGTCTTCTGGATCTATTCACCTTCTGCTGCTTTCCTAGGTGTGACGCCACACCACCCTCTGCAGAATAAACACTTTGACCTCACAACATTGCTCTTCCTTTGCTGATTCAAATTCTGTCACAAAGCAGAAGCCGGACTTGTAAGTGTTCTACTAAGCCTTAGAACTACCTTTAGCTTCTCAGACTGTTGGGCCATGGTGGATGACAAAGGGTCCTGCCCTTTACAATGTATGTAGAGCACCATGGTGAGAGGCAGTACCTCCTGCAAGTCCCAATTTCATGCATTTTCAAGGTTTCTCTTAAGATTTTCTATTCTGCCTTCTTCTTCCCTATTCAACTGCATGCTCTGCAGATATCAAACTTGAATACCAAGCATGAAGACATAATCTAAGTCATATTGGTTAATCAGCTTCCAATATAACAAGATCAAATGCACAGATACAAACATACATACATTAGTTTCTACACCTATAGTTGAACTCTGCCTAGACAGGTCATTTTTTGTCAACTTATGAGAAGACTGAATATCTCAGATCAGTGGTCACAATCGAAATACTCGAGAATTGCTTAAATTCAAATTGGTGCACATGCTCAGAGTTATGAATCTATAGATCTTGGGGACCTCCTGAATTTTGATTTTTCTGACAATTTGCCAAAATGTTGATGCTACTTTTTACTGGATGGATTTTTTGGAACAATTGATTCCTATACCAAATATTTTTAGTAATCATTTAAATTGTAATTTTGTTTCTGCCATCCACAATTTGGCATAATATTAATATGGCAAGTTTGAAAATTTTCATTTAAGTTATACATGTTTAATGTATTTCATATATACAGATTTAGGAGTATATCGATAATTCTCCCCCACCCTCCCTCCTACACAACCTCCAACCCTTGTTCTCCCTCTAATGTTCCCTCTCTTAATTTTTATAGAGATCTATTTTCAATTAACTTAATGATTGTATAATTAACCCTACAGTAAGTAAAAAAGTTCAACCAATGATATGAAGAGAAAAAAAAGCCATTCCTCAATGGAAGAGACAAAGGCAATAAACAATCATCAAATATCAAAATGTGTATTTCATTCCAGTACATTGCATTTCAGGTGCCTTACTAGTTGCCTTGGTTCAGGAAAAAGATATATCTGTCTTTTGGGGATGGGCTTATTTTGCCTAAATATAATGATTTCTAGTTGTGTCCATTGTGTTACAAAAGACAGTATTTAATTTTTTGTAACAGCAGGGTAGTACTTCACAGTGTATATGTACCATAATTTCCTTATCTGGTCAACAGTTGATGGACATTTGGGTTGATTCCATATCTTAGCTGTTGTGAATTTTGCTGCAACAAACATAGGTACAGATAATGATTTCATATACTGATTTATTTTGGATTGGGTAAATTCCCAGGAGTGGAATGGCTAATTAATAGGTCCATATTCAGATTTCTGAAGTATCTCCATACTGTCTTCTACAATCACATTATCAGTTTACATTTCCACCAACAGTGGACAAGGGTAACATTTCCTGTATCCTTGCCAGCATTTGTCATTTGTTGATTTCTGTATGAGAACCATTCTAACTGGAGTGAGGTGAAAACACACCATGATTTTTATTTGCATTTGCCTGATGACTATTGATCCTGAACATTTTCTCAAGTGTCTGTTGGCCATTTGAAATTCCTCTCTTGAAAAATTCCTGTTCAAATCCTTTGTCTATTTCTTAACTGGGTTGGTTGTGTTCTTGTTGAATTTCTTGAGGTCTTTATAAATTCTGGATGTTAACCTTTATCAGTTGCAAATGTTTTATTCCATTCTGTTGGTTGCCTCTTCACTTTGCTGAGTGCTTCTTTTGCAGTGCAGAAGCTTCTCAGCTTGATGTAATCCCATTTATCAATTTGAGTTTTGATTGCTTGTGTTTTGGGGTCTTTTTCAAGAAGCCTTTGCCTGTGGCAAATGTTCTCAATGTTCTCTAGTAATTTGAGTGTATCGGGTCACAGATTTAGGTCTTTGATACATTTTGGGAGGATTTCTGTGTAAGGTATAAGGTATGGATCTAGTTTCATACTTCTGCATGTGGAAATCCAGTTTCCCCAGCACCATTTGTTAAAGAAACCGTCCTTGCTCCAGGGATTTATTTTAGCTCCTTTGTCAAATATAAGTTGGTTGTATATGCATGGATTGATTTCTGAAATCTCTATTCTGTTCCATTGGTCTAGTCTGTTTTTATTCCAGTACCAGGTTGTTTTGATGATAAATGCCATGTCATATGTCTTGGACTCAAGTATTGTGATGCATTTGGCTTTGTTTTTGTTGTACAAGATTGTTTTAGCTAATCTTGTTTTTTTTGTGTGTGTTTCCATATGAATTTTAACATTTTTTTTCTAGATCTGAAAGAATGTAATAGCTATTTTGATTGAATCACATTTAGGTAAGCAAATTTAAATGCATAGAAATAAATAGCTTTAAACATGTCCTGATTTTCTTTTCCTGGGTTGTTTCTTATTTGAAACTTGTCCCTAATTTAATTACTAGATTTACCTTAATATCCTTCCAATGTAGTTATACATTTCAAATCATAAGGTTAAATTAACCAAATTATATATATATATATATATATATAAAATTTAGTCATACATTGAATCTCCTTCTGAATTATATATCCCATTCAGCTTGTGTATTTGACAATTTAAAATAAATATTTGTTTGATTATGAAGATTTTACTATGCACCCTGATATTGGACTCAGCAATCCGTAGCCGATAATTATGCCTATGGTAGTTGCTAGTGAGCATATTTTCTAAATAAAATTGACATGTTTCACTCTAGAATAAAAATTTAAAATATATTTAATGTCTTTCAAATATTTATTTAAACATAAATATATATCTTTGTATATTTATAAATGAGATGGACTCTTTAGCCCATTTTCTTAGTGAATATGGATTAATCTAACTTTTCTATTCTTCAGATACTCATTTCACATTTTTTTTAAGATTTATTTATTTTACTTAAAAGTCAGAGTTACACAGAGAGAGAAGGAGAGGTAGAGAGAGAGAGAGAGGTCTACTTTTTTTTTTTATTTGACAGAGTTTCACAGTGAGAGAGAGAGACAGTCCTTCCATTGGTTCACTCCTCAAATGGCCGCCACGGAAGCCAGGAGCCAGGTGCTTCTTCCTGGTCTCCCATGTAGGCGCAGAGGCCCAAGCACTTGGTTCATCCTCCACTGCCTTCCCAGGCCACAGCAGAGAGCTGGACTGGTAGAGGAGCAACCTGGGTAGAACCCTGCATGCATATGGGATGCCAGTGCTGCAGGCGGAGGATTAACCAAGTGAGCCACTGCGCCAGCCCCTAGTTTCACATTTTTGGAATCTTACACAAAATATTTGATTTTGCTATTTTATTTTCCAAAGTGAAACCAGAATTTTCATTTCATATTTACAGTGGCATTAGAAAAATTTGGAATATTTGCTCTCTTTCAAATATGCAGCACTCAATTTTTCCAAGAAATAAAAGGGAGAATTGAAATCAATTAATTAAGGTGATCCTTTTCTCTGATAACTTCTCCTCAACTGAAGGAATGTTTATTTATTTTTATAAGCTATTTCATCTGTTATTAGAATTGGCTCATAACTACTCACAAAATTGTACAGAATAGTGATCTAAGAATTGTTCATCTATTATGTGACTGTATTTTTCATTATTTCTTTAGAATTCAGAGGCTACTAGATAAGGATATTTCCTAATTAAGAATCTTTCCAGCAACCAAGTGTGACAAGCAAAATTCTCCATTCAAAACTTCTGGAGTGAACAAAGGAGTACAATACAAGAGTTAAACTAATAATATAACAAAGATTATTGGTTAGTAGGTCCCAGGAAGTGAGTAAAAGTGTAAACGAAAAGATTCCACTGTCCTTTGCTCACTGTTTAATAGCACTCATTCTATCTAGTTCTCGATCTTGATTTTTATCCTACTGTTTCTGACTCTCTGTGTCTTTTGTTGTTCTAGCTCTGGAAAATCACATAGTTTGTATTGCTGGTCTTTAACAACTAAGTGCTAATAAAACAACAATGATGACCAGTGATGACCATAAGGAACTTTTGAGCTCTTCTCTTTTTTTATTTTAAATTAACCAGGCCAGGCCGGCGCCATGACTTAGTAGGCTAATCCTCCCCCTGCAGCGCTGGCACACCGGGTTCTAGTCCCGGTTGGGGCACCGGATTCTGTCCCGGTTGCCCCTCTTCCATTCCAGCTCTCTGCTGTGGCCCGGGAGTACAGTGGAGGATGGCCCAAGTCCTTGGGCCCTGTACCCACATGGGAGACAAGGATAAGCACCTGGCTCCTGGCTTCAGATCAGTGTGGTGCACTGGCCACAGCATGCTGGCCACAGCAGCCATTGCGGATGAACCAAAGGAAAAGGAATACCTTTCTCTCTGTCTCTCTCTCTCATTGTCCACTCTGCCTGTCAAAAAAAAAAATAACCAAACATGTCACGATAAATAAAATATAACTTCATGATAGCATAAAATATAAGGATTAAGGATCAGAATGTAGCTAGTATGTGCACAAATAGGAATATATATGGATTCAGAAAGAAAATGTATTGTTATGTTCTTCATCAAATTTTTTTGGAAAGTTACTTATAAGTTCAGAGGGATACTTTTAGTTTTGATAAATTTGCTACATTTAAAAAGACATATGGAGACACTTTTAAGATTTCATGGAAAACAATTGAAATATGAGTTTATTTTAGTGAGAAATTTTGAAATTCATGCATAGTTTCCATGTGGGATACTGTATGGTGTTTACCATAAAAGACCTTAGATCTAATTTTTAGTACCTTAATAAGGCAGTAGCCAGCTTGACAATTCATGTCCTGTCTGTAGAGGTTCCTTATGACTGACAAAATACTTCTGAAAGTTGTCAGTCCAGGGGAAGGAAGACAGTTCTTTTGAAAACTATAAAAGAACTCAAATGGAGTATTCTTTAGGGCTCTCATAAATCATGTCTCAGGACAACATCCATCCCTTATTCTGTGTGTTGCCGTGGATGGGATATAACAAAAAAGCAACAAACGACAGAGAATGTTACCCCAAAGTAAGTAAGAAGGGTGATAGTGTCAGGGTCGGGTAGGTATTTGAGCCAAGAATGTGAAGATAGGTATATTTCAAAGGGTTTTCCAGAGAGGCAGCAAGCATTTTTAGGAAGATGAAAGAACTCTTTTGCCATATATAGGTTGTGGCTTACAGTATGGGGAAAAAACACTCATCTGTGAGGGTAGTAAATTATGTGATGGGGCACTTGGCTTTTGTCATCTTTACTTGCAACAGTCACCAGAGGGAGCAGACACTACTGAGTTAAGAGATGTAGTTAGAATATATTGGATTGGAATGAGTAAATGAAAGACATGAAGAACAAAACCAAAATTCTCAAGCATGGGAAAAACTCAACAATTTCTTGATGGGCTTTCACTTGCTTCTTAATGAACTAATCACAATTGTCATCAGATAGCTAGGTCCAGGATCTTGTCTGATTCAAGAAAGAATTGAGGATGGGATGCAAATTAGAAGTTAGCAGAGGAACAATATTTGTTGTTAACTAAGCAAAAGTACACTCAAAAGGGACCAGGGACATGCTTGTGAATGACTGTGCCCAGTGAGTTTTGGGGTAATATCTTCTTATGATCTGGAGGCATAGGATTTGATATCTGAGGGGTGGTGTTTAACTTAATGGTCATAGAGGGAGAAGCTTGAGTACTTCCCTTTATTTGACCTTTTTTGGAAGACTTGGACGTGCTGTTCATCAAGTGCGTGTTGGGGGTATGATTTACAGCCACAGTAATCTCATTATAAAAATTTTACAAAATATGTATGGAAATCGCAGGGACCCAGTTGGAAGCCATTTTGATGATTTTTGTCCAGTTTTGAATAGCAGATCAGGATGTCAGTTTCATGAAAATTGTGGTGTTTTTAGATTTTCTGCAGCACAAGAGAACCAGGTTTGGCTAATACAGGTAGGTTATTTGGTTACTACTCTCTAGCTACCTTATTACCTATGTCAATTTATCTAGTGTTGGATAAACCATGGAACATTTACAATTCTGGTTTACTTTGCAAGGATTCAGGAAAGAATCCTTTGGTTGTCAGACAGCATGAATGTCTTTAAAGTTGTAACTGTGAAGTTTACTTATTTATTAAGACTTTAAGTTAAGGGTTATACCAACCTAAGCTATGGGCATTTAGTTTCCTTAATATAAAGTGAATATGTTGCCAACAGATGAATATCGACCTCAATCTGCATTCTCTCTGACTCCTGATATCAGGTAATATAATAGCTATGTGTGCTCTTACAAAATGATAAATTAAAGATTTCTTTCAGGCCCATAGTCAGGACTCACAAAATTTATTCTGCTAGTAAGATGAATAATACACACAAAAATTCATTTTTTTAGAATCAAAACCACCAATAATATAGACATATCCTGAATTAGGACTGGCATTATGGCATAGCAGGTTAAGCACCTGATGTTGACATTAACATTCCATATAGGCTCTGGTTCAAAATCCAGATGCTCAATTTCTGATCTAGCTTCCTGCTAATGCACCTGGGAAAAGAGGGGAAGATAGCTCAAGTGCTTGGGACCCTGAACGCATCTGGGAGACTGGGATGTAGCTGTTGGCTCCTGGCTTCAGCCTGGTCTGGCCCTGGCGAGTCATTGTGGATATATGTGAAATGAACCTATAGATAGAAGATTCTCTCTCTCTCTCTTTCTCACACTCTCTCTTCTCTCTCTCTTCCTTTCCCTCTTTCTCTGTATCTCTTTCAAATAAACAAAAAATAAATAAATCTTTTAAGTGTCCTGAATTAGAAGGTTACAAATTAAATTCATTTTATTTCCGCAATCTAGACATAAATATTGTTTGCTATTTCTACTTTAAAAGAGATCTTCTCTTTATCCTGTATTTCATTTCTAACATTCTGTGAATCTAAGCTCAATGATGTAATATCAAGATTCATCCTCTAAAAAAGGGGGAGAGTTACAAATAGGTAAGTAGAAAGAAGGAAACTTTCATCCATAGGTAAAATTGTTATCTATGGAAAAAAACTGAGGGAAAGTGGATACATTAGAGTAAGGGCAAGATCCATATTAAATTTAGTACATCCTGGAGGAGAAACATTTAAAACTGAGAGAGAAGACCTGTGAATTACTGAAATAGTACTTAATTATCCTGAGGATTTACTCTTGTGAATACTAGAATGATATATGAAAGGACTTCAGAAAGCTTTTGAAATAATGGAATTAAAAGATACATTTATTTTGGTGTAAGTAATATTGAAATCCTCCTATAGTTTTTTTATAATACAGATATTTCCTGAACTATTTGAATATCCCTTATACATATGCATTTCAAAAATATTATTTAAATAAATATATTTTTATTTTTCTAAATTTCATTTAAGGCATGCAGATTTCAGGTATTTCATGTATACAGATTTAGGAAAACAGTGATTCTTCTCACACTATGCTCCCTCTCTCCCCTGCTTTCACTCTTCTTCCTCCTGACTCTTCTATTCTCTCAAATTTCATACAAAATTTATCTTTAATTTAATTTTGCATGAGGCTTTGAAATTCTCTGTACATCTAGTGTTAGTATTAAGGTTTGAAATATTTAAGCTTCATTATTAAATTTAAAAATTCTTAGATGCATCTTGTTGGATTTAGGTATCCATAAAACAATGAAAAATAGGTTGTTTATTTAGTTTAAAAATAAAATAATTTAACCACTGATGTAAATATTATTATTTTGCTAATTTGAGTACACAATTAGTAATTTTTGCTCATAAAAAGGTGAGCAATTGTAAGAACTACAAGCATGAATATAAAAAAACCCTGTATTTTCAAAATATTTGTCTGCCCAACATGATTTTTAAAAACATATGGCTTACACAGATTATATAGTGAACACCAATTGAGAAAACAAAATAGGAACTAAACAGAACTTTAAAATTATCACATAACAAGTTATGTTTCTTAAATAAATGCCGATCATAAAACATATCTTCAAAGTTCAATGCAGACATAACATCATCTAGAGCATAGTTTAAAAATTGTAATTGGACATTATCCTAAAAAGGGCTAAATAAATGAAATATATTTTAAATCATAATGCATATTCATCTAAGGTAAAAATAGAATTATATTTCTTAGCAGCATGAAACATTGTCCAACATGGGACTAATCAAAAAAGAAAGAAAAGAAGCAATCAAAAGAGAAAGGGGAAGAATTTTGGCATCCTTTAGAAAGAAAGCAATAAGTGAGTTGCATGAATAATTTCAAAGCACTGGCTAAACTGTATGTGCCTCCCAGTAGACTTGTGCAAAAATTAGAGAAATGTTTTAAATCCTTGGAGAGAATATATAAGATAATTTTCATGTTTTTATCTAGAATATAAAAATGTGCAAAGGACAATATTTACCATGCAAAGTTTTGCCTGAGACATCATTAAGGGAATATGGAAATAAGTTAATATCATCAGTCTATAGCTCATGACATTTCTATAGTGAACAAAATTTCCTTCCTAATGTCTCATTCATTTTGTTGGTGTTCAATGAAGAAACTGCTGTATCATTTTATAAAGATTCTGTAGAGGACTATACTTGCACTTTGAATTGGAGGTGAGCTGCGGGTGACATATGTGGTTCTACCACAATTACAGCTATATCAATTACCAGAGTTTAAATGCTTAATTACAATTACTGAGATCTCCATGTTTATTGTCTTACAATGTTGCTTTACATAGATTTTAAAAAATAGGTTACAATATAATGAATATCAGACATCTATCACAAATACATAAGTGAGAAATTGTATTAAATTATAAAGGTAGAGATTATATATTATTCAAAATAACTTTAACATATTATATCTTTTCAAACCTCAGTATTATAATAATTTTATCATTGTTACTATTGTTTATTGGAAAGACAGAGAGATAGATGGACAGAAAGAAAGGGAAAATTTCCAACTTCTGATTCATTCCCCAAATGCATGCAAGAGAAGCCACTGGACCAAGACAAAGCCAGAAACTCCACTGGGGTCTGCCATGAAGGTCACATAGACCCAAGTTCATCACCTATCACCTGATGACTCCCAGGGCAGAATGGTGACTCAGATCTATGCACTCTGATACAAGATGTGGCCATCCATAGAGTTTCTTAACCCAAGTGTCAAATGCCCAACTCTGTTATATTTAATATTATAAATTCCATTATACTCTTTGCCTTCTAACTTTGTAAGTCCATTTCTTTGAATTCAAATTCCAAAACCATAAGAATTGTCTTTTCTGTTTTACTTAGTATATCTTAAATCAATCTTCTGTATATAAAGATAATTGAAAATGAATCTTTATGTGAATGAGATGGAAGAGGGAGTGGGAGATGGGATGGTTGCAGGTGGGAGGGATGTTATAGGGGAAAAAGCCACTATAATTCAAAAGTTCTACTTTGGAAATTTATATTTATTAAATAAAAGTTAAAAAGAAAGAATTGCCTTTCCTGGTGTGACAACAGTTTGTTAGTGAAGCAGAGTGAAAGATGAGAATTATTCTTTTATTTTTTGAAAGTTCTGAGTCAAGATAAACGAGAATAAATTTGAAAACCACAGGTTTTCCATCAATTTACAGAGATATCATTAAATCTACACCAGTTCCATAACTGTACAATCTTCAGATTATTTCAGTAGTCCTTCTTTCTAAAATCATTACTAATTCCCTGATCTCTTTTGTTAGAAAACCAGCTTTTGATTTTGTTTAATCTTGTTTACTTTTTCCTTTCAAGGACATTGAATGCATTAATTCATACACCAAGCATTGTATTATTGAAGTGCTTTGTGTCTGTGGTAATGTTCCTTACCTTTCAGCTCCTTTTGCATAGCTTTCTTTATAGATGTAAACTATACAGAGACATTTATATTATTCTTCCAGCTCAAATACATGCCTATCAAAACTTTTTTTAAACTTTTATTTAATAAATATAAATTTCCAAAGTACAGCTTTTTCCCTCCAAAACTTCCCTCCTACCTCCAACCCTCCCATCTCTCACTCCCTCTTCCATCCCATTCACATCAAGATTCATTTTCAATTCTCTTTATATACAGAAGATCAATTTAGTATATACTAAGTAAAGATTTCAACAGTTTGCTTCCACACAGAAACACAAAGTGTAAAGTACTGTTTGAATACTAGTTATAGCATTAATTCACATAGTTCAACACATTAAGGACAGAGATCCTACATGAGGAATAAGTGCACAGTGACTCCTGTTGTCGACTTAACAAATTGACACTCTTGCTTCTGGCAGCAGTAATCTCCCTAGGATTTTTTTTTTTTTTTTCAAGCAGAGTGGACAGTGAGAGAGAGAGGGACAGAGAGAAAGGTCTTCCTTTTTGCCGTTGGTTCACCCTCCAATGGCCGCCACGGCTGGCGCACTGCGGCTGGCGCACTGCACTGATCCAAAAGCAGGAGCCAGGTACTTCTCCTGGTCTCCCATGGGGTGCAGGGCCCAAGCATTTGGGCCATCCTCCACTGACTTCCTGGGCCACAGCAGAGAGCTGGCCTGGAAGAGGGCCAACCGGGACAGAATCCGGCACCCCGACCGGGACTAGAACCCAGTTTGCCGGCACTGCTAGGTGGAGGATAGCCTATTGAGCCGCTGTGCCAGCCTCCCTAGGCTCTTGTCATGAGTTGCCAAGGCTATGGAAACCTTTTGAGTTCACTGACTCTGATCATATTTAGACAAGGTCATAGTCAAAGTGGAAGTTCTCTCCCCCCTTCAGAGAAAGGTACCTCCTTTTTGATGATCTGTTCTTTCTGCTGGGATCTCACTCACAGAGATCTTTCATTTAGGTCACCATTTTTTTTTTTTTTTTTTTTGCCAGAGTGTTTTGGCTTTCCATGCCTGAAATATTCTCATGGGTTTTTTAGCCGAATCAGAATACCTTAAGGGCTGATTCTGAGGCCAGAATGCTGTTTAGAACATCTGCTATTCTATGCGTCTGCTGTGTATCCCACTTCCCATGTTGGATGGTTCTCTCCTTCTTAATTCTATCAGTTAGTATTAGCAGACACTAGTCTTGTTTATGTTATCCCTTTGACTCTTAGACCTATCATTATGATCAATTATGAACTGAAATTGATCACTTTGACTAGTGAGATGGCATTGGTACATGCCACCTTGATGGGATTGAATTGGAATCCCCTGGCACGTTTCTAACTCTACCGTTTGTGGCAAGTCAGATTGAGCATGTGCTGAACTGTACATCTCCTCCCTCTCTTATTCCCAGTCTTATATTTAACAGGGATCACTTTTCAGTTAAATTTAAACACCTAAGAATAATTGTGTGTTAATTACAGAGTTCAACCAATAGTAGTAAGTAGAATACAAAATTACTAAAAGGAGTAAAGTATTAAGTTGTTCCTCGACAGTCAGGGCAAGGGCTGATCAAGTCATTGTTTTTCATAGTGTCCACTTCACTTCAACAGGTTTCCTTTTTGGTGCTCAGTTAGTTGTCACTGATCAGGGAGAACATATCAAAACTTTTTAATTACTCCTATTTGGTGATAGTATATGAATACACTGATTATTCGGAGAAGAATTAAAGGCATCATCTAAACAGAATAATTAGGACAATTTATGTTAAAAGCAGAATATGTATTTTTTTTTAATTTGACAGATAGCGTTAGACCGTGAGGGAGAGAGAGAGACAGAAAGAAAGGTCGTCCTTCCATTGGTTCACCCCCTAAATGGCTACTGTGGCAGGAGCTACGCTGATCCAAATCTAGGAGCCAAGTGCTTCTTCCTGGTCTCCCATGCGGGTGCAGGGAGCCATCCTCCACTATCTTCCTGGGCTACAGCAGAGAGCTGGACTGGATGAGGAGCAACTGGGAGTAGAACCCTGCACCCATATCGGATACCAGTGCCACAGGCGGAGGATTAACCAAGTGAGCCACAGAGCCGGCCCTAGAATATATATTTTGAAACCCGCAAATTCCATGTAAATAAACTTAATTCAGATTCCTCAAAGCTTAGTTTGAAAAGAACACAACTCGCATTAAATGGAAATTCTAGTCTTGCAAAATAAAGAAAATAATATTGGAAAAAATTCTAAAGTAGTTTAAGCAACTTGTAGAGCGTTTATCACATTATAACACTACGCCTTCACAACCACTTTTAAGTTAGTGATTGTAATTCCTGTGTGTTTTAAGAGCTACTGAGTTACTAGGTTGTTTTTTTCTGTCCATATCAGCCATAAATATAAATATAAATATTTTCCCATTTAATAAATATCTATATGTCTGTGCTAAAGTTATTTTACATTCAAATGTTTAGAAATAATATTTTAAACATTGCATTTATAGAAAAGAAAGGACTTTATGCCCTGCATAATTAATTTTAGAATATAGAGAATTTTTGGACAAATAGCTGGTTGCTGGGTTGTAAGCCTAAGCAGAATCACTGGCCAATTCTAACGTGAAGTAGCTCAAATTCACCGAACAGATTGTGCTGATGACTTACGATATGTGGGGTGTGTGTGTATATATAATCTACCTATTGCCTTGGGTGGTGAAGACATTTAGTCCATTATGTTTAAGTAGGCTAAAGGTATACCAGTTAAACATATTAATGGAGAAAGAATGGCGATATAGCCTATTCTATAGTTCTTACACTCAACAACCTGACATAAGCTGAATAGGGAATACATTTTGAGAGGAAAAAACACACAAATGCATGTGGTTAACCACCTTTTGAAAGTTTTCCCTTGTTTTATTTGGATGAAATCAAAGAATCTTTGCCTTCATTTCATATACACAGCTGTTTTCAAGAAATTAGAGTATTCCTTTTTTAAGTTTATTAACTGCCTTATCCAAAAGTAGATATTTTGTTGCATCTGAGCATATGTTTAAAGTTACACACACATCCTAAGCCTAGGACTTGTGTTTTCATTAAAAAAGAAATATCATGAGTATTGCTTTTGTAATAGAAATGCAAATATTTAATTTAATTGTGATTTAATTGTTCAGAAAGTTTCTCACCTATTACTAGATTTCAAATATGGAGAATATTACACAGGAAGCTATGGGAAGATGATCTTTACTTATATATACTTTCTTCAATATGTGTTGAAATTGAAGACATGACAGACATTGTGTAAACAAAGTGCTACACTGTATAAGTAAACAAAACGAATGTTCAACCATCCTTGCATGACAGGTATAAATCTTGCTTGGTCCAGGTGATTGATCTTTCTAATGTGTTGTTTTGTTGGATTCAGTTAGCTAGTATAATGCTGAGGATTTTTGCATTTATGTTCATCAACAATATTGGTCTATAATTCTCTTTCTCTGTTGTATATTTTTCTGGCTTAGGAAATAAGATGTTACTGGCCTCCCTTTCAATTGTGTTGAATAATTTGAGGAGAATTGGAGTTAGCTCTTTAAAAGTCTGATAGAATTCAACAGTGAAGCCAACGATCCTGGACTTTTCTTTCTTGAAAGTGTCTAAACTAATGATTCAATATCCATCTTAGTTATTGATCTGTTTAGATTTTCTGTGTCCTCATGATTCAATTTTTGTAGATTGTATGTGTCCAGAAATCTATCCATTTCTTTTAGATTTTCAAACTTATTGGCATATAGCTCTTGGTGGTAATTTCTGGCAATTTTTTTTTTTTTCCTGAGGTGTCTGTTATTAGATTTCCTTTTTCATCTCTGATTTGATTCATTTGAGTCTCTTCATATATATAAATATATATATTATTTATATGTTATTTGGGTCAATGATGTATCAATCTTGTTTAGTTTCTCTTTAAAAAAAAAAAAAAAAGCTCTTGGGGTGGCACTGTGGCACAGTGGGTTAATGCCCTGGCCCAAAGTGCCGTCATTCCATATGGGCGCTGGTTCACATCCTGGCTGCTCCACTTCTGATCCAGCTCTCTGCTATGGCCTGGGAAAGCGGCGGAGGATGGCCCAAGTCCTGGGGCCCCTGCACCCACTTGGGAGACCCAGAGGAGGTTCCTGGCTCCTGGCTTCGGTTCAGCGCAGCTCCAGCCATTGCAGCTAATTGGGGAGTGAAACAGCAGGTGGAAGACCTCTCTGCCTCTCCTTCTCTCTCTGTGAAATTCTGCCTTTCAAATAAATAAATAAATCTTTAAAAAAAAACTAGCTTTACATTCTACTGATCTTTTGTGGAATTGTTTGGTTTCAGTTTTGTTTATTTCTTCTTGAACTTTATTATTTATTTCCTCCTACTAAAATTCACAAGAGACCCTGAATATTTAAAAAAATCTAACAGCAAAAACAAAGCCAGAAACATCACAATACCAGATTTCATGATATACTACAGGGATGTAGCTATATTTTGATCATAAAATAAATTGAAAATATGTCATCACAAAAAAGTCAAAGAAAAATAAGAAAAGATGGAAGAGGTCAGATCATATATATCATTATGTTCTCAAAGTTATATGTAAGAAATACATGGAATCTGTTCCTTTTATATAAATAAAAAATATACACAGCCATTTTTACTATATCAGCATTCAACATTATCTATATTTTTTAATAACAAGATGAATAAAAATTCTGTGCTTATATTTCAGCTGTAGTCTAGCTTTGGATATATTCTAAACTGTGACCTACCTGAAGGCTGTTTATTGATGACAGGTCTGTCGATGTATTTGTTTGATATGAGAGCTAGTCTGAAGTTGTAGCCCAGACATATGATCATCAATTCATACATGGACAATTATAATACTGATGTTGGAATTAGCAATATTCACAAAACTTCTGCTCAGTCTCTTCAACTCATGTTTCATTGTCAACAGAAAGTTAATGACCAAGAATAAATTCAAAAGGCAAGGTATTATTCACCTTCCTTAATGTTTCCTTTTACATTTCAAACAATGCACAAGGATGTGCATTTTATAAGAAAAGAGCAAAAATGGCAAAATATACCATCCACTAGAACTTTAATTGAAGATATAGCTATAAAATTGAAGATATAGCTATGTCCAAAAATAAGTAGTAGTAACAGTGATCACACTGACCTAAAAGAGATTCCTAAATGATACTAACAATAAGACAATGAGAACAGGGAGGAAAAAATTACGCAGCAACTGACATCAAGTGATCAAAATTTTCAAAAAGAAAACCAAAAATTATCACTTGCCTTCATTTATAGAACACACAGACACATACACACACATACACACACACACACACCAGCATTTTCACTAGTGTCAAAATCTCCTGAATGCAGAATAAAGATAAGCTATATTAAACAACATCTCTGGCAAATATGAGACTAATTGGTGATACTCTTGCAAGATGGCATACAAGTTTACAGTCTGAAATCCATGAGGAGAGCTCCAATAGAATCACTAAAAACAGACTTAAAATGCTTACCTAACCAGAAACCAGCCCCTAAGGCCCAATTGACTGCTTTTCAATAGATTGAATGAACTTCTGTGCTTAAAGAGCAGGTGAAAAAAAAAATGAGCAAGATCCAGATTGGAGAATGAGATTATAATTGAGCAGATTTAGAGTCAGCATGCAGAATGACAAAACACATGTTTTTTAAAGCATCACAACATTATTTCAAGAAATAGAGTAATTTAAATGATCTTACTTTTAATCTAATAAGGCTTCATAAGAGACCCTGTTATAATAGGAAAATGCAAGATCAAAGTTACTGTAAAATATATAACTGATCTTGATCCAAAAAGGCAACTCTTTTGAGCCACTCTTATAGATAGTGCTGGTTATGAAGGCAGTGTACAGCAACAGAATGTGAACTACTACAACAGATATTTAAGCAAAGAGATGTTAGCCTTTTTTCCACTTACTACCTAACTTAACACACCAGAAGAGCTAGATCTGGAAACAGAAAGAGGAGCTGTCTCTCCTAACTTCATACCATGGGGGAAGACTTTTTAAAATTCCAAATAAGATTTGAATTTTAAACTGGATTGAGCAGCGTAATAACTCAAAGTGAACAGAACTTTATGTAATATTACACATTTGTCATTAAGGATTAAAAAGACAGTTACATTGTACATCAACAGTCAGGACAAGAGCTGATCAAGTCACTGTTTCTCATAGTGTTCATTTCACTTCAACAGGTTTCCCCTTTGGTGCTCAGTTAGTTGTCACCAATCAGGGAGAACATATGATATTTGTCCCTTTGGGACTGGCTTAGTTCACTCAGCATGATGTTTTCCAGATTCATCCATCTTGTTGCAAATGACCAGGTTTCATTGTTTTTGACTGCTGTATAGTATTTGATAGAGTACATGTCCCATAATGTATTTATCCAGTCTACTGTTGATGGGCATTTGGGTTGGTTCCAGGTCTTAGCTATTGTGAATTGAGCTGCAATAAACATTAATGTGCAGACAGCTTTTTTTATTTGCCAATTTCATTTCCTTTGGGTAAATTCCAAGGAGTGGTATGGCTGGGTTGTATGGTAGGGTTATATTCAGGTTTCTGAGGATTCTCCAGACTGACTTCCATAGTGGCTTAACCAGTTTGCATTCCCACCAACAGTGGGTTAGTGTCCCTTTTTCCCCACATCCTCGCCAGCATCTATTGTTGGTAGATTTCTGTATGTGAACCATTCTCACCGGGGTGAGGTGAAACCTTATTGTGGTTTTGATTTGCATTTCCCTGATTGCTAGTGATCTTGAACATTTTTTCATGTGCCTGTTGGCCATTTGGATTTCCTCTTTTGAAAAATGTCTATTGAGGTCCTTGGCCCATCTCTTAAGTGGGTTGTTTGTTTTGATGTTGTGGAGTTTCTTGGTTTCTTTGTAGATTCCGGTTATCAACCCTTTATCTGTTGCACAGTTTGCAAATATTTTTTCCCATTCTGTCGGTTGCCTCTTCACTTTCCTGACTGTTTCTTTTGCAGTACAGAAACTTCTCAATTTGATGCAATCCCAAATGTTAATTTGGTGTTGACTGCCTGTGCTTCTGGGGTCTTTTCCAAGAAGTCTTTGCCAGTACCTATATCTTGCAGGGTTTTTCCAATGCTCTCTAATAATTTGATGGTGTTGGGTCATAGGTTTAAGTCTTTAATCCATGTTGAGTGAATTTTTGTGTAAGGTGAAAGGTAGGGGTCTTGTTTCATGATTCTGCATGTGGAAATCCAATTTTCCCAGCACCATTTATTGAATAGACTGTCCTTACTCCAGGGATTGGTTTTGGATCCTTGATCAAATA
This sequence comes from Oryctolagus cuniculus, assembly GCF_964237555.1. Taxonomy (NCBI): domain Eukaryota; kingdom Metazoa; phylum Chordata; class Mammalia; order Lagomorpha; family Leporidae; genus Oryctolagus; species Oryctolagus cuniculus. The sequence goes on from NC_091435.1 coordinate 40,914,519, forward strand.
TAAGTTGGCTGTAGATGTTTGGGTTGATTTCTGGTGTTTCTACTCTGTTCCATTGGTCTATCCATCTGTTTCTGTACCAGTACCATGCTGTTTTGATAACAACTGCCCTGTAGTATGTCCTGAAATCTGGTATTGTGATGCCTCCGGCTTTGTGGGTTTTTTTTTTTTTTTTTTTGGTACAAGATTCCTTTAGCTATTTGAAGTCTCCTGTGTCTCCATATGAATTTCAGCATCATTTTTCCAGATCTGAGAAGAAGGTCTTCAGTATCTTGATTGGTATTGCATTGAATGTATAAATTGCTTTTGGGAGAATGGACATTTTGATGATATTGATTCTTCCAATCCATGAGCATGGAAGATTGTTCCATTTTTTAGTATACTCTTCTATTTCTTTCTTTAAGGTTTTGTAATTTTCATCATAGAGATCTTTAACGTCCTTGGTTAAGTTTATTCCAAGGTATTTGATTGTTTTTGTAGCTTGTGAATGGGATTGATCTTAGAAGTTCTTCCTCAACCATGGCATTGCCTGTATATACAAAGGCTGTAATACTTTATCCATTTTAGTATTTTTCTTGCTCTAGTACTATTGGTTGAACTCTGCAATTAACACACAGTTATTCTTAGGTGTTTAAATTTTAACTGAAGAGTGATCCCTGTTAGGAATTTGGAAAACATTACGCTGACTGAAATAAGCCAGTCCAAAAGGGACAAATATCATATGTTCTCCCCGATCGGTGACAACTAACCGAGCACCAAAAAGGAAACCTGTTAAAGTGAAATGAACACTATGAGAAATGGTGACTTGATCAGCCCTGTCCTGACTGTTGATGAACAACATAATACGTTATCCCTCTTAGTATCTTTGTTTGTTTGTTCTACTTAATACTTTTGGTTGAAAACTGTAATCAATACACATTCATTCTTAAGTGTTGAAACTTAACTGAAAAGTGATCACTGTTAAATATAAGATTGGGAATAAGAGAGGAAAGAGATGTGCAATTCGGGACATGCTCAAGCTGACTTGCCCCAAAAGGTAGAGTTAGAAACATACCAGGGGATTCCAATTCTATCCCATCAAGGTGGCATGTACCATTGCCATCTCACTAGTCCAAGTGATCAATTTCTTTTCACAATTGATCATAATGATAGGACTAAGAGCCAAAGGTTTCACATAAACAAGACTAGTGTCTGCAAATACTAGCTGATAGAATCAAAAAGGGAGAGAATGATCCAACATGGGAAGCAGGATACACAGCAGACTCATAGAATGGCAGATGTCCTAAACAGCACTCTGGCCTCAGAATCATCCCTTAAGGCATGTGGATCTGGCTGAAAAGCCCATGAGAGTATTTCAGGCATGGAAAGCCAAGACACTATGGCAAAAAAAAAAAAAAAAAAAAAAAAAAAGACCTAAATGAAAGATCTCCGCCTCCGTGATGAGATCCCAGTGGAAAGAACAGGTCATCAAAGAAGGAGGTACCTTTCTCTGAAGGGAGGAGAGAACTTCCACTCTGACTATGACCTTGTCTAAATATGATCAGAGTCAGTGAACTCAAAAGGTTTCCATAGCCTTGGCAGCTCATGACAAGAGCCTAGGGTGATTACTGATGCCATGAACAAGAGTGTCAATTTGTTAAGTCAACAACAGGAGTCACTGTGCACTTACTCCTCATGTAGGATCTCTGTCCTTAATGTGCTGTACATTGAGATTTAATGCTATAACTAGTACTCAAACAGTATTTTTCACTTTGTGTTTCTATGTGGGTGCAAACTGTTGAAATCTTTACTTAATATATGCTAAACTGATCTTCTGTATCTAAAGAGAATTGAAAATGAATTTTGATGTGAATGGAAGGGGAGAGGGAGCAGGAAAGGGGAGGGTTGCGGGTGGGAGGGAATTTACGGGGGGGGGGGGGGCATTGTAATCCATAAGCTGTACTTGGGAAATTTATATTCATTAAATAAAAGTTAAAAAAATAAAAAAAAGACAATTACATAAAGTTTCATTTAAAGTGCAAAACAAAGATTTAATTTTTATGATGCACTGCTCAGTAGCAATTACATATAACTCCATGACCATTCAATAATGAAGACTCAGGTTGAGAGGGGCTTGAACTTGTGAAAATAGCAAGAACTCCAGCCACACTCTACATGACAAACAAACACAGAAAGATTCTCTAAGACAAACATAGCAGAGGCAGAGCAAGCAGGAGTCTGCAGATGCATGAAGACACTGTATCCATTTATAGTAATGATGACAGAGAGAAACATTAGCACTTTTAGTTTCTGACAAGTGAACACAGTGACCTAAAATCTAACAGTGTCCTAGAAATCTTTTTCAGTTAGACCACAGCAGGTAAAACATAAGCCCTGATAACCATTTATCTGCTTAGGCATTGGTGTGGTTAGGTTATGAATATGCTGTTTCTTTAAACAAACATAAAATACAACATCAAATACAAAATATTCATTTTTTTTTATTTGGGAACACCAGTGTCTAAGAAGTTCTCATGGATGTAATATATGAATTAATTAGGATCCTTAAAGACTCCTAAAGCAATAAAGGACTAGATGAAGTAAATTCTTTTTAATATCTATTGATTTTCTTCTATTGATAGGCAGTGTGATGGAGTTCTTCCATATGAGAGTTCACTTCTGGATGCAGCAAGTGGAGTGGACCAGACCAAAGCTACCATCCTGAAACTTCTTCCCAGTCTCCCTGGTAGGCAGCAGGGGCCTGAGCACTTGAGTCATCTGCTGCCTCCCAGGATGCCTTAACAGGAAGATGGATCAGAAGCAGAATAGCTGGCGGTTTAATTAGCAGTTTGCTGTGGGCTGTGGGCATCTGAGGCAGTAGTTTACCTTACTGTGCCACAAAACCTGCCCTTAAAGTTATTTTTGTGTCATGACATTAGACTTGAATGTATATGTTACTCAGCTTTTCATTACAAATTTTTGTGACAACTTTACACTACAGATTGTGTGTCAGGGTAAAAATTATAGTCTTTTCGAATAAGTTTTGCTTGTAATTTAAAGAAGAAATAAGCTGGAGGAAAAGACTGCATTATTAGACTATAAAAAGGATTATAATTAAAGCTTTTGAAAAGCTGACCGAGAAATATAAAACATTGAGATAACCAATGATTATCATTAATATAGTTGGCTAATGACCACTATACTAATGAGGGATTAGTCTTAAATATTAATTATGTTTTATATTACTAACATATTGAAATAATTCTCAGAAATTATAAATACACAATCAACCAAGTTTTATTTTGTTTATAAATTTTTGTCATTGTCTTCAATTTTCTACAAAGAAATTTTAGGTCTTCTAAAATTCTCTAATAGTGGTATAGCTGAATTAATTGTTAAAGGTTGTAGTCAATTATTAAGAACTTATTTTGCTTATTTCAAAAATGTCTTTAGAGTATAAAATGCAAAACAAAAATATCATCAAAGTACAATCTATTCAAATTTCAATAGTAAATACTGCCAAACAAAAATGAAAATTAAAATCAGAACATAAGACAAATACAAACAGAACACAATATAAATTATGCAAATACATAATACAAATATGAAATTAATATCACAATGACTTGATGAACCTACTAATAGAAATGATAAAGGGAAAAAGATCACCTCCAGCCATGAGGCAAATTCCAAAAACAAATACATGGGATGCAATTACCTTTTGGTACTGGGTCTCTAATGAACAACTTAATACATTATCCCTCTTAGTAGTTTTTTTTGTCTGTTCTACTTAATATGACTGGTTTAATTCTGTAATTAATACACAGTTATTCTTAAGTGTTGAAATTTAACTGAAATGTGATCCCTGTTAAACATAAGAGTGGGAATAAGAGAGGGAAGAGATGTGCAATTCGGGACATGCTCAAGCTGACCTGCCCCAAAAGGTAGAGTTAGAAACATACCAGGGGATTCCAATTCAATCCCATCAAGGTGGCATGTACCAATGCCATCTCACTATTCCAAGTGATCAATTTCTGTTCACAATTGATCATAATGAAAGGGCTAAGAGTCAAAGGGAGCACATAAACAAGTCTAGTACCTGCTAATACACACCGATAGATTAAATAAAGGGGAGAGTGATCCAACATGGGAAGCGAGATACTCAGCAGACTCATAGAATGGTGGATGTCCTAAACAGCATCTGGCCTCAGAATCAGCCCTAAAGGCATTCGGATCTGGTTGAAAAGCCCATGAGAGAATTTAAGGCATGGAAAGCCAAGACACTCTGGCAAAAAAAAAAAAAAAAAAAAAAAAAAAAAAACCTAAATGAAAGATCTCTGTGAGTGAGATCCCAGTGGAAAGAACAGGTCTTCAAAGAAGGAGGTACCTTTCTCTGAAGGGAGGAGAGAACCTCCACTTTGACTATGATCTTGTCTAAACAAGATAAGAGTCGGAGAACTCAAGGGGCTTCCATAGCCTTGGCAACTCATGACAAGAGCATAGGGAGATTACTGATGCCATAAACAGGAGTGTCAATTTGTAAAGTCAACAACAGGAATCACTGTGCACTTACTCCTCATGTAGGATCTCTGTCCTTAATGCGCTGTACATTGAGACTTAATGCTATAACGAGTACTCAAACAGTATATTTCACTTTGTGTTTCTATGGGGGTGCAAACTGTTGAAAGCTTTACTTAATGTATACTAAACTGATCTTCTGTAAAAAAAAAAAAAAAAAAAAAAAAAAAAAAAAGAAGAAGAAATTATCAATTCCCAACTTGACTCTCACTGGGATTAAACATGACAATAGGTCTGATCTGATTTCATCATCATTTAAAAAATCATCTATTATTTTTCACTTTATGTTTCTGTGTGGGAGCAAACTGTTGAAATCTTTACTTAATGTATGCTAAACTGATCTTCTGTATATAAAGAGAATCGAAATTGAAAAAAAAAAAAAAACTGACCTCTGCGCATTAATGCTATAATTACAGTCTAAAATCTTTCAATAAAGAAGGTTGATTAAGTTAGTTTAAACTAGGAGTATTCAAAGAGTAAAATACTCTGTATTAATATATTATAATAAGAATCAGAGAACATGGGAAAAGAAATTATTTAAAATCTAGATTAGGATTTCAGGAGCCAGATTATATTTATATCAAATTTAGCTAAATAATTGCTTTTGTCTAAGACTGTGCAAAAATCCCAGGAAACAAATGTAAGGCTTGCATACCACAACTTGAGAATTTTACTCATGATATAGAAGGAATTTGAGTAATTATATTTTTACAGAATTTTCTCTTCTTGGATATGAGTAAGAGTGTGCCATTTACGAGGTAATTTTTTGAACAGGACATACTTACTTTATTTTTTCCCCAAAGAAACATTTTATTTAATGAGTGCAAATCTCTTAAGTGCAACTTTAGGAATATAGTGATTCTTAGCATGGATATTTACCTTATTTTTCCATATTCCTTTACAATGTGTTTTATTTATTCAAAGTCGATTAAACTATAACTATCAAACTATAAAATACAAACAATTTAAATGTATACAACAGAAGTTTTGACATTCAGATACAGATTTTTAATCATATCCACCATTAAGATATAAACATTTCCACCATTCTAAAAATATCCTTTATGCTTTCTTTAGAAATTTTTTTTTCCCAATTTTAAATATATAGGGAGAAGTCCTCTTTTTTAATACAAATTTTTATTTTCTTGAAATTCAAAAAGGCCATGAAAGATATATTCTTTTGATTTTGAATATATTAGCACAGCATAAGTTCTGTAATGCTTATCCATGTTAATTTATTTTTATTATTAATATTCCACTGTATAGATATACCACAATTTGTTTACTCATTGACCAAGTGATGGGCAATAAAGTTTTTCTAGTGTTTCACAATTATGATGAAAACTTCTTTAGACAGTTATGTACTTTCTGTGTTGAACCTAATTTGCTTCCTTTGATTGAATAATTAGATTTTGGGTCTTGTGATCAAATACCTTGGGAATATTAAATAATGAATAGGTTCAGTGTATGTTTAACTTTATAAGGTACTGTTATCCTAATTTGCAAGTAGCTATAGCATTTTTCATACCCATGAGAAATGTATGAAAATTCCAAACACATTACATTTTCAGTAACAAATTATATTTCCAGTCTTGGTAATTTTTAACAATTCTCTTGTGGAAATAATTATATTATATTTTGGTTTAAATTTTCATTTCCTTGATTACCATTGATATTGATCAGCTGAACATTTTTCATGTACTTATTTCTTATTTATATATTGTTTTGAATTATCAGTCTCTTTTTCCAATTCTTTGTTTTTTAAGTTTTATTGAGCACTAAGAATTTTGCATTTATTTTTCAAAAATATTTTTTAAATTTATTTGAAAGTCAGAGAGACACTGAGAAACAGATAGTTTTAGGCAAATCTCTCCTCTGTTAGTTCACCCCTCGAGGGCCCATGACAGTTGATTCTGAGCCAGGCCAAAGCCAGGAACTCAATCCGAATCTCCCATGTGGGTGATGGAGAGCCACCAGTTATCACATGCTACTTATCAGAGTGCACGTTAACAGAAACTTGGAATAGGCAGCAGGTCCAAGACTCAGATGCAGTCATTCTTAAAAGGGGTATGTGTCCCAAGTGATGTTTTATCTGCTAACCCACACATCTACTACAGTCATTTTTCTGGAAAAAGATGTATGAATTCTGAATGTTTTTTTTTTCCAATCTGTTACTTATATTTTTATTCCCTGATTTGTGTTTATAGAAAAGTGGAAGAATTTTTAACTTGGTTGAAGTCTACTATATCACATATAATCCATGTTTGTGCCCTGCTCAATTAATCTTTGCCCAATACAAAGTTACAAACATTCTATTATATTTATTTATAGAAACATTATCATTTTACTTCTTCTGTTTAGTTCTATAATCCACTTCACACAACTCTGATATATGGTTTACTGAAAGTTTTAGCACTTGTTTTTACAATTTTAAATATAAATATGTGGGGTTGGCACTGTGGTGCAGCAGGTTAACCCCAGGCCTGAAGCGCCAGCATCCCATATGGGCAACAGTTCTAGTCGCAGCTACCGCTCTTCAAATCCAGCTTACTGCTATGGCCTGGGAAAGCAGTGGGAGATGGTCTCCCTGCACCCACATGGGAGACCCAGAAGAAACTCCTGGCTCCTGGCTTCAGATTGGTACAGCTCCAGCAGTTGCGGCCACCTGGGGAGTAAACCAGCAGATGGAAGACCTCTCTCTCTGTCTCTACCTATCTTTGTAACTTTGTCTTTCAAATAAATAAAATAAATCTTTAAAAAATATACAAATATACTTTTCCCAGTATTTTTTGTTGTTAATACGATTCACTGGTGAATTTAATTACATTAGTGACTTCAAATTTTAATTGGACAAATATGTCTTGATTTGCATATTTCTGAATTTCTCTGTGTTTTACTGTTTTATGTGGCTAGTCTAATGCCAAAGAAAAGATTTTCTGATTGTCTTAGTTTAATAACTATTTAAATATAATACCTTGTGTGTTATCCAGCCTTGATATTCATTTTATTTTTATGATTTAAATACATTATTTTATAGCCAATTTTAGGATAAATCTATTTTCCAAATACATTAAAGATGACTACATATTTCTTAAAAAAAGCTATGATTTTGGTAAGAAATGTAAGAAATGTACAAATAAAATGGGGAAACATTGCCTTCTTGATAACATTGAGTATCCCAGTTGATAAACATAGAATATTTCACCATTAATTCACATATTTGTAAATGCAATCAAAATTTTTCTTTCCTTACATTCAACTATATTCCATTAAAAGCTGTTAGACAATACTGTGAATACTTCGTTGCTTAGCTATTTCTTCTATTGGATATCTAGCTCATTGCTCCTCAATTCTGCCTTTTATAGAGTCCATGGAATGTAGATACAATTCGGTCAAGTTATTTGCCACTTTATGACAAAACTAACCCCTACTACAATTTCTTCTTTAAATTATACATTTATTTACCTTTTATTTGAAAGAGAGAGAGAGATTGAGAAAAACAAATATTTCAACCACTGATTCACTCCTCAAAAACTCACAATGCCCAAGACAGGGCCAATTCTAGGCCAGGATCTAGAAAGGTAATCCAGGTCTCCCACATGGGTGGCAAGGATCCAACTACTTGAGCCATCACCTGCCACCTCTCAGGATGCGTATTAGTAGAAAGCTCTAATCAGAAGCAGAGTCAGGGTATGGCATGTGGTTGCCCTAAAAATATTCTGAAGCATTGCACAAATGGTTCATCCCTGCTTCAGTTTCTAATACCTTGCACGTTACATCCATCGTAGATCTCTTCAAAATTGCTTCTACTGTCTATATTTCTACCAGCATTCTGATAATAATGTCCAAGAAGTTCCAGATTTTCTCATAGCTCCTCTTGTGCACAAAACCCTAATGAAAAATTTCACTAATGCTCAATTCCTGGTATTTCTTTCCTTTTCTTTTCTTTTCTTTTCTTTTCTTTTTCTTTTTTTTTTTTTTTTTTTTTTTTTTTTTTTTGACAGGCAGAGTGGACAGTGAGAGAGAGAGAGACAGAGAGAAAGGTCTTCCTTTGCCGTTGGTTCACCCTCCGATGGCCGTTGCGGCGGGCGCACTGCAGCCAGCGCATCACGCTGATCCAAAGCCAGGAGCCAGGTGCTTATCCTTGTCTCCCATGGGTTGCAGGGCCCAAGTACTCGGGCCATCCTCCACTGCACTCCTGGTCCACAGCAGAGAGCTGGCCTGGAAGAGGGGCAACCAGGACAGAATCCGGCGCCCCGACTGGGATTAGAACCCAGTGTGCCAGTGCCGCAGGCGGAGGATTAGCCTATTGAGCCATGGCGCTGGCCTCAATTCCTGGTATTTCAAACATTTGTCCAGCAGTCACTTGAAAATTATTCTAGCTGCTACCCATTATCCAATTCCAAAGAAACTTACACATTTTCAGGTGTTTATTAGAGAGACACTCCAATTCTCTGGTACCAATGTCTCCTTTAGTCCATTTTGTGTTACTGAAACACCATTCTACAAGATGGGTAGTTTATCGTGAACAAATATTTATTGGTGTATAGTTTTGAAATACAGAAATGCAAAATTTAGGGACCCACATCTAAGGCCTGTTTACTTCTCCATGCCATGTGGAAGTTGGAAAGGCAAGTGAGAGCAAGAAGGGGTGAACTTGACCTTTTCAGGAGCGTATCAATCCCACCCATGGAGGCAATCATGTCTTGCATGTCATGTTACATTACAATGACAAAATTCAAAATGTATTTGTACTATGGAAGGTGTGAGGAGACATTCAAATCAAAGCTAGAGAATGAAAAAAATGTTAATAATTTCCCTTCAATAAAATTAAACACAATGTAGATTTAAACCATGTGAAAGCAAGTTTGAGTATACAGAAATATGATATGAACCATTAAATCAATTGAAAATTAGTATTCAGATTATGAAACAAGTTTAATAATTCAATATGTGAAATACTATCAGATTCTGGGTGGCAATGGAAATGGATTTCATAATGTGACTTGAAATGATAAAACATAAATATACTGTCACTCTCATATGGACTCAAAACACTAATCATGTATCAATAAGTTACTATCTCTAAAGAAAAAAAATTCATTCTCTAGAGAGAGAGAGAGAGAGGATGGCGGCAGGTAATATTTTACTTTTAGAAATGTATCTATAAACTACATCAAATGTATTTAAAACTAAAAAATGAAAATATAAGAAAAATTAATTCATTGTCTCATCATGAGCATGTACCTTATAATGAAATTTACCAATATGTGGTAAATTTTTACATGTGATTTTTAAAAAAAATACAACAGCTCCTATAAAGAGGAACAGTGGAGAAATTGCTATGTGATCTAACAATAATTAGCATCAAGATATCACAAGATGGGGCCTTCATAGCGTCAGGTTACACAGTTCCTTCCAACACTGGCATCCCATACTGGAGTGCTGGCATGAGTCCAGGCTGCTATGCTTCTATCCAGGCGGCTTCCTGCTAATGCATCTAGGAAAGCAGCACAATGTGACCCACGTACTTGGGCCTCTACCACCCAGGTGGAAGACCTAGATGGAGTTCCTGGCTCCTGACTTTTGTCTGGCCCAACCATGACTATGGCAGCCATTTGGGGAGTGAACTAGGGGGTAGAAGATCCCCCTCTACTCTTTCTCTGTCACTCTGAAACTCTGCCTTTCACATAAATTATAAATAAATAAGTACATGAGGCCAACACTGTGGTGTAACGGGTAAAGCTGCCATCTTTAGTACCAGCATTCCATATGGACATGGGTTTCGGTCCCAGCTAATCCAGTTCTTATCCAGCTGCCTGCTGATGCACCTTGGAAAGCAGTGCAAAAATGGTTCAAGTGGCCGGCGCCGCGGCTCACTAGGCTAATCCTCCGCCTAGCGGCGCCGGCACACCGGGTTCTAGTCCCGGTCGGGGCGCCGGATTCTGTCCCGGTTGCCCCTCTTCCAGGCCAGCCCTCTGCTGTGGCCAGGGAGTGCAGTGGAGGATGGCCCAGGTGCTTGGGCCCTGCACCCCATGGGAGACCAGGAAAAGCACCTGGCTCCTGGCTCCTGCCATCGGATCAGCGCGGTGCGCCGGCCGCAGCGCGCCGGCCGCGGCGGCCATTGGAGGGTGAACCAACGGCAAAGGAAGACCTTTCTCTCTGTCTCTCTCTCTCACTGTCCACTCTGCCTGTCAAAAAAAAAAAAAAAAAATGGTTCAAGTGCTTGGGATCCTGCACCCACCTGGGAGACCCAGAAGAATCTCCTGGCTCCTAGCTTGGGATTGATCCAGCGCTGGATGTTGTGACCATTTGGGGAATGAACCAACAGATGGATGATCTTTCCCTCTCTCTTTCTCTGCTTCTCTCTCTCTCTCTCTGACTCTGGTTTTCAAATAAATGAATACATCTTTAAAAAAATAAAAAGTGCATCTTTTAAAAAATGACACAATTTCAGGTGGGCATTTCTTACAGCTAGAATGCCTGTCTTCCAGTCCTGACTCTTCCTAATTTAAGCCTCTTCCTAATGTTCACCTGGAGAGGTAGCAGGTGACAGCAGCAGTGAGCATTTGGGAAGTAAATCAGTGAATGAAAGCATTATCTGGCTCCCTGCCTTTCAAACAAATAAATTAATTAATAATAAATCACAGGTTATATTATTTCACCTTTTTTTGGTAACTTAATTTAATCCAAGTCTTCCGGTTCATTGTCATCACAAATGCATCAAACCTAGCTTTTCATACCTCTAAAAATGACTCCAATAGGATGCAACATTTATCACTGGTTAAGTAATATGAGATTAATACAAATATTTTAGTAGTTTTGTTGCCTTCACATGAATGAGGTTTCAATATCTCGCCACTCCAGTATTTAAATGTTTGCATGTTTTGTACACTATATTATTTAGTCCTATGTTCTTAGTAGTGCAATCTTCCTCTGAAATAAAAATAAATGTTGGGGTATAGCAGATAGAGCTGCCGTCTGTGGTGCTGGCATCCTATATGGACGCCGGTTCAAGTCTCAGCTGCTCCATATCCAATCCAGCTCTCCGCTATTGCCTGGGGAAGCAGTAGAAGATGACCCAAGTCCTTGGGCCTCTGCACCCAAATGGGAGACCCAGAAGAAGTTCCTGGCTCATGGCTTTGGACAGGTACAGCTCTGGCCATTGTGGCCTGTTGGGGATTGAACCAGTGGATAGATGACCTCTCTCTCTCTCTCTCTCTCTCTCTCTCTCTCTCTGCCTTTCCTTCTCTCTGTGTAACTCTGACTTTCAAATAAATAAATAAATCTTTAAAAAACGGGTGCTTCCTCCTGGTCTCCCATGTGGGTGCAGGGCCCAAGCACTTGGGCATCCTCCATTACCTTCCTGGGCCACAGCAGAGAGCTGGACTGGAAGAGGAGCAACCGGGACAGAATCTGGTGCCCCAACCGGAACTAGAACCTGTGGTGCCGGTGCTGCAGGTGGAGGACTAGCCTAGTGAGCCACAGCGCCGGCCAAAAAACTGCTATTTGATTCTGCTCCCAGAAAGACATCATATCCCCTATTTGAAAAGATCAAAAATAACATAAGAAAGAACAGATCCTAGAAGGCAATAGGGGATTCAAAATCCCCAAGTCCACTGACCATGAATAAAATAGCATATATATACAAGGACTAAGACCTTGACCACAAGGTATTCCAACACTGTATAGTACCACTGAGATTAACACTATGACTTCTTGGTGACATTTGATCCCATTATTAGTATTGAAAGAGTTTATGGAAATAAAGATCAAACAATGGAGAAAAGGCAAAAGCTATAGAAATTGAGTAGGTTGTCACTACCTGTTTTGGCTGGCTGAGATGCAGGCACAATTGAGGGAAATTGCACAGTCCAGAAAAGAAAAATATTCATATATACCCTGATTAGACACTTTTCCATGCAGAAGCTGTAAGTGGGTCAGGTGGAAGAGGGACATTCTATTTGGTTAAAAAATGCATATTTGCCTTTTTCTGGTTGTTCTAAACTGAAGGTGGAAAAGAAAATCTAAGGAAATTAATAATCAAGCCCTGGCCATTTGGGATCATTGTTACAGGAATTGTTTGATTCTTGGGCTATTACAAGGAAGAAAAGTCATGTCCCACAGCTTGGGCTTATAGCATACTGTATTCCTATGATGTTTATTATGGAAAAGGTGATTGAATTCCCCAGACAGATGCTGATAGATGATAGATCAGAGTTCCATTTTCATTAATGGATTAGCCATTGTTCATTTGTATTTTCAGACTTTCAGTAACAGCCAAAACCTATATCTTACAACCTCCTCACATTTAAGCTATGTCACATGAGGTAATTTGAATCAACCAAAACGAATATCATTAGGTCTTTTCTACCTGATGTACGTGAGCCTCCCAAAGAACACTGAAGTCTGAAATTAACCCTTCTGTTATAGACTACAAGCCCTGTATTTTTCCCATTCTTTCCTTTCTCCAGCTTCATAATATTCTTTGGAACATATGATCCATTACTAGCATAGTTCCATCTGTATTTCATTTTTCTCCATCTTACTTTCTTGCTTTACTAAAAACCTGGCTTTCCTTTGAGGACATAAGTTTACCTCAAGCCTTCTTAAGTGGTAACTCGAAATGCCCATTTTCAGATCATTTGTCTCCCACTTGGGAAAACACAATTAACTATAAAACCTCCACAATAAAATCATACTAACCACCAGCTCTTGTTTCAGTCTTCAATCTATTCTTGTGTATTTTCCTTTGTTCTCCTGTGTTAACCCCTATATCAGTATATATTCTCCAATACTATGATTGTCTTTATATTCTCAGGTACCCCGGTAGTATAACATACATGTATATGACCCTCCTACTCCTAAACGCTCAACACCTTGAATTCTTTTCTCCCAAATGCAGATACTCCAATATTTCCAGTCACTTATTTGCAGACTTGTATTCAGCTATCATCAGTACTAGTCATAGCAACCCTTTAGAACTCAACTTTATATATAATACATATTATATATAAATATATATTATAAATTATGCTATATATAAATGTATATATTCAACTCTCTGAAAAAGCATCTCATATCAATCTAGCTCACTCTCTCTAGTATCATCATGCCCCATCCTGAACTTCACTGTGACCATCAACCCATTATCTTATCCATTCTAATGTCTGCATTTATTCAGTTTAAATTTCACTGACAGCCATAAGCATTCGCTTGCTTATAAACATGACCTCCTTGCTCTTCTCTGTTGTTATTATATTAGTTTGATAAAGCAGAACTCTGGAAGAATCTAACATTTTGTTTCAAGTTAATATTTTATTTATTATTTTTGAGATAACATAATTTTAATTTACTTTATAGTCAAAGGCTTAATGCTCCTCTAAATAAAGAGTTCATCAGATAAAAAGCAAAAAAGAGCACAGTTCAGCAGGAATATAGATAAATGCTATATAATCAAATGGAAAGATAGTCAATCTCACTTAAATACAGTACATTTTACAGCAATTACTGTCATTAAAAATGTAGTAGTATATAATTCTTAACAACTTGCTTTACAAAGATAAAACAAAGTTTCAATGCAGATTTTTACTACTTCATTTTTATTCCAGAGATTGTAGACTGAAAAGTCATCAGATGATTTTGTTCTGTAATTATAAAATATGAGGTATAATTTATATTAAATGGATTTTGAATTTGATTTAGATGTTATCTGTCCTTCAATATGTGGATTTTCTGTAAGTTTCGCTTCTTTCAAATATATTATGTTATCAATGAGTTTACTGTATGATGCTCAAGCTATTGTTTTATTTTTTAAGATTTATTTTAGTTTATTTGAAATACAAAGTTGCAGAGAGTGGGGGGGATGGTAGGAAAGAGAGAGAGAGAGAAAGAGAGAAAGAGGAAAAAGGGGAAAAAGAGAGCAAGAGACAGATCTCCCATCCACTGGTTCACATCCTAAATGGTTGAAACTTCTGAGGCTGGATCAGGATGATGCCAGGAGCCAGGAGATTCATCTGAGTCTCCCAAGTACATACAGTGACCCAAGCTCTTGGACCATCCTCCACTGCTTTCCCATACACGCCCAGGGATCTGGATGGGAAGTGGAGTGACAGGTAGTCAAATGGCACTCTAAGGGGATACCAGTATTGCAGGCAGCCACTTAACCTGCTGTGTCACAATGTTAGCCCCCTTAAAACACTTTTTAAATGTATGAATTTTTGTGCAAATCAATTTATCAATGACAGTCACTGACTTTGTTACTCTTTTTTTTTGTTACTGTGGGGAAGTTATTTAATCTTTATTCATAAGATGAGTAAATATTTGGTAAGTGTTTAATATCTTAAGACATGTCATATTTTACTATTAATGCTAGAACTGTTACCAATTTCGCTATTATTATTTTTCATCATTAGCATAATTATTTAACAGAAGAAATGGCAAAGTTTATCCCAAAATATACAAAGACAGTGCTGTAGTTTGCTATGATTTTTATAATAAAATGCCACAGAATGGGTGAATTAGAAAACAAGCATTTATTTTCTCCCAGTTTTGGGGGTTAGAAGTCCAAAATCAAGGTTTTGGCAGGTTTGATTTCTCCTGTCAAAGATTTTTTTTTTCTTGTAAATGATAAACATTTTCTCAATGCAGTGCTACCCTGATGTCTCTTAACCTGTCAAAATTTTCTTCATCATAAAAGACACAATATTATATTGAATTAGGGAATAGCTTAATCATTTCACTGCAACATACTTACCTTTAAGAGCCCTATCTTCAAATACAATGCCATTTCCTAGTACTGGCAGTTAGGGCTTCAACAATTGAGTATTATAGTGGGATGCAATTCCACTCAAATCAATTTGCATTACAGATCTCCACAGGGTACTATAGTATGGAATCCCAACAAGTATACACTCATACTCTCCTGACCCTGATATTTCATAAAAAGGGCCATTGGTCTTTATTAGGAACCACATGCAAGGATCCCTAGGAGGAAGCACTGTTCTTCCAACCAGATCCTGACAATCCATTTGCCCACCCTACTGCTGTATGCCCTGAGAATACCACCATTATTCTCCTATGCTTTGAAAGATATGTCCACTCTCACTGGCTAAATTAGAACTTTCTTGGACCTAGGCTGAATTTGAAAATTTCCTGCATTAATCAGTTTTTTCATGACTACAATGAAGTATCTGAGGTGTCTACATTCAAAAAGAGAAAATATGTCTCTATCTCACAGCTTTGGGAGTTGAAGTCCTGGATTGGGTGGTCCTCTGGCTTGGCCTCTGATGAGGGCAGTGGATCTAAATAAGAAAGCGTGAGCAAAAGAAGGACCATCTGGGCAAATAAGAAGCAGAGGGAGCGGTTGGGTCTCATGCAGGTATTTATAATAACGTACTCACGAGAACTGCTAACCAGCACAGTCCCGTGACCTAAGGATCTCTCATTAGGCCTTATTTCCTGCACTTTCCATCACCTCCCTGTAGCACCACCCTGAGGACCAAAACTTCAACATCCAGTTGAATATCCAAACCTTAGCAATCCCTGTTTGTTTATTCTCCAGTCCTTAAGAGTGTAGGCCTTCCATCAGACTCTTTTTAGATTATCATCACATTCTATTAACAAATTTAATAAAAATGTCCCAATACTGTGATGTGTCTCATTAACTCCTTCTCTGTGGAAACATTACACAATTGAGGGGTTTATTCTCCTGTTAAGACTTCTTAGAATAACCTACAATATTAGAGAATGGTAGTCTGCATTGCCCAGAAAACTAAAGACAGTTGTCACCAAAGTTAAGGCAACCATTATTTTGAGCCTTCAAACTACTCAGAGAAGAAAAATCTCAAAAATATGACCAAACAGCCGACACCGTGGCTCTCTTGGTTAATCCTCTGCTTGCGGCACCCGGCATCCCATATGGGCGCAGGGTTCTAGTCCCGGTTGCTCCTCTTCCAGTCCAGCTCTCTGCTGTGACCCGGGAGGGCAGTGGAGTATGGCCCAAGTGCTTGGGCTCTGCACCCGCATGGGAGACCAGGAGGAAGCACCTGGCTCCTGGCTTCGGTTCGGCACAGCACCGGCCGCAGCAGCCAGTTGGGGAGTGAACCAACGGAAGGAAGACCTTTCTCTCTGTCTCTCTCTCTCTCACTGTCTATAACTCTACCTGTCAAATAAATTAAAAAGAAAATATGACCAAAGATGGAAGGATCTGGCAAATCATAAACATACTTTTTGAGATCTTTCTTGATAAATCAGCTATTTTTGAAGTAGTCTGTCAGATATTCATTTGCCCCAATTATTAAATTTTACTTTCCTTCAAGGAATAATGAAATATATTTAACCTGATATACCACCCAATTCAAAGGAAAAATTGTTGTTCTAAGTTTTTTAAGATATTTATTTATTTTGAAAGTCAGAGTTGCAGGGAGAGAGGGAGAGACAGAGAGATTTTTTTCATCTGCTGGTTCACTCCCCAGATGGCCACAATGGCCAGTGCTGGGCCAGGCTGAATCCTGGACCCAGGATTGTCATCGGAGTTTCCCACATGCGTGGCAGAGGTCTGAACATCTAAGCCATCTTATGCTGAATTTCCCAGACCATTATTACTGAGCTGGATCAGATGTGAGGAGCTGGGACACAAATTGACACTCATATGGGACACTGGCACTGTAGGCAGCAGATTACTCCCAATGCCATGATGCTGGCCCCATAAGGTTTTTGTTTGTTTGTTTGTTTTGGCATTGTTGACCCCATTTGTTTTCCAAAGCTGTGCTTTCTATCTCTAGAGAGCTTTCTCTACTAATCAAGCCACACATTCATCTTCACTATTTTTTTAAAATATGTTTCCTTGTATATTGTCCTGTTGAGTATGCATTTATAAAACCCATTTACTGAAACAGTTAATGTCTATGTCTCTATTTCCACTTCATTCCCCAATGCATTAAATCTGCTCCCAATCTCTATGACTACATAGAAAGAGCTTTTGCTACAATTACAAATGAAATCCTCATCAATAAATCCGATCCCTGGGTTTTGTTCTCATCCTACTTAATCCTGCTTCAGTATTTGGCACTGTTGAATACACTTCTTTAGATCTTGTTATTCACTTCAGAGATTTATTCTGATTGTGTTTCTTATACTTCTTTGCACTTTTACTACAGCATGTTTCTTCACATCCCCTAGAAACTGCTATTTCAAAAATATATTTTTATATTGGCTATTATCATACTGTATATTTTCCTCATCCAGGATCTCTTATTTGTTACAAAGATTTAAATTATTATCAGTAGATACAAAGTCCCAAGGTAATTTCAATATAAGCATAGGCTGTCTACATGTATTCATTTCTATTCTACTAGAACCTAGCTTTCAGCCTATAAAATCGAATATTTTTAATGAATGATGATACTTAAATTTGAAATTTATATGAACTCCATATTTATATTTCTAGGAATGTACTATTATTTGTTCCTCAATTAGCTCAAAGATAATAAAAAAATCTTTTATCCTTTTCCTTCCAAGTTTTCCTTGTAATAAACCCCAAATGACAATTCACTGCTCTGTTGATTTATACATTAAATAAATATTCATTAGTTTCTACTTTGCATTACACACAAGTTGCAGCATTGAACGGACAAAACTTCCTATACTGATGAGTCTTATCTGCATTGTAGTGTAGGAAAAAAAGTCATAAAGAAAATAAATAGGTATATATTCTAACTTTTGCTATTCATGAGAGTTTAGAAAATATAACACAGAGACTGGTGATGATAGCATGTGTGCCAGGGCATTTAGCTTATATAAAACTCTTAAATTAAGACATGAAGGGTGTAAGAATGTCTCTTTTAACTCCCACATGTTATCTTCAGGATGTTCAAGCAAGTACAACTCATGACCAAAAAATCTAAGCTCAGCTAAGGATATGTACTGAATAGACTTTTAGACTACTATTACTAAAACTTGTGCTAACACATAAACAGCATGTCTATTTTGATTGGAAAAACTGAATAATTTTTCTAATTGTGACCATTAAAAAGACACCTATTTCACAGAGTTCAAAAGGATTTAACTTCACAGCTCAGTTCTTCTGAGTTCAGATTATAACTATACACTCTTCTTCCCTCGGATTTAAGTGAAAGGAAATCTATTAATCCATCTTGGTTTTAGTTAACCACTTCTATTTATTTATCAATACATATAAAATAGAGTATAAACTCTATTTTGTTTAGTACTATTAAAATCTTTAATATATTCTCACTGGTTTTGCTTTTATGATTTTAGTATTTGTTATAATTTTCATAAAATTATTTACTTAAAATGCATAACTTGATGGATTTTGAGAAATATGTAAACACCTGTGAAGCCACAACCATAATACAGATTTAATACTTTTCTATCATGCACAATATTTTCCACTTCACACTTTGCAGTAAATCTCCTCTAGGCCAAAAACAAGTAAAAACAGAGATATTTCCATCATTATACACATTTGAATTTGCTATTGCTTTATATAAATAGTATTATACAACGTGTGCTCTTTTTGTTGGTTTTTTCAGTTGGCTTAAGGTTTAGAAGGGTTATGTATGCAGTGGCATGCACCATTAGTTCTTTCTTCTGTGTGATCATCAGATGAACACAAAAAATGTATGTATTTTTCCATTGATTGACACTTCAATAATTGGCAGATTTTTGCTGTTATAAATAAAGTTGCTATGAACATTCACAAGTTCTTGTTTGTGTGTGTGTGTGTGCGTGTGTGTGTTTCAGTCTTTAGGGAATAGATTGTTGTGTTGCATAGCTGGTATCATTTTGTTGAATCATCAATATTTTCCTTACATTAATTTTGAGTAGTTACAACTTATAAAATGTGATAACAATTTCGTTTTTTAGGGGAGCATCCCTGTATCTGTTATCACGGATGCTGTATGTACACAGATGATAGATAGGTAGTTACTTAAATAGATGCTGCCAGAGGTGACATTTGCTGCTTGTGCAATTTCCCTTGATCAGTAAAAACATAAATTCCTTTGAAAATAAATGATGCGATTTCCTATCAAATATAGCAATTTTAGGGGATCTGCATTTCTGGAGTTATGGAAGAAAAATATACAATATCTCAGTGATTTCTAAAATATACAAATGGAGTATGACAGAACACAGAGCTTGATAAAAGACTTAGTAAATAGTGATGCACATAAATGTAAGTGTCTGTCGTGAAGCAAAGGAAAGGAAAGGCTGAATTACAGTACATGTGAAAACAGAAGCTCGCGGTGTTTCCCTAAAGATTAAAATGACAGGAGTCAGTGGCCTGATAATTGCATCCCATGAAGATCAAAGACCTAAAAGATAAAAAGGGATCCTCTCACAGAACCTAGACTGGTCCTTCAGGAGGGTGATTGAAAAACCATTCTTCACCTTGCACACACATTGAGTAGATAATGAGGTCACCAGAGAGGACAGCCCAGCTTCTTAGATTTTGTATAAAGCATTCTGAGAGTAGAAGTTCCAGAAAGCAATTAATCTAAACCCTCATCTAATCTGTAGTGGCCTACTATTTTAGTAATAAAAGTATTACGAATTGATTATAGACTTTGAGATAACTAATAGGATATTTGTGTCTGAATAAGATCAAATATATTGCTAGTTGAAACTCCTTTCTTTTTTATGTCGACCCTTCATCTTCTGATGAGGAAATTATTCCACTAAGAAATCTAAGATGCTGAGTTTAAGGGAATAAATCAAAAAGGCATTGGATAATCTTTCATGGGCATAGAGGTTGAGTATATATATGTATGTAAGAGTATGTACGTGCTTGTGGATTTTTTTTTGTTTGTGAGAGGGCAATGAACCAAATATATAGTGGTCAGTATCTTGAAACAGAGCCATTAGTATCTTCACCAAATATTTCCATGTCATTCCCACCCCTGATCCAAGCACTTGTATACTGAACCTCTCTAATATTTGAAACTATGTGGGAAATGTGAAATAAAGCATGAGAATACATAATTTGTTGTTGACAGAAGTTGGAACATGGAGTTGGTGATGTGCCATATTCAGAATGCAGTTAGTATATTATTTTTATTTTCCAGTGAACAGAAGGAAATCACAGCAGATTAGCCTTTTTACCAACCAATTTAATAGCAAATGACAGAAGCACAGTGAGATGTCTTAAAGGTATCTTTGATAACATTTGAAGATTTCTTCATCTTTCTAAAAGACACCATTTCTGAAAAATAGTATACCAAAAAATCAACACTAGAAGGGTAGGTGTTTGGCCTGCTTATCTGCATGTTAGAGGGCTCACATCCCACATCAGAATATCTATGTTAAATTTCTGGCTCCACAACTTTGTGGCAACTGCAATGAAGACCCTACTAACTGACAGTGATGGTTCAAATAGTTGGATCCTGCCACCCACATAAATATTAGATTGAGATACTTATTCCTGGTTTTATTCTCCACCCTGTCTCCCAGCTACTTCATACATTGGGAAGTAAGTTTCCAGATGGAAGAGCTCATTCTCTCTCTTTCTCGCTCCCTTTCTCATTTTTTTTCCTGTCTCTCAAATAATAATTTTTTTTTTAAATTTGACACAAGAAATGATAATTATAATGGAATTTGTAGCCTTGCTAATTCTATATGGAACATTTTAAAAATGTAGTTCTCTAATGTTGAAAGGGATGGGGCCGGCATTGTGGCGTAGCAGGCAAAACTGCTGCCTGCAGTGCCAGCATCTTATATGGGCACCGGTTCGAGTTCCTGCTGCTCTACTTCTGATCCAGCTCTCTGCTGTGGCCTGGGAAAGCGGTAGATGGTGGCCCAAGTCCTTGGGCCCCTGTACCCAAGTGGGAGACTTGGAAGAAGCTCCTGTCTCCTGTCTTCGGATTAGCTCGCCTCTGGCCATTCCAGCCAATTGGGGAGTGAACAAGGGGATGGAAGACCTCTCTCTCTCTTTTTCTCTCTCTCTCTCTCCCCCCCGCCCCCTCCCCCACTTCTCCTCTCTCTGTGTAACTCTGATTTTCAAATAAATAAATCTTTAAAAAAAAAGTGAGATGTAAATCTCTGATGAACCTGGTAAACCCAGATTCTCCTGAATCATCTGGACAAACAGAGTTATCTGCCACCCCTAGAACAAATTTCCTTTTCTTGTAGAACAGGAAAAGAACTCACCTGGAGCAGATGGCATTTGATTGTTGTTTATCTTGCTCTAAGCGCCCCCATACCTTCTTTCATCCCTTCTGCTTGGTGATTTTATTAAGTGAACCAACAGAATGAGCATCACTGGAAACAAATTGGAAATGCATATTCTTTTTTTTTAAACTTTTATTTAATCAATAAAAATTTCCAAAGTACAGCTTAT
The DNA here is from genome assembly GCF_964237555.1 of Oryctolagus cuniculus. Taxonomy (NCBI): domain Eukaryota; kingdom Metazoa; phylum Chordata; class Mammalia; order Lagomorpha; family Leporidae; genus Oryctolagus; species Oryctolagus cuniculus. The sequence goes on from NC_091435.1 coordinate 40,936,432, forward strand.
GGATTACAGTGGCTTCCCACCCATAACGTCCCTCCCACCCACAACCCTCCCCTTTCCCACTCCCTCTCCCCTTCCATTCACATCAAGATTCATTTTCGTTTCTCTTTATATACAGAAGATCAGTTTAGCATACATTAAGTAAAGATTTCAACAGTTTGCTTCCACACAGAAACATAAAGTGAAAAATACTGTTTGAGTACTAGTTATAGCATTAAATCTCAATGTACAGTACACTAAGGACACAGATCCTACATGAGGAGTAAGTGCACAGTGACTCCTGTTGTTGACTTAACAAATTGACACACTTGTTTATGGCCTCAGAAATTACCCTAGGCTCTTGTCATGAGCTGCCAAGGCTATGGAAGCCCCCTGAGTTCACTGACTCTGATAATTTTTAGACAAGGCCATGGTCAAAGTGGAAGTTCTCTCCTCCCTTCTGAGAAAGGTACCTCCTTCTTTGATGACCCGTTCTTTCCACTGGGATCTCACTCGTGGAGATCTTTCATTTAGGGTTTTGTTTTTTTTTTTTTTTTTTTCCCCAGAGTGTCTTGGCTTTCCATGCCTGAAATAGTCTCATGGGCTTTTCAGCCGGATCTGAATGCCTTAAGGGCTGATTCTGAGGCCAGAGTGCTGTTTAGGACATCTGCCATTCTATGGGTCTGCTGTGTATCTCACTTCCCATGTTGGATCATTGGCTCCCTTTTTGATTCTATCAGCTAGTATTTGCAGACACTATTCTTCTTTATGTGATCCCTTTGGTTCTTAGTCCTATCATTATGATCAATTGTGAACAGAAATTGATCACTGGGACTGGTGAGATGGCATTGGTACATGCCACCTTGATGGGATTGAATTGGAATCCCCTAGTATGTTTCTAACTCTACCGTTTGGAAATGCATATTCTTGAAAGCCACCACAGACATACTAATTAGGAATTCTGATGGAGAGTAATAAATTGGAGTTTTAGCAAACTTACTCGGTCATTCAGACACACATTGGAGTTTGAGAATTATTGTTTTAAACAAATAAATGTGGTGATATTTCCCTATTTTTGAGAGAAAGGTGTTAATCAGGATGTGGGCTTTATGTTTCAATATAAAATAGGAGAAAAGGCCTTGGAATGAATCTGTAGGGCCTTGGATTATGGTGAAATATGAAATCAGATTTTACTAGTTTTTATACAAAGAGTCTGTCCTCCAGAAAGATTGGAATGTACACCCATTCTTTTTGGAATAGATGCTTGAAATACCATAAAGACATTTTTTGGTACATGAGGTAAAAACTCTTATCCTCCTTGAGAGAATACTGAGGGACAATCAAAATACATACAGAAAGGAACATTTTAAGCTAAAACAAAATATCAACTGGCTGAATGTCACAGAAGCATCCAGTCAAAGATAATTAGAGCTTCACACCATAAAGTGATAAAAGCTAATTTTATTAAGTGGGTATTGAAATAGGGTAAAGAGACTTCACAGTTTTAATTGAGCTCCATTCTACATCCACCAAGGATTAGGGGAGATTTATATTCCAGAACCAGGCTTGGGTGTCACTGGATGCAAAAACACCAATAGGAGACAACAATGTTAGGAGGATTTTTGCTAAATTGAATTAACAGGGTTCCTGTTTTAAGGCAGGCCAAGGTAACCAAATATCAAGTGTTAAGATAATCAAGGACTTGGCAGAATTCTTTATTATGACTGGGCTCTGCTGGCTGAAGCCTGAACAGTGGCTAAATTGAGGGTTAATCAAGAAAAGGGTTCATAGAGGAAGAAGATTCAAGATGAACAAATAGAGAAACAGTATTTGCCTTCTTCCCTTAGAAGGCCCAAACAGGTACATCTCCAGGTGAGTGCCAGAGGAAATCACCTGTATGCGTTTCAGGTGGAACCACAGGAGTACAGGCGCACCAGCACAGAGAGAGGAAAAATGCCCATCAGCATCTGAATGCCTGGTCTCCTGACTGGGGGATTTCCTGTTTAATGGAAGGGGTGAAGAGTAGAACCTCAGTGGAGCCCTTCTCAAGAACACCTTATGCAAGCAGTCCTTGTGACAGAGGGATCCAGTCACCACTGTCTAGTAGCACAGTAAGCAGAAATCACTGCTGCTTCGCTTCAGAGAAGGAACTCACATTATCTCCTCCCCAAGCCCTTAGAGCACAGGCTATGGCAATGCGGTGTCATTTTGAGAAAAGATTCACAGGACAGAAGTCCTTGCCTATCCCTTCCCAGAAGCCCCACAACTATTCCTGCATTCTAGCCAGAAAGATTGTGCAGCATAGATCCAGCAGGACCCAGCTAAGCAAGGAAATCCCAGCATCCCAGCAAACAGTGCTCTGTATCTCAGGACACAGTGGCAGCAGGGTAACTGGGATAGCCAGCCCCTGGAACATAAGAATTACAGTCGTCCCCCCTCATATTTGGGAATGGTTCTCCCCACTGCCTCCTCTTTCGTGACCCTTCAAAACATCTCTCATTTCTACTATAACCTGGGCACACCAGGACTCAGGTTTTCTTTGTTTTTATTTAGTCTGCTTACACTGGCTCACAGGTCCCTGCATATTAATTATGGTTCTAACAGTAGGGTCTGAGAATGCAATAAGGAAAGTGCCCATGCACAAGTCAATGCACACATCTTGGATGGTGAACACAAGCCAGACAGAGTGATCAATCTGAACAATGGACAAGCCCACTCCCAACACCAGCACAAAGAAAGACCTGTAGACTATGCTTCATAATGCATGACTCCAGCCAATAGCACTAACATAACCAACATTTCTGTATCCCACACTTCCTGGGCATCACTCTGGACTCTTGATCCTCCCAGGAACAGTGGCATGAGGTCTCTATCCCATCCCATATGTCATTCAGAGGCTACAGCTTGGGCTTTCCATGCCTCACCTAGTTAACATGTCAAAACTCCCTCAGAGCTTTTATCAGGACTTTCTGTGCTCAGTGCAGCCCAGTGCACTGCTCACTTGCTGGGGCTTTGACCCAGGTTTTCTGTGCTCTACAAAACTCATCACATGGTACACTTACCCAGAATTTGGTCTTGGCTTTCTGTTCCCGTCTAAGAGAATAACATGCCCACTTGGGGGGATTGTGGCTCAGGTTTCCCAAACCTTGACCAGTCCAGCACCACACTCTCTTACTGAAAACTTTGGCCCAGAGATTCAGTGCTCCCATGGGAGCAGCCAGGTTTCAATGACCCTCCAAGACTAGTGTATTCTTACTCATTTGTGTCTTTAGCCTGGGGTTCCTATGTAACTCTCAGTTTAGTAAGCAACACAGAGAGTGGCTTGCAAATTCTTGTTATGCTGTCTTAGAGGAAAGGTAATTCTTGTAGATCAACCCATTCTCTTCTACAGCAGATGGGGTACCTGCCACCTCCACCTAACTTTAGAACTACTCTTGGGTCACTGTACACCATCTGTGACGTCAGTCAATGTCCCTTCCCTGAATTACTGCTGATCTTACATCCTTAGCTCTTGATATCAATATTGGCTGGGAATCTAGGACAGATCCACTGATAGTATCAGCAGCAGTTTCCTCCAGCAACTGAGAAGCTCCTGACTCTAATTCTTCCTTCAGAAGTTAGTTGGGGCCTGTGTTATAGGGATCCCAGTGACCATAATGAGCTCCAGGAGTACATCAGATCCCTACTGCTGCTATAATTAACACAGCAACAAAATGTATAGTATAGTATACTTACTATACTATGAAGTTCAACCAGAACTAAAGCCAAAAATGGCCTACCAAATCAATACCCAAAGATACTTCTTCAGGATAAGACTTCAATCAATAAAAGCAGCCTATAAAAGTGATAACATAGGTGTGTCCAATTTAGGAAGACAAGAAACATGAGTATGCATGGCACCATTATGCCTCAAAAAGAATAGATGCATTACTATTAGACCATGAAGAAAGTGAGATCAATGAAATTCCCAAGAAAGAAGTCAAAGAAATTATTGTAAGATTATTCAGAGATACAGGAGAACATATCAAGACAATTAAATTTAATTATGAAATCAGTGCACAACATGAATTAGAATTTCAGAAGAGGGGTAGAGATATTGAAAAAGAGCCAGACAAGAATATTAGAAATGAAGAACTCAAACAATCAAATAAAATTCATACTTGAAATCCTTTACAATAGCATACAATACCAATCAAGATACCAAAGACATTCTTCTCAGATCTGGAAAAAATGGTGCTGAAATTTATATGGAGGCACAAGAGACCTCGAATAGCTAAAGCAATCGTGTACAACAAAAACAAAGCCGGAGGCATCACAATACCAGATTTCAGGACATACTACAGGGCAGTTGTAATCAAAACAGCATGGTACTGGTACAGAAAGAGATGGATAGACCAATGGAACAGAATTGAAACACCAGAAATCAACCCAAACATCTACAGCCAACTTATATTTGATCAAGGATCTAAAACTAATTCCTGGAGCAAGGACAGTCTATTCAATAAATGGTGCTGGGAAAATTGGATTTCCACGTGCAGAATCATGAAGCAAGACCCCTACCTTACACCTTACACAAAAATCCACTCAACATGGATTAAAGACCTAAATCTACGACCTGACACCATCAAGTTACTAGAGAACATTGGAGAAACCCTTCAAGATATTGGCACAGGCAAAGAATTCCTGGAAAAGACCCGGGAGGCACAGGCAGTCAAAGCCAAAATCAACTATTGGGTTTGCATCAAATTGAGAAGTTTCTGTACTGCAAAAGAAACAGTCAGGAGAGTGAAGAGACAACCGACAGAATGGGAAAAAATATTTGCAAACTATGCAACAGCTAAAGGGTTAATAACCAGAATCTACAAAGAGATCAAGAAACTCCACAAAAACAAAACCAACAACCCACTTAAGAGATGGGCCAAGGACCTCAATAGACATTTTTCAAAAGAGGAAATCCAAATGGCCAACAGGCACATGAAAAAATGTTCAAGGTCACTAGCAATCAGGGAAATGCAAATCAAAACCACAATGAGGTTTCACCTCACCCCGGTTAGAATGGCTCACATGCAGAAATCTACCAACAACAGATGCTGGCGAGGATGTGGGGAAAAAGGGACACTAACCCACTGTTGGTGGGAATGCAAACTGGTCAAGCCACTATGGAAGTCAGTCTGGAGATTCCTCAGAAACCTGAAGATAACCCTACCATTCGACCCAGCCATCCCACTCCTTGGAATTTACCCAAAGGAATTTAAATTGGCAAACAAAAAAGCGGTCTGAAGCCTAATGTTTATTGCAGCTCAATTCACAATAGCTAAGACCTGGAACCAACCTAAATGCCCATCAACGATAGACTGGATAAAGAAATTATGGGATATGTACTCTTTAGAATACTATACCGCAGTAAGAAACAACGAAATCCAGTCATTTGCAACAAAATGGAGGAATCTGGAACACATCATGCTGAGTGAAATAAGCCAGTCCCAAAGGGACAAATACCATATGTTCTCCCTGATCGGTGACGACTGACTGAACACCAAGAGGGAAACCTGTTGGAGTGAGGTGGACACTATGGGAAACGGTGGCTTGATCAGCATAGCCCTGACTGTTAATGAACAACTTAATACATTATCCCTCTTAGTAGTTTTTTTTATCTGTTCTACTTAATATGACTGGTTTAGTTCTGTAATTGATGCACAGTTATTCTTAAGTGTTGAAAATTAACTGAAATGTGATCCCTGTTGAACATGGTGGTGGGAATGGGAGAGGGAAGAGATGTATAATTTGGGACATGCTCAGGCTGACTTGCCCCAAGTGGTGGAGTTGGAAGCATACCAGGGGATTCCAATTCAATCCCATCGAGGTGGCATGTACCAATGCCATCTCACTGTTCCAGGTGATCAGTTTCAGTTCACAGTTGGTCATGGTGGAGGGACTGGGAGTCAAAGGGAGCACATAGACAAGTCTAGTACCTGCTAACGCTAACCAATGGAGTAAATAAAGGGGAGAGTGATCCAACATGGGAAGTGAGATACTCAGCAGACTCATAGAATGGCAGATGTCCTAAATAGCACTCTGGCCTCAGAATCAGCCCTAAAGGCATTCGGAGCTGGCTGAAAAGCTCATGAGAGTATTTCAGGCATGGAAAGCCAAGACACTCTGGCAAAAGATCTCTGCGAGTGAGATCCCAGTGGAAAGAACAGGTCATCAAAGAAGGAGGTACCATTCTCTGAAGGGAGGAGAGAACCTCCCCTTTGACTATGACCTTGTCTAAACAAGATAAGAATCGGAGAACTCAGAGGGCTTCCATAGCCTTGGAAACTCATGACTGGAGCATAGGGAGATTACTGATACCATAGACAGGAGTGACAATTGGTAAAGTCAACAACAGGAGTCACTGTGCACTTACTCCTCATGTAGGATCTCTGTCCTTAATGTGCTGTACATTGAGATTTAATGCTATAACGAGTACTCAAACAATATATTTCACTTTGTGTTTCTATGGGGGTGCAAACTGTTGAAATCCTTACTTAATGCATACTAAACCGATCCTCTGTAAAAAAAAAAAAAAAAAAAAAAAAAAAAAAAAAAAAAAAAAAGAAATCATCAATTCCCAACTTGACTCTCACTGGGATTAAACATGACAATAGGTCTGATCTGATTTCATCATCATTTAAAAAAATCATCTATTATTTTTCACTTTATGTTTCTGTGTGGGAGCAAACTGTTGAAATCCATACTTGATGTATACTAAGCTGATCTTCTGTATATTAAGATAATCGAAAATGAATTTTGATGTGAATGGAAGGGGAGAGGGAGTGGGAAAGGGGAGGGTTGTGGGTGGGAAGGACGGTATCGGGGGGAAGCCATTGTAATCCCTAAGTCGTACTTTGGAAATTTATATTCATTAAATAAAAGTTTAAAAAAAGAAAAAAAATATTTATTTATTTGAAAGTCAGATTTACACAGAGTGAGGGATAGTCAGAAAGAGAGAGAGAGGGGGCACTTTCATCAGCTGGTTCACTACCCAGTTGGCTATAAATGTCAGCAGTGAACCTAACCAAAACCAAGAGCCAAGGACTTCTTCCAGGTCTCCCATGTGGATGTCAGGGTGCCAAACTCTTGGGCCATTTTCCTGTTGCTTTTCCCAGATCATTAGCAGGGAGCTAAGTGGAGCAGCCAGGACACAATCCAGCACCCATGTGAAGTGCTGGCACTTCAGGCAGTGGCATTACCCATAATGCCACAACACTAACCCTCAACACCCTACTTTCATCAATGGTCAAATCTACCAGAAAAAAGTCACCAAAGTAACAACAGCAACAATTTACATCTATATATGAAATGAATCATATAGACATCTATAAAACATCCCATCCCACAGCTACAGTGTACATGTGCTTTTAATTTTTGCATAATATATTCTCTAGGATAGACCATATATACAATGCCATAAAAAAGTTTCAACAAATTCAAAGAAATGGAAATAATATATATCTTTTCTGAACACAATGGAATGAAAATGGAAGTTAACAATGAAAAAAACTCTATAAACTATACACTTACATGGACACTGAATAATATGTTCCTGAATGAATAATGTGTCATTGAAGAAGGAAAAAGGAAAATTTTAAAAGTTTGTCAAAACTATTGAAAATGGAAAAAAAGACATATCAAAACTTAGGGTATATAGCAAAGCAGTGTTAAGATGAAAATTTATAGGAGTGTCTATATCATAAAGTAGAAAGGCATCAAATAAATAATGCAATGTGTAGCTAATATATATATAAAAGTCAAAAAGCCAAACCCCAAATTAGAAGGAAATAACTCATAAACAATATATAAGCAATAAACAAAATAGGAATAAAAAAATTCATGAAACACAGGTGTCTCTTGAAAAGATAAAATTGATCAGCTTTTAACCATAATAACCAAGAAAAAAATAAACTCTCCAATCAATAAAATCAGAGATGAAAATGGAGATATTACAACTTATCAGTTGCGGAAAAACAGATGATCACTGAAACTATTGTAAACAACTATATGCCAATACCTTGAAAACCAAGAAAGAATGGACACAGTTTTGGAATGTAACTTATGAAAATTGAATAATGAAGACAGAAACACTGAACAGATTAATAATTATGGGTGGCTTGAATCAATAATACTCTCCCAGAGACAGGGCTGTGGCGCAATGGCATCCCATATGAGCAGCAGTTCAAGACCGGCTGCTTTACTTCCAATTCAGCTCTCTGTTTTGGCCTGGGAAATCAGCAGAAGATGGCCCAAGAGCTTGGGCCCCTGCATCCACGTGGGAGACCAGGAGGAGGCTCCTGGCTCCTGGCTTTGGATCAGTACCATTGTGGCCAATTGAGGAGTGAACCAGAGGATGGAAGACTTCTCTCTCTCTTTCTCCCTCTCTCTCTTCCTCTCCTTTCTCTGTGTAACTAAGACTTTCAAATACATAAATAAATCTTAAAAAAAATACTCTCCCATAAGAAGAAAAGCCAAAGGATCAGATGTATCCACCACTGATTTCTATCAAATAACATCAGTTCTTTTCAAAATATGCCAAACAACTCCAAACTTAATCTTTGGGTCAAGAATTCCCTTAATTCCAAAACAGAAAAGGTTATAACAACAGCAGCAGCAAAAGAAAATTATAGGCCAATTTTCCTCATAAACTTAGATGCAAAAATCTTCAACAAAATATTTCCAAGTCAAATCTGATGGCACATCAAAAAGATCATCCATCCCAGGAATGCAAGGATGGTTCAAAATATACATATCAATATATATGACACATCATATCAACAAAATGAGGGTAATATAATTATATCATCTCATTAAATGCAGAAAAAAAATCTGATGAAACACAATATCACTTCATTATAAGAACTTTAAACAAATTAGGTATAAAAGTGACAGACCTCAAGAAAATAAAGGCTATCCCTTCCTGGTTTGTGGGAATACACAAAGCATGCTGTTTTATTACCGGTGGATTCCTTTTTATTTTCCTAAATTTTAAATTGCTTCATGATATGCATGTATTCTTTTGGGGATGTCCCCAGTTCCAACCTCACTTCTCTGTCCTTTGAGTTTTTCCCAAGATTTCATTCTAAAGAAATCAATTGTTTTCTAATATTGGGTCCAGTGACTCCTGGGAAATCCTGTCTTTCACAACCCTTAGAAAACAATGCACACCTCTTTATTAGAAAATAACTACCTGGTAAAACTAGGATTTTCAATATTTGCCTTCAGTAAAAATCCTATGTTGATTTTGGCAACTTTTAAATAATTTCTTCCTGAAATCCCTTCTCCACTTGAGATAGGTAAGGAGAGATTCAGGGAGCAGAGAAAAATCCAGAGGAAGTATGTCACCACATGCTACCCCTAAAATTGGATCTGGGAATTAACAAATTAGTTAACAAAGATTATCTTGACTTTAACAATGGTTTATCAATATTGCTAACAAAGTATATTTAAAATATTTTCCCCTAAATGACATCTATTAATTTTCTGAACACATAGGTGAGTAAGAGAGATCATTGAATAATTAACGTCTAGGTTTCTCCATCTGAATTGTGTAGGAAATTGATATCCCTTTATCTGTAATCAAAGAAGTTAGCAGAAAATTTATCATAAAAGATAGCTATGATCAAATGCTTAGAGGCTATTGTCACATAATATTGATTCATGAATATGATCATACCAACAGTGTTATAATTGTTTTGGAAACATGGATTTAGGGTGTAATTGTAGAGTCTGCATATATAGTTGTATTAGCATGCATTTTGAGCTGAAATTACTCCATCCTGTCAACTTCTGGAGACCATGAGAAAACCACTCAGCATTTCTCAGCTTAATTTTTTAATGTGCCTTGATGGTAATAGTAAAGGTCTCTACTCCCCAGGGGCTGGTGATGCGTGGCAATGAGTTCCCATACTGGAGTTCAGTTTGAGTTTTTACTATTCTGCTTCCAATCCAAATTCCTGCTAATGTGCCTAGGAAAGTTAGTGGATGACGGGTCAAGTACTTTGGGCCTAACCATCCATTTGGGAGACCAGAATGGAGATCCAAGACTTGGGAATCTAACTTGGCCCAGAACTGGTGGCCATAGCAGACATTTGGAGAGTGAACCAGCAGATGGAAGACTTTTCTGTGCGTCTCTCCCTCTCTCTCAGTCAATCTGCTTTTGTTTATTTTTTTTTTAAGATTTATATCATTTATTTGAAAGAGAGTTACCAAGAGAGGTAGAGACAGAGAGAGAGAGGTCTTCCATCTGCTGGTTCACTCCCCAGATGGCCGAAACAGGCGGAGCTGTGCAGATCCGAAGCCAGGAGCCAGGAGCTTCTTCCAGGTCTCCCACATGGGTGCAGGGGCCCAAGGACTTGAGCCATCTTCTACTGCTTTCCCAAGCCATAGCAGAGAGCTGGATCAGTAGCAGAGTGGCTGGAACTAGAACTGGCGCCCATATGGGATGCCAGCACTTCAGGCCAGGGCGTTAACCCACTGAGCCACAGAGCTGATCCTTAATCTGTCTTATAAATAAATAAATAGTTCCATTGCTATTTACATTTAAAATTTGGCAAACACTAAGAAATTATTTCATATTCTTCTTGAAATTATCCAGGGTCTACTATGATAGTCTCAATTGATTTTTGGTTATTATTATAATATTACTTTATTAGAAGCAATTTCTTACTACCACTATAAGAGAACTTTCTCATATGTATCTGTGTTACTTGTAATCCTAGTAGGTAAATTTTATAACTTAAACCATTACATTATTTGTAATTTCTCTTTATTACATTAAAAAGATCATTAATATAATAGGTTTCTTAAAAATTAAATAAATATATCACATTTTCTCTAAAAGTTTTTTATTTTCATATTTATTTGTTTAAGCACATATATAGAAAATAATAACTGTTTTCTTTTTTTTAACAGGCAGAGTTAGACAGAGAGAGAGAGACAGAGAGAAAGGTCTACCTTCTGTTTGTTCACCCCCCAAATGGCTGCTATGGCCGGCGCACTGCACCGATCCGAAGCCAGGATCCAGGCACTTCCTCCTGGTCTCCCATGCGGGTGCAGGGCCCAAGCACTTGGACCGTCCTCCACTGCTTTCCCTGGGCCATAGCACAGAGCTGGACTGGAAGAGGAGCAACCTGGACAGAATCCGCTGCCCGACTGGGACTGGAACCTGGGGTATCGGCACAGCAGGTGGAGGATTAGCCAAAGGAGCTGCGGTGCCGGCCATTAACTGTTTTTTTAATTGAACAAAATTGCATGGAACAGTGCTTTAAAAATATGCATGTAGGGGTTTGTGCTGTGGGTAGCAGGTAAAGCTACAGCCTACAGCGCCGGCATCCCATATGGGCACCAGTTCATGTCCCGGCTGCTCCAGTACTGATCCAGCTCTCTGCTGTGGCCTGGGAAAGCAGTGGAAGCTGGCCCAAGTCCTTGGGCTCCTGCACCCACGTGGGGGACCCGGAAGAAGCTTCTGGCTCCTAGTTCAGGATCACCTCAGCTTCGGCTGTTTTAGCCATTTGGGGAGTGAACCAGTGGATGGAAGACCTCCCTCTCTGTCTCTACTTCTCTGTAACTGTCTTGCAAAAAAATAAAATAAAACTTAAAAAAGTCATAAGAACATTAAATAAAAGTAATGCTATGAATATTAGAGTAGATAAAAGTAATATTTTCATATGGAATGTATCACTGATTGACTACTGTACCTAAAACTCCAGATTAAAACATATAAAAATATAAACTTAAATGACAAAAGAAAAATCAAACATTCCATTTTCATATGAAGCTCACATTCAGGTAGAATTATTTCATGCTTATAAAAGTCAGGAAAGTTGTTGCATGTGATAAGGGATTATTGAAAGGGAAATGAAGACTGTTTATATTCTGTATAACAAACTGAGAAAATAACCAGCAGTTTACGTTATTTAAATAGATGTCTTCCAGTTTGAGATTCAATACTTGTTAGTAATGGTGAATTTACACGCACACAGAAACACAGACACACGTGATTAATTTCAAAACTTGAATATAAATAATTTAAAACTTTATGCAAAAATTAATTATCCTAAACTGATTTTTAAAATGAGATGTTTTTACTATCATATTTAGCTAACAATTCTGAAATTGTATTGTTTATTCTAGAAGGAAATCAAAATGTTTTCTTTATTACATAGTCCATTGATAGATTCTTAAACTGACAAGTAGCTTTGTCCAAAGTAGTAAGAATCTCTTCTAACTATTTGTATCAAATTCCACTCCCATGTGCATGGAGGACAGGATGATTCAAATAAGTAAGATACAGTTTCAGTTTCAGTTTCAAAACAAACCTGGGAGATGTGAAGTAGCTCTAAAGTAAAAGCATACTTCAAAAACAAATGCTTGGGAAATTCACAGAAAAGTGAACTATTTCATAGGACTGGAGTTTGATTCAGTATGGAAAAAAGCGTGATGAATATTACAGATAATACAAACAGTATTAACAAAAACACATGAGGTAAAATTCTGTGATGATTTCCTTAACTAGCTTTTGTTATAGTTACAGATTAATGATCCACATGATTAGATCTTCATGCTCAAATATAATACATGTTTTCAATCTAAAATTTAATTGAACTATTTACAACATGTGTGCTTTCTAATGTGTTTTATGCAGGTGGTATTCAATTCTACCTAAGATTGAATTGCAACATGTGATATACAGAGAACAAAGAAAGGAAAATAGTCAGCTGCAAAGTCAATAAAGGAACAATTAGTTTAAAACACACTAGCAAAAAATCAGTTGGAAATGAATAGGATATCTCATTTATAAAAGTAATTAAATTTTAAATTTTAAAATCCTTAACTGCATACAAACTTAATTAGAACTAAATAAAATTTAAAAAAATAACAGTGAAATCTGAATAAAATAAATAGTCACATATGTGAACAAGTGGGAAATACAAAGACTTCTTAATAGAAATAAATAATACTGGAAAAGGGTCCTTTTTACAAATTGTTCTAAAAAGAGGATACAAATATGTCATGAGGCAGAAGAGATCAAGATTTTTAAATTAATTATAGGCTTCAGAAATAACTCTGTAATTATTTTTTAACAATTTTATTAATTTATATAAGGTGAGGAAATTGCATGTATTTCATATATACAGATTTAGGAGCAGAGTGATAGTTCCCACACTACCCTTGGTCCTGCCCACACACCCACCCCCACCCTTCCTTCCTTCCTATTTCTTTTAATTTTTACAATAATGCACTTCCAGTTTATTTTAAAATCAGAAAACAGAAAGAAAAAATGGAATTGACTTTCAAATGTATTGAGACATTCTATATAGATATACCAATTAACATGTGGGCTCTAGAATTGGTGTTTGGAATATGATCCTACTTTGGATGACTGTATCCCATATTAGAGGGCTTGGATTTGAGTTCCAGCCCAGGAACTAATTGCAGTTTTTTGTCAAAGCACACCCTAGGAGGCAGCAGATTATGGATAAACCAGTAGGATGTCTATCACACCTGGGAGAGCTCTGCATTGAATCCCTGGCTCCAGGATTTGCCCAGCAGTTGCAGATATTTGGAGAATGATCTGGTGAATGACTTCTCTCTCTCTCTGACTTTCAAGTAGACTACACAAACTCACAAACAAAAAACAGAAATGGAGGATTTGTAAGACAAAGAGATTGATGAATGAAAATAGTATGAACATAACCAGATGCATTACAAGATACATGATATTTAATAAGTACTTAGCCAACATCTCTAATGATTAGCTAATGAATAGAAAAGTCAATACATACTTATCAAATACTTGACAACTTATTTGCATCAAAGTTTTAAAAAATTCAACAATGAGTTTCAAATGTAGTGTACAGGCATGAAATTGACATTTTGAGGTTCAATAATTGTTTACAGCACATGTCTCTACTATTGAGGACAGTGGTTTTTCCTTCATACTATTTGTTGAACTCTTGACTTATTGTAGGGTTAATCTTATGAGTAAACTGAAAGTAGACCATTGCAAAAGTGAGAGGGAATAGAAGAGAAAGGAGGAGGAAGAGTGGGAGTGGGGTGGGAAGGAGATAGAAAGGCAAGTATTTCTATGTTCCTAAATCTGTATACATGTAATACATGGGATTTGTATACCTTAAATACATTTTTTTAAAAAATTAAAATACTAGATCTAAGTGGAAATGCTTCCAACTTTTCCCCATTCAATAGGATGTTGGCCGTGGGTTTTTAATAAATTGCTTTGATTGTATTGAGGAATGTTCTTTCCATACCCAGTTTGCTTAGAGTTTTCATCATGAAAGGGTGTTGTATTTTATCAAATGCTTTCTTGGCATCTATTGAGATAATCATATGGCTTTTCTTCTGCAGCCTGTTAATGTGGTGTATCACATTGATTGATTTGCGAATGTTGAACCATCCCTGCATACCAGGGATAAATCCCCCTTGGTCTGGATGGATGATCTTTCTGATGTGTTGTTGCATTCTATTGGCCAGAATTTTATTGTGGATTTTTGCATCTATGTTCATCAGGGATATTGGTCTGTAATTCTCTTTCAATGCTGCATCATTTTCCATCTTAGGAATTAAGGTGATGCTGGCTTCATAGAAAGAATTTGGGAGGATTCCCTCTTTTTCGATTGCTCTGAATAGTTTGAGAAGAATTGGAGTTAGTTCTTATTTAAATGTCAGATAGAATTCAGCAGTGAATCCATCTGATCCTGGGCTTTTCTTTGTTGGGAAGGCCTTTATTACTGTTTCAATTTCTGTCTCAGTTATGGGTCTGTTTAGGTTTTCGATGTCTTCCTGGTTCAATTTAGGTAGGTTGCATGTGTCCAGGAATCTATCCATTTCTGATAGGTTTCCCTGTTTGCTGGCATGCAGGTCCTTGTAGTAATTTCTGATGATTCATTTTATTTCTGTGGTGTCTGTTGTTATGTTTCCTTTTTCATCTCTGATTTTATTGATTTGGGTCTTTTCTCTTCTTTTTTTAGTTAGTTGGGCCAATGGGGTGTCAATTTTGTTTATTTTTTCAAAAAACCAGCTCCTCGTTTGGCTGATTTTTTGAAATGTTTTATTGGATTCAATCCTGTTGATTTCTTCTCTGATTTTAATTATTTCTATTCTCCTACTAGTTTTGGGTCTGGTTTGCTGTAGGTTTTCTAGATCCTAGAGGTGAATTGAAAGCTCAGCTATTTGGTGCCTTTCCAATTTCTTCATGTAGGCACCTATTGATATAAACTTTCCTCTTAACAATGCTTTTGCTGTGTCCCATAAGTTTTGGTATGTTGTGCTGTTATCCTCAATTACTTCAAGAAAATTTTTGGTTTCTCTTTTAATTTCTTTTATGACCGATTGTTCATTCAGGAGCATATTGTTCAATCTCCAGGCGTTTGCATATGCTTTAGGGATTCCTGAGTTGCTAATTTCCAACTTCATTCCTTTATGGTCTGAGAAGCTGCATGGTATGATTCTAATTCTTTTGAATTTGCTGAGACTTGCTTTATGGCCTAGTATGTGGTCAGTCCTAGAGAAGGTTCCTTGTACTGCTGAGAAGAATGTAAATGCTTTCTGTGTAGTATGAAAAGTTCTGTAGATATCTGTTAGATCCAATTGGGCTAAAGTGTCATTTAAATCTACTGTCTCCTTGTTGATCTTTTGTCCTGTTGATCTGTCTATTTCTGAGGGTGGGGTATTGAAGTCCCCCAGTACAATTGTATTGGGGTCTAAGTCTCTCTTTGGTACCAGACAGGGATGCACACTCTTGTCACGGCTATTCAATATAGTTCTGGAAGTTCTATCCAGAGCTATTAGGCAAGAAAAAGAAATTAAAGGGATACAAATTGGGAAGGAAGAACTCAGACAATCCCTCTTTGCAGATGATATGATTCTTTATTTAGTGGACCCAAAGAACTCTACTAAGAGACTATTGGAACTCATAGAAGAGTTTGGTAAAGTAGCAGCATATAAAATTAATGCACAAAAATCAACAGCCTTTGTATACACAGGCAATACCATGGCTGAGAAAGAACTTCTAAGATCAATCCCATTCACAATAGCTACAAAAACAATCAAATACCTTGGAATAAACTTAACCAAGGACTTTAACGATCTCTATGATGAAAATTACAAAACCTTAAAGAAAGAAATAGAAGAGGATACCAAGAAATGGAAAAATCTACCATGCTCATGGATTGGAAGAATCAATATCATCAAAATCTCCATTCTCCCAAAAGGAATTTACAGATTCAATGCGATACCAATCAAGATACCTAAGACCTTCTTCTCACATCTGGAAAAAATGATGCTGAAATTTATATGGAGACACAGGAGACCTCGAATAGCTAAAGCAATCTTGTACAACAAAAACAAAGCCAGAGGCATCACAATACCAGATTTCAGGACATACTTCAGGGCAGTTGTAATCAAAACAGCATGGTACTGGTGCAGAAACAGATGGATAGACCAATGGAACAGAATAGAAACACCAGAAATAAATCCAAACATATACAGCCAACTGATATGTGATCAAGGATACAAAACCAATCCCTGGAGTAAGGACAATCTATACAATAAATGGTTCTGGGGAAACTGGATTTCCACGTGCAGAATCATTCAGCAAGCCCCCTCCCTTTCACCTTACACGAAAATCCACTCAACATGCATTAAAGACTTAAATCTATGACCCGACAACATCAAATCACTGGAGAGCATTGGAAAAACCCTGCAAGATATAGGTACCAGCGAAGACTTCTTGGAAAATAACCTAGAAGCACAGGCAGTCAAAGCCAAAATCAACTATTGGGATTGCATCAAATTGAGAAGTTTCTGTACTGCAAAAGAAACAGTCAGGAAAGTGAAGAGGCAACCGACAGAATGGGAAAAAATATTTGCAAACTATGCAACAGATAAAGGGTTAATAAACAGAATCTACAAAGAAATCAAGAAACTCCACAACATCAAAACAAACAACCCACTTAAGAGATGGGCCAAGGACCTCAATAGACATTTTTCAAAAGAGGAAATCCAAATGGCCAACACACATGAGAAAATGTTCAAGATCACTAGCAATCAGGGAAATGCAAATCAAAACCACAATGAGGTTTCACCTCACGCCAGTTAGAATGGCTCACATTCAGAAATCTACCAACAATAGATGCTGGAGAGGATGTGGGGGAAAAGGGACATTAACCCACTGTTGGTGGGAATGCAAACTGGTTAAGCCATTATGGAAGTCAGTCTGGAGATTCCTCAGAAACCTGAATATAATCCTACCATTCAACCCATTACCCAAAGGAAATTAAATTGGCAAACAAAAAAGCTGTCTGCACCTTCATGTTTATTGCAGCTCAATTCACAATAGCTAAGACCTGGAACCAACCCAAATGCCCATCAACAGTAGACTGGATAAAGAAATTATGGGGCATGTGCTCTATAGAATACTATACAGAAGTCAAAAACAATGACACCCGGTCATTTGCAACAAGATGGAGGAATTTGGAAAACATCATGCTGAATGAATTAAGCCAATCCCAAAGGGACAAATATCATATGTTCTCCCTGAGCAATGACAAATAACTGGGAACCAAAGGGAAAACTTGTTGAAGTGAAATGGACACTGTGAGAAACAGTGTCTTGATCAGCTCTTGTACTGACTATTGATGTACAATGTAATACTTTATCCCTTTTAGTATTTTTTTTTGTTCTAGTACTATTCATTGAAGTCTATAATAACAAACAATTATTCTTAAGTGTTTAAATTTTAACTGAAAAGTGATCCCTGTTAGGAATTTGGAAAGCATTATGCTGAGTGAAATAAGCCAGTCCCAAAGGGACAAATGCCATATGTTCTTCCTGATCGGTGACAACTGAGAACCAAAAAGGAAACCTGTTAAAGTGAAATGAACACTAGGAGAAACGGTGACTTGATCAGCCCTCACCCTGACTGTTGATGAACAACTTAATACATTATCCCTCTTAGTATTTTTTCTTTGTCTCTTCTACTTAATACTTTTGGTTGAATACTGTAATCAATACACAGTTATTCTCAAGTGTTGAAACTTAACTGAAAAGTGATCGCTGTTAAATATAAGGGTGGGAATAAGAGAGGGAAGAGATGTGCAATTCGGGACATGCTCAAGCTGACTTACCTCAAACGGTAGAGTTAGAAACATACCAAGGGATTCGAATCCAATCTCATCAAGGTGGCATGTACCAATGCCATCTCACTAGTCCCAGTGATCAATTTCTGTTCACAATTGATCATAATAATAGGACTAAGAGCCAAAGGGAGCACATAAACAAGACTAGTGTCTGCAAATACTAGCTGATAGAATCAAAAAGGGAGAGAAGGATCCAACATGGGAAGTGAGATACACAGCAGACCCATAGAATGGCAGATGTCCTAAACAGCACTCTGGCCTCAGAATCAGCCCTTAAGGCATGCGGATCTGGCTGAAAAGCCCATGAGAGTATTTCAGGCATGGAAAGCCAAAACACTCTGGAAAAAAAAAAAAAAAAAAAAAAAAAACAAACAAACAAAAAAAAAACACCTAAATGAAAGATCTGCGTGAGTGAGATCCCAGTGGAAAAACAGGTCATCAAAGAAGGAGGTACCTTTCTCTGAAGGGAGGAGAGAACTAGAGAACTTCCACGTCGACTACGACCTTGTCTAAATATGATCAGAGTTGGTGAACTCAAAAAGCTTCCATATCCTTGTCAACTCATGACAAGAGCCTAGGTTTATTACTGATGCCATAAACAAAAGTGTCAATTTGTTAAGTCAACAACAGGAGTCACTGTGCACTTACTCCTCATGAAGGATCTGTGTCCTTAATGTGCTGTACATTGTGATTTAATGCTATAGATAGTACTCGAACAGTATTTTTCACTTTCTGTTTCTATGTGGGTGCAAACTGTTGAAATCTTTACTTAATGTATGCTAAACTGATCTTCTGTATATAAAGAGAATTGAAAATGAATCTTGATGTGAATTAAGGGGAGAGGGAGAGGGAAAGGGATGGGTTGCAGGTGGGAGGGAAGTTATGGGGTGAAGCCATTGTAATCCATAAGCTGTACTTTGGAAATTTATATTCATTTAATAAAAGTTAAAAAATAAAAAAATTAAAATAATAGAAGAATTAATATGAAAACTAAAGAGGCAAATTGTATAGTAATCAAATGGAAACCACCTTCATTACATACATAAAATTAAGAGGTTATAAAAGAAGATTTTGCATATACAAATATTAATGAATTATAGAAAATACAAAATCTTGTATAAAAAATATGAAAGAATTGAGTGGCTGACATATTTGATGCATTAATAAAAGAGCTTTAATGAGTCACAGAGGAAGTCAAAATAAGCTAGTAAAGATTTGGATAAGGATATTAACAAGAAAGAAAAACTGAAAATCACTAATAACAATATAATTAACATCCATATTATTGCATAAATAAGGGAAATAAAAAAATGTAAAAGCATTTCTTTGGCAGGGCTGTGGTGTAGCTGGCAAAGCTGCTGCCTGCAATGCTGGCATTCCATATGTGTGCTGGTTCGAGTTCTGGCTGCTCCACTTCTGACCCAGCTCTCTGCTATCGCCTAGGAAAGCAGTAGAAGATGGCCTAAGTCCTTGGGACCCTGCACCCATGTGGGAGACCCAGAAGTTCCTGGCTCCTGCTTTCACATCAGCCCAGCTCCAGCCATTACAGCCATCTGGGTACCCTTGTGGCTATCTGGGGAGTGAATCAACAGATGGAAGATCTCTCTCCCTCTCCCTCTTCCTTCTCCAGCCTCTCCTTCCCTTCCTCCCTCCCTCCCTCTCTCCCTCCCTCTCTCTCTCTCCCTCTCTTGCTGACTGTCTGCAACTCTGCATTTCAAATAAATAAATCTTTTAAAAATTCTTAATTTGCATACAGCTTTGGGGAGATTATAGTTCTAATACTATCTTGGGTTGTAAAAGGAGCGTTATGTTAGCATGAATGTTCACTGTAGTATTTCCTATACACAATCTAAATTCAAGTAATTTGAATATTGTTAAGTAAAACGCATTTCAGTATTTTTTTTATTTGACAGGCAGAGCTATAGACAGTGAGAGAGAGAAAGAGAGAAAAGTCTTCCTTCTGTTGGTTCACTCCCTTAATGGCCACTACGGCCGGTACTGAGCCGTTCCAAAGCCAGGAACCGGGTACTTCCTCCCAGTCTCCCATGTGGGTGCAGGGACCCAAACTCTTGGGCCATCCTCCGCTGCCCTCCTGGGCCACAGCAGAAAGCTGGACTGGAAGAGGAGCAACTGAGACTAGTACCCAGCATCCTAATTGGGACCAGAACCTGGGGTGGAGGATTAGCCAAGTGAGCCAGGGCACCAGCCGGCATTTCAGTATTACAGTGTACTATGGAAGACTACGAACAATGGGTTAGTGTGAGAGGCAAAGAAATGATCAGAAAGAAAGTTAGAGTGTAAAATGTGAAATAGGACTTTTGATAAATTTGGTTGAATATACAGATGCTCCTCAACATATGATGTGGTTGCATCCCAGCAAAATTTTATAAACTGAAAATTGAAAATATCATTTATATACCAAATTTACCAAACAAAATAAAGATATGACCTACTCTAAACGTAGCCTTAGTTGGACAAAGTCAAGTAGAACACAGCTTATTGTATAATATATTTTAATATTTAAAATAAATTAAATTTGCATATAAATATATTGAATACATAATATAACTTATTGAATTATTATATCCAAAAAATGTTGTCGACATAAGGCACTGAATAGTATTGGCTTTTTAAAAATACTTATTATTTATTTGACAATTAGGCTGACAGACAGAGAGAAAGAAAGACAGAGAGAGATCTTCCATTTGCTGGTTTACTCTTCAGATAACCTAATAACTAGGGCAAGTCCAGGCTGAAGTCAGGAGCCAGGTGCACCCTCCAGGTCTCTAGTGTGGGAGCAAGGGCTTAAGTACTTGGGCCATCTTTCACTGCTTTCCTTGGCCATTAGCAGGGAGATGGTTGGAAGTGTGCTAGCCAGGACATGAACCAGTGCCCAAGTGGGATTCCAGCACTGCAGATGGTGGCTTTACCCACTAAGCCAGTGTCAGGCTCTAGTCCTGGCTCTTAACCCTCCTGCCTGGGTAGATGACAGAGCCTGCATGCTGCTGCCATTGTCCTTCCTCTCAAGAGAGCAACATTTACTGTTAGCCAAGAAAATATCTAAATTCAAGACTGAAATTATGATTTTTGTAGAATGCATCTCCTTCACGCTATGATAGAGTAAAAAATTGTAAATTGGATTATCTTAAGTTAGGGACCATTTATATATCAAAAATACAGCAGATCATAAGAACAAAGTTTCATTTATATAATTGAAGAAACATTTAATTGCTGAGTGTATGTGTTCTTGTGTCTGTGTGCCTGTGTGTGTGTGTGTGTGTGTGTGTTTGTGAACTCTTCAGAATTGTTATGTACACTTTGTAGGAACTGCTATTGGGGAAGAATTTGAATGTAAGAAGTTTCTAATGTACACTTTTGCTTGTCATATACTAATATACAGCTCAAATTTGGGGGCTTCTGAGAAGACCGAGGAAAGAAAAGAGAGTAAATGAAGGGAGAAAGGATGGGGTGGGGAGGTAGAGAGAGAGAGAGAGAGAGAGAAGAAAAAAAAAAAAAACATTAAAATGCAAAAGCCAGCAAGCAGGAAATTCTACTGTGAAATACTCTAGGTTGTACTGTTCTTTCCCCTTGGGATAGATGGAGGTAGGACATTCTTGAAAGTATGGTTTCTACTGTAATGTAACTTGAATGCTTTGGTACTGAGCCAAGTTAAATGGGCACTGAGTATGGACAACCTAACACAGAAAATAATATTGTAAAATCAGACTCATCTGAATTAGAGGTCTTACCCAATACTGAGTACCACATTCTTTAAAAAATTTCATTAAGGTACACAAATTTCATATGTACAGATATAAGAGCATAGTGACACTTCCCACTCTACCTTCCCTCCCACCAATGCTCCCACCCTTCCTCCTCCTTCCCCTCCTAATCCCCCTCTTAATTTTTACATTGATCTACTTTAACTTATTTTATCCTCATCATACTAACAATACACCAAATAAAGGTTCAACATGTAGTGAAACAAAAAAAAAAAATCACTGTTCCTCAACAATAGAGACAAAAGTTGTAAACAGTCATTGAAGCTCAACATGTCTATTTCACTCCTATGAATTACACCTTTGGTATTATTAGTTACCACAGTTCAGGGAAAACATATGGTATTTGACTTTTTGGAACTGCTTTATTTAACTAAATGCAATGGTTTCCAATTGCATCCATTCTGTTGTAAAAAAAAAAAAGTATTTTTACCACTAAGTATTATTCCACAGTGTATATAAAGCATAATTTATTTATCCAGTCTTTAGTTGATGGACATCTGGGTTGATTCCATATCTAGCTATTGTGAATGGAGCTGAAATATAAATAGGAGTACAGCTAACTCTTTCATATACTGGGTATATGAAATTTACTGGGTAAATTCTCAGAAGTATGGTTGCTGGGTCATATGATATATCTATTTTCAGCTTTTTTTGTTTTGTTTTGTTTTGGACAGGCAGAGTGGAGAGTGAGAGAGAGGGACAGAGAGAAAGGTCTTCCTTTTTCCGTTGGTTCACCCACCAATGGTTGCTGCAGCCGGCACACCGCGCTGATCCGAAGCCAGGAGCCAGGTGGTTCTCCTGGTCTCCCATGCGGGTGCAGGGCCCAAGGACTTGGGCCATCCTGCACTGCACTCCCGGGCCACAGCAGAGAGCTGGACTGGAAGATGAGCAACCAGGACAGAATCCGGTGCCCCAACTGGGACTAGAACGCAGGGTGTCAGTGCCACAGGCGGAGGATTAGCCTAGTGAGCTGCGGTGCCAGCCTATTTTCAGCTTTCTGAGGAATCTCCAGACTGTCTCCCACAGTGGCTGTAATAGTCTACATTCCCACCAACAGTGGGTTAGGGTACCCTTTTCCCCACATCATTGTCAGCATTTATTGTTTGTTGACACCTGTGTGAGAGCCATTTTAAACTGTAGTAGGTGAAATCTCATTGTGGTTTTGATTTGCATTTCCCTGATGGCTAGTGATCCTGATCATTTGCTATCATGTTCCTTTTGTCCATTTGAATTTCCTCCTTTGAAAAATGCCCATTCAAGTATTTGTCCATTTTTTTTCTTTTTTTAAGGTTTTATTTAATAAATATAAATTGCCAAAGTACAGCTTTTGGATTACAGTGGCTTTTTCCACCCATAACCTCCCTCACACCCACAACCATCCCATCTCCCGCTCCCTCTCCCATCCCATTGTCCATTTTTAACTGTGTTGTTTGTTTTGCTGCTGTTGAGATTCTTGAGCTCTTTATAGATTCTGGATATTAATCCTATATAAATTGCTTATTTTGCAAATATTTTCTCCCATCATCTCAGTGGCCTCTTCACTTTTCTGAGTCTCTGTTGCAGTGCAGAATCTTTTCAGCTTGATGAAGTTGCATTTTTCTATTTTGACTTTGATTGCTTGTGCTTCTGTGGTCTTTCCCAAAAATCAACGTCTCTCAGAGTTTTCCCAATGTTTTCCTCTATTAGCTTTAGATACCAGGTCATAGATTTAGATCACTGATCTTTTTTGAGTTGATTTTTGCCTAAGTTGTAAGGTAGAGGTCTTGTTTCATCCTTCTGCATGTGGAATTCCAATTTTCTAGCACTATTTGTGGAAGAAACAATGTTTTTGCCAGGGATTGATTTTAGTTCCTTTGTCAAAAATTAGTTGGTTGTAGATATATAGATTGATTTCTGGAGTTTCCATTCTGTTCCATTGGCCTACATGTCTATTTTTTTTAACTTTTATTTAATGAATATAAATTTCCAAAGTACGGCTTATGGATTACAATGGCTTCACCCCATAACGTCCCCCCCATCCGCAACCCTCCCCTCTCCCATTCCCTCTCCCCTTCCATTCACATGAGGATTCATTTTCGATTCTCTTTATATACAGAAGATCAGTTTAGCATACATTAAGTAAAGATTTCAACAGTTTGCTACCACACAGAAACATAAAGTGAAAAATACTGTTTGAGTACTCGTTATAGCATTAAATCTCAATGTACAGCACATTAAGGACAGAAATCCTACATGAGGAATAAGTGCACAGTGACTCCTGTTGTTGACTTAACAAATTGACACTTTTGTTTATGGCCTCAGTAATCACCCTAGGCTCTTGTCATGAGCTGTCAAGGCTATGGAAGCCCCCTGAGTTCACCGACTCTGATCATATTTAGACAAGGCCATGGTCAAAGTGGAAGTTCTTTCCTCCCTTCAGAGAAAGGTACTTCCTTCTTTGATGACCTGTTCTTTCCACTGGGATCTCACTCGCAGAGATCTTTCATTTAGGTGTTCTTTTTTTTTTTTTTTTTTTTTTTAGAGTGTCTTGGCTTTCCATGCCTGAAATACTCTCATGGGCTTTTCAGCCGGATACACATGCCTTAAGGGCTGATTCTGAGGCCAGAGTGCTGTTAGGACATTTGCCATTCTATGGGTCTGCTGTGTATCTCACTTCCCATGTTGGATCATTCTCTCCCTTTTTGATTCTATCAGCTAGTATTTGAAAACACTAGTCTTGTTTATGTGATCCCTTTGGTTCTTAGTCCTATCATTATGATCAATTGTGAACAGAAATTGATCACTGGGACTAGTGAGATGGCATTGGTACATGCCACCTTAATGGGATTGAATTGGAATCCCTTGGTATGTTTCTAACTCTACCGTTTGAGGTAAGTCAGCTTGAGCATGTCCTGAATTGCACATCTCTTCCCTCTCTTATTCCCATTCTTATATTTAACAGCGTTCACTTTTCAGTTAAGTTTCAGCACTTAAGAAGAATTGTGTATTGATTACAGT
The DNA here is from genome assembly GCF_964237555.1 of Oryctolagus cuniculus. Lineage (NCBI taxonomy): Eukaryota > Metazoa > Chordata > Mammalia > Lagomorpha > Leporidae > Oryctolagus > Oryctolagus cuniculus. The sequence continues at coordinate 40,961,381 of NC_091435.1, forward strand.
ATTCAACCAAAAGTATTAAGTAGAGCAAACAAAAAAAAAATACTCATCAACAGTCAGGGTGAGGGCTGATCAAGTCACCGTTTCTCATAGTGTTCATTTCACTTTAACAGGTTTCCTTTTTGGTGCTCAGTTAGTTGTCACCTATCAAGGAGAACAAGTGGTATTTGTCCCTTTGGGATTGGCACTCAGCATAATGTTTTCCAAATTCCTAACAGGGATCACTTTTCAGTTAAAATTTAAACACCTAAGAATAATTGTGTGTTAATTACAGAGTTCAACCAATGGTACTAGAACAAAAAAAAGTACTAAAATGGATAAAGTATTACATTGTACATCAACCGTCAGGACAAGAGCTGATCAAGTCACTGTTTCTCATATGCGCATTTCATTTCAACAAGTTTCCCCTTTGGTGATCAGTTAGTTGTTGCCGATCAGGGAGAACATATGGTATTTGTCCCTACATGTCTATTTTTGTGCCAGTTCCAAGTTGTACCTTATAATATATCTTGATATCTGGTATTGATGCCTCTTAGTTTGTTTTGTTGTATAAGATTGCTTTAGGTCTTCTGTTTCTGCATGAATTTTATCTTCTTTTTATCTAGATCTGAGAAAAGTGTTATTAATATTTTGATTGGGATCCCATTGGATCTGTAAATTGCTTTTGGTAGTATGGAAATTTTGTTTATATCATCTTCCAATCCACAAACTTTTTTTGTGTCTTCTTCTATTTCTTTAATTAATGGCACGTAATGTTTATTTATTGTAGAGTTTATCCAGCTCCTTGATTAAATTTATTATAAGGATTTATTTGTTTTCTGTAGCTATTTTGAATTGGATTCATCTTTGAAGTTCTTTCTCAGCCATGGCATTGTCTGTGTATTCAATGTGCCTAATAGTTCTGCCTAAAACTTCCAAGACTATGTTGAATGGCAGTGATGAAACTGCTCATCCTTCTCTGGTTCCAGGTCTTAGTAGAAACGCTTCCGACCTTTCCCTATTGAATGTGATGCTGGCTGTGTCTTTGTCATAAGTTTTTTTGACTGTGTTGGGGAGTGTCCCTTTTGTACACCATTTGCTTAAAATTTTTAACATGGAAGGATGTTGAAGGATGCTGTATTTAGGCAGATGCTTTCTTTGAGTATATTTAGATAATCATATAGTTTTTATTCTTCAACCTATTAATATGATGTATCACATTTATTGATTTCTGAGTGTTAAACCATTCCTTAATACCAGGGATAAACACCACTTGGTCTGGATGAATGATCCACTACATGTTACTAGAAAATTTAAGGCAGAGAAGAGGCGGGGAAAATATCTGGGACAGTAAGGTCATCTCTCAAGCTTCCTTGTTTCAGCAAGCATGAGCACAAGTAGGGTTTAATACATGTTGCAAATCATCTCTGATTTACATCAAATTTTAACATAGCTTATCTAATATTTCATAAAGAGCCATGTTATCTTTCATCTAGACATTCTAAGTTTGTCTGCAATAATTGATTTTGTATTGCATTTAAAAACATTTCAAATTAAATGATTCTTTGTTCCATGTATCATTGGTCCACTTGTCATAAAATCCAGCTACTATATTTACAAGCAAGGGAGACCAAATATCTTCTATTTCTCTTTCAGCGTCCCAGATATGAAGAGGGAAATTGATCACAGACCAGTTGCTTTAATTGCTTTTTCCTCAATTGTGTAAGGGCATGAGTCAAACAACATCCATATCTTGGGAATAGAGTAATAACAGTAACTATTTTGCATGTGTGTATGTCCATTGCTTTGGCAAAAGTTTCAAGCAAAATTAGCATTGATCAGCCCTAAGATTTACTACAGTCTTGCACTTAAATACTTTTAAACATCTACATCTAATGATTGTTCCATTATTTTAGTGATATAAATACATGCATTATCATTGGCCCATGTTAAACATTATTAGTTTATTAATATAAGTATGTCAAGAATGACAGAAGGATGAGGACTATCAATTATTATACCATTTATTTTGTCACAACAAACCTAGTCAAATAAGAGTACTTGTGACTTTTGATGCTAGAAGAGGATTTGTATTAATACAAATACAATTTTCAATCTTTAAGTGTTTATAAAAATCATTTTTGAACAAGTTTCATGACAGGAATGTATATTTGCATATCCAGTGTGGCACCAATAAGATTGTTTGATGCATGAAACTGCAATAATTCACAACTCATGTCCTAAAAATAATTCTAATACAAATATGCAAATTACACAGAGAACATAATTTGAAAGATAACCCTGTGGAAAATCATAATTTGCTTGAACAAGATCAAATGAATCTTTTATAATCACATGAAATTCACTGGAATAAATAAAAAGAACAAATAACTAATTCAGTACCAGAGCTTACATGATGTTAGAAATGAATGCAATAAATGAAAACACCCCTTGAGTAATAATCAAATAACAAGAAAATATTTATTCAAAACTAGTAGAATCAACTTCACCACTTTTGTTAACACTTTCAAAAATGGATTCTGATCTAACAAATTTGCAACAACTTTTCAAGTACTATACTTATTACTCAGCAAACAATATTGTTAGAAAGCTTCTTTTTAAAATAAAATTTAAATACACTAATATTTTTCTGAGTATTAATTTGTTCTTATTCATAATATAAGTGTCATTAAATTTGAGGGAAGAAAAAAATACGTTCTATTGAAAAGCACTGTTAAATACCAAAAGAGAATTTTCTTTCAAGACGTAGCTTCTAAGGGGCTACTTCTAAAGAAAAATACAAATACACCAGAATTCGCCTGTAAAATTCCATCAATTTGCATTCCAAAATGGCTGAATGGGGAAAAGACTTGGTGCTTTTGACCCCAGCATAAGAAAAACAGAGGAAATTCCTTCCAAGGAGAGAGTTTGAGAGAAATTTGCTGTGGAAAGAAGGAAGGGGACACTGTGCAGCAGCATGGATTGTGTGGACACACAGCAGAGAACAGGGACACCACACACTACTCATGCAGCTGGAGGCTAAAGGAGACACCAGCATCTGAGATCGAGTTGAGAGCAGGCTACGGCAGCCCATGCCATTGGATTTATTGCTTGATGGAGTATCTTGTGGACCACAGTGACTTTGAGTCCAGCCTGGAGCCCTAGCAAGAAGCAGGGTATCCACCGAATCTAACAAAAGGAAACCAAATTCTCTCTCTCACCGAACAAGTGTGCCTGGCAGCTGGCAGGGTGAAGGTGCCATCCTGATACCAGTAGAGGCTGCAGTGGCTCTTGTGTGCATATGTAAACATGAGATTTTAAAGAGGGAAAAAATCCTCATTCCCCACTTACTTTGAGTCTGGCCAACATGGGGTTGGCCACCCAAATAGGAATGTGAGGTGTCCCTATCCTCTCAAACTATCACAAAGTACTGGGCTAAAACTACCAAGGCAGAGCACCCACAGGAATTTGGCTTTGGGTACATTTCTACTTTCTCTGAGGACAGGGCAGGCATGTGAGGCTGAGTGGATCCTCTGCACCCGTGAATGTGGGAGCCTTGCTTGCTGGGATTGTAGGGATTCTGTGACCGTGTGATAGGACGTGGGTTGTAGCTGGGTCCCTGGGCAATCCCTGTGTCTTGCATCAGAGACTCAGGAATCTCTGGTGTCCTGGTGTGGGTCACTTAGGAACTCGAAGATCCTTTGTGTGATTGGGGTATGTACGCGCCGTGGGCTGATACCAATCACTTTCACCTTGGAAGAGGTTGTGATTATACCAGCAGGCATGTTCATATCCTCTCCCCTGCTGACAATAGAGGAAATCTACCATGCCCAACTCTCAGTCCACCCTGAGCACTGACCAGAGCTTTCTGGTGGCACCCAGCTTATGCTTCTGGGTGTTCTCTATAGGAGCAGACACTTCACTAAGCCACAGAGGCACATACTCATTAGAGATAAAACCAACAAGTATTTCCAGCAATATCTAAAAAAATGCAGACATACAAGAAATAAGAACAAGGAAGACAACATGATCCCAGCACTTCTATATTAGAATGTAAAGATGAAAGTTTTGGTGAAATGCCTGAAAAAGAGTTCAAAAGAATAATTATACAACTACTCAGAAGCAATGAGAAGCAAATTCATGAGTTAAAGAAATCAATATATGACATGGATGAAAAATTTACCTATGAGATAGATATTTTGAAGAGAATACAAACTGAAATATTAGGAATGAAGAATTTAATATGTGGAAAGCCTTAACAAAAGAGAGAGAGAGAGAGAGAGAGAGAGAATTTTCCACCCAATGGTTCACTCCCTAATTGGCCACACCAGCCAAAGCTGCGTCTATCCGAAGCCAGGAGACAGGAACTTCTTCCAGATCTCCCACGTGGGTGCAGGTTCCCAAGGACTTGGGCCATCTTCTACTGCTTTCTCAGGTCATAGCAGAGAGCTGGATCAGAAAGAGGAGCAGCCAGGACTAGAACCTGCACCCATATGGGAGGCCGGCGCTTCAGGCCAGGGCATTAATACGCTGCCCCACAGCACCAGCTCCAAAGCGAGAGCATTTTTAACCTGTTCAGGCAACTTGAAACATCTGTAGAACAGGATAAAGGGAAGCTACTTCAAAGACTCAGGTGATAAGCCTGAAAAGTAGGCAACTAGACAGGGTTTTTATAAGGTAGCAAGAGATTATTTCACTAATTTTTGAGTGTATGGATCATAAATGTTTAGTAAGGATAGACAAGATAGTTTATAAGTAAAATAAAATTCAAAATATTTAAAAATTACCATTAAAATCTGCCATTTAATCTCATAATTTTGAAATAATTTTCATTTTGTTTTCTTATTCATCTGTTTATACACATTTGTGTTTCCTTTTGGTCCTCTTTCTCATTTATGCTTGATATCTGCCTAAATAATTGTGATGTATAAAGACTAGAAACTTGTATTTCAAAATTTATTTTTATTAATTTATTTTAAAGTTAAAAATCATTTAACATGTATTTATTTGAAAGGCATAGTGACAGAGAGAAAGAGAAAGGAGAGAGAAGGGGAAGGAAGGCTAGAAAGAGAGACAGAAAGAGAAAGAATCTTCCACTGGCTGGATTCCAAATGTCCTCAACAGCCACAACTGGGCCAGGCCTTATCCAGGAGCCAGTAACTCCTATCAGAGTTTTACATGTTGGTGGCAGGAACCCAAGACCATCATCCACTCTTTTCCCAGGAAAATTAACTGGAAGCTGGATTGGAACCATTACCACCGGAATTGGAAGAGGAACTCTGGTACAGAATGCTGGTATAGCAGTTGGTGGACTAGCACCCTGTACCACAGTGCAGACTCCCTGTTTGATTTTGTTATGTTTCTGCTAATATATGAAATATTTTGTGATATACTTTAACCATGATTCTGTCACTTCCTATTTGTGTGAAACTGGGGAAATTACCTAATCACTTTGTACCCAAAATTTCTCACTTCAAAAATGATTGTATAATAAATATTTAGTGTGTGGAGGAAATAAAGCCTTGACTTAGTCATAACAAATATTAACCTTCCAATAATTCTATTTTTCTTTAAAAAAAAAAAAAAAACCACTGTGATGTTGGTGCTGTGGTATGGGGGGGTAAAGCCACCTCCTGCAATGATGGCTTTCCATGTGAGCTGATCCACTTCTGATCCAGCTTTCTGCTAATGTGCCTGGGAAAGCAGCAAAGGATGGTCTAAGTACTTGGGCTCCTGCACCCATGTGGAAAAACTGGAAGAAGATCCTGATCATTGTGGCCATTTGAGGAGTGAACCAGTGGATGGAAGATTCTCTCTCTCCCCTTCTCTCTCCCTCCCTCTCTCTCTCTTTCTCTCTCCCTCTCCCATTTGAGTAAATAAATGAATCTTTAAATATAACACTGTGGTGTGTTTCTATATATAGTTTGAAATTATATTTTATTTCAAGAAATATTTCTCAAATTATACACTGGGTATTTTGGGAATATGCTGTTTCCTTAGAAAAGTAATGTTTAGATTAGCATTTGTTGGTGTATGCCTTACTTTCTCTTTAATTAAAAAAAATGTGGGGCTGGTACTGTAGCATAGCAGTTTAAGTACCACCTGCAATGCCAGCATCCCATATAGGTGCTGGTTTGAGTTCCAGCTTTGCCACTTCCAATCGAGCTCTCTGCTAATGTGCCTGGGAAAGTAGCAGAGAATAATCCAAGTCCTTGGGCCCCTGCCACCCACGTGGGAGACCTAGACAAAACTCCTGGACACTAGCTTCTCTCTGGCCCAGCCCTTGCCATTGTGGCCATTTGGGGTGTGAACCAGTAGATGGAGGCTCTTTCTCTCTGTCTCTCCTTCTCTCTCTCTGTAACTCTGTCTTTCAAGTAAATAAATAAATATTTAAAAATTTTCATTCTTAATTTCATGTAATTTTGCTTGCTTTTCCAAATCTTGACACTGAATATTTTCACCATCTTTCTAGTAATGTAGCCATTCATTCTAATGTTTTAGTTTTGCTCTCCCATTTATTCTTTGAGATATTTTTAATATCTGTTTTGTGATCAGATATTTCCAGCACAATTCTCTACTTATTTGACATCTTTGGTTTTATTTTTATGATATTTCATTTCATGGTTAGGTATTGGGGTCACACAGTGCTTGTTCTTCTCTGTCATTTTCCTTTATTCTGTCCATTTTCATTCTCAAACTCTCATTGTAAAAACACTGTGCAGGATTCTGTTAATGGAAACTTATTCTTAAATAATCTGCTTATTTTCTAGACTTCTTATAGGGAGCAATTTGGGCAATTTTGTGGAATAACAAACATCATCACTGATTTAAAGAAATACTTATTTTGACTTGAATAAAGTGTGTGTGTCTGTGTATGTATGTCATTCCTTGTGGTGTTTCCTCTTCCTAGTAGACAGCATCTTGCTGCTAAGTCTATCAATGACTGGCATTCATCTTTCCAACCAATACTAAGCAGTCTGCTTCCTGCAAAGCACCATGGTTGGCTATCTCCACAGTCTGTCCTTAGAGAATCCTATCTTGCTCTTCTCTGTTGAGATAATAAATCTTGGGAATTTCTTAGAGATCACACATAAAATCGTTTTCAACAGTTACAAAGGAAGGGTGCTTTGATAAAATTGATATTCTAATTCTGAGCTCCCCTAGCAGAAGCATATCTGCTCCTATTCAAAGTTTATACTTTAGCATTTGCTAACGTCTTTGTGTAAATTCCCTTGTATAAAAATTTTCAGGAGAAATCCATACGGTAGAAATTGAAAGATAATTATCCTTTAAATACTAACACAGCATTTATACAACCAAAAATAAGGAAGAAAGTAAAAGACAGACCTACATACTTACTATATGTTGTCAAGTATTATACATAGCTCATCAAATGCATACACTGGGGGAAACTGTATTGTTTTAAATGATTCTCACTACCAAAAACATAATTTTGTATATTATATATGTCATATTTATTTTTTGACAGGCAGAGTGGACAGTGAGAGAGTATATATGTCATATTTATTTTAAAGATTTATTTATTTATTTATTTGAAAGTCAGAGTTGTAGAGAAAGGGAGAGACACAGAGTGAAATTTTCCATCTGCCAATTGACCCCCCAGAAGGTCACAATGCGAAAGTTGGGCCAGGTGAAGCCAGGAGCCAAGAGCTTCATATGGTTCCCTACTTGGATGGTGGGGGCCCATACACTTGGGCCATCTTCTATTACTTTTCTCAGGCCATTATCAGGGAACTGGATTGGAAGTGTAACAGCCTTGACAATAATTGGCACTTGCATGGAATGCTGGAGTTGCAGGAGGTGGCTTAACTCACTTCACTGAATCACCAGCCCCTCTTGATGTGATATTTTGATATAAAAAGTAATTTGAATGAAGATTTTAAAAATTAAATTTTTGTCATTTTGGTGAGGTGCTATGCATTGTAGAGTAAGAGTTAAAGGCCCTAGAAGATTAAAAAGAAGAAAAGATGAAGGAATAGCCATTGTAAAATACACGTAATGACAATACTCTACGGCAATGCCAATATCAGTTACATGTGTTATTTAGTTTTGCTATTGTACTACTTTGTATAATATCACTTTTGTTATAGAATTTTCATGAAACTTTGCAGCACACATAAAAACATTGTATCAATTGTGCCTTGGGAAACCATGCTTGTTTTGTGTTGTCTGCATATATAACAACTGAAAAGGGAAAACAGACTATACCGGGGAAGCAATGAAAATGCACTCCAGTCATGGGTAGACTGAAAAATACAATAAAACATTTGCTTTAAAGAAGGTCTGCATGGACCTAATAACTTTTATGGAAATTTGAGTCACTTTTATTCACATATGAGAATGAATGTTTCCTCATGCAGCTGGAGAATTTGAAAACACACAGGTCACAGGCATCAATGTTACACTTGGGCTTGCTGAAGGCAATGATTCTGAAACAGATTAATCAGGTTCACTTATAAGTGAGATAAATTTTGTAAGAGGGAAAGATGACATCCATGTGTGATGAATAAAACTGTTGAGCTGAATGTCATCAGATAAATGAACAACAGTGTACATATTGTATAGTGAGCTGAAGAAATAAAATTGTGAGCAGGTAGGAGAGAGGTATGAATTTAAGCAAAGAGGAAATTACAATTTTAGGCAATACAGCAAATTTGTAGACTGCTGGGAAATATTTGCAGCACTCAATCTTGAAATAAAGTAGTGAACAAAAAAGGTTATTCTTCTTCAGTTAAGCTATTAAAAGTTTCATACATATCAGAGACATTTCCCCAACTAGCAACAGACTTGGAATTTTTTTCTTAAAATAAAACCACTCATAGTACATATTGAATTTATTAATTTCAGACTACAGTTCTGTGAAAGAAAATAAAACGCTAAGTTGAAGAAATATCATTTGTGAATGAAGATGATCTTTCTGAAAAATATTTAAGGGCAAAACAAATTGTTAAGAAGTATAGGAATATTCAATTCAAATGAAATAAAGAATTTAAGATTTTTACCTATTAAATGCAGGCTTTGGTTCCTGATTCTGGTCTTAAGTCCAACTTTCTCTTAATATAGACACTGTGAGGCAGTGGGGATGACTCAAATAATTGAGTTCCCACCACCTATGTAGGAGAACTGATCTCAGCAGTGATATACAATGCTAGTCACAAAATCTTTCAGCAATGGAAGTACCATATATTTGATTGTTTGTTGATGGAACTTTATGTGTTGCTTTATTATCATTTTAAATGCATCTGCACAAAGTTATTACTTGAATACTTGGTTTTAGGGGCATATTTTCATTCATAGATATCAATCATTATTAATACAATACTGTTTTCACACCAGCAAAATGAAACCTGCATACTGATATTATGGTCATTTGAATTTTAATATAAATATAAGGGAATAGAAGAAAACACCCAGATCGATTATCTTCCAGCTTGGGCTCTGGTGCAGCTCCAGGGGTGAGGACATTCGGGAAATGAACCAACAAATGGGGGCTCCTTCTCTGTCTCTTTCTCTATCTCTCTTTTTGTCAAGTAAATAAATAAACATTTAAAATATTGTAGCGCAGATTGAGTTGATATTTACTTAACCTCAATGCAGAAATTTTATAAAGAATAATTATTTTGGGTTTCTTAGTAACACTGCAGAATGAAAAGTTACTAAATTGTTTTTATAACTTACTTGCTATATAATATTTTGAGGATTTTAATAATCTGTGTTGTCTAATAGGTACATCCTGCTGCATCCTGTGTGTGCTCTCTGAGCAGTAATTCTATTATATTTTTAAAAATATCCCTTAGATTGATCATTATGGACAACATCTTTTCACAAGGCTCTCTGTGGCTAGAGATAAAGTTTTTCAAACACTGTTTCTTTATATTAAAAACAATAAGCAGAGCTACATACATGTCATATATTAATTTTTGGCATAAGTACTTATTATTTATTTTGAGTGTGAAAAATATGATTCAAGTTTCCTGTGGATGAAATTCTACCCAATTAAGAAAACAGAAAATTCAACCTTTTATCTACTAATTTCCTTATATACATTTATACATTTATATACACTTTCTTGTATTGAATAAAAACATAGTATTTTACTCAATAGATGTATGTCTTCACATTAAATATACATTAAATTTATATGTATTTATTCCAGGAAACTAAAAATAAATTCTTTCATTCAATTATACAGTAGAATAGGTTTATAAAATAATATTTTTTGCAAAAGTATAGTTTGAAAACCCAATTTTCAAGAATCTCAATTTTTTTCAAAATTGAGTAAAAAACAGTAAAAATAAAAAACAGTGAAAATAGAGAAATATGAAAAATAAGTAGAAATAAAAAGACTGAGGCTAAATCAGGAAATGCTAAAAATGCTAACATAGGGGCCAGTGCTGTGGTGCAGCAGGTTAAAGCCCTGGCCTGCAGCATCGGCATTCCATATGGGCACTGGTTCTAGTCCTGGCTGCTTCTCTTCCAGTTCAGCTGTGTACTTTGGCCTTGGAAAGCAGAAGATGGCCCATGTTCTTGGGTCCCTAGCCCACATAGGAGACCTGGAAGAAGCTCCTGATTCTTGGCTTCGGATAGACTCAGCTGCCGCCATTTGGGGCTATCTGGGGAGCGAACCAGCAGAGGGAAGACCTTTCTCTCTGTCTCTCTCTCTCTCACTGTCTATAACTCTACCTCTCAAATAAATAAATAAAATCTTGAAAAAAAATATAATAACGTAAAAGCTAAAATACACATAGATCCATACAGCAAAATTTTCTCCACCTTAATACATGCACAAAACAGAACAGCAGTTTTCCACATTGTGTATGCTCATGTTTAGACTAGGCCCAGTTACAGATGCCAAAAGAACAGTGCTTCAAAGATCTATCAGATCTGTAACTGTCAAATTCAATATATCATTATCATTCAGGTATTATTTTCATGCAAGTAGAACACACAACGTGAGTGAGAATATTGAGAGATACATGATGAAACTCACTTTGTGTTAGCTGTTGGTTAGAGCGGATGGTGCAACCTGTGCTGAGGTGGTATGCAATTTCAACCTCTCAGTGGCTGACCAGTTCAAATTTCTCATTCATTCTTCTTTTCATATGAAGGAGTGCTGTGACTATGTTTATTTCAGTCTCTTAAGGACCAGATGAATGACAGTTACACCTGAACACACAATCTGTGAATGTTGGAACAAAACAAATAACACAAAAAATTACGCTGCCTTTTTTTTTTTTTTTTAACAGGCAGAGTTAGGCAGTGAGAGAGAGAGACAGAGAGAAAGGTCTTCCTTTTTCTGTTGGTTCACCCTCCCCAAAAATGGCTGCCACGGCCGGCACTGCGTCAATCCGAAGCCAGGAGCCAGGTGCTTCTCCTGGTCTCCCATACAGGCGCAGGGCCCAAGCACTTGGGCCGTCATCCACTGCCTTCCCAGACCGCAGCAGAGAGCTGGACTGGAAGAGGAGTGACGGGGACAGAATCCCGTGCCCTGACCGGGCCTAGAACCCGGGGTGCCGGTGACGCAGATGGAGGATTAGCCTATTGAGCCGTGGCACCGGCCTACACTGCTTCTTAAACAGTTTTACCAGATTTTACTATGTATCTTCTCTCAACTATTTGGCAAAGATAAGTCATATGCACCTTGCCTAACAGTGAGCAAAAGGAAAGAAAATCAGGAATATTGAGGACACAAATACTTAATTAAGAAACTGAAGAGCATCTTAGAGACACAGATTTTGAAATTTATTTCAAAATAAATATTTTTGCTATGTACATACATTTCTTTTTTTTTTTTTTTTTTTTTTTTTGACAGGAAGAGTGGACAGTGAGAGAGAGAGACAGAGAGAAAGGTCTTCCTTTGCCGTTGGTTCACCCTCCAATGCCACTGCTGCCGGCGCACCGCGCTGATCTGATGGCAGGAGCCAGGTGCTTCTCCTGGTCTCCCATGGGGTGCAGGGCCCAACTACTTGGGCCATCCTCCACTGCACTCCCTGGCCACAGCAGAGAGCTGGCCTGGAAGAGGGGCAACTGGGACAGAATCTGGCGCCCCGACCGGGACTAGAACCTGGTGTGCTGGTGCCGCAAGGCGGAGGATTAGCCTAGTGAGCCGTGGCGCCGGCCCACTTTGTGTTTATATGGGGGTGTAAACTGTTGAAATCTTTACTTAATGTATACTAAACTGATCTTCTGTAAAAAAAAAAAAAAAAAGAAAAAAAAAAGAAATTATCAATTCCCAACTTGACTCTCACTGGGATTAAACATGACAATAGGTCTGATCTGGTTTCATCATCATTTAAAAAATCATCTATTATTTTTCACTTTATGTTTCTGTGTGGGAGCAAACTGTTGAAATCCTTACTTAATGTATGCTAAACTGATCTTCTGTATAAAAAGAGAATCGAAAATGAATCTTGATATGAATGGAAGGGGAGAGGGAGTGGGAAAGGGGAGGGTTGCGGGTGGGAAGGATGTTATGGAGGGGAAGCCATTGTAATCCATAAGCTGTACTTTGGAAATTTATATTCATTAAATAAAAGTTAAAAATAAATCAATAAATATTTTTGAAATAATATTTTGAAATTTATTTATTTCAAAAAATGTTTTGAAATATATTTATTTAAGAGGCAGAGACAGGGAAGAAGAAGAAGAAGAAGAACAAGAACAAGAAGGAGGAGGAGGAGGAAGAGGAGGAGGAGGAGGAGGGGGAAGGGAGGAGGGGGAAGGACAGGGGGATGGGGGAAGGGGAGAGAATCTCCCATTGTCTGTTTCACTCTCCAAATGCTTGTCTCAGCCAGAGCTTCACCAAAGTGAAGTCTGGAGCAGTGAAGTTTTTCTGCATCTCATATTAATCACAGGGACTCAACTCCTTGTGCCATTACCTGTTGTACACTAGTCAATAACTGGATCAGGAATGGAGACAAGATTGGAACCTACCCTCTCTGATGTGGGATAAAGGCATTGTAAGTGGCATCTTAGTAATTGTGTCAAATGCCCACTCAGGAACTTGGTCATCTTAACTACTGAGATTAAAGCCTGCTCCAGGTTATATTGTAAAATACATTTTAAAAAATTCATTTAAACTTCTATCATTCATAATATATATGCAAACTGCATATGTATGTATATATGTGTGTATGTATGTGTGTGTGTGTGTGTATATATATATATATATATATATAGGAGGGAACTTAAAATTTTCGTGGAAAACTTAAAGGTGATGTGCATTTTCCATATATTTTCTGAAACTCCTTTCATACATGTGTATGTATGTACACACACATGCACATGTAAAGTGAACTATTCAGAAGTAATTGTGTTGTTATATTATATTTCTGTATATACACATCCATTTCTATTTACTCTTAGTATCATTTTACATAAGAATGTCTTGATTGATATACCTATATAACAAGTCATGTTTAGCTTCACCAGGGAATATTTTAAAATTTTACCCTATGAGAAAAGCTATTGTTGTTAGTGAAATATACAGAACAACTCTGACAGTGATTGAGAAAAATCAATTCCATCAGTACTATGTACTCTAGAGAAAACACAAAATTGTTCTAAAGAAAAACTGTCATTGATTTATTTTTTTTATCATGGCACAAGCAAAGTGTAAGATCCCATCCACTTTTTTCCATCTCATTCATTTTCATTCACTTCCTACTCACCAAGGAAAAACAGAACTCCATCTATATTTCATGGATCTGTTTTATTTCCCAAAAAGTTGAATGATATATTTTACCTTTGAGTTTTATACCATGTTTATTACGGATGATGCTATAATCCTTGTCGTTTTACATTATTTTGAAGCTAGGCATACAGTGTAACAAAATCAAGTAGATTTATGTCAAGGTTTATGATATATCTCAATATTCAAAAACTAAGACAAAGAATAAACATATACCCATATTCTGAAATTCAGACCATTGCTATAAATTATGTCCTCACCATTGTCTTTCAATAGTAAATTAATTCAAATGATTCTGTGATGGTACTGCATGTCAATTATATGAATAAGATGTATCACACAAAGCAAATATAAATGGAAAGAAATTCCATCTTCATCAGGAGTTGCATTGAAACTGTTCTTGGAGTAACACATATAAAATTCCTGACATAGCTGTCATTCAATAAAGTGATCCATGGGATTTTTTAGCAACAGGTAACAACAAGAAACAATGATGTGAAACATTCTGTGTATGGAACAGCAAAGTTTTGTTTCATGCAGTTAAATTGAAAGAAGTTTTCTGTATATAAAGATAATTGAAAATGAATCTTAATGAAGAATGGGATGGGAGAGGGAATGGGAGATGAGATGGTTGTGGGTGGGAGGGTGGTTATGGGGGAAAAAAAGCTGCTATAATCCAAAAGTTGTACTTTGGAAATTTATATTTATAAATAAAAGTTAAAAAAAAGTAAAAAAAAAAGAAAGAAAGAAAGAAAGAGGTGCTAACAATTAGTTAATTTGAAAACATTCTAAATGTCTAACCCACAGACATTTCAATACCTCAAAAGACACTGGGAAGTTGGGGGAAAAATGAAAACATTCTATAGCCAATATTTTCGTATCATAAAGCTCACTTGGTAAGTAATAAAATACATTAACTCAAGGGCACAACCTATTATCTCTAGTAGCAGGATTTTCAATATGGCAATTGATTTTATTTCATATAAAATTTTTATTTTATATAAACCATGTAAGTGTAACTTTAGTTGTGAAATATATGGCCATAAATATTCATAATTTTATTCATTAGTGATATTAGAAATGGCAAATACAGCAATGATAAAAAGATAGCAGAAATTGAAATCATTACTCTAAGAGAGCAATGACTATACCTAGTTTCTTGAATGCATTTTATTTTAATAAGTCTTTACACATGGTATGAAGGATATTGGCTAGGATTTTGCAAAATTTCATAATTGGATGTTAAGATCTTAAATTAAAATGTGAACTATTTTAGAAAAATAAACATTGACAAAAGAACTTATCTTTTCTGCATATTAATAAGACTTTCTAAAATAAGTTTAGGAAAAGGCATTATAAGTAAAATAATGAAAGGTGAAGCAAATAAATAAACAGATTTCATTCATAAGTAATTGGGGATAATTTTTGAAATCTAGAAATTTTGGCTTATACTATGAAGAAATTTTCAATTTAATTTATTATTTTTGCTTCATTTCTTTAGGTTTGAATTCACATTTAAGTTTGCAATAATTTAAAATATGGTTTCAAATATCTCTCACATTATTATATAATTTACATTATATGAAATTATTTAATCAGGTAATTATGGGAAAAGCAGTATCAGAAGTGATGATTTAGCATTGTCATCAAGGTGTAAGTAGGAAATGTTTGCAATCATTTCAAAATATTTAAGAATCATTTATTTAATAACTAGTCAAGTTATAATTTGCTTCATTATTTTCTAGATATCTCTCTCAGTAATTACTGATTTCACATCCTTACCTATGGATAGTAACTCTCATAATAAAAATGACATGTGGTACATATATTTAGATATCCATTGAATACTTTCAACAGCATTTGAAAATTTCTTTCAAATATATTATCTACTTGTTTTGGCAGTTATACCTTGACATTTCATTACTCAATACGTACAAAAGCATTTAATTTTGTTTGGACTAACCACAATTGGTGTATGGTTTTAAATATTATTGTCTAGTTTTTTATCGATATGTGTAAATTTAACTTACCTGGGAGTGTCGGGTTCTATTCTACAGACTTGAAAACCTCATTTTTATTTCCAGGACTTTTTATAGGTTCCTTGGGAATTTTTGTATATACAATCGTCTTATCTACAAAATAAGGAAGTTCTATTTGTTCCTTTCCAATGTGTGTGCATTTTCCTAACTTTACACAGATGGCTGGAGTTTGTAGTATTACACTGAATAAAAATGGTGAAAGCAGATATCAGAGCCTTTTGCCTGAATGTAGAGAAAAAGCATTCTTTTTATTCATCTGGAATTATGATGGTATTGTATGATTTTGTAAATTGTTTCTTGAAACAATTTGTGGAAGTTCTCCCTGTATCCCTAGTAAACTGAGATATTATGTTAAAGTACATGATCATATAATTTTCTGCTATTTCATTACTTTAAATGATGAACTGTACTGCAGATCATTTAAATACAAACCAGCATTGTATAAATTGAATAAATCTATACTGGTCATGGGATAATAATAATTATAATATAATAATAATATAATAATGTGTTATATGTTATAATATATATTATGATATATAATATAATAATGTGTTATAATAATGAGTTATGATTTACTCAATTATGTGCTAAAATTTTGTTGAGTTTTCATATACTTGCAGAACATTTCATCCAACATCTATAGAATACACATTCTCATCAGCCCAGGAAAGAAAATCAGCAGAATAAATCATATGTTGAACAAAAAATCAAATCTCTGTAATTTTTTTTTAATTTTTATTTTTGACAGGTAGAGTTATAGACAGAGGCAGAGAGAAAGGTCTTCCTTCCATTGCTTCACACCCCTAATGGCCGCCATGGCCAGCACTGCGCCAGGATCTGGGTACTTCCTCCTGGTCTCCCATGTGGGTGCAGGGCCCAAGCACTTGGGCCATCCTCCTCTGCCCTCCTGGGCCACAGAAGAGAGCTGGACTGGAAGAGGAGCAACCGGGACTAGTACCCGGCGCCACAACTGGGACTAGAACACGGGGTGCCCGCACTGCAGGCAGAGGATTAGCCAAGTGAGCCACGGTGCCGGCCGTGAATCTCAGTAAATTTAAAAAGATTGAAGTCATATCCTGTATCTTCTCAGATCACAAAGAAATAAAACTTGAAATCAGCAAAAGTAATAGAAAAGTTACAAATATATGTTAATAATGTAGCATGCTACTGAATATACAGTAGGTAATTGAAGATGTAGGAATAAAAATCAAAAACTTCTTAGAGTAATTGACAATGACAACACAGTATATCAAAACCTGTGGGACGGAGCTGTTGCTGTGGCTTAGTGAGTTAATCCACGATCTGCAACACTGGCATCCCACATGGCACCTCTTCTACTTAAGGCTGATCCACTTCTGATCCAGCTCCCTGCTGATCCAACCTGGGAAAGGAGTGGAGGATGGCCCAAGTTCTTGAGCTCCTGAATCCACGTGGGAGACCCAGAAGAAGCTCCTTGCTTCTGGGTTGGGTCTGACCCAGCCCTCGACATTTTGGCCATTTTGGCCATTTTCAAAGTGAGCCAGTAGATGGAAGATCTCTCTCTCTCTCTCTCTCTCTCTCTCTCTCTCTCTCTTTCTCTCTGTTTCTCCCTCTCTCTGTAACTCTGATTTTAAAATAAATCTTAACAAAAACAAAAACAAAAAACAAACCAAACCAAACAAAACAAAACAAAAATTTTAGGATATAGCCAAAACAAATCAAGAGAAAGTTTATAGCATTAAGTGCTTACTTTTAAAAAAGATAAAGGTCTCAAGTCAACCATCTAATGATGTATATCAAGTAATCAAAAAAAAATAAATAAAAGCACAAAAGAAGAACAAAATTATCAGGATGCAAGAAGTAATAAGGTTTGGGGCAGAAAGAAATGAAATTGTACCTAAAAATAAATAAATAAATAAATAAATAAATTAAATTGTACCTAAAAATAAATAAATAAATAAAAATATTAACCAAAAAAAAGCTTTGATTTTTTCATTTGTTTGAAAAAACAAATAGGGAAATAATTAGGCTGACATAGAGAACAAGAGAAGAACTAAATAAATCTGGTACCAGACAGGGATGCCCACTCTCACCACTGCTATTCAATATAGTTTTGGAAGTTTAACCAGAACTATTAGGCAAGAAAAATAAATTAAATGGACACAAATTGGGAAGGAAGAACTCAAACTATCCCTCTTTGCAGATGATATGATTATTTACTTAGGGAATCCAAAGAACTCTACTAAGAGACTATTGGAACTCATAGAAGAATTTCGCAAAGTAGCAGGATATAAAATCAATACACAAAAATCAACAGCCTTTGTATACACAGGCAATGCCATGGCTGAGAAAGAACTTCTAAGATCAATCCCATTCACAATAGCTACAAAAACGATCAAATACCTTGGAATAAACTTAACCAAGGGCGTTAAAGATCTCTATGATCAGAATTACAAAATCTTAAAGAAAGAAATAGAAGAGGATACCAAGAAATGGAAAAATCTTCCATGCTCATGGATTGGAAGAATCAATATCATCAAAATGATCATACTCCCAAAAGCAATTTACAGATTCAATGCAATACCAATCAAGATACCGAAGACCTTCTTCTCAGACCTGGAAAAAATGATGCTGAAATTCATATGGAGACACAGGAGACCTCGAATAGCTAAAGCAATCTTGTACAACAAAAACAAAACCGGCGGCATCACAATACCAGATTTCAGGACATACTACAGGGCAGTTGTTATCCAAACAGCATGGTACTAGTGCAGAAACAGATGGATAGACCAATGGAACAGAATAGAAACACCAGAAAGCAATCCAGACATCTACAACCAACTCATATTTGATCAAGGATCCAAAATTAATCCTTGGAGTAAGGGCAGTCAATTCAATAAATGGTGCTGGGAAAACTGGATTTCCACGTGCAGAAGCATGAAGCAAGACCCCTACCTTTCACCTTACACAAAAATTCACTCAACATGGATTAAAGACTTAAATCTATGACCCGACACCATCAAATTATTAGAGAGCATTGGAAAAACCCTGCAAGATATAGGTACTGGCAAAGACTTCTTGGAAAAGACCCCAGAAGCATAGGCAGTCAAAGCCAAAATTAACATTTGGGATTGCATCAAATTGAAAAGTTTCTGTACTTTAAAAGAAACAGTCAGGAAAGTGAAGAGACAATCGACAGAATGAGAAAAATTATTTACAAACTATGCAACAGATAAAGGGTTGATAACCATAATCTACAAAGAAATCAAGAAACTCCACAACATCAAAACAAACAACCCACTTAAGACATGGGCCAAGGACCTCAATAGACATTTTTCAAAAGAGGAAATCCAAATGGCCAACAGGCACATGAAAAAATGTTCAGGATCACTAGGAATCAAGGAAACGCAAATCAAAACCACAATGAAGTTTCACCTCACCCCGGTTACAATGGCTCACATTCAGAAATCTATCAACAATAGATGCTGGCGAGGATGTGGGGAAAAAGGGACACTAACCCACTGTTGGTGGGAATGTAAACTGGTTAAGCCACTATGGAAGTCAGTCTGGAGATTCCTCAGAAACCTGAAGATAACCCTACCATACAACCCAGCCATCCCACTCCTTGGAATTTACCCAAAGGAAATTAAATTGGCAAACAAAAAAGCTGTCTGCACCTTAATGTTTATTGCGGCTCAATTCCCAATAGCTAAGACCTGGAACCAACCCAAATGCTTATCAACAGTAGACTGGATAAAACATTATGGGACATGTACTCTATAGAATACTATACAGCAGTCAAAAACAATGAAACCCGCTCATTTGCAACAAGATGGAGGAATCTGGGAAACATGATACTGAGTGAATTAAGCCAGTCCCAAAGGGAAAATATCATATGTTCTCCCTGATTGGTGACAACTAACTGAGCACCACAGGGGAAACTTGTTGAAGTGAAATTGACACTATGAGAAACAGTGACTTGATCAGCCCTTGTCCCAACCGTTGATGTACAATGTAATACTTTATCCATTTTAGTATTTTTTTTTGTTCTAGTACTATTGGTTGAACTCTGTAATGAACAAACAATTATTCTTAGGTGTTAAAATTTAACTGAAAAGTGATCCCTGTGAAATATAAGAGTGGGAATGAGAGAGGGAGGATAGGTACAATTTGGGACATGCTCAATCAGACTTGCCCCAAATGGTGGAGTTAGAAACATGACAGGGGATTCCAATTCAATCCCATCAAGGTTGCATGTACCAATGCCATCTCACTAGTCCAAGTGATCAATTTCTGTTCACAATTGATCACCCTGATAGGTCTAAGAGTCAAAGGAATCACACAAACAAGTCTAGTGTCTGCTAATTCTAGCTGATAGAATCAAAAAGGGAGAGAACGATCCATCATGGGAAGCATGATACACAGTAGACTCATAGAATGGCAGATGTCCTAAATAGCACCCTGGGCTCAGAATCAGCCCTTAAGGCATGCGGATCTGACTGAAGAGCCCATGAGAGTATTTCAGGCATGGAAAGCCAAGACACTCTGGCAAAAAAAAAAAAAAAAAAAAAAAAAAAAAAAAAAAAAAAAACAAAAAACACCACCTCAATGAAATATCTCTGTGAGTGAGAAGGAAGAGGAGGTATCTTTCTCTGAAGGGAGGATAGAAATTCCACTTTGACTATGACCCTGTCAGAATAAGATCCAAGTCAGCAAGTCAGCAAACTCAAAAGGCTTCCATAGCTTTGGAAACTCATGACTAGAGCCTAGGGAGATTACTGACGCCATAAACAAGAGTGTCAAATTGTTAAGTCAACAACAGAAATCACTGTGCACTTACTCCTCATGTGGGATCTCTGTCCTTAATATGTTGTCCAATGTGAAGTAATGCTATAACTAGTACTGAAACATTATTTTACACTTCGTGTTTCTGTTTGGGTGCAAACTGATGAAATCTTTACTTAATATATACTAAATTGATCTTCTGTATATAAAGATAATTGAAAATGAATCTTGATATGAATGGAATGGGAGAGGGAGCGGGAGATGGGAGGGGTGTGAGTGGGAGGGAAATTATAGCGGGGGCGAGCCATTGTAATCCATAAACTGTACTTTGGATATTTGTATTTACTAAATAAAAGTTTAAAAAAAAGAAAAAATGGTCAAATTTATATATGAAAAAATTTTCCTACTATTTCATTATTATCTTTTAAAAGCATTTTGTATTTGTTGTGATTTAGTGTTTCTCCCCATACTAGTGATTTCATTTACTTCCTTTTAATCCTTATCAATCACATGAGAAGCTCATTAATCTAACATTTTTAAAAATTTAATATTATGATTCATTGATACTAGTTATCATTTATCTATTTACGTTTTCATTGATTTCACTTTTTTTTTTGGTTGTTTTAGGTTCATAACACTCTTTTTCCCCCTATGATCTTGGAGTAGGAGACGACATTACTGACTTGAGACATTCTTCTCTCATTTAACACTGAACGCTCTGAATGTTTTCTCAGAACTGCTTTATCTTCATCCCACAAAGTTTGCAGTACTGGTTTTTAATTTGCTCAATTATACTATCTATAATTTCCTTTAAGAGTTCCTTTTGATTTATGGATTATTTAAAAGTTTATTTAATTTAAATTTTTGAGATTATCCATTGTCTCTATGTTATTAAT
This sequence comes from Oryctolagus cuniculus, assembly GCF_964237555.1. Taxonomy (NCBI): domain Eukaryota; kingdom Metazoa; phylum Chordata; class Mammalia; order Lagomorpha; family Leporidae; genus Oryctolagus; species Oryctolagus cuniculus. The sequence goes on from NC_091435.1 coordinate 40,982,770, forward strand.
TTCTAATTTCACTCTTACTTTTAAATGGTTATTTATTTAAATGTTTTATGTGTGTGTGTGTGTGTGTGTGTGTATGGAGAGATGGTAAAAGTGAAAGAGAAAGAGATCTTCCTTCACTGGTTCAATACCCCAGTGGCCGCAACTGCTAAGGCTCTGGGTCAGGCTAAAGTCAGGATACAAGAATTCAACCCAGGTCTCCCAGGTGATGTACAAAATTCCAGTAGTTGAACCATTTTCCTCTGCTTCCTAGGAGCATTAGCCAGAAGCTGGATTGGAAGCATTAAGTAGCCAGTACTTGAACTGGCACTCTAATAAGGAATATGGGCGCTTCCAATCCACCATGCCATAGCATTGTGCCTGAGTTTCATTCTTATTGAAAGAGTTGTATTTTGTATGCTCAATTATTTAAAATATGTTTTATGATCCACCATGCTGTCTATGTTTTCCAGTATTTCATGGATTCTTGAAAAAAATGTGTATGCTGTTATCTGGTGATATTCCAGTCTATATCCTTACCAAATTTCTGTCTAGTATTTCTATTAGTTGCTGTTAATGAGTCCTTGATATTCTCGACAATAGATACCGTATTGTTTATATTTTATTTATACCAGTTTTTCTGTCTTATGGTTTTTTTTTAAGATTAATTAATTTATTTTTAAAGTCAGAGTTACATAGAGAGAAGGAGAGACACACAAAGAGATATTCCATTTTTAGGTTCACTCCTCAGTTGGCCACAAAGACCAGGCTGGGCCAGGCTGAAGCCAGGACCCAGGAGATTCCTCCAGATCTCCCACATGGGCTGCAGGGGCCCAAACACTTGATACACCTTCCAGTACTTTTCCCAGACCATTAACAGGAACCAGATCAGGAGTGGAGTAGCTGGGACATGAACTGGTGGTGCCATATGCTATGCATCACAGGCAGCAGTGTTACTCTATTATGTATATAAAACTCAAATTTTTGACATACATGTTGAGAATTGCTGTATCGTCTTAGTAGATTGATCCTTTAATCATTATATAATGTCTTTCTTTCTAGTAATTTTTGCCTTAAATTTTCAATATCTAATATGATTTTTAAATTTGTTTTACATTAATAAAATTAAACATATTATTTTATAGCACTTTCAGGTTTATATTTCCAAAAAATTGATACTGCTTCATTTGAAGTAAGTCTATTATTAACAGGATAGAGTGGATTTGCAGATGAAGTCCCTGGCTTTTGGCTTTGGCATAGACTGGCTCCAGCATTGGCAGCCAACTGGGGAATGAATCAGATCTCTGTTTCTTCCTCTTTCTGACACTCTACCTTTCATATTAATAAATAAACTTTTCTAAGAATTAAAAATTACTTTAGGCATTATTTATAGTGTTTTTCTTTAAATGAGAATATTCATTTACCCCTTTCAATCATAGTTTTGAGATAGATGCTTTTTCCTTGCCAAATGAAATTGTTTTATCATTTTTTCTACTCCCCATGCTTTCAGATACAGTCTGTTATCATTCAAATTAGTCTTCCATGATAAGCAATGCATAATTAGTCTTATTGATTTTTAGATATCTTTTTTCTTTTTTATGTATTTCCATAGTTTAGCTATGGTTTTTGTGTGATGTGTTTCTTTGATTTTATCTTGTTTGGAATTTACTCAGCATCATAAATATCTGTGTTTTATTTATTTGCCATATTTGAGACTTCTCCAAGCTTTATTTGTTGGAAAAATTTCAGTTCCACATCTTCTATTCCTGTCCTGGATATCTCCTGATAAATTGCTACATATTTTGCTGTTGTCCCATGCATTCATGATGTGCTTTCATTTCTTCATTCTTTTTTCCCTTTGTTGTTCAGATTTTGGTGATTCTATTCATTTTTCTTCAAGTATAGTCAATCTATCTACTAGTCTATTCCATGAGTTTTTTTAATAGCTCTTTCTTTCAATTCTGTAACCACTAACATGTTCTGTTCTTTAACATCTGTTTATTAAATGTTCTCGATTTTTGAAATTATGTTTTTTTTAAAAAATGTGTAGGTGATTGCTGAAGAACTTTTGCTTTAAAATCTTTGACAGATAATGTTGACATCTTTATTTCTGCTGATATTCTACTTTCCTTTACATGATGGATTTCTGGGGCTTCCCTTTGATGAGTGAATTTTAGTTGTGTCATAGACATTTTTGCTATGGGAGACTTATTTTTCTTACTTATATCTTCTATGTAGATGTTGACTTTTCTAGCTCCCCTTTGGTTCTATGGTGGTTTAGTTTTTTTTTTTTTTTTTTCCCTTGCAAGAATATCCAGGTTTTCTTCATTTTTTTTTTTCTGGTACTACTGAAATCTTCTTATGAAATCTTACTAGTAGTGATGTTTGCAAATAGAAAAGGAAATTTCGTGAACCCCAGTTTTTCTGGAAAACCTGCAAGGAAAGTTGGGATAAACCCACTGATTGTGGGTCTTCTTAGTCCACTAAGTCTAGTGTCTGGAGAAACAGAACTTCATTGCTGATGGCACCGTGGACTGGTTGTGTCATTCACTGAGGCATCTTCAGATAGAAGGGATTGAAATAGCTTGAGTTTTCATTACAGCCACTGTTGCTAAGGGCTAGAACAGCCTACTGGACGTATAGTTTGGAGTAAAATTAGATTTTTCACTTCAGGTCTTTGTAAGGAATTCCTTTTCCCTATCAAGCCCACAAAATGGGATTTATGGGGGAAAAAAAGCACAAAACTCACTGCATTCTTACTCCTCAAGTCTTCAACTCTTTAGTCAAGTTTTCAGTATCCTTTCACGTTATATGTTAAATTGTTTTCAGGGTATTTGTATTTAGAAAGAAAATCACCTAAAGTAATCTAAAACATCTTGTCAGGCAGCATAAATCATATTAATTTTAAATCTCTATTATGTCTTATCTATTGACTCTGTTTATTTTATACTATAAGCAGTAATAAAACTATGTAGTAGTTGATTCTAACCATCTTCCTTTTTCTTTATCTAAAATTCTCAATTTTACTTCCTTGTATTATCTTATTAGTAATTGTTGATTTAGTATGTTTAAATACCTGCTATTTATTTGTGGGATTTAACTCATTCTTTTTGGCAAGTAGTTGGTTGTTGGTAAATTTCACCACTTTCCATAACCTCCCTCTTTTCTTTTATTAGTTGAAATATTTTATTAGTTGCAAAATGCCAGGGTATAATCTGAATACTTTTTTTCTCAATCTCATGCTTGTCTCCATTTTTTTTTTTCAGAAGTTCAAAATTAAACATATTCAGTGTTTAAAATCAATCATGTTTGTTACAGTATGTTGCTACTCAGTTTAACCTCTGAAAGGTATGAGTCCAGAAACTATTGCTGGGTTAGAAGAGGATAAAAGTAGTGAACATAGATATATAGAAATTTTTGCAGAAATTTAACATAATCAAGACATTCAGGCCTTGATTTTGTGTATTGCATAAATATTCATTTTCAAAAGAATAGAAAGAAAAAATACCTCTGATTCTTTCATGTTATACCTAAGAAGTTTCCTTAACAAAATGCTATCTGAAATTTTTTAATGATTTTATTTATTTATTTGAGAGGTAGAGTTACATACAGCAAGGGAGAGAGACAGAAAGAGAGGTCTTCTATATGCCTGGTTCACCCCAGATGTTTGCAATGACCAGAGCTGGGCGGATCAAAGTAATAGCTAGGAGCTTCTTCCATGTCTCCCACGCGGGTACAGGGTCACAAGCACTTGTGCCGTCTTCTGCTGCTTTCCCAGGCCATCGCAGAAAGGTGGATGGGAAGAGGAGCAGCCAAGACACAAACCAGTGCCCATAGGGATTCCAGCACCTCAGGCAGAGGCTTAGCCCACCACGCCACTGTGCTGGCCCAGTGCTATCTAAATTTACAGAATGAAATTTCTAGCTACAGTTTTTACTTATTGGTACATGTGGTTTCAAAGATAGAATTTTTATCAACACTATAAACAATAAATGTGATGAAACATAGTTAAGAAAATATATCCCCCTTGATATTAGAAATTTAGATAATCAGAAGATATCAGTTGACTTCATTTCTGCTTACTACTCACATATAAACTTCCAGTAAATCTTATATTGCACCTTCAATTCTATTCCTCTCAGGGGTAAAACAAACAGCACCAAAACTCACTTGGTTTTCTTTCAATACTGATCATGAAAGAAAAAGTTAAGAGTGTTATTCTATTGCTTTGAGATATTCTCTCAGTAAAAGCATGGTATTCTTTTTTATGAGTACACGTTTATGTGTACTTTTCTTTCCCTACTTTCTTTCCCTAATGTAACATTTCTTTCTGTATGTGTTGACTGTTCCATTGCCAACCTGATCTCCCCAGGTTGGACATTTCAATTTAGCCCACATCACCTATTCAGAGAAAAGAACACAATTAGATTTGCCAAACCTTCCATTTGCATCATTTTGAGGAAGAACTCAGAATAAAAGAGTAATTAATAATGTGACTACCTATTCAAATCAGTCAATAGAGCAACTATTATAATCAATCCCATTTAAAACACATTAAATAAAAACCTGATCAAACCCATGTTTTGTTTAGGAACATGCACTGGTAAATTCAGAGAAATTTAAATTCTTTACTAAGCAACACTATTTCCTTCTTCCAGATGTGCAGGTAATCATACACCTTACCAAAGACTTTCTGATGAGATATGCGATGTAAGAAATAATGGTTTTGTGTGATTGCATCATTTCAATCACAACAAAGCGCTCACTTTATGTATGTAATTTTAAGGACACATAAACCTTAAGTAAGTCAGTAGATAATATTTTATGATCTCCTTTTCCCATTTTTACTAACAATTATTTTACATTATAGTTGCTTGATATGATTCTAACTCAAATAGCAATGTTTGATTTGCAGACAATGTACTAAGTTCAAATTATTGTATGCCTTTTAGCCAATTTATGCCATTGTACTTGTGAAATTAACAATCTGATTCATTTGAGCACAAAACTGTCAATCAACTCACAGTTTTAATAAGTATTTTTAGACTAAGGGAAATACTTGTCTGAAAAGTTAGGTCATTTTTTCTAAATTTTTAAATTTCTACAATACCAGTACGGTTCTTTTTTAGAATCACTTCCTTGTAGGAGTTTTTCCTTGGGAAATCCTTCTCAAAGCTATATTTTCCTACATTATTCATATTCATTTTACAAATTAATAGTGTCAGTAGGCAGGAGATGGAAAAGTTTTCATTTATTGCCATATTGAATACTTTGTAGTCCTTAGTACTGCCTCCTTTCATGTATCTGTAAGAGAAGAGCATGTCAGTATTTGAGTTCCAATGCCTTTCAAAGTAAACAATTTTTTGTCACCATGCATTGCTGGGTGACTACATGGTCCCACTTTAATATTTTTTAAAGCCAGCAACTTAAAATAGATTGAACAAAATTGACATTTTGAGATTTGATTATTGTTTATAGCCCTTGTCTATACTCTTGAGGAACAGTGGTTTCTCTACTTACTACTTGCTGAATTCTTTACTTAATGGAGGGTTAAACTTGTGGTTATAAAGTAATTTGAAAGAATGTCATTGTAAAAATGACAAAGAAAAATAAGGAAAGGAGGAGGGAGAGTGGGAGCAAGGGAGGAAGATTAGGGAGCATCATTCTGCTTTTAAAACTGTATTGTGGGCCGGCACCGCAGCTCACTAGGCTAATCCTCCGCCTGCGGCGCCAGACCCCGGGTTCTAGTCCCAGTTGGGATGTCAGTTCTGTCCCAGTTGCTCCTCTTCCAGTCCAGCTCTCTGCTGTGGCCCTGGAAGGCAGTGGAGGATGGCCCAAGTGCTTTGGCCCTGCACCCACATGGGAGACCAGGAATAAGCACCTGGCTCCTGGCTTTGGATCGGTTCAGCGCACCAGCCGTAGCGGCCATTTAAGGTGAACCAATGGAAGGAAGACCTTTCTCTCTGGCTCTCTCTCTCTCTCTGCCTGTCAAAAAAAAAAAAAAAAAAAAAAAAAAAAAAAAAACTGTATTGTGAAACATAAAATTTGTTTCCTTTATATAAACTTAAAAGATTTTTAAAAAGAGATATATTTATTTTAAAGGCAGACTGACAAGGAGAGAAAGAAAGAGAAAAAGGTCTCCCATTGGTTGGTTCACTCCTCAAATGACTGCGACAATTGGGGCTTGCTAAAACTGAAGCCTGGAACTCCATTCCATTCTCCTATGTTGGGAACATCCACACAATGTTAGCATCATCTTCCCCTGCTTTCCCAGAGTCATTATCAGGAACTTAAATCAGAAGGCAATCAACAAGGACTCAAATAGGCACTCTGGTGTTGCAAGCAGCAGCTACACCCACTGCACCACACCCTGAGGTCCCAATTAATTTTGCATCAGAAAACCCACTACAATCCCATATTCATATCATTTACACTGAATTGCTTTGGATTCTCCAATCAGGTAGGGATAGTTTTCTTTTCCCAGACAGAGAAGTTATTTGTCAAAACTAAGAGAGAATAAACATTCAATCAATATTCTGGGAGCAAAATCCCAATGATCACACCAGTAGATAAAATGCCATTACTATATCTGGTTTCAAGACTTCCCTTTGCCTCCTTCATCTAAGGTGTTAATATTGACATAACTACAGGGATGCATTGGCTCTCATTGCATTGCTTCTCTTATTCAGGAAATGTTCTGTTTTAAGAGATACTTACCGGGCCAGCTCTCTGCTGTGGCCCGGGAGTGCAGTGGAGGATGGCCCTGGTGCTTGGGCGCTGCACCCCATGGGAGACCAGGAGAAGTACCTGGCTCCTGCCATCAGATTAGTGCGGTGCGCCGGCCGCAGCGCGCCGGCCGCGGTGGCCATTAGAGGGTGAACCAACAGCAAAGGAAGACCTTTCTCTCTGTCTCTCTCTCTCACTGTCCACTCTGCCTGTCAAAAAAAAAAAAAAAAAAAGAGAGAGAGAGAGAGAGAGAGAGAGAGAGAGATTTACCTTACTATCCCTTTAGAATTAGAACTGAAATATTGAGTAGCTCAATCAGCAGTCCTAGTGGCAGAACCACACCTTCCTTCAAATGTATCAGAAGCATACTTCTGTATCTGCCTTACCATGATTTTTGTTGTTGTTGTTGTTGGAGGGGGCATTGTTTTTTTCCCCAGTGACGTCTTCTGGGCTACACCATCTGTACTGAAATTTTAGTCCTTACCCAGGAGATAAATACCTGTATTTTTTAAAAGATTTTATTTATTTATTTGAGAGGCAGAGTTACTGACAGTGAGAGGGAGAGCCAGAGAGAAAGGTCTTCCTTCCATTGGTTCTCTCCCCAAATGGCTGCAACAGCTGGAATTACGCCGATCTGAAGCAAGGAGCTAGGTACTTCTCCCCAGTCTCCCATGTGGGTGCAGGGGCCCAAGCACCTGGGCCGTCTTCAGTTGCTTTCCCAGGCCACAGCAGAGAGCTGGATTGGAAGGGGGCAGCCAGAATTATAACTGGCGCCCATATTGGATGCTGGTGCCGCAGGTGGAGGATTAACCTACTGCACCACGTAGTCGGACCCAAAGCCTATATTTTGAGATTAAAATTATTTCTACGGGGCCGGCGCCATGGCTCAAAAGACTAATCCTGCGCCTGCGGCACCGGCACCCTGGGTTCTAGTCCCAGTCCGGACTCCGGATTCTGTCCCGGTTGCTCCTCTTCCAGGCCAGCTCTCTGCTGTGGCCCTAGTCCTTGGGCCCTGCACCCTCATGAGAGACCTTTCTTTCTGTCTCTCTCTCTCACTGTCCACTCTGCCTGTCCAAAAAAAAAAAATGTGTGTGTGTCTCCCTCTCTCTCTCTCTCTCTCTCTCTCTTTTCTCTCTCTCCCCCTTCTCTCTCATAAAAATATGTCTTAAAAAATTATTTCCACAAAGTTCCAGCAATGTTTTACACTGGGTCAGGTAAAAAGTAATTCCTACTGTGACAGTATTAGAAATCCACTATAGATTCCAAGTAAGAATATTCCTATGCAAAGGCTATTTTCAAATTAGTTCATTATAATGTTCAAAATCATTTATAATATCACAAAATAATTTCTAATATTATTGCTTGAAATATAATGTAATCTACAGTAAATAGCTTGGGTGCCACCTCTTAATAAGCTTCTGTAAACCAATAATCACCTGAGCTCTGTTCTAATTCAGATGTCATTCAAACACCTGAAGAGAAAGTGTTGTTCTAATGATTATGTAGCATGTGCATTTTGTGTCCTTTTTGTTATTAGAATTGCCAAAGACAGTCTGTTTTGAGCTCTCTGAATAATGTTTTCTGTTCTCTCCCCCACTAAGTCATTCTCAAGAATTCAAGCTACTGAATACTGAATTAAATACTGAATTCAAGTGATGGGAAGGAGAGTCTATTATTTTATCTAGTTAATTTTTTAATCCTTTGGTAGCTCATATAAGCTTTTGCAATTATTAAGCGTTCTTTAACTTCTGTGTCTGAAGGGGAAAATAACCATGATATCATATGTGTAATAATTAAACTCACTTTAATAGTATTAGAATTAATATCTCATAAAGCAATGATAATATACCCCAGCTTTTAAGTACTTTTAGACAAATGATGAAAACATATTGCAATTCATCCCATAAGAAATTTGAATTCTGAGTGACTTTCACCTGAGTCTGGGACATAAAAGAGAACTTTAAACAACTCTATCACAATATTCAGCGTTTGGAATTTTCTTTTCTGGTTTTACCAAATAGAATATAATGGAGACCAACAATATAGTTGGTGTCTCTATGCCAGAGTAATCAAAATCATTTCTTTAGTCATGGCCCAGATAAGACTGTAGCAGAGATACTTCATGAAAATAAGTTCTACTGATTCTTCCCAATGATTTAAATGATTTACTTAATTCCTTTAAAATTAGTCCTCTCTCTCTCTCTCTCTCTCTCTCTCCCCACTCCCCTCTTTAAAAGATCTATTTTTTGAAAGACAGTGTGGTAGTGAAAGAGGAAGGTCCAGAGAGAGAAACGTGATCAATTTGGCGATTCACTCCCCAAATGGTTTCAACAAAAGGGGCTGGATAAAGCTGAAGCAAAAACTCTGGAACTATATCTGGGTCTCCAATGTGGGTGTCAGGGACCCAACAGCTTGGACCATTTTTTGCTGCTTTCCCAGGGACATTAGTATAGAGCTGAATTAGAAGTGGAGCAGCCACAACTTAAACCTGCACTCTGAAATTGGATGCTAGCATTACAAGGGGAAGTTAAACCTACTGTGCCACAACAATGGCCCTTTAATATATATATTTTAAGCACAATCTGGGAAATTCTTATGGCTCCCATATAATATGACCAATTAAAACTGCATGAACAGGCCAGCGCCGTGGCTCAATAGGCTAATCCTCTGCCTGCAGTGCCAGCACACTGGGTTCTAGTCCCAGTTGGAGTGCTGGATTCTGTCCCAGTTCCTCCTCTTCCAGTCCAGCTCTCTGCTGTGGCCCAAGAGTGCAGTGGAGGATGGCCCAAGTGCTTGGGCCCTGCCCCCACATGGGAGACCAGGAGGAAGCACATGGCTCCTGGCTTCAGATCAGTGTGGTGCGCTGGCCGCAGCGTGCTGGCCGCAGCGTGCTGGCCGCAGCACACTGGCCACAGCGGCCATTGGGGGTGAACCAATGGAAAAGGAAGACCTTTCTCTCTGTCTCTCTCTCACTGTCCACTCTGCCCATTAAAAAAAATAAAAATAAATAAAAACAAAACTGTTGGAACTCAAATTTGCTCAGTATCTCATCATCAGTTTATTCTCAAGACACATCATTGCAATTATAAATTTAATTATATTTAAGACTACAACTAATTTATACTTTGCTAACTAAGTTTCACCATATCCTTGGTTTTATATAGTTGTTATACTTCCAAAATTTCTGCTATGGCTGTCTGATAATTGACTTAATATTCTCCTACATATAATGCAGTATGTCATGTGCCATTATCTAAATATATCAACCTCCTTTATTCAGCAACCTTGGGTTATTTCACCTTGAAGATAACATATGGCTGTATTGGTTTCATATGGTTATAATAACAAACTCGGTAGCAAAAAAATTCTCTCATAGTTTCGAAAGTTAGAAATCTGAAATCAAGATGTAGACAGAAATGGATAATCATCATGGTTCTGACAAATCTCTGTTCCATGCATTTATGATAGGTTCTCCTAGATTCTACAGTTTGTTGACAATTCCTGACATTCCTTGGTTTGTGATAGTATAAATCAATATCTACCTTCTGATGTCATATGACATTCTTCTTATATGACTCTATTTTTTGTCTCCTCTTCCCCTCTTAAAAGCACATCTGTCATATTAGATTAATGCCCCATTCTGTGCCAATATTTCACCTTAATTGATCATATCTGCAATGACCCTATTCTAAAATAAGGTCACATTTTGAGGTTCTGGGAAGGAAATGAATGTTGAGGAACACACAAATCCTGTATGATAGCTATGACCAATCATTCAGTGATGGTCAATTCTGAAGTTCCCAACTTTGAAATCTATCTCAACTGCTGTAAATGTTATAAGCCTCTCACATGTCACTTGTGAAATATACAATTTTAATAAACCACAGGTATAATTAATTGAAATACTAATTTCTGCTTGCGAGTCTAAGTTTTTTGATAAACCTATTAATTTACAAATTGTGAAAATCTTAAATTTTGTCAAAATCCAAATTCCAAAATTTGTGAAATCCAAATTATGGAATCCTAAAAAGAAGAAGAATATGGTCTTTTGCCATAATCAGTTAATTGAAAAATAGGGGAATTGCAGGCAGAATTTTGTTTATTTGTTTTTTAACATTTTTTTTTTTTTACTTTTTTAAAAGGCAGACTTACAGAAAGAGAGAGAGAGAGATCTCCCATCTGCTGGTTCACTAGCCAAGTGGCCACAACAGCCAAGGATGAGCTAGGCCTAAACCAAGAGCCTGGAACTACACATCCCCCATATGGGAGGGCCATCTTCTGCTGCTTTTCCCAGGTATATTATCAGGGAGATAGATCAGAAGTAGAGTAATCAGGACTTGAACCAGCAGCCATAATGGCTGCTAGCATTGCAGGTGGCAGCATAACCTGCTGTGCCACAGTGCTGGCCCCAACCGACAGAAACTTTAAGGACAGAGCAGGGTGGGCTTATAAAAGCAGAGAGTGTGTTAAATGTTGAGATACTGAGACTTTCATGATCCAATTGTGTAACATGAAGTAGAGAGGATTACTATGGTTTATCAGTTGGTCAGGTTCCTCCCTTTTGTGGAAAAGTAATGACCTAAAGTATCTCTCAAAGTTCATGTAGACATATCATGCTCTCTGTTGAATAATTCATTTAACTGGCAGCTTGAGGAAGGAAAATCCTTATGTGTTCTTTGTGATATTTTTCCATAGTTTCATTATAGACAGATGTCTAGTGGCAAACTAAGGAAAATCCATGTATTGTAGTGTACTACTAGTAAGAAGAACATAGGCAGTTGAAATAACAGTGGCAGCAATGCCCCTAAAGATTATTGTAATAAAAAATGTATTGCTTTAATTTGATTTACTTACTCTAGCTCTCCTGTTTAGTCTTTGAGCTTCTCGATTCCATTCCAAAAAGCCCTTCTCTTTATCAAGTTAGGTGAAGATAGTTTTTCACATATTTTCAGGCAACTAACATTTGTGGAGTGCTAATGGAGAGAAAGAGGCTGCTCAAAATGTTTTGGGGGAACTTTAAGGGAAGAAGCAGAAGTCTGTGAAAAAGTTGGAAAATGAATACAAATATATAAAGAGATACACAGTGAAGTGTTGTACAGTCCAAAGACAGTGAAGGAAAACTCATGTGTAAACCAGTCTTTTCCAAAATTGTGTCACTTTTTGCGGAGCATAATGATCTTCAGTATGCTGCTCCAGGCAATTTTATTGGAGTCAGAACAAAAATTGACCCTACTTTGTGCCATGCTGACAGAATGGTGGGACAGGTGCTTGGTGCAGTTGGAGCTTTACCTGAAATCTTTACAGAATTGGGGATTTCATTCTGTAATTAATACACAGTTATTCTTAAGTGTTGAAAATTAACTGAAATGTGATCCCTGTTAAACATAATATGGGAATAAGAGAGGGAAGAGATGTATAATTTGGGACATGCTCAAGCTGACTTGCCCCAAATGGTAGAGTTAAAAACATACCAGGGGATTCCAATTCAATCCCATCAAGGTGGCATGTACCAATGCCATCTCACTAGTCCAGGTGATCAATTTCAGTTCACAATTGATCATAATGAAAGGACTAAGAGTCAAAGGGAGCACATAAACAAGTCTAGTACCTTCTAACACTAACCGATAGAATAAATAAAGGGGAGAGTGATCCAACATGGGAAGTGAGATACTCAGCAGACTCATAGAATGGCAGATGTCCTAAATAGCACTCTGGCCTCAGAATCAGCCCTAAAGGCATTCGGATCTGGCTGAAAAGCCCATGAGAGTATTTCAGGCATGGAAAGCCAAGACACTCTGGCAAAAGATCTCTGTGAGTGAGATCCCAGTGGAAAGAACAGGTCTTCAAAGAAGGAGGTACCTTTCTCTGAAGGGAGGAGAGAACCTCCACTTTGACTATGACCTTGTCTAAACAAGATAAGAGTCGGAGAACTCAGAGGGCTTCCATAGCCTTGGCAACTCATGACTGGAGCATAGGGAGATTACTGATGCCATAGACAGGAGTGTCAATTGGTAAAGTCAACAACAGGAGTCACTGTGCACTTACTCCTCATGTAGGATCTCTGTCCTTAATGTGCTGTGCATTGAGATTTAATGCTATAACGAGTACTCAAACAATATATTTCACTTTGTGTTTCTATGGGGGTGCAAACTGTTGAAATCTTTACTTAATGCATACTAAACTGATCCTCTGTAAAAAAAAAAAAAAAAAAAAAAAAAAAAAAAGAAATTATCAACTCCCAACTTGACTTTCACTGGGATTAAACATGACAATAGGTCTGATCTGATTTCATTATCATTTAAAAAAATCATCTATTATTTTTCACTTTATGTTTCTGTGTGGGAGGAAACTGTTGAAATCCTTACTTAATGTATACTAAGCTGATCTTCTGTATATTAAGAGAATCGAAAATGAATCTTGATGTGAATGGAAGGGGAGAGGGAGTGGGAAAGGGGAGGGTTGTGGGTGGGAGGGACAGTATGGGGGGGAAGCCATTGTAATCCATAAATCGTACTTTGGAAATTTATATTCATTAAATAAAAGTTAAAAAAATTTAAAAAAAAGAAGATATAAAAAAAAAGAATTGGGAATTTCATATTTCCTGCTTAGACGCCTTCTAGGTATATGCACTGAAGGAATCAAGAAAGCAGCGAAAGTACAAAAGCTGTCTAAGAATGAAGTGCTCATGGTGAATATTGGATCCCTGTCCACATTGGGGAGAGTCCGTGCTGTCAAGGCTGATTTGGGCGAAATTGTTTTGACTAACACTGTATGCACAGAAGTAGGAGAGAAAATTGCCCTTAGCCGAAGAGTTGAGAAGCACTGGCGTTTAACTGGGTGGGGTCAGATAAGAAGAAGAGTGACAATTAAGCCAACAGTAGATGATGACTGAAGAATCCCAGTTAAACAATACATTTGGATGAAGTTGGAATTTCTCTTACAACCTAGGGGTATATTTTCGTAGTAATACTAGGGGATTAATTTCACAGTTCATTACCTTAGTAGGTAGCTGTAAGGTTATTCTCATTAGCTGTTGATGAAAATTTAACCTCTAGGACTGAAAAGAGCCTACAATAAATGTAAAAATTGGTATGTTGGATCAGGTAAAATGATAGATCTACATTTCAGCTGAAATAATGTCTAATTTATACATCAAGGCAGGTTTGAGATGAAACTGCTACAACCAGCCTTTTTGTAGCACACATACTACTGAACCTGTTTAAAATAAAGCTTTTCATTTTTCTTTTTAAAAAATGTTTTTGGGGGAGCTTTAAGTGAAGAAGCAAAAGTCTGTGGAAAAGTTGGAAAAATGAATAAAAATATATAAAGAGATACACAGGGAAGTGTTGTACAATATCAAGTAGTGTTGCAAATCTAGAAATGAAGTTCCAAAAATAAGCAAGATAAAATAGAAAATGGCTTTAATGTTCACCAAAATTTTCCAAAATGTTACCATAAGGAAACTGTAGATGGCCAGCAAATCTCAAGCAAGGTAAGCACAAAGAACACTATACCACAGAACCCATTTTCAAAATGTTAAAAGCAAAAGGAAAAAAGAAAATCTTAAAGAACCTAGAGAAGAAAAATAAAATTAAATATAGGGAAACTGCAGTAAGAATAGACTGATTTATATTTAAAGCAATATTGCTAAGAAATAGAACAGCTTTTGTAAGGTGATGAAAAAAGAAAATCTGTTAACTGAAATCTATTATCAAAGTATATCCTTTAATTATATACTATCTGAAAATTATATAGTAACTGAAAAAGTATCATCAAAGCAGATCCTTTATTATATATTATAAAATACATATTATATTATACAGTAATAATGCATTGCAACATATACAAAGAAGTTAAGATGATTTGTTTTCAAAGATCCTCTATTATCTGAAATGCCTAAGGAAGATAGTTTACTAAAGGGCAATGCTAAAATTGCAATTTGAATTTACAGTAAGCAATGAAGAGCAACAGAAATGATAAATATAGTTGTTCAAAGAATGCAACTATATCTTAATCATTGTACAAGAAAGTAAACTGTTTAAGACACCCATAATAATAATATCAATAAAGATAATTAAACATTTTTGAGTAACACTTGTACAAAAACAAAATATGTAGCAAAATGGTATAATAAAGGAGGAAGCAAATACATTTATGATATCAGCTGTTATAATATATACACATAGGGAAACCTGAATTCTAAGTTGACTATCATCTAATAATTCTCACTATAATATTTAAGTTAGCCATTAAAAAATGTAAAGAGGTTGAATACAAAATTACTTAATGTTAATTTTTTCAAGTTCATTCTATCATAACTTTAATAGTAGATGGATTAAATGAAATAAGCACATACACACTTTTGTCACTTAACTACCATCTGGCATAAAAATAGAAGGGAAGAAAGAGTTAACTCAATGAGTTATTACATTGTTAAAGTAAGTTTGATAAGAAAAAGAGTGGAGCAAATCAAAAAAAAAAATATGTGGCTGGATGAAGCAGAGATGATTGAACAAAAAGTTAAAGACACCTTGGTTGGGCCAGTGACATAAGTGAAAGGAAAAGAATAGTAATGTTTATTCTGAGTGTTGATGTGGATGATGGTGTCATTTATTAAGTGAGAAAACATTCAAATGTGAAATAATTACTTCTATATCTTTATAGCATGTGAGAAAGAAATTAAAAGATTGAATCAAGAATATTAGAGGGAGAGGCAGGAAAAGAATAGGAGGACACTGAAGGAAAATAATTAGAAGTGTGTAGAAATTCAAAGGCCCAGGCCGGCTGTGTGACACAGCGGGTTAAAGCCCTGGCCTGAAATGCCAGCATCATATGGGCGCCGGTTCTAGTCCCAACTGCTCCTCTTCCGATTCAGCTCTCTGCTATGGCTTGGGAAAGCAGTAGAAGATGGTTCAAGTGCTTGGACCCCTACACCCAAGTGGGAGACCTGGAAGAATCTCCTGCTGTTGTGGTCATCTAGGGAGTGAACCAGTGGATGGAAAACCTCTCTATCTGTCTCTACCTCTCTCTGTAACTCTGTCTTTCAAATAAATAAAAGAAAAGAAAAGAAATTCAAAGGCCTATATAAAAATAGTAAGGAGATAAGAGATAATACCTGAAATGTATTGGAGTGAGATAGAAATTTTGATGTTCTATGATTGTTTACAGCCCTATCTTTTCCATTTAGAGAAAGGTTTTGGTTGTTGTTGTTTTATTTTTCTTCTTCACGCTATTTGTTGAACTCCTTTGCTTAGTTAGGGATAACCATGTGATCATTAAGTAAATTGAAAATAGATCTTTGTAAAAATGAAGAGTGGGAATACAAGAGGGAGGAGGAGGAAGGGTTGGAGTGTGGGATGGAGGAACAGTGGGAGAGGAGTATCACTCTGTCCCTAAATCTATATATATGAAATACCTGAAACTTGTATAACTTAAATACAATTTAAAAAAATAATTTAAAGTATAGAAAAGGGAAAAAAGATCATTTGTATAAGGATAATGAATCTTTTCTACAAAGCAGCAATTGAAGCCACTTGTGGAGTTAGACATATCAGTAAGCAAGGTGATATAAATGGGATCACTGATTTGCTACCTTTTTGTGATGTAAGGGCAGACATTTCCTGTCAGCGATAAGGAGGTGAGCAGAAGGTTTGTAATGGTCTATCCAGTGTAAATTTGGACGAAGTGTTGCAGGGAATAGAAGAGATATCTCAGCCTAAATGTATAAGGGACTGCAGGACAATGCTGAGAACTGTTTCTGCATAACGAGTTTGAATCAATATTTACCATCATCAAGTGAATGTGGTAGAAAAACACTGCATGAATTCTCAGGATACATCAAGAAGTAGCTTGTTTTCCTTTGGTATTTTTGAGTGTTGGATAATTGGTAAAGGGATTTACCAGGGCAGGAAATTGTTTGAAAAAAAAAAAAATCTAACTTGTAGTTATCAGAGTGCATTACAGAAGTGTGTCATATAATGTCCAAAATGAGACATTTTTGAGATTGCAAGAGAAACTATTGAAATCTATTTTGAGAGTATGAAGGAGAGCTATTAAAAATGATATCAAGGCAAGGGGCATAAACTTGGACACGCCTAACCTAACATGAATATGTGGTGACCAGTGGCTCTAATCATGTAGAAGGCTTTTAGGCAGGTTGTGTGATGTATCTTCAAAATGGGCCTTGAAGATGCTAATAATGACAAGAGATAGATTGGGTGTAAAAGATATCTGACCTACATCAGATATGGTGTAAATGATAAGCATAAAAGATACCCTTCCCTTTCACTAAAGAAACAACTGTACCTCTTGAAGCATAACTCTTAAAATCTAGTTTTGCGGAAAAATGGCACAATACTAGTGATAACAGAATAATGATAACAATTATTGTTTCAAAAGGAATTGTCTAAACAAGTTTAGGAGCCTTGCAACCATTATCATCCTTAATGGGAAGTGTTCATGGAGAAATCCACAATTATAAAATTTTCAGTTCAAACATGATTTACACTTATCCAAACTCGATTGTATGTAATTGTAGAATGTATTCTGATGTAATGTGCATTCAATTTGGATAATTTTACAATATTAATTTATTTACTACACTATGTCCTCAGTTATATTAATAGGTTGTGTCTTCATTCATAATGAATTCCATATTTTATTCAATAGATTAATGATTTTAATCACTCCACTAATTAAAGAAAAAGATATTTTTGCCTGAGGTAGGAACAAGGTATTTTAGTATTGAAATAATTATGAAAGCTAAACAAGCTTGATGAATCATACCAAAACTTCAACATAAGTCACAACTTTGAATGGTTACCAAAATCCTTTTTTTATCACAAAATACCTAAATCATGAAATTATATGAGTAAATAGGAAAAATAGAACAAATAAAATAACTAGAAATAAGAGAACCCTTCTGGATATTAGAAAGAAAAAAACTTTTCCAAGTAATTTCTACAGATCCTATCATTTACCAAAGAGAAGCCAAGTTCACGCAAATTTTTCTCATACTCATAAGATTTGTATGTAACCTGTTAATAAATGATGTTTAGTAAATCATTGCAAGATTAGCATACCACAGTGAAGTTATTTTGCTCCTATGGAAAAGTGAGATCTGTTTAACATTTGCAAATCAGACAACACAATTTACCACATCAACTAAATAAAAGAGAAAACTGTATGTAACTACCTCAAAAGAACAGTCTTCAAGGAAACTCCATATGACAAAATTTTGTAGCCAACTATGTATATTCCTTTCATCTTTTGGGAATAGAAAAGCTTCACTCAAAATCATGTATAATAGTGACACACTGAAAGAATTTTTCTTTTAAATTAGGAAAGAAACAAGACTGCCTGCTCTACTAGTTGCTATTTAACTATGTATTGGAAGATTAAACTAAGAGAGCAAATGATAAACTATATTCATATATGATGATTAGAAAGATAAACGTATTTATAGATGACCCATGTATATGCAGAGGATATACAAGCAAAAATTTTTTTAATTTATTTGACAGGTAGAGTTAAAGACACAGAGAGAGACAGAAAGAAAGGTCTTCCTTCCGTTAGTTCACTCCCCAAAGGGCCACTATGGCCAGCGCTGCACCAATCCGAAGCCAGGAGCCAGGTGCATCTTCCTGGTCTCCATGTGGTGCAGGGGCCCAAGCACCTGGGCCATCCTCCACTGACCTCTCAGGCCACAGCAGAGAGCTGGACTGGAAGAGAAGCAACCTGGACTAGAACCGGTGCCCATATGGGATGTTGGCGCCACAGGTGGAGGATTAACCAAGTGAGCCACGACACTGGCCCTACAAGCTAAATTTTCAATAAATTTAAAAAAATGGAGTGACTTCCTTTGTATTGAGTTATATAGGATCAATATGAAAGAAACACTTATTTCATTATATACACAAAGGAATTAGGGAATTACATTTAAAAGGAATACATTTACAGTAATATCACATATTATAAACTAGGGATATATGCAATGAAATATTTATTTATATCTACCCCTGCTAATAAGAACATTAAAAATGTTACTGTTTAATATTTAAAGACTTAAACAGAGTAAACTACAATGATGTAGTTATAGTACTCATTATTGCAAAGATGACGATTTTCCCTAAATGTTGATAATAATGTAGGCAGGTAGTTTGTGGGTAATAAGAAACTGAGTGTTGCCAGCAACTCCTGAAGCCATAGACCAGCTCCACTCAAACCCTACCTCTTCCATACAGTTGCAGCTGCCACGGTAGGATCAGCTAGAAGTAATCCATATGTATGGCTGCAAGCTGGGCATATCCACTCACATCATGAATCTGAACCCCACTCCCATCACTCAGCAGTTGCAATGTCACTTCTGAAATTTCCAAAAAATGGGCATGGAAGTGAATGTTATTTAAGCCCTATCTCGAACTCTGCCTTCTTTGAGTGTTCACTTAGACATCAACCCATGCACCAGCCCCTATCCTGTTGAAAGATAACCCAAATCTTATAAATGACAGCTCACTCTATCATGAACTTGCCTTTGCTCATGTCTGAGTGTGTACTTCCCCTTTGTCTTAAAACAGATCTTCCTGCTCTGCTCACATTTTCCTATATGTCCTCCATGAATTCTTTCACAAATGAAAATAAAAGCCTGGACCAAGCCTAGCAAGGGGCCTTCCCAACAATAATGCAAATACAAGTTCCAAATTTCTTTTCTGACACAATGACAGGCAAATTCTAAAGTGTATGTTGAAATGCAAAGGAAAGGAGGCCAGCTCTCTGGCAGCAGGCAAAAGTGTTGCATGCAGTGCCAGCATTCCAGATAGGCACCACTTCAAGTCCTGGCTGCTACACTTCAAGTCCAGCTCCCTGCTAATGTGACTTGGAGAACAGCGGAAGATGATCCAAATCCTTGGTCCCCTGCATCCACATAGGGGACCTGGAAGAAGCTTCAAGCTCCTGGCTTCAAATCAGCCCAGCTGCAGCCATATGGCCATTTGGGGAGTGAACCAGCCAAAGGAGGACCCTTAGCCCTCTCTCAATGTCTCTGCCTCTGACTCTCTGTAACTCTGCTTATCAAATAAATGAATAAATCTTTTAAAAAAGTGCAAAGGCACAAAAGATAAGACTATCTAGAGAAGATAAGTAAATTAAAATGCTTACATGAGAAGATACATAGAATACATTACTTTGATACTTGCAAAAGAATACACAAAACAACAAAACTCAATGTAGAAACTAAACTGCATATTTATTATCTCAAGTATGCCACCTTAGTGTCATGAGGAAATGACCAAACCCCTACCTACAGTACACAACAAAATTAAGCATAGACATATAGAATTAAATGTGAAAGATTAATAAACAAAAAGCTTATAGTAAATAAAAGTGATTATATGGTTTAGGGTGAAAAGGAAGTGAGTTCTTCAACAGAGAAGAAAAAAATTGATGAAGAATTGAAAAGAATTGAGAAAAAAAGGATGAAATCAATGAAGTTCATTAAAATTAACATTGTTTTTTATGAGTTGAACCAAATATTTATTGATACAATACCATATCTTTCCATTGAAAACTTAATTAAAAACAGGTACTTGTTTGCTTAAAGGTTAAATGATAGCAGATTCAATTCCAATTTTTCTTTTTTTTCTTTTTTCTTTTTTTTAACTTTTATTTAATAACTATAAAATTCCAAAGTATAGCTTTTGGATTACAGTGGCTTTCTCCCCCATAACTTCCCTCCAACCTGCAACCCTCCCATTTCCAGCTCACTCTCCCATCCCATTATCATCAAGATTCATTTTCAATTATCTTTATATACAGAAGATCGATTTAAGATATACTAAGATTTCAATAGTTTGCACCCACACTGAAACACAAAGTGTAAAGTACTGTTTGAGTACTAGTTATAGCATTAATTCACATAGTTCAACATATTTAGGACAGAGATCCTACATGGGGAGTAAGTGCACAGTGACTCCTGTTGTTGATTTAACAATTGACACTCTTGTTTATGGCATCAGTAATCACCCTAGACTCTTGTCATGAGTTGCCAAGGCTATGGAAACCTTTTGAGCTCGCCAACTCTGATCTTATTTAGAGAAGATCATCATCAAAGTGGAAGTTCTCTCCTCCCTTCAGAAAAAGGTACCTCCTTATTTGATGGCCCATTCTCTCCACTGGGATCTCACTCACATAGATTTTTCATTTAGGTCCTTCCTAACTTTTTTTTTTTTTTTTTTTTTTTTGGCCAGAGTGTCTTGGCTTTCCATGACTGAAATACACTCATGGGCTTTTTAGCCGGATCCGAATGCCTTAAGGGCTGATTCATAGGTGTTTAAATTTAACTGAAAAGTGATCCCTGTTAAATATATGAGTGGGAATAAGAGAGGGAGGAGATGTACAGTTCTGCACATGCTCAATAGGACTTGCCCCAAACAGTAGAGTTAGAAACGTGCCAGGGGATTCCAATTCAATCCCATCAAGGTGGCATGTACCAATGCCATCTCACTAGTTAAAGTGATTAGTTTCGGTTCATAATTGATCATAATGATAGGATTAAGGTCAAAGGGATCACATAAACAAGACTAGTGTCTGCTAATACAAACTGATAGGATTAAAAAGGAGAGAATGATCCAACATGGGAAGCAGGATACACGGCCGACTCATAGAATGGCAGATGTCCTAAATTAACACTTTTATGACTAATAAAACACACAAAATTTTTGAGTATGAAAGAATACATTTATGAAGATGGTGGAATAGTGAGGACGCACACTGATAGTCTGGGAAAAGATAGGTTAATAAAAGTGGAGTTACGGTAATTTCAGGGAAAGACTCAGGGAAAAAAATGCAGAGGAAACTCTTCCAGATCTAGTGGATGTGACACAGATGACCTGCGGGTAGAGCAAGGATGCCCACGGCTCTGAAGCCCAACAGCAGAGTCTACACATCTGCACTGGAAAGGGAGGTGAGCTCAGTAACCCAAGACATCAGCGGGGAAACGGCTTGAAGCCCCACTGGGGAAAGTTCACCAGACTAACTACAGGAGAGAGGGGGAAAAAAAGGGACCAGTATGGTCTCTCTCCACCCACCTCGCAAAGGGGAGCAGGAGACAAAGAGCAGGCACCATTTTTGACATGTGTAAAAGGTGCGTGACCTCAGGGTTGTGCCCGCCCTCAGTCAAACAGAAAAATCTGACTCTGGAGGAGTGAAATAAGAGGAGGTTAGGACTTAGTGAATGAGTGGAGCTAATGAACTGAGGCGGTGAAAAAAGAGACAGTGGGTGAGAGAACTCACAGTGTTCACGTGAGTACTCTCCAGAGATGCTTCAATTCGGTAATCTTGGCAATCCGGTGGGAGATTGCAGGAGAATTTGAGCCTACACTGAGGGCAGAACAGATTCCTTATGTGGTCCTTGGGAAAAAGCAGACGAATGATATACCCACAGAAGGCAGAGATCGGAAGCTGGCTACCTTCAATTCTGCTCAGCTGTGCAGTATTACTTCCCTCCTGAATCAAAAAATATATATATATATATATATATATATATAGAGAGAGAGAGAGAGAGAGAGAGATTTATCACATCTAACCTGAGTGTGTCACCTTTGGCACACTCTTAATCCTGAAGAACCAAGCAGAGCTCTCTGGCCCCACCCATCTCAAGCCTCAAGCCTCTAAGGCTCTTCCTAAAGCAGACAGTCCACTTAACACAGTCATAGTGTAACAAGAAAAAAAAACACCACAGAGAGGGAAGAAGAATTCAAAGAATATCTCCATAATGCCAAGCAACAAACACAGAAACTGAGGGAACAAGAACAAGGAAGACATTATGATGCCCCCAAGTGAAAAAGATACCCCAAGATAAGATTATGAAGATGATGAGATAGAAAAAATGCAAGATAAGGATTTCAAAAAAATTATGATAAGAACATTTAGTAGTTTTCAAAAACAAATTCTTGAACTACAGAAGTCCTTACTGGAAAAGGATAGAAAATCTTTCTCATGAAAATGAAATCTTAAGGAGGAATTAAAATGAAATGCAGAAACTAGTAGAACAGGAAAGTGTGATAGTGAAGAGAAATCAAAATGAAATGAAGAACTCAATAGATCAAATGACAAACACATTAGAGAGAGTCAGTGAGACAGAAGAGAGAATATCAGACTTAGAAGACAGAACACAAGAAAGTATACAGTCAAGCCAAAGAAAAGAAGAGGAAATTAGAAATCTAAAAAATATTGTTGGGAATCTACAGGATACTATTCAAAAACCCAACATTCGGGTTCTAGGAGTTCCTGAAGGCATGAAGAGAGAGAAAGGATTAGAAGGCCTTTTTAGTGAGATACTAGCAGAGAACTTTCCGGGTTTGGATAAGGACAGACACATCCTAGTACAGGAAGCTCATAGGACCACTAGTAACCATGACCAAAAGAGATCCTCAGCATGATGCATTTTAATTAAACTCATAACAGTGAAACATACAGAAAAGATTTTAAAATGTGCAAGAGAGAAACGTCAGATTACTCTCAGAGGATCTCCAATTAGACTCATAGCAGACTTCTCATCAGAAACCCTACAGGCTAAGAGGGAATGGCGAGACATAGCCCAGGTGCTAAGAGAGAAAAACTGCCAGCCCAGAATATTATATTCTGCAAAGCTCTCATTTGTGAATGAAGGTGGAATAAAGACCTTTCACAGCAAACAGAAATTGGAAGAATTTGTCGCCATTCGTCCAGCCCTGCAAAAGATGCTTAAAGATGTATTACACACAGAAACACAGAAACACAGCCATCAATATGAAAGAAGGTAAAGGAAGAAAACCTCCCAGTAAAATATCACAGGAAGTTCAAAGTATATATTAGAAAATATCTTTGGGAAAATGGCAGGGCAAAATTACTACTTATCACATTGAATATTAATGTCACAATAGTCACATTGAATAGTCACATTGAATATTAATGGCCTCAACTCTCCAGTTAATAGGCACAGATTGGCTGAATGGGTTAAGGTACAAAACCCATCTATTTCTGCTTATAAGAAACACATCTTTTCAACAAAGATGCATGCACACTAGAAGTGAAAGGCTGAAAAAAGATATACCATGCCAAGAGAAATGAAAAAAAAGAGTGAGCATAGCCATCTTAATATCAGGCAAAATAAACTTTAACACAAAAACTGTTAAGAGAGACAAAGAGGGGCACTATATAATGATTAAGGGATCAATTCAACAGGAAGATATAAGCAAATTGGGTATAGAAGGAACATTCATCAATACAATCAAAGCAATTTATGAAAAACCCACAGCCAGCATCCTATTGAATGGGGAAAAATTGGAAGCATTTCCACTGAGATCTGGCACCAGGCATGGATGCCCACTCTCACCACTGCTATTCAACACAGTTCTGGAAGTTTTAGCCAGAGCTAATAGGCAAGAAAAAGAAATTAAAGAGATACAAATTGGGAAGGAAGAACTCAAACAATCCCTCTTTGCAGATGATATGATTATTTACTTAGGGGATCCAAAGAACTCTACTAAGAGACTATTGTAACTCATAGAAGAGTTTAGCAAAGTAGCAGGATATAAAATCAATGCACAAAAATCAACAGCCTTTGTATACACAGGCGATGCCACGGCTGAGGAAGAACTTCTAAGATCAATCCCATTCACAATAGCAAAAAATTTGAATAGGATCTTTAAACGTAGACACAAACACACAGATTCATACATCCATAACTACACAATTGCCTATATTCTCAGAAGTTTTAAAAAGAAAATAAAGTGAAAATCATCCTAAGCACAGAATTTTCAATTGAAAAGATCCATATGATTTTGGTTGAAACTTCTTTCAAATTATTTAAAATAAACTTAAGCTTGTAATAATCACTTATAGATAATACATTTTCAGAACCAAGACCTCTATCCATTTACATCTAAAACCTCCTAGATTCTTATAAAAATATTGGATAACATAGAAAGTAAGGTGTTGTAGATAATATTGCAAAAAAGAAGTTCAATATCTAGTATATGACTGTACTTTCAGGGCATTTGTACTTTTTGTAGTGTCAAGTGGATCATGTTAGTCTCAGCCCTCAATTATTCTTAACATCTAATAGTGTTGGCACTAAAGATAATTTTCAAAAATTAATTCATAAGACAGTGCAGTTTAGACATGTTACATGTTAGAATTTAATAGCATAAATAAGTTTCAGTTTTCAGTTTTTTATTGCTGATGTTGAGTTCATATATATAATTTATCATAGATGATATTTTATTGTACATTTAGGGAAAAAGATTTAGAAGATTTGCAAGTTTTACTCATGTGCCCCTGGTCAAATGTTCCTAAAAGTTATTAATCACCTAAGCTTGCTTTTGTTCTAATTACCAAGAAATAAGGGTTCTTTCTGGAAAATGTTTTCCTCACTAAATAAATACTATAAAATCAGAATGCATGAAAATATTTGCAAGAACCCTCCAGTGTTGTTTTCTATGTAGTCAAAATAACTGCTTCATTATGGAAATTAAATCATTTGAGAATTGAACATATAAAATTTCAGAGATACTACCTAGAAACTCTATTTAAGAATAGGACAAAATGTCAGAACTATCAGAGGATTGGTGGCTATTTAAAAAGAGTCAGAATTGCAGTTAACTCTTTGCATTCTTTTTCTGAAGGTCAAAAAATAACCCCTTAACCACTAAATGGTTAGTGTCTTTCTAACATGATCGTCTATTTTAAAGTTAGCTTATTATGTTGTTATTTGATAAACTCTAGAAAACTCAGCGACTTTTGCAGTTTAAAACAGGCATATATAATTCTTAATGAAACATTTTAGTCAAATTACATAACACTTAAAAATAAATAATTCATGAAATTAAAAGGATCATAGTTCAAGTGATGTATAAAATTGAAAGTGAGGAAAAAGGAAAATTGACATAATTATCAATAAAATGAGAAATAAAATGAATTTGTAATGGAAACAAAACCAACATAAAACCTATATAATTAGGTTTTTCAAATTGGCAGCTATCAGGCAAAACAGTGAGAACTTATCCTACCTAAAATTTTTATGCTGACTTTTTTCACTTATCAGAATGTTTAAAACAAATTTGTAAAACAAACAAAAGCATGATATACATACTCTAATGTGTTGTATCTTAATAATTATGGAGAGCAGTGTTACAATTCTCCTCTTTTTCTCCAGTGAGGGTGTGCATTAGCAACACCTGAAATACTTGATAAACCAGATTGTTGAATCCCATGGGAAGACTAGTTAGGTGAGGATGTGGAAGAAGGGAGGTGGCTTTCCAGGTGTGGCAGTTAGATAATTTTCTGTTTCAGAAATTTCTTGGGTGTTATTGATAATGCTTCTCTGGGGATAGAACTTTAAGTAGCAGTGAGCTTACACTTCTGAAGATGTGTCAGTTTGCAGTTCCTGATAAGCAAATCCATGTACTCAACTACAGGAAATGAGAAAGGACAAATGCAACTCCTAAAGAAAAGAAGAACCAAATAAAGTTGCATAAACCTTTTAAAATTCAATTTATCCAGGACCAGCGGATGGCACAGAGGGTAAAGCTGGCGCCTGCAGTGCTGGCATCCCATATGGGCACGGGTTCAAGTCCTGGCTGCTCCACTTTTGATTCATGGTCTGGGAAAGCAATAGAATATGGTCCAAGTCCTTGGGCCCCTGCACCCACATGGGAGACCTGGAAGAAGTCCTGGCCTATGTTTGGCACAGCTCCAGCCTTGCGGCCATCTGGGAAGTGAACCAGCAGATCAAAGACCTCTTTCTCTCTCTCTTTCTGTCTTTGCTTATCTATAACTTGCCTTTCAAATAAATAAATAAATCTTTAAAAATTCAATTATCTGTGTAAACAAATATCTTCCTATTTGTGTAGTTTCAAATTTATCATTGCTAATTGAAATCACAGGCTAGGATTCAAAGCTTAAATATACACAAGATACACACATGTACAATATATTTTCAGAACAAAATAAAATAGGTTACCTAAGATTAATATAAAATTAAATAACCAACTTTATTTTTAGAAAGCCACAAAGGGAACAGAATGTTTCAAAGTTACCCTTATTTTCATGTCTGATTGATTAATTGATTATACCTTGTACCATTGCATATCTGAGATATCTAATTTCATCTGACATGATGATTGATAATATTATTTTGACATTGCACAAATGATAAGAATTATACAAAACATTCAGATTTCTTATAATTTCAAGTTGCTAGATATCTAATTGTCATGATACAAGATTTTAAGCCTTTTTGAACATTTAGGGCATCACAACAAGAAGTATTTTTTATTTTTCTGAACATACTATATAATTAAGCATTTAGTAGCAATTTTAAAACCATTGCTCAGTTTCCTGTATGGATTTTATAGATTTTTTTAAAAACAAATTCTTATTTACTCATTTTATTTATATGAAAGGGAGAAAGAGAGTGAGATATGTTAAGATACATGAAAATCTGTCATGTTCATGAATCTGCTGGTTCACTCCCCCACCCCACCCCCAAATTACTACAGCCTCTTGGGTTGTGCATGGATAAAGCCAGTAGCCAGGAAGTCAAGCTCTCCTGTGTGGCTGGCAGGGACCCAGCTACTTGAACCATCATCTGCTTCTCCCAGGGTTTTGCATCATTAGGAAGGTGAAAACGTAAAGTGGAGCCAGTACTCCAGTGTGCAATGCTGGCAATATCAACGATTGTGTCAAATGCATGCTCCTTGTTTGTATTTGTGAATGAAAATTTTGATGAAGTTCAGGTTAAAAATCCAACGTTTTCTGTGCGTGAAACAGATGCAACTTGGCATGTTTAGAGGGCTAATATAAGCAGGTGTACTGCAGGCACCATAAGAGAAGAATCACTCAGGCAAACTTATATTAGTCATAAAATCTTATCTGAGAGAAAAGCAGACTTTCACGGCAATATTTTTTTTTCACTCAAGTTTGTTCCAGTAATCTACCATATAATATTGAAATTCTTGAGCAGTGGTTCTCAACCAGGTTCACATTTGCCAGGTATGTTACTGGATATCTTATAGTGCATGGGACTGATTCACCCCGTCCCCATCCCTTAACAAGGAATCGAGACCAAATATCGAAGTCTAGGATTCAGGGATGAATCAACAGGACCTTCTTTTTTTTGTTTTGTTTTTCATGAAAGAATCTATATGGGTAAGCTTCTTTAAATCTATTTAAAAGTTCAATTTACATAGGGATAGAGATGTTTCCTTGTTTTTCAGTTACATGCTGTTTAACAATGGGCACATTTTCTGAGAACTGCATATGTATTGTTAGATGTGTCACCCTAGTGTGAACATATCAGAATATACATATTTATACAAACTTAGTTGTGTAAGTCACCAAACATGGATTGATACAATCAAGATATAGTAAATATGAGACATATGATTAACTATTAGCGTAGAGAGTCTACTGTTTTATTGTTTTCTTTTATACTGAACTCTAAAATAATGATTAAAAGATATACTATAAGAGTAATATAATCATTTCTTATCACATATTATGTACTGTACATGGCTGCTTTTGTCACACTTTTTAAAATTGTAGCACAATATATTTGTTTATACCAGCAAACACATTATCAATTATGCTATGAAATTATGGTGGTTTCAACATTACCAGGTGATAGGAATTTTTTAGTTCCTCTATAATCTTACAGGGCCATCATGGTATATGTGGTATGGTGTTGAGTGAAACATCATTGTCATCACATGACTTTATTGTGAATTTCACAGAGTTCAAAGCATTTTTGCCTCCTTAAGACCCCAAGTGAGGTACCTGATGGCAAAGTCTGTCATTTCAGAGGTCTCTTTGATGATATGGCTTCTGCAGTAGTGCCATTGGCATCTAGTTGGGTGGAACAACTCTGTATAAGTGAACCATGACCTAAGAGAGGAGCAGCAGCAACAGCAGAAATGGAGCAGTAGCTTTTAGACACAAAATTCTTAGCTCCAATTTTAATATATTATATAAAACATGATTTTTTATTTTTTTTATTTTTTTGACAGAGTGGACAGTAAGAGAGAAAGACAGAGAGAAAGGTCTTCCTTTGCCGTTGGTTCACCCTCCAATGGCTGCCGCGGCCGGCACGCTGCGGCCAGCGCACTGAGCTGATCCGATGGCAGGAGCCAGGTGCTTATCCTGGTCTCCCATGGGGTGCAGGGCCCAAGCACTTGGGCCATCCTCCACTGCACTCCCTGGCCAAAGCGGAGAGCTGGCCTGGAAGAGGGGCAACCTGAACAGAATCCAGCGCCCCGACCGGGACTAGAACCCAGTGTGCCAGAGTCGCAAGGCGGAGGATTAGCCTACTGAGCCACGGCGCCAGCCAAAACATGAGTTTTTAAAGAGGTTCTCAACTGTATGTATATATTAAGGAAGTAGGAAGGGGATGGTTAGATTTGCATGTGAGAATAGGATGTGGAGAAAGTGATGAAAAACACATAAACTATTGTTCTCTATTTATTAACAGCCACACTCATGTGTTGATAAATAAAAGCCTATTATTTAGGAATGGTCTTCGTATTTTAGCAAAGAACACCATGCAGAGGTTATCCTCTCTGTGTTTAGACTACTATAAATCATATGCTTACATATGTATCTTCTATTTTATTTATTTCTTAGGGAGGAGCAAGAGAGGGTGAGAAGATGAGAGAGAGGAAGAGAGGGAGAGAGAGAGAGAGAGATGAGAATAAAATCTTGCCTTGCTAGAAACATAAAATTTGCAATATCCAGCTAGAATTTGTAATACCCAGCTATGCATCAAGTCACAATAAAACTAAACACCTTATTTGAGGCCCACAACTCCAAAAAGGAATCCAGCTGAAAAGACAGCACTACAGACAGCCTGCCAGCTCTGCTTTCTCAGGAAGGAGAACTTGTAGGAAAGCAAGCCGCAGCCACCAAGGCCTTCAGCTCTGCTATTTGAAGACGGCAGCGTGTAGCCTCATAATAACATCGTCATCGGAACATGCCTCTTACACTTTTATGAGGAACAGATAAAATAACTTCCTCCTGAATAAAGAACTTGGGATTTTTATGCTCATTATAGCATAATGCAAAGAGGAAGGGAAAACAAATGGAATTCATTGGGAATGTTCTGCTTACTGGCATCAGCAGCCCACAAAGGGAGTACTGAGGCCATTCTGAGAGGCTTGCCTCACAATCATATGGGAACATGAATGAAAAATTCAGTTTTTCTCTTTTTAAGCTATATTTATTTATTTATTTGAAAGGCAGAGGCAGAGAAAGAGGTCTTCCATCCACTGATTTACTCCCCAGATGGTTGCAATGGCCGGAGCTATGCAGATCCGAAGCCAGGAGCCAGGAGCTTCCTCCGGTTTTCTCACGTGAGTGCAGGGGTTCAAGCACTTAGGCCATCTTCTACTACCTTCCCAGGCCATAGCAGGGAGCTGGATCAGAAGTGGAGCAGCCAGGACTAGAGCAAGAACCCATATGGGATGCCAGCACTGCAGGCGGGGGCTTTACCCGCTAAGACACAGCCCAAATTCGTTTTTCATTAGCTTCAGATGGGTGGATGTGGAATTTCTTTATTTATATATTTTAGGAATCTTAGTGAACAGATGACATCCACTAAATCCAAGATCAAACTGTTCTCCATTGTTTGTTTTTGCATTTACTTTTATTTATTTGAAAATCAGATTGCCAGATAGAGGAACAGACAGAGAAGAGATTGTCCAGCTGCTGGTTCACTCCCCAAATGGCTCCAACAGCTGGGGTGGACCAGGCAACTGACAGGATCCTGGAACTCCATCCAGGTTCCCACATGAGTGCAGGGAGTGGAAGTATGTGGGACATCTCCAGTGGATTTCCCAGGCTACTAGCAGGGAGACTTGAACTGGTGTCTGAGATGGGATGGCATTGATAGGAACTCCAGAAAGGAAAGAAAAACATAGGAAAGAAAAAACACAGGATATAACTCTCCAGTGGCCTGTCGGAAGTGAAGATAGGAGAGAAAAATATATAAAATGTACTTCAGATGTTGTTGAGTCTGCTGACCAAACCTGATTGAGCACTCTGCACATTTCGGTACAAATAGGCTACTCCAATACCAGTTCACTGATTGGTTCTTTTAGTATGCCTCATTAGCATGCACATTCAATTCTTTGATTGGTTTCTATTCTGTCCTTCTGATTGGTTGTTGTCTTTGACCGCTGATTGGTTGTTTTTTTTTTTTTAAGGTTTATTTATTTGTCTGAAAGTCAGTTACAAATAGAGGAAGAGACAGAGATGTTCCATCAGCTATTTCACTCTGCAAATGGCTACAATGCCCAGTCCTGGGCCAGGCTGAATGAAGCCAGGAACCAGGAGCATCATCCAGGTCCCTTATGTAGGTGATGGAGACCTGGATAGCTGGGTCATTCTCAGCTACTATTCCCAGAGAACTAGCAGGGAGATGATGGGAAATGGAGCAGCTGGATATGAACCAGCATCCATCTGGGATGCCGGCATTGCAGTAGCAGCTTTACCCTCTATACCACAATGCCAGCCCCCAAACTTGATTTGTTAAATATGTAGTCACTTTTCAGAAAGGTGTCAATCAGACAGAATCACTTTGCATATAAAAGAATCAACAGTAACAAGCTGCTTTGGCAGCTCCTTCCTTGGAGACCCTCTCTTGAATTCTGTAGCAGGAAGTTTTTTGAATTCAATAAATTTTGCCTTATTCAATCCCCTGTCCACATGGAAATTCTTCTTTGTTGTGAGACAAGGACCCAGATCATCCTCGTAGTCCCACAACACCAGTGTTTCAGGTTGTGGCTCAACCTGCTCTGCCACAATGCCAGCCCCTCTCCTCCTTTTTTGAAGCTAAGGAAGTTCTGTGACACAGAACAGGGAGATTGGAACTCTCTACATATAAAATGATCAAAGCATTTTGCTTAGAATCCCAGTCAGACCTCTTCACATACTAGAGACGCTTCTGGTGATTCATACTCTGCCGGGAAGAAGTGGGCAATAAAACATTAAGAAATATTATGGCAATAACCAAGTTCATGAATTAATTAAGAAGGTTTTCTTAGTGATGTTGTATATGGATCAAAGGTATACAGAAGATTTATGTTGAACACTTCAATTTTGGAGTTCTCTAAACAAATTAACAAATATTTATATTCAACAGCTCAGTTGGAATCATGATTTAGTAAAATAAATCCTTTCACTTAGTTCATCAAGGACATTTATCAAATATAATTTTTATTTCAAAAACAGATAAAACAAACTGTATTTGAAGACATTTTATGAAGAATGATTCTACTACTAAAAGGAGTAAAGCACAACTAAATTATATCTTTTTTCCTGGTACAAATAAATTTACAATATTCACCTGTTTTTATCCAATTAGCAATATATCTATCTACCATATTTCCATATGATTTTATAGGACCACCAAAAGGCACTAGCTTACTAAATTATAAGCCTGACTGATGTAGTGGATAGTGTTGAGGTAATCACCTATTTTGTCACTAAGAGTCCCCACTTAAATTTATTGATTTTAATAAATTTAAATTTATTGATGTTAACCTATGCATACCTAGTTAAAAGTAGTCTCATATAACAACCAGGGCCTTGTCTTTGACTACTAAATTTTCCACTAAAAAACAAATACATCAAGGAGCAAACCAGAAAGAGTTGTTCTACCTAAAACTGCTCAGTCAGTTTGTTAGATTTTGCCCAGATTTATAAATAAAATATAATGTATAACAAACTGGTCAAACAGCTTTAGTGACTTCACAGACAAATTTTTCTACTGAACACTTAATAAGAAGAGAAATAATCAGATATTAATATTAATAGACACAATTTCTCTCTGTTGCACGTTTATGATCCTGCAATGCAACTCCAATCTCTCCCTGTATATTAGATCACTTAATTATGGATTCACACTTGCTTTGATAGGTTTTTATCTTGAAATAAGAGAAGAAAAAAAATAAGAACAAAACAATTGAGTTTTAAGTCTTGATATTTCCTACATTTATTTGATAATCTCTTACTATGTGGCAAACTCTTTAAGTCAAGGGATTATGTCTTTGTAGCTTCATTTCCCAGGTTCCATTTTTGCATGTTGTAGCATCACAGTAATTATTTGTATTTTTGGGACTAAACAGAATATTCTGATCATGAAACTTCTTGACAGATTACACAATCAAGTTACTAAATTCATACTCACATTATCTACCTTTTGCAAATTTACTTCAACTCAAAAAATTTTTTATGAAACTATAGTATTGTCTTACAAATATTATCCTTTTAGAGTACCTCCATACCTTTTGGAAAAATTGTTTCTATTTTAATGTGTTTCTAAAACAATTGGTGCTTATTTTTTCAATTTGTTTGTGACTCCATTGTATGAATCTTTTAAATGTTATGTTGAAAACTAGCCTACAAAATGATTTGTTATTTCAGATCAGTTGCATTGAATGTATCTTTATTATCCATGTTAAGAAGTTTTAAAATATGAATTATTTTATCAGTTTTTCTTGTGCTATAATAAAATATTCTCAAATGTACAACATAAGGAAAATAATAATCTATTTGGCTCAACTTTCTCTAGACTTGGTTGTTTTTCATCAATGTTAGATTGGCTTAAGCAAATTGACTGTTCCTTTGGCTGACAGGGCAGCTGCAATTGGGGTTCTTGCGCCCTGTAATCTAGTAGGCTGCAAGTTCTCCATATAGTGAATGATTCTATAGCAAAACTGGTAAAGATGTCAAGCACAAATGTGCAAACAGATTTTTTTGAGATTTATTTATTTTTTTATTTGAAAGCAGAGTTACAGAGAGGCAGAGACAGAGAAAAAGAGAGAAGGAGAGAGAGTGAGAGTGAGAGCAAGAGACAGAGACAGAGAGAAAGAAACAGAGATCTTCCATCCACTGGTTCACTCGTCAGGTGATTGCAATGGCCAGAGCTGTGCTGATCTGAAACCAGGAGCCAGAAGCTTTTTCTGGTTTCCCAAGTCCTTGGGCCATCTTCTACTTCTTTCCCAAGCTATAGCAGAGAGCTGGATTGGAAGTGCAGCAGCTGGGACTCGAACCGGTGCCCAGATGCCATCACTGCAGGCAAGGGCTTTACGCACTAAGCAACAGTGCAGGCTCCACAAATAGATTTTAAGTTTCTACTGATTTAAGTTTTCTTTTGTTCCCTTGGACAATGATATACAGAGAAACATTATACCACAATTTTTGTGGGAAGGAACTTTAACAGTCAGTAAAGAAGATTAATATCACTGATGAGGGAATATACTCATACTACACTCTAAAAAAAAATTCCTTCCACTAATTCCAATGATCCATTAACTACAATTTAAAAACATGTATATTGACTCCCAGTATCTTCCAATATCTCATTTAATTATCACATCAAATAGAGTCAAGAATTTAGTGGTCTAAAATTGTATACTGATGTGGCTTTCCAGATATTGCAACTATCAATTCAGATTTCAATCAATGTGCAATGATAACATAAGAACAAACTCATAGCCTTGGTCACTCCTATTTGAAAATGAGAAAAATGGGATCTGTCTGGTAGTCACTTTTCTGTGAAATTTTGACATCTAGTCAGTCATAACAGTTCTCTGCATTCTGGACCAATGTTCTATCCAAGAAGTAATGTCATGAAAACTACTGTCTATGGACCCTTATGGTATAAGTTGAACTTATTTTTCCTATAAAAATAGCCTATGTTTTTAGCTTACTGTCTTTCTCATCTTTCTTCCTGAGATGCCAGGATCTGAAAAACCTTGATACATTTTTCAATTAGTCTTAATTTCTTATGGGAGTTTTCCTCTTTTTCTCTGCTTGAAAAAGTTAAGATCGTAAGTCCAAATACATCTTATTCTTTCCTTTATGGTACTCTTACTGAACTTTGCCTGCCAAGTCTTTTTTCAATACTCCTTCACTTTGTGAATTCCCAGAGCTATGCAATGCATCTCTTTTTCCCTTCTCAATTGTGGACTTTAGTTCCTCAAGTCTGAAGATATTTTTATCAATTAATGGAAATCCTACTCAGAAGTATATGCTGATTCATTCAGAAACTTGATATAGCTCATTTCTGTAACACAAAGTCTACTTATATTTCAACGTGGAGAAAATTTCTTTTCCTGACCACATTAATCATTTTACATTTCCTAGGAGAAATCCTCTGGATATTGCTGAAGTAAGAATCATAGCATCACTTCTGCTTCTTATGTATCAAGTGAGGACAATTAAATTCAGTGTTTTCTGAAGCTCTGTTTTAGATCTTTATTTAAAGATTGTTAAGAATTACACACTACTACAGTTTTAATGACTTTGTGACTATCTGAAGATTTACTTTGTATGAATGGTGTTGAACATCTTTGTATTTCATTAATGTTTGTTGCCCTTTGCAATTTTCTTGCATTTTTACTTTTTATTTATTGAATTCTTTATTTAGTGAAGTTTATGCTTTTTATTATAATTCAAATTAAAAATGTTATCTCAAAATATAAATTTATTTAATACAAACTAGAGAAAATAAAAATTTAAGTATTTACATGGAATATAGACAAAAATAAATAAAATCAGCTTGAAGTTAGTGGCACTAACTATTAGTGACATTCAGAGTCTTCACTTGTCTCTTTCTCTGATATGTGATATGATAAATATCCTTTTTTGCCCTCACATAATGTACCAACTTACTTTCTAAATCATAAATTTATTTGTAACTATCTATAAAAATAATCTTTTCTTAATTTGTAAAAATATATGTTTATAAGGAATTTAAATAAAATTGAAAATATAGAAAATCATCATTGAAAGAGATTATTATTGGAAAATAAGTAGTGG
This sequence comes from Oryctolagus cuniculus, assembly GCF_964237555.1. Lineage (NCBI taxonomy): Eukaryota > Metazoa > Chordata > Mammalia > Lagomorpha > Leporidae > Oryctolagus > Oryctolagus cuniculus. The sequence goes on from NC_091435.1 coordinate 41,018,326, forward strand.
GCCAATCTATGATAGAGGATTTATACAGAAGTGGCAAGGCACTTTATGATCAGGAACTAGAAAATAAGTGTATTATTTAGGTTATGTTTAAGTGAGTACTTAAAAAACAATGCAACAGTGACTTAACCAACATGGAAACATCTTTCTTCCTCAAGCCAATTAAATCTGAAAGTAGAATCAGGACATTATATGAGAGAATCCATTTACTACTATCTACCTACTGCATTATACTTACCATGTTAATTCACTCTAGATTCTATTTAGATAATAGAAAGTTGAAGAATATACCCTTCCCTCTTAAAATGGTTCTTGAGAACAAAACAAACAAAACAAAAACCAGCAGACACAATATTATTCCTTCCACTGACCAGATCTCAGACACATGACTACTACTATTTCCATGTAGTAATTCAAAATACAGTGTCTGTTCTGTGTGACCACGTACCCAACTAAATCTACAACTCTTTCTAAGGAAGAAGGGAAGAACATATTCTGAACTCAATAAGCAGTTATGACCACGATGTGATGGAAAGTTGTAGGATTTATCTTATGAGCAACAGAGTATTTTCAATAGCAAGTCTCAGGTTCTGAACCTGTAGGCATATGAAATGATATACCCAGTTTGATGGTTTGTTACTCTGATATATCAACCTGACTAGGACACAGTTTGCACATATATATTCAAACAATGTTGCAGATACTTTTGTGACACATTTTTGTTGAGTTTTATTTTATCTTAATTTTAAATGTATTTGAGAAACAGAAATACAAACATACACATACATACATACACACACACACACACACACACACAGAGAGAGAAAGAGAGTCAGAGTCAGAGACAGAGATAGTGAGAACTAGCTCCCATCCACAGGTTCACACTTGAAATGCCTGCTAAGGCTGGAGTCAAATACAGCAGGGGCTGTGGCACAGCAGGTCAAAGCCTACTCCTGCAGTGCCGGCATCCAATATGGATGGCAGTTTGAGTCCCAGTTACTCCACTTGGATCCAGCTCCCTGGTATGGCTTGGGAAAGCAGAAGATGGCTCAAGTCCTTGGGCCCCTACACCCACATAGGAGAACTGGAAGAAGCTCCTGGTTCCTGCCTCTGGATTGGCCCAGCTCCAGCCATTGCAGCCATTTGGGGAGTGAACCAGCAAATGCAAAATCTCTCTCTGTCTCTGTAACTCTCTGCCTTTCAAATAAATAAATAAATAAATAAATAAATCTTTTTTTAAAAAGTTTGATTAGAAGGTGAGAGTATCTGAGAATAATACCTGGCTTGCAGGTATTCTATTGGCAGCTTAACCCACCACACCATGGTGCTTGCATGGAATTTGTTTAAATCAAACAGAATCAGGATAATTGGTTTTACAGACTTGCTTCAAGACAATGAATCTAAGTTTAAGTTCTTATTAAGAATAAATATGATTGGTCAGGGAAAGAGATGTATAATTTGGGACATGCTCAGGCTGACTTGCCCCAAGTGGTGGAGTTGGAAGCATACCAGGGGATTCCAATTCAATCCCATCGAGGTGGCATGTACCAATGCCATCTCACTGTTCCAGGTGATCAGTTTCAGTTCACAGTTGGTCATGGTGAAGGGACTGGGAGTCAAAGGGAGCACATAGACAAGTCTAGTACCTGCTAACGCTAACTGATGGAGTAAATAAAGGGGAGAGTGATCCAACATGGGAAGTGAGATACTCAGCAGACTCATAGAATGGCAGATGTCCTAAATAGCACTCTGGCCTCAGAATCAGCCCTAAAGGCATTCGGAGCTGGCTGAAAAGCTCATGAGAGTATTTCAGGCATGGAAAGCCAAGACACTCTGGCAAAAGATCTCTGCGAGTGAGATCCCAGTGGAAAGAACAGGTCATCAAAGAAGAAGGTACCTTTCTCTGAAGGGAGGAGAGAACCTCCACTTTGACTATGAGCTTGTCTAAAGAAGATAAGAATCGGAGAACTCAGAGGGCTTCCATAGCCTTGGAAACTCATGACTGGAGCATAGGGAGATTACTGATGCCATAGACAGGAGTGTCAATTGGTAAAGTCAACAACAGGAGTCACTGTGCACTTACTCCTCATGTAGGATCTCTATCCTTAATGTGCTGTACATTGAGATTTAATGCTATAACGAGTACTCAAACAATATATTTCACTTTGTGTTTCTATGGGGGTGCAAACTGTTGAAATCCTTACTTAATGCATACTAAACTGATCCGCTGTAAAAAAAAAAAAAAAAGAAAAAAAAAGAAATTATCAATTCCCAACTTGACTCTCACTGGGATTAAACATGACAATAGGTCTGCTCTGATTTCATCATCATTTTAAAAAATCATCTATTATTTTTCACTTTATGTTTCTGTGTGGGAGCAAACTGTTGAAATCCATACTTAATGTATACTAAGCTGATCTTCTGTATATTAAGATAATCGAAAATGAATCTTGATGTGAATGGAAGGGGAGAGGGAGTGGGAAAGGGGAGGGTTGTGGGTGGGAGGGACGGTATGGGGGGAAAGCCATTGTAATCCATAAGTCGTACTTTGGAAATTTATATGCATTAAATAAAAGTTAAAAAAAAAAAATCCTAAAAAAAAAAAAAAAAAAGAATAAATATGATTGGGGGCCAGCATTGTGAAATAGTGGGTAAAGCCATGCTCTGTGATGCCAGCACCCTGTATGAGTGCCAGTTCATGTTGTGGCTGCTATACTACCAATCCAGCTCACTGCAATGGCCTGAGAAGAGCAGCAAAGAATGCCCAAAGGGTCTGGGCCCCTTCCATCCATGTGGGAGACTTGGTTGAAGCTCCCAGCTCTTAGTTTCATCCTGGCTTAGCTCTGGCCATTGTGGCCATCTAAAAAGTGAACCAACAGATGGAAGATTTTTCTCTGTCTCTCTCTCTCTCTCTCTTTATGTGACTCTTTCAACTAACTAAATAATTTTTAAAAAAATACATATAATTGGGCCATAATCTCAAGTTAAAATATTTCATTGATTTTTTAGTATTAATGCAGGGGGGTTCATGGGAGGAATAGTAGTAGAACCCCTCTACATTTGAATTGTATCATGTAGCTGGTGCCGCGGCTCAATAGACTAATCCTCCCCCTGCGGCGCTGGCACACTGGGTTCTAGTCCCGGCTGGGATGCCGGATTCTGTCCTGGTTGGCCCTCTTCCAGGCCAGCTCTCTGCTGTGGCCTGGGAGGGCAGTGAAGGATGGTCCAAGTCCTTGGGCCCTGCACCCACATGGGAGACCAGGAGAAACACTTGGCTCCTGGCTTTGGATCAGCGCGATGCGCTGGCTGCAGCGCGTCAGCCACAGCGGCCATTGGAGGGTGAACCAACTGCAAAAGGAAGACCTTTCTCTCTGTCTCTCTCTCTCACTGTCCACTCTGCCTGTCAAATAAATAAATAAATAAATAAATAAATAAATTGTATCATGTGTCAGTCACTTACTGCTACTCAAAAAAATTGCCTTAAAACTTAGTTTCTTGTTTTTGATTTTATGGTTCATCACTTTGGCCTACTCTCAGCTGAGCAGTCCAAGCTCATTTGTTAACTTGCTAGTTATCTCCCAATGGAGCACGGGTAATGCACAGGAAGATAGGACAATGGCAGCAACTGGGGCCTCTGCACTTCTGTGATTGTTCACAAATCAAGCCACAAAAGTAGCCCAGATTTTAATGGGCTTTCTGATAGAAGGAAATGAGAATCATTGGCCACTTTTTTTCTTTTTCTGCTGTTTCAAGTTTTACTAATCGATTTATTTGAAGGGTTGGGTGACAGAGTGAGAAAAAGAAAGAAAGGTCTTTTCATCTGCTGACTCACTCCACAAATGCCCACAGCAGCTGGAAATCATCCAGACCAAACCCAGGAGTCAGGATCTCCCTCCAGGTCTCCCACATGGGTGGCAGGGACACAAGTAGTTAGGTCATCATTATTCTGAGGTTGTATTATGAGTTAACTGGATCAGAAGTGGATTGAAACTCAGGCTTAAGCACTGTGGTGCAGTATATGGGTGTCCAAATCAATGGCTTAACCCACTGCACCACGTTAACTGCAAGTTGGCCACTTTTCCTAGAGACTCTGATTCTGGTACCTAGAGACACATTTCTCTTTCACTAATATCTAATGCCATGCTGATGAAATGTCATTCTATTTCCATTTGGTTAGTGGTAACAATATCTGACTTTTGAAATATATTTTCTGTGTAATGTATTTCTCTAACATAAGCTAGGTGCAACTTGTCATCATTTATCTTCAGACCAACCAACTCTGTTATTTCCTAATTGTGAGACACTAGTCAATTTATTTGTATGAATACTGAAAAAATTAAGGGAATATATTAAAATATTTGTGACAGTTCATGGTAAAGATTAAAGATTTTCCAAGGAATTATGTATAAAAATTGTAAAAGCTGAGCTTCATATCTAATGACACTGGAATCGAATTGATCATCTTAGAATTTTTATGTACTATAAAATTTTGAGCAATTTCTAAATGCTTAATTTTTTGGAAAAATTATTATGAATTGGCAAATAAACAATTACAAATAAATTATTATTAAAGTTTAATTATCATTGCAACTGATTCCATTAACCATTCACTTGACTTCATAAAACCATAATTTTATTGAGTGTGGCTGTGTAATTAAATCAGTGTTGACTTATCTATTCAAAAAATAAATCTCATGTTTTCACCAATGGTATCATCATGATTACCTGCAGAGACAAAAATATGTGTATGTGAATGGAAAATTGATATAATACATACAAATGCACCTTCTCCACATCTATTTTTTTCATGTTGACTAGATCTTAAAAGAAAATAAATTTATTGTATCCTAATTATTCTTCCTCAAAATTATTATATGATTTATATATTATAATTATGTAATTATATATTCTAATTAGGTTTTCACAGCTGTTTCAGGTTCAGTCAATATAAAATAAAACAGTTCACAGAGAGAGGATTATTAATCAAGCATAATCATTTATGTATCAAGCATTTAAAGTTATGAATAATTTTGTACACTCATAGATTATTTTGCCAAACATTGTACACATTATTCAAATACTGGCTTCTCATTTGCTTGAGTACTTCATATTATTTTACTCATCAGTGTTATTTTGGTGTTTATTTTTGCTAAAATTTATATCAGCATGCTGAAATGTGAGATGACTTCTATATGTACAAATTTAATTTTTATGTTTGAAAATTAGTGTTGTTTCATATTGACTTTTGTATAAATTATATTTCATCATAAATCAAAATCATTCGTGAACACAGCACATATAATACAAGGAAGTATTCAATAAATCTACATTATTTTATTATTTTTTTCATAACTACTACTTAATTTTACCATAAAATAACATAATAGAATTTGATTATTATTCTCTTTTTAATGTGATATGTGATTTTTAATGTGCTTAAAAGTTTCTTTAACCTCTCATTCTGGGGCACTCATATTGGAAGGCAAGGAACAACTACTGGCTAAATCAAATATGTATTTCAAATAAGGATAATTCACATTGAAGTCAGGGAAACATAGCTTTTATGTTAATGCTTCAATTTTTATCAAAATTGGTCTCTTTATAAAATGATTCCACTCAGCTCACCCTTCTTATTAACATGAAAAATATGAAGGGCATGTGTCTCTTAGGAAACCAATAATACCTCTGTCCCTAAAGGAAACTCCAACTGAATAACAAGACGAACTAGATTGCCTAAAAATTGGGGTGCAGGTGGGAAGGTCTGGTTTTAATTATTCAGAAACAACTCCATCTAAAAGTTTGAAGTGCAATTTTTACAACTTATTGAGGTCACCTTCCTCTCTTATATTTTAATTGGAATGATTTCTTTTCTTACTTGTCTTTAAGCCTATAGAAGAAGAATATTCAAAAGACCTTGTTAAGCACACTCCAGTACTTAACTATAATATCATTTCACAGTGTTCTGGAGAATGTACTAGTGAAATAATACAGTTAATAGAAATGTTACACCATAGAAGCTGTAAGGATTTAAATAAAACAAAAATCATACGCCACTCAATGTCTTCTTAATGGTGATAGATAATTTAGGTCTTTTCATTCTAGAGTTAAAAATTTCCTTTCCTTAAAGAATTTTAGTCTGGAAAGAGGTCAGAAAAACATTAGATAGCCCATGCACACTGTACTTAGCTTCTATAGATCATTGAGATCATTGAAAATCAAATGCATTAAAATTTGCCATTAAATTCGGGCTATCAAACAGCATTAATCAAGCTTACAGTTGTCAACGTTTTAATGTATTACACGTACAAAAATGCTCATCTTTATTCTATATTAGTATTTATTTCCCTTTATCTAAGTATCTCAATATTTTATAAGTAGGCAACATTTTTGTCCCCTTGCCAATATACTACTAAAAATAATAAAATTACAATTTTAACTGAGAAAACAGTTTTCAAATATTATCGTTACCAAGAATAGATTATGTACATACTGCTATAATTAAATGAAATAATATACTCTCTGACATGTGAAAACTTTTATTTTTCTTAAGTATTAATTTTAATGTTTTAAGCCATCCAACCAGACAGCCACCATTAGAGAAGGAGCTTTCCAGCTACAAATTTACATCACCATGAAAGTGATTGTCATATGGAGAAAAATTGAGGTGCAATATTATGAAATGTAGCTAGTAAATCAGTGTTTACACCAATGAGAATATTTTATACCGCACAAAGATGTATTTTCTTATATAATAATTACAACTATAAATAAAATAGTGCATAATATGACCATTTCCTGATAATGACATACAAAATAATAGAAATGAAAACACTATTTAGGAAGCAGATGTTTTGGTTTAGATCTATTACCTCTTTTTTTAATTAATTTATTTTTTTGAACTTTTATTTAATGAATATAAATTTCCAAAGTACAGAATATGGATTACAATGGCTTCCCCCCCATAACGTCCCTCCTACCCACAACCCTCCCGTTTCCCACTCCCTCTCCCCTTCCATTCACATCAAGATTCATTTTCATTTCTCTTTATATATAGAAGATCAGTTTAGCATACATTAAGTAAAGATTTCAACAGTTTGCACCCACATAGAAACATAAAGTGAAAAATACTGTTTGAGTACTAGTTATAGCATTAAATCTCAATGTACAGCACATTAAGGACAGAGATCCTACATGAGGAGTAAGTACACAGTGACTCCTGTTGTTGACTTTACAAATTGACACTCTTGTTTATGGCCTCAGTAATCACCCTAGGCTCTTGTCATGAGCTGCCAAGGCTATGGAAGCCCTCTGAGTTCACTGACTCTGATCATTTTTAGACAAGGCCATGGTCAAAGTGGAAGTTCTTTCCTCCCTTCAGAGAAAGGTACTTCCTTCTTTGATGACCCGTTCTTTCCACTGGGATCTCACTCACGGAGATCTTTCATTTAGTTTTTTTTTTTTTTTTTTTTGGTTTTTTTTTTTTTTTTTTTTTTTTTTTTTTTTTTTTTTTTTCCAGATTGTCTTGGCTTTCCATGCCTGAAATACTCTCATGGGCTTTTCAGCCGGATCCGCATGCCTTAAGGGCTGATTCTGAGGCCAGAGTGCTGTTTAGGACATCTCCAATTCTATGGGTCTGCTGTGTATCTCACTTCCCATGTTGGATCATTCTCTCCCTTTTTCATTCTATCAGCTAGTATTTGCAGACACTATTCTTGTTTATGTGAACCCTTTGGTTCTTAGTCCTATCATTAAGATCAATTGTGAACAGAAATTGATCACTGGGACTAGTGAGATGGCATTGGTACATGCCACCTTGATGGGATTGAATTGGAATCCCCTGGTATGTTTCTAACTCTACCGTTTGAGGTAAGTCAGCTTGAGCATGTCCCGAATTGCACATCTCTTCCCTCTCTTATTCCCACTCTTATATTTAACAGCAATCACTTTTCAGTTAAGTTTCAGCACTTAAGAATTGTGTATTGATTACAGTATTCAACCAAAAGCATTAAGTAGAACAAACAAAAAAAAAATACTAAGAGGGATAACATATTAAGTTGCTCATCAACAGTCAGGGTGAGGGCTGATCAAGTCACCGTTTCTCATAGTGTTCATTTCACTTTAGCAGGTTTCCTTTTTGGTGCTCAGTTAGTTGTCACCTATCAAGGAGAACAAGTGGTATTTGTCCCTTTGGGATTGGCTTATTTCACTCAGCATATTGTTTTCCAAATTCCTAACAGGGATCACTTTTCAGTGAAAATTTAAACACCTAAGAATAATTGTGTGTTAATTACAGAGTTCATCCGATGGTATATTACCTCTTTATTATCTGTAATTAAGTAAGAATGTTAATCTCAATAAGTTTGACAAAGTTAAATAAATTAAAAATAATGCTTAATTTAATTCTGTGTTATAGAGCTTAAATGATTCAAAATTCTTTTTTTTTTTTTTTTTGCCTGCTTCCACCCCCACCCAGGGGTGGGGCAGTGCAGCCTACCTGCCAAAAATCCCTTTCTGTGTAAACATTCCAACTCCATGTGAGTGCAGAGTGGCCATTCTTTCTACTAAACACATGCATTCGTGTGGCCTCAAAGTATCTGACTTGTGCCCGACTGACAGATGTATCAACTGCTTGCATTTTGATATTAAGAACAGTGCTGTGGCACAGTGGGTTAAGCCGCTGCTCTGGCACCGGCACCCCACATCGGAGCGCCAGGTTTGAGCCCCGGCTTCTCTGCTTTCTATCCAGCTCCCTACTGGTGCAGCTGGGGAGCAGCAAAAGACGGTCCAAGTGCTTGTGCCCTGGCACCTCAGGGAGGCCAGGATGGCGCTCCCGGCTCCTGGCCTCAGGGAGCCAGCACTCCACAGCCGTGGCTGTCATGTCCATCTGGGGAGCGAGCCAGCAGATGCAAGGGCTCTCTGTCCCTGTCAATCTGTCTGTCCATATATATATATATATAGAGAGAGAGAGAGAGAGAGAGAGAGAGAGAAGAGAAGAGAAGAGAGGAGAAGAGAGGAGAGGAGAGGAGGGGAGGGGAGGGGAGGGGAGGGGAGGGGAGGGGAGGGGAGGAGAGGGGGGAGGGAAGGTAGGAGTTGGTGCGCTCATCGTGTGAGAAACAAGGGGTGCAGGTCAACACCCACGTCCCTATTCCAGTGCGCAGGCAGGTAAACAGGAACCATGGCTGCCACAGCCAAGTGCCAGGAAGCTGTTCTCTCCCAGTTCTGGAGCAGCTGTAGGCAGGGGCAGGTCCCTTTGGAGGCTGAGTGGTCGGTCCCAGCCTCCCATGATCTGCTGGTGGTGACCGACACCCTTGGAAGTGCCCCGGCTGGAAAACACGCCGTCGGATTGCCTGTCAGCACATGGAATCTCCCCCGCGTGCCCTGGCGGCACCCACACCTCGTATGCAGACGCAGGGTAGCCTGGGTTTAGGCTCCACCCTAATCCAAAAGGGCCTCATCCTACTGCTCTCCGTCTGCAACGACCATCTTACCACAGGTCACATTCACAGGCGCCCAAGCGTGTGCTTTGGGGGCCCCGGAGCCAAACCACAACAGGTGGGTCACCTAGAAGGTGTGAGGTTAGCCTTCCTGCGGCTGGCGCGTAAAGAAGTCCCGCAAGCTGGGTGGCCCCATCAGTGGAATCTACCGCCTCACGATTCAGGAGCCCAGAAGCAGAATCCCTAGAGCGAGGCGGGGGCTGATTCAAAATTCAAGATAATTTCAAATTTTGCCATAAGAAACATTCTGAGTTACATTTAACAGTAGTAGAATTACACATATAAAATTTTATAATATTAATATGAATAAATACAAACATTTCTATTTATAACATCTTGCCTTTTGAATAAAATCTCCAAGCTTTAACTATCTGCTTTCTTTGATTTGACCATAAAAAGTGTTTTATGTATCATCACTAAGATATGAAAGAATTAAAAAAAATAGTTTTCAATTATTTAGTTATAGATTTTCCCAGGTATTAATTTAATATCTACATGATACATATGTCTTTTTTAATGCTATGTATTACCATAAGTCTTGAAGATATACATTGATAAAACTCATCCTAATTTTTTGAAATTCAGTCAGAATCATTTCTGTGAATAGCATATTTAGAATTAAAATGTATATCAGTAATTTATCAGTGTTGAATTTTATGGATAATTGTTTGTGTTGACTTTCCCATGATGTTTCTAAATAGGTAGTAAAATATTATACGTAGGTATATCTGTAAGGATATCTCCAAAAGAGATTAGCACTTGAGTTAGTAGAGGAAGAATATTTGACTTCATCAATAAAAGATTGGACACCATACAATTTGAATAGAGCATAGATAAAATAAGGAAGTGTGGGAAGGGGGTTGATGTTGTGGCTCTGCAGGTTAAGTCAAGGACTGCAACACCTGTATCTTATATCATACTTCCAGTTCAAGACCTAGCTACTCTGCTTCAGATCCAGCTTTCTGGTAATGCACCTGGGTAGGCAGAAGATGACCCAAGTACTTGGGCTCCTGCCACCCATATGGGGAAACTTTTTGTAATATTTTCAAAGAGATTCATTAATTTATTCATTCATTCATTCATTCATTCAAAATGCAGAATGACAGAGAGAGAAAGAGCGTGGGAAACAAAGAGAAATCTTCCATCTGCTGGTTCACTCCCCAGATGGCCATAATGGCCAGGGTGGGCTAGGTTGAAGCTAGGAACCAGGAATGACAAACAGGCCTCCTCCATTGAGCCATCTTCCTCTGCCATCCCAGTAGCATTAGCAGGGAGCTGGATTGTAAGCAGAGCAACCTGAACAAGCATTCTAATATGGGATATCAGGTTCGCAGGTAGAGGTTGACTCTGCTGCACCACAATGCCAGCAGCCATTTGGGAGATCTGTGTCAAGTTCTTGGCTCCTGGCTTCAAAGTGGCACAGAACTAGCTGTCCTGGTCATGTGTGAAGTGAACCAGCTGATGGAAGACATCTCTGATTCTCTCTACCTTCTTCTCTGTTGTTTTGCCTTTCAAATAAATAAAATTTTAAATGGTGTTTGAAAGGACAGATACTCTTTGTTTTCTTGAATTATGATACCTGTCGACTTCTGACCTTGAAATTTTGAGGTAATAGTGTTCACACCTTTGAATTCCAGGACTTTCCCTAGCAGCGCCCTATTCGTTGTACTTGGATTGAATCACACCACTGATTTTCCTGGGTGCCCAGAACTCAGTTGCTATATAGCACATGGCACTTCATACCTTTGTAATCAAGAAAATTAACTCCCATAAGAAATTCAATTCTATATGTAATTCAACTCTTTCTGTGTTTTGATATAACTATTCTGAATACTACAGTATGGTAGAGGACTCAGAAGTTTCTTTTTTTTGCTATTTTAAATTATTTTAGACTTTAAGACTATTTCATGGAAGAGCAGGCAATTTTAGTCTGGTGGTTAAGATGCTCACACCTCCTACTGGAATGCCTGTGTTTGATTCCCAGCTCTGGATCATGAATGCAGCTTTTTGACGATGAAAGAAACTGCAATGTTGGCTCAGGTAATTGGGCTCTGTCTCTTGCATAGAAAGCCTGGATAAAGTTCTTGACTCCTACCTATGGCCAAAACCCAGTCATGGGTATTGTGTGTATTTGGGAAAGGAGTCAGGACTGGCACTCTCTCTCTTTTTCTCTCTCTTTCTCTCTCTCTCTCTGTATGTGTGTGCGTTTGCCTCAAAATAAAAAAAAAAAATCATGGAAAGGAACACAAAATCTCTGTAACATTACAGTATAGTAATATCAGAGTGTGATCCCCTACAATTTGCATAAACTTTTTGAATATTGCCTTAAATAATCTGAAAAACAAGACTCCCTGTCTTTCTTATCTGTTGTGCCAAAAGTCAATCTATTATGCCTACAAACAGTTCTTAAATGGTATGCTGACATTTCTCTACTTTAGAAAGAATACATCTCCCATTGTAATATTGCAAACAGTAAAATTTATAATTTGATATAAATTCATGAAACTGATCTCTAAGGCCTTGAAATTATTTCTAAGTCCATTTTAACTATTAGGCCTTTATCATGAATGGTGTTGACAATGTCCTACCTTAAGGACTAAATGAGATACTACTTGGAAATACCCAGCATAACATAATAATAGACAAAAGAATAACTATATTTATTAGTGATACATCTTTAAAAGTCCATTCTTTTATTATTAGAACTATTTGGAGAAAAAATAAAACAATAGTATTTTCTACATTTCACATACTTTATTGTTGCATGAGTGTTCAAGAATATATGCATTTAGATACATGACATGTTAAAATGCACACATTTTATATTTCATAGAAACTTTTCATTTGATAAATAATCTTTTTATGATTGGTTTCTAGTTTTCACTAGATTGAAACTATATTTTAAAGGTTTATTTTATTATTTGAAAGATAGAGTTACAGAGAAGTAAAGACAGAGAGAGAGGTCTCCCATCCGCTGGTTTACTCCTCAGATGGCTGCACTGGCCAGAGCTGCACTGATCCAAAGCCAGGAGACAGGAGCTTCTTCCAGGTTTCCCACGTGGGTGCAGGGGCCAAGGACTTGGCCCATCTTCTACTGCTTTCCCAGGCCATAGCAGAGAGCTGGATTGGAAGAGAAGCCGGGACTAGAACCGGCACCCATATGTGATGCCGGCATTTCAGGCCAGGACTTTAGCCCTGAAAATATTAATATATGTTAACTGAGTCATCCAAGCATATTAAGGGCTCATTCAGGAAAAAAAAAAAAAAGGCCGAGAATTTACTTATCAAATCAGCAGAAGGATACACGATTTTAGCTAAAATGTGACTCATTCTGCCTTATGCATTTAAAGGTAGTGGTTAAGGATTGAGTATTGGGTAGCATTAAGGATTTGCAGTATTTTTAATTTTAATTTAATTTTTAGAGTTTAATTGTAATAATTTTATTTCTTAAAGTTTCTGGTTCATTGAATACATTTGACAAATAAAAGTTGGATATGCTTAAGGTGTACAGTATGATGTTTTGAAATATGTATAAATTGTAAAATAATTGCTACACTCAAGCTAATTAACATATCCTTTACCATGCAAAATTACTTATCTTGATTTTTAAAAGAGGTAGTGGCCCACAAAACCATAATAAAGCTGTTTTGATATTCATGTCCTCATCTATGTTAAAGTATGACTAAGTTGATATGTATATATAAATAGAATGATCTTTGCAAGTATTTCTCTTTGACATGGAAAGTGTATTTATTTAAACTAAATTTTTTTCAGATGATTGGCTACACACATTTATCTTGATAATTACTCACTTTCCGTTTCACTGTTATTTTCTTGGTCATCTTTTCGTAGCTCTTAGGAAAGAGATATTATTTTATACTAAAGATAGATTAGCAGAGAAAGGGGAAGAGACAGACAGAAAGATGGTGGAGAAGAGAGAGAGATGAGAGATGAGTTAGGGAGAAAAGAATTAATGGGTTCTAGTGTTGCAAATAGGTTAGGTAAAGGATCTGAATACTGACCAGTAAAATAAATGAACTCTCCTAAATTCATACAATGAAATATTACCCAGGGCAAAAAAAAATTTCATCTCAAAGTCTCCAGTGTAGAGAAGTTTATAAGCACAAAGAGAAAACCCATAAATATATAAATGTATTCCAAAAATTTTGTGGAAAGTGAAATTAAACAATGTTTATTTTGATGCAAAGCATTTTTGAAACCCCTGCATCCAAGAGGAATTCTAAAAGTTCATGAAAACTGAGTACTATGAACAAATTATGAATGGATTTCAAGCCTTTTCTGCACTGAAACAAACATATCTTTTAATTCTATATTCTACACTTTTTCAACTCCTTCATGTTATGAATGCATAACTAAACGACATACACTTCCCATTTTATTTTAAAAGTTGTTGAGGCTATGAAAATATATGGAAGAATCCTAAATATATTTTACCAAGTGAAATGAGTTGATTGAAATGCTTATATTTGTGTACTTTTTGTTTAATGTATATGAATATATGATGTACTGGAAAATACAAAACTATGGAGACAATAAGAATTATCAGTGTTTATCATCAAATAGCTCCAAGGTGAAATTAATAGTCAGAGCATGGCAGTTTTTAGTCCAGTGAACATAGTGTAATTGTAGGTACAAAGGAGGAGATCAATTGGACTTTGAATTGTAATGACGTGTGTATTTCAACTCATCGTTTTAACAAATATGCCACTCATTGGAGATTATGCTAATAATAGTAGTTATCTATGTGTGGAATATGGGATATTTCTGTACCTTCTTCAACATTGCTAAATGCCTAAAAGATCTCAAACATTAAACTATAAAAATCATTAACAGTATATATTTCATGAGTATTCTAGTTGAGCAGTTTCAGCATCATTGTATGGAGCAAAGATAATTGTAATGCATTTAATAAGGCGTAGAGCCCTAAGACTGAGAACAAAGCAAGAGTGTCCTCACTAATCACTTCTTTTTTCAAAAACAAAAAGTTGGTTTAATTTATTTATTTAAAGGGCAGAATTAGAGAGAGACAGAGAGAGAGAGGAAGAGAGAGAGAGAGAGAAATTTTCCATCTGCTGGTTCACCCCCCAGATGCCTCCAATAGCCAGGGCTCTGAAACTCTATCCATGCCTCCCATGTGGGTGGTAGACATTCAACTTGAGCCATCATCCACTGCCTCCTAGGATGTGGATAGCAACAGAAATCTCAATGGGAAACACACGAACCTGTCACTCCAATATTGGATACGGACATCGTTAAGGAGCAACTTAATCCATTGTGTTATTCTCATACCCTCACTCATTACTTCTAAGCAGCAGTGAATAAGAGGTGCTAATTTATTTAATGTGTTAATCAAAAGGAATAAAAAGTATATGGAAATGAAGAAAATAAAATTTATTTTACTTAGCAATGTAATGATTGCATAATAGATGAAAAGAGAACCAATAAGATAAATAGTAGAACAAATACATACATTTACCATGGGCACTAGCAAATGGAGAAAATAAGGTGGGATTTTCAGGAAACCTTAAGGACCTAGCTGTCATTCGTACTAGTGAAGTTAAAGGCTCGTTCCTGTAGTGTTTGATTTTTCTCCAGCCACAGTTAGTGGCATAAATTCAGTCACTGAAGAGACAGAATGATGGATTTAGTAAGAGTGACATTCTTCAGGACATATATTTTGGAGGTAAAGAGAAAGGGAACAGAGCATTTGAGGCTGGTTTAAAAATTACAAACTTGGTAGGGATAAATAGATTTTCTGCTCTTATGAATACACAACATTTAGAGGCAGGGTACTAATGTGAAAGATGGAGAGGAAGTTACAAGATGTATAACAACCTTTCCAACTGCTAGGATGGGGTTTTTGCAGCAGAGTAGAGCATGAATACAATTTTTAGTCATAACAAAGTTACTGCAGAAGTAGTGGGAAGGAAAAACTTTGAAAAGCTTAAGGAATTGAGAAGCTTTGATATACAGGATCATCAATATGAATATGAAATTATCAAATATGATGACAGGAATATTCTAATAAGAAAATTAAATAATCATGAGATTTGCAGTGGATTGTAACCAGTGGTGGGTGGAGTGCATAGGAAGATGTTATAATCGTCCTGAAAAAGAGCAAAACATTCATGTTTATAGGGAAAAATAAGTGAGAATAGAGGAAATTAGATAGTTAACCATTGTCTAAAGAGGAGGTACTAATATATGGGGTGGAAAGTCAAGTGCAAATTCAGAACACAACTAAGAAAAAAATCTAGCAGCAGGAGTAGTTTCCTTGCTATACTGCTCTCTGTAGTGACTTTGAGACAACAGTAATATTTCAAATCTTACCAATTATAGATGAATCATCAATTAACTAATTTACACCAAAAACTACTAGTTTTGAGAGTCCTCATTAATTTAGTAGTCTAGGGCAATGCCTTTTCTTCATGTATTATATTTAAATTTTTCATTTCCAAAGGTGAGAATATTTTCACCTTTGTGTATTTATTTGGATTGGGATATTTTAAATTATTAATGATAACCACTGAGGCCTCAGAAAAATAAGAACAAAATGTTTAAATCTTATTTTGGTTTGTTTCCTGGTTGGTTTAACTACATCTTCTGGGTGAATGCATAGCACATATATGAAAAGTGAATTTCTCCAATTAAAGATAAAGCTATATCCTGTTATTTTCAATATTTTATTTAATAGCATTAAATTAAGTATAATATTTTCATATCATTTAAGTTTTTAAATTTCTATTTCATCCAGTATCAATCAGTATGCATACACTGATGCAATACACAAAATCCATGAAATCAATTAACTAAAGAGAAGTCTTTGGAAATTGACACTAAGACTGTGCTTGGGATGCTCATGCACCATATTAGAATGCCTGGGTTTCTGTCACAACTCCCATGTCCTGTTAATATGCAATGTGGGAGATTGCAGTGATGGTGTGAGTGATTGGGTCCCTGTCAGCCATGGGATGAACCTAGCTTGAACTTTGGTTTCTTGTGGTTTCCACCTGAACGAGCTTAGCTGTTATGGACATTTGCAAATTAAACCAAGGGATCTGTATTCTCTGTCTCTGTCACTCAAAAAATTAACAAAAGAGAAAATTAATAATTGCTGTTCCTTAATGAGTTAGGCACTATAAAGAAAGATTTTATAAATACAAATTTTATAAAATTTTAATATTCAAAATACCTAAATAGGTAAATAAAAATAGCAGGCATTAGAGTTATTACTATGTATTCATTCATTTATTTATTTGAGAGAGAGAGAGAGCCAGAAAAATAGATCATGCTCACAACAGATAGGCCTGGATGAGACAGAAGTAAGGAGCCAGGAACTAAATCCAGGTTTCCCACATGAGAAACATCACCTGCTGTCTTCCATAGAATCCATTTTTATACTCGTTTTATAAATGAGAGAACTGAGACATAGAAAGTTTAAGCCACATGGCTAACATTGCTGACTAAGTACCAGAACTGAGATTCAATCTGAGCAATTTGGTTCCAGAAGCCATGCTGTTAACCACTACTTGCAAACATGTTTGTACCAATGTCTAGGAAAATAGAATGACCCTAGGATATATTAAAGACATAGCAATTCAAATTCCAAGTTTTCCATTTCTTATCTTTATAATACTGCTTGAGTGTTTTACTTAAATTTCTGGCTTTCTATTTCTTCATCTGCACAATGACAGTGATACTTTATTTGCAGTATTGCTTTGGATATTGATATTTGGAATATGTAACTCAGAGATGGGTACCTTGTGAGCACTCAATAAATATCAGTGTCATTATATTCCACTTGGATCCTACAAAAAAAAATGCTCCTCTGCAAATAGGACAAAAAATTTGAATTTACTGAATAATTTAAGAAATTATTTTTAAAAATCCTCTACTGTTTTGTTATTGGCACAAAACATTTGACAACAGATATACTCTGCTCTACAATCATTTGTACATTTTCAAGTACAATGCCATTGCAAACAATATAATCAGTTAAGGTTAACATGGAATTGACAAAACTTGAAAAAATATTCCTAATTCTAGCTGTTACTTCTATAACAGTCTTTTACTACCTAGATTATATTAAAACTAAAGTTCTAAGCATACAAAATTACATTTAAAGGGGCATAAAGAATTTTTGATGATGCCTATGCAATTATATTATCATTATCCATATCCACACAAAAGGCAGAAAATTATTGACTTTCAAACAAAATTATAAAGAAAACAAACTACTAGAAATAAAGCAAATTTTAATGTCTTCCTCCATAAATACTTTTTAAATAAAATTCAGTAATATTTTTTAGTATCAAATTTTAAGTTGAATAAAAATACCAAGCAGATTATTCTTTATGTGTTCAATATCTTGAAATGCCGTCATCCTATTCTAGACTTTTGAAAATCAATACTAGAAATGAATCAGGCTGCAAGGGATTCATCTACTATAAGCTTCCTTCTGAATCTGGACAAAATAAGAAGAGTTATGTTATATAGCACTGGAAAAATGTCATGTAGCATTGATTTACTATGTTAGTGACAACAGTGGAGAAACAAATCAAACTATCCAAGAAATAGCAAAAAGTGCACTCTACAAATGTTGTCCTTTGGATAACATCATTAGCTCTGGGCAAAACCTGGAGATATAAAATTATATTTGAAAGGTGGCCAAGATCTCAACTCAATTCATTTGACCTCTTGCCTTTCAAAAATATTTATGAAAATTTTACTTTTTAATATACTTATAGAAATGCCACAATATAATGCAATTTCCTTCTCTTTGTTACTTTTATTTCTTCGGAAAATGTACCAGTGAATGCATCATAAACTGGTAGACATTATTTTGAAAAATGCAACACCTTTAACTTGAGAATTTAATTCTTAGGTAATGCTTTGAGAAGTCATAGGCAAGTTCTTTCCTTCATCTAAGAAAGAACAGACTATATTTCCATTTATATAAAAAACAAGCCCAAACCTTAATAAATGATCTCTAAGAATAAGATATTTTGTTACTTAGGAATTAGGACATTAGCAACACAAGTTTTTTACTAATGCCAACACACACACACACACAAAAAAACTCCTTTATTTATTTTCTCCTTTTACCACATATCACTTTTAGATACATATTTTATTGTATCTCAATGATACTGCTCTCCTAGTAGCCATAGTAACACTAATTTTAACTTATGATGATGTTGTGGTTTTATATAATACAGGATCTTCAATTATCCATAAATACAAGACACAAAGTACAATTAAAATTTGATTAGACATTATCCTAAGGTAAGTAAAGGATTCATACATTTAATTCAAGCAATATGGCATTTTCTTTTACAGTATATGGGGTAAATTCATGGCCCAAATAAAAATCAAATGGGATATAATTACATTTTTTCTGATACAAAAGGTATATTTTATTAGTGTTGCTTAAGAATTAATATGGGAGGCGGCCAGCACTGTGGCACAGTGGGTAAAGCCTCTGCCTACAATTCCAGCATCCCTTATAGGTGCCAGTTCGAGTCCTGGCTGCTCCACTTATGACCCAGCTCTCTGCTTTGGTCTGGGAAAGCAGTAGAAGATGGCCCAAGTGCTTGGGCTCCTGCAGCCGAGTGGGAGATCTTGATGAGGCACCTGGATCCTGGCTTTGGCTCAGCCCAGCTCCAGCCATTGCAGCCAATTAGAGAGTGAACAAACTGGTGGAAGACCTTTCTCTGTCTCTCCCTCTCTGTTTGTAATTCTACATTTCAAATAGATAAATAAAAAAAAAGTATTGATATGGGAGAAAAAACTAATGCATATTTATATAAAATATTTTTATAAAATTAAACATCAAAAAAGTGTCTCCTCCTATTGCAGAGTTATGTTTTTCTTCTCCTCCATGCATGAAATATTTATGACTATCAGAGTCTCACAGAAAGATTGGACAATGCTACTTGGGTGACAATTGTGTCATTTTTGAAGTAAGAGTCAACTTCTGAAGGGTTACTGCCTAGGTTAAGAATAGCGTTTCATAGAACATCTATTTCCAACCTTTTGAAAGAGTACTTTCACAATCCTGCATGAGAAGGCATGAATATTGGCCCTCTGACAGAGACAGGACCATGTGAGCAGGTATGGTGCCCAGTGGAAACTGTGATTTATCATGCTACTGTCAATAAACTACAGAAAACTCCAGGCCAAACAAATAGGAAGCCATGGTGGAGGGCCATGGTGCAAGGAAGCCAAGCTACAGGAGAGCCAAATGTGTGCTAGGCTAATTTAATTTTTTAAAGCTGTAACTCAGCCCAAACCTTAGGGACAATTTTTATCTGGCAACATTTTCTGTGAAGGTAAAACAGCTGCTTTACCAAGCTCAAATCAGATACTGTGCTGTTTCAAACAAATGTTTACCAAAAACAACAATTGTCAGGCAGGCTTTTCCAGAAAATTTAGATTGAACAAAATAGATTACTATACCTCTACAGTAAAGCATGATATAAATTATAATTGCTAATAAAATTTCATTTCTGAGCTAATAATGTGTAAAAATTAAGCACACAGCTAAAGATGCTATAAACTAATATACACCATATTTTGATAACATAGAAATGATGCTAAAATATTCAAAATATATAAAATAATGACATATTATGAAGAGCAACAGATATATAGGCTGGCAGAAATACAGGCTGTGTCAAAATCCATGTTTTAGCCTTTTTTAAGTGTGAAAAGTCTCTCAAGTTTTTAAAATTGTGATTTATTAATGGAATTTTAATTGCTGTTATATTTCATCTGATTTTTATTTTCCTAATAAATTATACAAAAACTGTCATCTTAAACAGTAACTTTATTTTCTATTTTCTTTTGAGATTTACAATGCATTGACTCAAGTTGAAATAAGAAATTACCAAAGGAATAACAATATTTGAAAAGAAACTTTCCCCAAAACACAAGAAAATGCCATATTCATCCATTCCATGTAGGACACAGAATTCAGGGCAACTCAGTATGGGAGCTGAAGTAGGACTTTGTTTTGTTTTGCTTCCCAGCTTTAAATGTCATCTCCTCTTTGGTAACGTGAACTTTTAATCTTAGAGATGGAGAATGAACATACTAACATGATAAAGCACCTATGACATAGTATTTTTCCATGTATGACAGTTTGAATCAATATTACCCCAACACAAAGCATCTTCAACAGCACAACGTTAGATGACTCTTACCTGCCTCAGGAATAGAAAATCTACAAGACCTCTGCAGAAAGCTGAAGGTCAGAAAATAAAGAAACCCATCCAAGTCCAGGAAATGCATAAAAAATGCTAGAAGACAAATTGTCTAGCTTCTGGCTAAATTCAGTGAGATGTCACAGTCCAGATGAATCAAGTTTCAGGAGGTAGGATGAATGTCAAATGGTTTATGCCAAAGAGCAGCTTGTTCTTGGAGCATGCTTAAGGCCATTCTGTTCAGAGATTTCATAGAAGAAACAACCGGCAATTGTAGCTCTGAAAATACTGCTAAAAATCATTAAATTTTTTTCAAAATATTGAATTATAAGAAATGACTAAATAGGCCTGTAGCATCATGAAAAACTTTGTTGTTATTGTTTGATGGAAAATTTTTTCAAGAGCAAAACAACTGAGAATGTCGATGTAGCATTCTGAGCCAAAGTTAGCAGATGTCCTCTTATCTTAAATGTTACATGAACAACAAAGCAAACAGAGTAAAGCATATGGACTCGACAAAATGTAGAGCTGGGTTTAAACAGAAATATACAGTGTCCAGTTCTACAGACTGGAATATACCTCTCTCAAATAGATTTGACTGACAGCTGTGTACATGGTTGGCAGTAGACATGCATCCACTCGCTGCAGAACCTCTGATCCCACCACATTGACTTCCCTGGTTCAGATGGCAAAGTCACAGCAAACACAAGAGCCTCATGCACGCAGTGCTCACATCCGCTGGCATCAGCCACACAGAGATTCCGTCTGTCGGAGACATACCTGGCCCTGGAGTAGTGAAGGATGCTGTATTAGCATGATTTCAAAGAACAATAATTAATAGCACCATCTGTTTATTAAAATCAAAAAAAAAGTTCTAAACCTTGAAAAAAATTTTGGGGGAATAATATTTTCTGTTTGAAATTATGTGAATTTAGATCAAATTGTACTGGAAACCTTTTATAAAAGGGACAAAATTAAATTTTTTAAAAATAATGCAGTTTTACCATGTGTTCTGTAATGAATGCCTAAATAATATTTAATTATATTTAGAGGAGAGAAAAATGAATGTTCATGTAAATATAAGGTAGATACATGCATGGTAACAAGAATGGTAGATGTTATTTTAAAGACAATATAATCTGTTTACTTCTCTATCTAGATATTATATTTTTGTCCCAGATAGTTTCATTTTCTCAATTGTAATGTAAAATTTAATGTCTGTTTCCAACTTACAGGTTATGTTCCTACAGTCATCTTTCTTTTCATTCACTGTAGCTATATCCCAAACACCACCCTTTTACCTCACTATTCAAGCAATAAATTTGGGTGAAATCAAAGTCCACATGTGCATAAATGAGGTAAATTAAGATGAGAGAAACTCGTATTTATATAGATACTTAATTTAAGTAATTAGTATCTTTTCCTAACACATCTTTGCATAGGATGTATAAAGCATCCATGCTGCTTTATAAATGTCATTACTCATTGTCTACCCATTTACTTGAATTGTAAAATGATCTGTATATAATTTTATGACTGTAAAGGGAATATATTAGCACCTCCAATGTAGTGTCAATAAGGATATTACATTGCTGCCATTTTACTTGAAATGAGTCAGAATATATGAATTTGTTTCATCATTTTTGATAGCTATTAGAATTATAAGCACTAAATATAAAATCAGGTTTTCTACATTAATAGTATTTGATTATCACATGAATGAGCTTAGATTTTTCTCCTACCAATTTACATTTATATAAACTTCTTGATTTAAACTTTCATAAATATCGTGCACCAAGAATTAATAGAGCTAACATTTGTTAAACACTATGTTCAAAGCAATAGTATAATTTCTTTTGTATTACGATTTAGTTTAAGGCTCAAAACAAATCTGAGATGAGCACTATTATCATTTTTATTTTGTAAATCAGAGTCTGAGTGACTTAGATCCTGAAACTGTTCTATCCTTTATTGTGAATTAACAGGAGCAGTGTTTAGCCCCTGGTGGTCTTCATTCTCTCATGATGAGCATTCATTTAATCTGTTAAATATTTAAATACCACTATATATAGGGTCTGATAAATCACAGGTGCAGTGTTGATTTCAAGATTAGATTTCACAAAGATTCAATCACTTTTGTTTGATTATCAAATCATATAATTCATTAGGAATCTTTAAACTGATTTTATTTTTCATTTTATTTGAAGAGCAGAAAAAACAAACATTGGTTCACTCCCCAAATGTCCAGAGTAGCCCAAGCTGGGTCACTTTGAAGCCAGGAATCCAGATATCAACCTGGTTCTCCCACATGAATGGTAAGAACCTAAAGACTTAAGCTACCCTATGCTGATTTCTAGAGTACACATTAGCAAGTATCTGTATGAGAACGGATTAGCCTGATTAGCTGGAACTCAAACCAGGCACTCTGCCATGGGATACCAGCAACCTGAACAATGACATCCCTGCTGGGCAGAACTGTCCTCAGTAGGAATCTTAGGATCAAGAAGGATTGCCAGGAAGTTTTGATGAAAAAAGTCTTTTCAAACCTGTTTTTGAGTTTGAAAACAATTTAAGGGTTTTTTTTTTAACTTAATGTAAATTACGTGTATGATTTTAAATTTCTCTCTTCATTAATCGACTTTTCATAACTTAGAAACAATTTGGAATTCTCATTTTACACATAACATATTAGCTACCATATGGAATCTTCTGTTCTCTGAACATTGTTGCTTGGATCTCACATCGATGTGCCTGAGTTAATTCCCCATTCTGCATCTAATCTAGCTTCCTAATAGTTTACACTCTGGGATGGAGCAGGTTGATGGCTAAAGTACTTCGGTCCCTTCTACCAATGTGTGAGGCTCGGATGGAGTTTAAGGCTCCTGGCTTCTGCCTGGCCCACACCAAGTAGTTGTGAGCATTTGCTGAGTGAACCAGTGCATGGATGATCTCTTTTCTCTCTGTATCTCTGTATCTTTTCTATCTCTTCCTCTCTATTTATGTCTCTATGTATACCTATCTGTCTCTCTGTTTCTGTTTGGCTTTTTTAGAAAAATAAATAAATAACTTTATTTTCTGAAAAAAGCACACATTCTTTATATTTGGCCAACTCATATTAAAGCATAATTAGTATAAAATCAATAGTGAAATAAAATGCCATAAATTTAGGATACTCCCTCTAGTTTTCTAATGATATAAAAACTAGAAACAAATAATCAATAACTTCAACTTACGAATGAACTATCACACATTTCCTAGAATGAAAGAGTATTTTGAAATACTTCCTGGATTAAAAAATCTAATAGATACATAAACGAAATAAAATCATTCTGCCATTATGATAATTTAAATGTGCTATTCAACTTCTATTTGTTACCATTTTCTTTCCAAGGTGTCAACTTTTTTGTTAGCTATTCTACAATTGTATCATCAGTAAACATACTGACAGTACATTCAGATGCTGCAGAAGCCTCTAATTCACCCTTTCATATTTTATGTATTACCTGATGTTTTTGAGCCAGTTTTCTGCAACTTAAGCAGACCTAAGTCCTGTATTTTTCTGTGGTGATTCTTGTATTTAACATCACAGAGAGGTACTAACAGAAAATATGTCATTCAATAGTAGTGATTTAACCACCCCATTTCTTTAATATTTTATTTGAATTAAAGGGAGCAGGGAATGACACCTGCTAGCCCAAGCCTTTAACCACATATACAAGCATATCTGCATGTGTTGTCACTGTTCCCATCTCCTTGGATATCAGGAAAATTTATAATATATAGATAAAATATAAATTACATACTGAGTAAACAAGCTAAGAGATATCATTTAGATTTCATATTCTTCGTTGATTTTTGAACAAATCAATTTAAACAGAACTGCCTATTTAATTCAAATTGAGCAGACAAGTTAAATGAGAAGAACAAAAAATAGCCAAGGCCATTAAAGATTAACAATCAAAATGCACAGAAATCAACAATCAAAATAATCTTGAAAGGAACAGCAGTCTAACTGAAGTGCAAAACTGTAGTTTGTTTGAAAAAATTCTTGTGAGAATAGTGGTTGAGATAATTTGATGATTGAAGTTCTTCTGGATCCATTTTGGATCAAAAACCATAGTAGTTTGTGTTACCCAATGTAACAAATAAGAATAGAATGCTTGCAGGAAAGAGTCTGTTTCCGTAAAAGTGGAGGAGGCTGTCCAAGGTTCAATCATGTCTCATCACTCCAAAAATCTACAAATACTTAGCCAAGAAATTCAAAGATCATTAAAACAAAACAGCCAACAGAAAAATTATTAATCGTAACAGTAAACAATGTTGCAAATGCAAGCAGATTTAAAAACTGGTGATGATATTCATTAAAAAAAGGCACAAGTTTAGTTGGAAATTGTGCTTCATATATAATCACTAAATAAAATCTTTTATATATGAAGAATATAGGAAGAGATAAAAAGAAAATTGTTCATTTTTTAAAAATTATTTAAGTTAGACAAGTTTCATGTACTTCAAATTTTCAGATGCAGGAACATAGTGATTCTTCCAGCACCACCCTCCCTCCAACCCATGCTCCAACCCTTCCTCCTCCTCCCTCTCACATTCCCACTCAAATTTTCTAAAGATCTATTTTCAGTTTACTTAATGACCTTATAGTTAACCCTATACTAAGTAAAAAAGGTCAACAAATAGTATGAAGAGAAATTAAAAATAAAAACACTGTTCTTCCACAGAAGAGAGAAGGGCTGTGAATAATTGAATATCAAAATGCCCATTTCCTTCCCATGCATTACATTTCAGGTACTCTATTAGCATCTTGGGTCAGGAAAAACATATGAAATCTGTATTATTGGGACTGGCTTAAGTATAGTGGTTTCCAGTTGTATCCATTTTGTTTCAAAAGATAGGATTTAAATTTATTTTACAGCTGAGTAGTACTCCATAGTATATAAACCATAATTTCTTTATCCAGTTAATGGTTGATTGACATCTGGGTTGATTCCATACCTTACCTATTGTAAGTTGAGCTGCAATGAACATAGGGGTACAGATAACTCTTTCATATGTTGATTATTTTTGGTTTTGGTAAAATCCCAGGAGTACAATGGCTGGTTAATATGGTAAGTCTATATTCAGATTCCTCAGGTGTTTCCATACTGTCTTCCACAGTGGCTTTATCAGTTTACATTCCTACCAACAGTGGACTAGGGTACCTTTTCCCCACATCGTCACCAGCATTTGTGTCCCTCACTTTGTGTTTGGCTGGGAGAATTAGGCTCATTTCACCTGAGTGGAAAACACACTGGCAGCTGCTTGGGGAACCCATCAGTCTCTCTTTGGAGAGGGCAGGCTAGCAGAATGGAGTGGACACTTGTGCACTCCTTGACCATGAGAGGCCTGGGTGCTGAGACTGTGGGAACATGGTGACTTTGTGAGAGAGGGTGCAGTGTAGCTGAGATTCTGGGCAAGCTCTGAGTGCAGAGCCACACTCTTGAAGCTCCTTGGTAGGCTGGGCAGCCCATTGCAGCTGGAACCTTGCTACAGTGATGACTGAGCAGATCTTTTGTGCAATTCATATGGCAGAATGAATGAGTGTTGAACACACTGAGGACTAACATCTGGGCTTTGCTCAGCCTGTAGGAGAGGAGCTGAGGGGTGATCACATCAACAGATCTGACCATGAACCCTTCTCTGTTAACAAGAGAACAATCATGAACAACTTGTGTGTTATCCTGGATACTTGCCCCACCCTGGAGCACTACAAAGAGCTACCAGGCCACAGCCACCAAACACCTGTCAGTATTCAAGGGAAGTTCAGAAATTCCTCTAAGCCACAGAGGCACAGTTCAAAGATAAAAGCCATCAGAGTTTAAAAAAAAAAAAGACACCAATTAACTCCAAAAATGCCTAAAATAAATGCAGAAATACAAGAAACAAAGGAACATAACATTTCAATATTAGAATATTAGGATGAGCTGGCGCCGCGGCTCACTAGGCTAATCCTCTGCCTTGTGGTGCCGGCACACCGGGTTCTAGTTCCGGTCGGGAAGCCGGATTCTGTCCCAGTTGCCCCTCTTCCAGGCCAGCTCTCTGCTGTGGCCAGGGAGTGCAGTGGAGGATGGCCCAAGTGCTTGGGCCCTGCACCCCATGGGAGACCAGGAGAAGTACCTGGCTCCTGCCATTGGATCATCATGGTGCGCCGGCCACAGCGCGCCGGCCATGGCAGCCATTGGAGAGTGAACAAACGGCAAAAAGGAAGACCTTTCTCTCTGTCTCTCTCTCTGTCCACTCTGCCTGTCAAAAAAAAAAAAAAAAAAAAAAAAAAGAATATTAGGATGAAGAGTTTGATTACATGCCAAAACTGGAATTCAAAAAATTTATCATAGGATTACTAAAAAGCAATCAGAAGCCACACACAGTAAGACAGAAAGATAGCCATCATTATGAAAGAATGTGAAGGCAGAAAATACTCCAGTAAATGTACAAAAGAAATCCAAAGCAAGGAATAGCAATATTTTTTGAAAAATCTCAGGGCGAAGTCATTACTTATCATGTAATTTCTTATCATGAATGCTAATGGCCTCAACTCTCCAGTTAAAAGACATAGAGTAGCCAAACTGGTTAAAAAACAAGACCCATCTATCTGCTGCCCACAAGAAACACATCACGACAACAAAGATACATGCAGGCAGAGAGTGAAAGGATGGAAAAATTTATTCCACACTAACAGAAAGCAAAAATGAGCAGATATTGCCATTCTAATATCAGAAAAAATAGACTCCAACATAAAAACTGTTAAAAGAGATGAGGAAGCATACTATATAATGATTAAGTGATCAGTTCAACAGGAAGGTGACTATGATAAAACCAATTAGAAGATGCCTGGCTATTTGAAAGAAATGTTAAGGGATCTAAAGGGAGACAGACTCCAACACAATAGTAATGGGGGTCTTCAGCACTCCTTTTTCATCAATGGATAGATTGACAAGACAGAAAACCAAGAACAACTACAACCACAACAACATCAACAACAAAAACAGAGCCAATTGAAACTATAGAACAAATGCACCTAACCAATATCCACAGAACTATTCACCAACAGTTTCAGAATACACCTCCTTCTCATCAGTGCATACAACTTTCTCTAGGATGGCTCAGGTACTAGGACATAGAAGAAGCATCAGCAACTTTAAAAAATTCAAAATCATACCACGCATCTTTGCTGACCACAATTGAATGAAGTTGCAAATCAACCAATCAAGAATGTCTAGATCATATGCAAACATATGAACACTGAACAACATATTCTTGAATGAATAGTGGGTCATATAAGAAGTCAAAAAGGAAATCAGAAAAATTCTGGAAACAGATGAAGATGACAACACATTATATCAAACTTATGGGATAGAGCAAAATCATTGTTAAGAGGGAAGCTTATAGCAATCAGTGCCTACATGAAGAAATTGGAAAAAAAATCAAATAAATGCATTATCAATATATCTCAAGGACTTAGAAAAACACCAAGAAACAGAATCCAAAATAAATAGTAATGGTGAGAGTGGGCATTCTTGTATGGTTCTGGATCTTAGTGGGAATTCTTCCTCCAATTTTTCCCTATTCAGTAAGATGCTTATCATAGATTTGATTTGTCATAGGGTTTATCATAGATTGCCTTGATTTTGTTGAAAAATATTCCTTTTATACTTAATTTGCCTAGGTTTTCATCATGAAAGGATGTTATATTTCATCAAATGCTTTCCCTGAATCTGCTGAGATAATCATAGGGCTTTTGTTCCTCAATTTGTTAACACGATGTATTACATTTATTGAATTGAAGATGTTGAACCATTCCTGCATACCATGGTCGAATCTCCCTTGGTGCTAGTGCATGATCTTTCTGATGTGTTGTTGGATTTGATTGGTTAGTTTTTGTTGAAGATTTTTGCATCTATGTTTATCAGTGAAATTGGTCTATAGTTCTCTTTCTCTGTTATTTCTTTAACTGATTTAGAAATTAAGTTAATGCTGGCTTCATAGAAGGAGTTTGGGAGGATAGCCTCCCTCTTAATTGCTTTAACTTAAGATGAATTGCAGTTAATTCTTCTTTAAATGTCCGGTAGAATTCAGCAGTGAAGTCATTCATGCCTCGGCTGAATGGGAAGTTGAGGCCATTTACATTCAAGGAGACTACTGATAAGTAATGACTTGGCCCTTCATTTTTCCAAAAATATTCCTATTTTTTGCTTTGGATTCCTTTTGTACTTTTGCTGGGAGATTTTCTGCTTTCACATTGTTTCATAATGATGGATATCTTTTTGTGTTTCTGTGTGTAGCACATTCTTAAGCATTTTCAGTAAGGCTGGACCAGTGGTTACAAAGGAGAAAATTGTTCATTAACAGGAAGATAGCAGAAAGTGAGGTGGGGTAAAATGTCATAGGAGGTAAGAAAACATTATTAGAAAACCAGAACTGATGTTTTATGATGTTGAAAGTAACATAATATAATTAGAAGCAAGCATATAATTAACAACTGCATGAAAAATGAAATGGAAATAAAATAGAAGATTTGATATTCTAATAAGAAAGCTAAATCCAATAAAATATTTGAAGATGTAATTCAAGAAAACATTCTAGTATTTATCACAACCTGGAATGCTAATGCTATTCAGTATATATCTGCTTTATGATTAAAACAAGCAGAAATCTAAGATTTATCACTGTGGCACAGTGGCTTAAGTCATTGCTTTGGAGGCCTCATCTCCTATATCAGAGTGTTGGTTCAACTAGCAGCAACTCTGCTTCAGATTCAGCTTCCTGCTAATGAACTTGAGAAAGCAGCAGATGATAGCACAAGCATTTGGGTTATTGTTACCTTCATGGGAGACCTGAAAGTTATTCCCAGGTCCTGGCTTATGCCTACCTCAGCATCACCTACTAGGTTCATCTGGGAAGTAAATTAGCAGATGGAAAATCTTTTCATCTACCCCCCCCCTCGTTATTCTTCTTTTCACATAAATAAATCTATATCAACATATTATAGTTATTTATACAATACACAACAAAAACTAAAGATACAGGAAGGTATACAAATGCAATAGGTATCCAATATCTCTTTTCAGTTGTATTTGGCATATGATACAACTTACTAACGTGTATAATCTAATAGCTTCTAGTATATTCATGAAGTTATACATTCTTAATCATAATCAATTTTCTAACTTTTTTAAACTCCAAAGAAACTTAACCCCACTAGCCCTCAATTATTTGTCCCTTTCCTTTTAGTTTGTGGAAATGGAGACATTCTTTATCTATGGAATTGCCTTTTTTGGCATTTAGCATATATAGAATAATTTGATATCTGGTTCCATGACTTATATTACTTAAAATATTTCATTATTTATCCATGTTGCAGTTTGTATCAAACTTCATTTTAATTTGTTAAATATTAATCTATTATATGCTTATAATACATTTTATTTATTCATGTGTCAATGATGTTTTCCTGCTTTGGGAAGAATATGCTATCTTAATTTATCTTCTTTCACACATAACTGAACAAGTTAATGACAAACATTTAAATATACAGTCATTTAAAATTATTCTTCATTTAAATTAATTTGCAAGAATACTATATTTTTATTTTTGATTATGATAGTTTCTAAATGATTGATTCTTATATATACTGTGAACATACTTGTCATATATACAACACTACATGCTATGACAAACTGCAAATTGGTTTAAAAATTTAAATTTTAAGAAAGACAACCAAAAGCTATGTAAAACATTGGACTGAGGTTGTGCCATGGCAGGTTAATCTGCTGCCTGCAGCATCAGCATCCTAAATAGGGGCTTGTTGGAGTTAAAAATGTCTGCTTCTGATCCACTCCCTGCTAACGTGCCTCGAAAAGCAATAAAAGATGGCCAAAGTTCTTGGGCCCCTGTGTGGGTTTGGAAGACCCAGATGAAGCTCATAGCTCCTGATCCAGCTCTGGCTGTTGCAGCCATTTAGGGAGAGAACCATGGATAAAAGACTTCTCTCTCTCTCTCCCTCTGCCTTTCCCTCTCTGTAACTCTGCCTTTCAAATAAATAAATTAAAAAAAAAATGGACTGTTACTCTGAAGACATAGATAACAAAATAACTTTTTGAATTTCATTTCAGATTCAGAATTTTTTAAACGTTTGAAGGGATATTCAGTCATACTTTTTTAAAAAAATCACTTATTTATTTTGAAAGGCAGTGTTACAGAGAGCTAGGGGGAGAGGGAGAGAGAGAGAGAGAGAGAGAGAGAGAGAGAGAGAGATTTTCCATCTGTTGGCTCACTCCCAAGATGGCTATAATGGCTAAAGCTGGGGCAGGTCAAAGACAGGAGCTTTATTCAGCTCTCTCTCATGGGTGGCAGGGGCCCAGACCCCTGTGGAATCTTCTGCTGCAGTTTCCAGGCCGTTGGAACAAATGGCTCTGAAATGGAGCAGTGGGGACATGGATGTAGGTGTAAATAACCAGCCCTTTAACATCACTTATAAAAATACAACTTTCATCTATCTCTTTGGTAAATTTGAATATTTCAGATGACATTTTTTCATTTAAGGCTTGAGGAAAAGTACCTTTTACTTTACTTATAAGAGTTGTAAACTAGTGAGAAACTTATGGCGAGTATTGAAACAAATTTCACATAAATTTCATCCAGAAATTCTACTTCTAGGTATTTATAGAAAGTTTATAATTTCATATATATACACACACATACATACATACATAAAGATAGGTTTACAGATCATTCATTATATCATTGACATTAAATTTTTTTAAAATTTATTTGACAGGTAGAGTTATAAACAGTGAGAGAGAGAGACAGAGAGAAAGGTCTTCCTTCCGCTGGTTCACCACCCAAATGGCTGCCATAGCTGCCGCTGCGCTGATCCGAAGCCAGGAGCCGGGTGCTTCTTCCTGGTCTCCCACGCAGGTGCAGGCGCCCAAGCACTTGGGCCATCCTCCACTGCCCTCCTGCGCCACAGCAGAGAGCTGGACTGGAAAAGGAGCAGCTAGGACTAGAACCCGGAGCCCATATGGGATGCCAGCCCCACAGGCGGAGGATTAACCAAGTGAGCCATGGCACCGGCCCCTGCGAGACTAAATATTAATTAAGAATTAAATAATGCATCTATACACAAATATTATGCAGCTCTAAGGAAGTTCAAGATGCTGTTACGAAACATTCTAGTGCATTTTTAGATTAAGAAGTATAGTCAAAAACAGTGTGCTCCTAGGAAAATAAAAAAAAAAAATTGTATTCCTTGAAATATACAGATATACCACAAAACACTGGACTGATGCATTACCTATGCATTATAGGGTTGGAAAGAGCAACCAGGATTAGAAGGGATAATTTCTTTGTATCTTTTTAATGTGGGTTTTTTCTTTTTCTTTTTTTTTTTTTTTAGATTTTTAAAATTTAGGGACATATTTCCTAGACAAGAAAGTGAAGTTATATTAAGAGCATATAGTGCAGTAATCTGAATCTACATCTCACTATATCTCATCTTCCTGCTTAGTGCTCTTATGTGCTTTCAAGAAGGATAGGCTAATTTTCTTTATTTAATTCCAGAAGGCAATATTTAGGCAAAAACTAATGTTAAAAGCCAACATTCAGCAAACTTACTATAAGGAGCCAGTTGGTCTTTATTTGTGATTCTAGAATTGGGTACTGTTTTCTTGTGTAAGGTAGGATGTGTACCTGTATGTGCATGGTAGAACAGCAGTAGTTGTAAGATGGGAAAAAGGCAATAGAATAACAGAAGAAAAGTGAATCAGTTAATGTAATTAGTGTCAGGCTAATTTGCATGTGAGAGTTAAAGCACAGGGGACATGCTTATTCAGATTACTGAGGTCAACTGGACCCTCCATAATTTCTCAGGAACACTTTGGAACTTTCCAGCTTCATTAAAGCTTTAGTTTGGTTATGTGGCATTTAGCATAAAAAATTCCATTTCAGATTGGTCTTTTATGGGCCTAGTGGGGCAGTTCAATACAAAACCATGTTCTGCAATAATTTGTTTAAGATAAGTAATGAGAGCATTTAACTAAAGCTTTACTATCTAGGGAAGGGGAAGCGCAGGGTCAAACACAGTGGGGCGATTCAAGTTTATAATAAAAGAGAATGGAAAAAACACAACGGAAAGAAAAAACAAATTGATATTTAATACTGGATGTTTAAAATTAGACCATTAGAATTAAAATTAAGCATCACTTTTTTTTTTTAACCATCTTTTACTTCCAGACCCTCTTGTGTGGTAAGACTGACTCCTTATCTGATATCCTCTCTAAACTCTTTGCTTTTGCATCTCAGGACCTTAAAAAATCTTTCTGAAACTATCTGGAAGTCCAACTATTATGCCAAGTTCTAATAATTTTTAACCTACGTAGAATAGCTTTTTACTTTTTTATGCATAGCAGCCCAGCTCCCTTTTATCTTAAACTTTTCATTACAGACAATGTCTTTCCTTTAATAACCAAAGGGTGATTAATGTATTGTACTAAACAAAAGAGTCATCCACCTTTAGTCTCTACCCGTGGAAACAAGAACTGGCAGAAGCTTTGAAATAATTTTTCTGTAATTTCTTCCAACACACAATTTTAGTCCCAGGTTTTATTTAGATGACTTGCCATATTATACTTCAATAACCCACTATGTTTCTCTCTGTTAAAATATTATTTTTAAAAGAAGTTTTATTTAAGGAAATATGCTTAGTTTCTGAACTTCTGTTGAATTTTTTCTTTTGATGTCAACACAAGGAGAAGCATTTCCCTCATTTGGCAAGCATTTTTGTATGTCTTCAATAATTTTTTTTTTTTAGTATATGTGCTGCCGAAGCGAGCACAATGTCTTCAATAAATATTAATATATGATTAATGCATATCTGTTGTATACCCACAATGTAATCTAGTTCTCCATTTTGTAATGGTCTGCCCACAAGGAAGAAATTTAATCTTTCAGTTTCTCACTTTCTTCACCAAAAATGAAGAAAATAATTCAACAGTTGGTGTAAAGATGAAATGTTATCCTAGGAGTTCTGAGACCTGCTTACCAAGATATCACCTTATTTGACACTCTTTTGAACCTACTTCACCGTTCAGAAGCCTTCCTTGAACATAGACACAATTTTCATTTTGTTCATTCTTCAATACCTCAGTCTGCCACAGTGATTTGATCTTTGTCCCCCATTATGATTTTAATATTGAATTGTTCATTCAAGAAAAGAGGGAAAAGAGGAAGGCTTGCTTCAAAAATTTTTTATGTTATATTTTCACTGTTATTCCATGTATAATATTTTTAAATTTTCTTTTTAATTTCTTTTACAGTCAGTTATTCAAAACTATTGTGTTTTCAGGATATTTTGTATAATTTTGTTATTGGTTTTTATTCTTAGTCCAATTTTGCTATAAATAATTTTCTTTATGTTTTCAATAATTTGAATTTATTACAACATTCTATGAACCATCACATGAAAATACTTCAAGAATTTCCCATGTGTTTTCAGGAAGGGAAATGTATTCTTTAGTTGATTTTTAATGTAATATAAATGTTTTTATATTAATTTTGTTTACAGAGAATTTCAGTTTACCTAAATACGTACTGATTTTTTGATGGTCAATATAGTTTCTGAGGAGGAGTATCAAATACTTACTTTTCTTCCATTTTGCTTCTGGTTTCTGAAGAATAGAGCTAACATTTCATTTCTTTTAAATTATTTGATTCACATAAAATATATTTTAATTGCTGGTAAATACATTTTTCTTTATGTCTACTTAAACTGATTTATAAACCAGTCCATCTTCCTTATAATTCTTCCACGTACAGTTCTTCAGTCCTTTTAGTCTTACCTTCCTATTGATATACTTTAAGAATGAAATATGAAATGTAATATATGTGTGTATATATATGTATATATATGAGTTATGTTTCCATGTAGCAACATGCTTAGCATGTCCTCTGCTCTGTTTCATTGCTATGTTTGGTCCTGATGAACTTATTTTCTGTTGGATATATATAATATTTTCCTACTTCTTTCCATATCTAATTACATTCTTGTATGCTGCCAATAGGGATACTGAATAGTTGATAATATGGTTAGTGAATTATTGATAATCTTGATGTCCTTTTAATCCTTTAGTATTTTTTTTAATTTGGTCTGGAATACCCAATTATTTTACTGGTGGATCAACTTAGGTTTAACTTTAATAGTTCTAGCTTAGAGCAGTACCCTTAAACTCTGAGCTTTCTGATATCATGTGGTATTCTGTGCAGTGGAAGAGATCATTGTTTGTAAACTGGTTGTTAAGTGTAAATTCTCTGATCCCTGGTAGATCTCCTGAATCTCCATGTATCTCATGTCTTGGTAGACTATTTTCACTGTGCTAGTTTTTATTCTCTATTTCATTTCATAAAGTCTCACCTTGAGCATATATGATTTAATAATTTGTTAAGTGTACCCATTCAGACTTCTAGTTCTTGCCTTTATACTACTCCTTTCTCTGGTACTCTGCCCTGCAAATTGTAACTACATCAACATTATAGCTGAAACTTTCCTTCTTTTATCTTGTTCAGATTTTAGTCTGTTCTCTCTACTGGGGTTTGGAAAATGAACACAGATGGAAAGCCAGGGTAACTGTAGCTCACCCAATATGGTTCTCTAATTTCAAGGATGCTGCTTATTTACTCTGTTATCTAGTGTAAGAAAAACTGGTACAATATAGTCTACTAAGTTCAGAATTGTTTGTGATGTGAGACTAAAGTTATTATCCACTACTCTATCCTTGATGCAGCCAGTGGTCCACCTTTAAATTTATAAATAATATTTTATCTACGGTCTAACTGTCTTGCCCTTATAATTTTATTTGTCCAATAAATCACATCAGAAATTGTCTGCAGTCTTGATAATATTCTTGAATTATTGAACTGAATGCTAGATTTTTGCTAAAAATTCAATTTACATAGTCCACCATCAAGCACATTTATTCCCAAACCATTGTTCATTTCCTCCATTTGTAGTTCTATCCAAATTAATTTCATCATTCTCTTTCTTAATAGGTTCAAGTATAGTGTACTTATCATAGTCCCTGATACTATCAAATTTTCAAGTATTATTTGCTTGTTTCTTTGAAATATATTTCACCTTTGATTTTATATTTGTTAAGATAATTTGATTTTATGTGGCTAACTCACTTGTGTTAATGTGAGTAATTAAAACTTTCCCAAGTTTGCAAGTTTCTTCTTGTAATAAAAATATCAGGAATACACTTAAGACTATTGAATAGAAAAAATATAGAAGTAACATCTATGTTTTATTTTCTAGGTATCTGTTTTTTTGGTTTTTTTTTTTTTCATTACACATGATCTTTCATTAATTCACTATTCATGTGAAATAAAATTGCTAAATAGAGTATCAGCATTTTCATAAAGAATATAAAAATAATTACCTTAATTTTATTAGTCTGAGACTAAATTTATAAAGAAGGG
Source organism: Oryctolagus cuniculus (assembly GCF_964237555.1). NCBI lineage: Eukaryota > Metazoa > Chordata > Mammalia > Lagomorpha > Leporidae > Oryctolagus > Oryctolagus cuniculus. The sequence continues at coordinate 41,054,561 of NC_091435.1, forward strand.
TATCATTAGCTTAGACTCTTTACTACTATCCCTGCAGGTGAGATAAAGTTCTGGAAGAAGGGCTGATACTGTCCACAATGGCTACCAAAAGTCATCCTTGGTAATATGTAAATAGTGTTGAGTAGGATATTGTATTATACAATGGGTGTTTATGAAATTTTAACTTGTAAGTGGTCAGAGCATTCACATACTGTTTGCTGAACAGACGTAGATATCCCCTTAGATCAATTTTTTCACAGAAAAAAAAAAGTCTCATTATATTTATTATAATCTGTCATGTACTATAGTTTCTGTAATTTAATGTGATAAAAGAAATTAATTGATGTCACATAAATTTTCAAATAGAACTTTGTGACAGGTGAAAGAGCTTAATATTGATGGGATGGGCCCCGGCACCGCAGCTCACTAGGATAATCCTCCGCCTGTGGCACCAACACCCTGGGTTCTAGTCCTGGTCGGGGCACCGGATTCTGTCCCGGTTGCTCCTCTTCCAGTCCAGCTCTCTGCTGTGGCCTGGGAAGGCAGTGGAGTATGGCCCAAGTGCTTGGGCCCTGCACCCGCATGGGAGACCAGGAGAAAGCACCTGGCTCCTGGCTTTGGATCGGCATAGCTCCAGCCGTAGAGGTCATTTGTGGGATGAACCAAAGGAAGAAGACCTTTCTGTCTCTCTCTCACACTGTCTAACTCTGCCTGCCAAGAAAAAATATTGATGGGATTCATATTTCCAAAAAGTACAGATCCTGTAGTATCTATCTCAGGCTGTTTATGCAAATACACAATGAAGAAAGTACTCAATACAATATCTAATACATGGCAGGGGTCAACATACATCAACTAATATAACTATTTCCCATGCAAGATTTTAAGTGCTTAGAAGTTGGTGAGGGAGCTGGTGTTGTGATGGCAGATGAAGGTGCCGCCTGAGATACCAGAATCCCCCACAGGCACTTTCTGAGTCCCCATTCAGCTCCCTGCTGGTGCATATGTGAAAGCAGTGAGGAATAGTCCAAGTGCCTTGGCCTCTGCACCCATGTGAGAGACCTGGAAGAGGCTCCTGACTCCCGTTTTAGGTATGGCCTAAACACGGTTTAGGTATTAGCCCTGGCTGTTGTGGCCATTTGCAGAGTTAACCAACAGATGGAGAGATGGAGGCTCTCTCTCTCTCTCTTTCTCTCTCTGTAAATTTGCCTCTTTTAAAAAAAGTAATAAATGGTCTTCTCCTGCTCTCTCTCTCTCTCTGTCTCTCTGCGCTCTCCTGGCTTCTCTCTCACTCCCCTCTCTCCTCTCCCTCTCTCAGCTCCTCTCTGCTCTCTCTCTTCTCTCCTCTCTAATTCCTCTCCCCTCTCTCTCTCCCTCTTACTCTTTTTTCCTTCCTCGCCCCTTCCCTCTGGCCTGCTGGGTTTTCCCAATAAACTCTTTCCTTTTAAAAAAAATGAAAAAGAAAAAAGTAATAAATGGATCCTTAAAAAATATTGCTAAGACTTGAGAGATTTTAGTCTTCATTTAATTTTTATTTAGTCATTGGTTAATTGATAAATATCTATTTATGCTTTTATCTCAGATAAGATATCGCCTTACAAATAAGTTTCTTGTTAAAAAAAAAAAAAAAAAAAAAAAAGCACTGATGGGCCGGCACCACAACTCACTAGGCTAATCCTCCGCCTGCAGTGCAGGCACGCCGGGTTCTAGTCCTAGTTGGAGCGCCGGATTCTGTCCCAAGTTGCTCTTCTTCCAGTCCAGCTCTCTGCTGTGATTCATGATGGCAGTGGAGGATGCCCTAGGTCCTTGGGCCCTGCACTGGCATGGGAGACCAGGAGGAAATATCTGTAGCAGTCATTTGGAGGGTGAACCAATGGAAGGAAGACCTTTCTCTCTGTCTCTCTCTCTCATTGTCTAACTCTGCCTGTAAAAGAAAAAAAAAGTCACTGATGTCCCTGGCATTCACATTGAAGACAGTTTTCAGACTCTATCATTATTTTTTTAGCCTTTATTAATGAAAAAAGTATCACATTTATTTAAAATGTTTCCTTTCTTATTTGCTGTATTTCCAGTTCCCCCAGCCCGAATTTTATGACTTCCTTTTCTGTTTCCGTTGATCATTGTGAAAATTTAAGTATGAACAAGAAGAAAAAACACTCATGTTTATGCTTCACAGTCTTCATTACTCTCAGTCATCTTTCTTCCCCACAACATCAAAGCCCCAGGTTTATATAGTAACTCCATGCAGATTCATTTCAGATCTTCAGCTCTTGATTCTCCCCTCAACTTTAGGCTTTGCAATTCTATTACCTACCAGAAATTGCCTTTTCAAATACTTTGCTGGTTCCACAAACTCAACATTGTGAGACAATTTCAGCCTTCTCTGGCATTTTGTTGCTGCCCTTATTTCTTTCAACTTTTAGATTTCTATAAAAATCACCATCATTCCATCAGGCATATAGGATTGAATTCTAGCAATATTGTAACCTTTGGGATAAACTGAATTTTTTGAAAGAAAGAATATTGTGAACTACTTCTATAAAAGAGGATGTATCAAAATAAAAACATACATAAAAATGAATTTATTACTTTAAGAAAATCAAACTGTACTTTTATAATTTATTAATTCATGGGATATATACTTATTGAGAAAATACGAAATTTCAAAAATTGATGATATAAGTTAAAGTCCATTATATTTATCTCCAGTGGATAACAAAGAAAAGCAATAAAAGAATTACAAAATCTATAGTTAAGGGCTAAGAGAATATTCTAGGTATATGCAAGATGGACATCTGAAACAGTCCTGAAAACTTAGCAGGACTCTCAGGTAAAGTTTAAATATGCACACAATTTTGAATTTTTAAAAAAAGATTTATTAATTGATTTGAAAGCTGGAGCTACAGAGACGAAGAGACAGTGAGAGAATTGGTCTGCTGGTTTTTCCTCAGATGGAGCTTCATCCAGGTCTCCCACTGGGTGGTAGGAACCTTAACACTTGACACATCTTCCACTGCTTTTTCCAGGTCACTACCATATATTCTGGATTGAAAGTGGAGCAACCAGGACTCAAACTGAAACCCATATGGGATGCTGGTGCTGCTGTCCCCTGTTACAACACTGGCCCCTAAGTTGATCAAGTGGGACATGAACCAGTGTACACATGGAATGCCAGTGTCAAAGGTGGCTGCTTAACCCACTATGCCACATAAAGACAGCAAATAGGTTCTCAGAACAACAACGATATATTAAGAAACATCAACTAAACTATATTAAATTATTTCTGAATGTTAGAGATCATTAAAATTGATCATCATTTTCAAAGTAGTATGAGATATAGCCAGAGATTTCACTAGAACCAGGCCAACAGGAAATTTAGGAGTCACATTTATTTATGTGTTATTTATTTATGAATGTTAACATGATTCTAGATGTAATGAAAGATCATTGAAAATTTTGATCATGGGAGTGATCATAAATCAGTTTTAAGCTATGAAATATCACTCTCCAAGTATGTATTGAAAGGAATTGGAGAAGGTCAGGCTTAAATCAAAGGTGTAAATTAGAAAATTGTCATCATAATTAAAATGAAAATGGATGTGGCCCATGGATATGTGATGACAGTGAATTGAATAATACATAGGCAAATTATAGTTGATAAACAAATTATCTTAAAAGGATAGAGCTATTAGATAGTAAGGTGAGGGGAAATTTGCACCAAGTTTTTAAGATGCACTTTAGCAAATGTCTGAATCATGATTCTAAGTGGAAAAATATACAGTACTTTAATGACCAAAGTGTTATGATCCATGTGCTTAAATGTAAAAAAAAATCTAGAGGAGGGTGTTTCTTGAGGAATGGTTACATGGCGGGAACAGAAGAAACCAAATTTGGATGGATATTTGGAATACAGTGAGTGGCAATATGAATACCTATTAAAAAACATTTCAAGAAGTAATTAGTGGTAGGATAACAAAAGTGAAAAATGGTCAAATAAATAACGAGTTTGCACAGTTTGTGGAAAAAAAGGCCTTTTCTTGGTAGAGTAAATATAGCAGTCAGTTGGGAATAGATAGAACGTAGAAAAGTGAGCAGAATGTATTTGTTGATTATTTATAAAAAGCTAAGTTAAAGTGGTCATTGGAGAGGATCGTCAGCTATGCATTTTGCTGTTTACTTGTATTTTAAGTCTAGAGAGACATGACCACGTCTATACACACCAGGATAGAAAAGGGGGGATATTTATGGATCAATCATTAAGAGAAGTATTGGATGGAAGATACTATTTGGAGGTATGAGAAGATAATTTCTAGTCAGGAAGTGGGAAAATTATCACAAGATCAACAGTGCATCTCTGTAAACAAAAATAAATAAGGAAAAGTTAAAGGTAGACACTTAGATTTTTACACTAAAAGGATAGGAAATCAGTAAGTTTCAAATGTATTATTTCTAACATAAAAGAAATAGTGGACATTTAAGTGCAATGATTAAATATCTAGGCTTTGGTCAAAGATTTTTAAGTTCAAATCCCATATTCTTTTCTGTGATAAAAAAATCTCTGAATTTTTATATGCTTTCAGTTATCATATAATGTGAATTGCAATGCATTTAGTTTTATGTGAAAGTATTGTGGATTCATAAGATTATTGCTCTGAGTCTTAGATATTTCTAGGTTAAAAAAAGTAAAATACAATTATTAGAATTATTTTTTCTAAAGTTTATAGTAAGAAGTTTGTAGATAATCACAGAAAAGCTTTGATATGAAATAAAGAACTTACTGAAATTACTAAGTTAAGAAGAAAGAATGTAATGAAAGTTGGTAGAATGCCAGAAAACGTTACTATCTCATTTAAGGTTGAGTAGTATACGTATGTATTCACTGCTTGCACTAATTATCATAATTATATGAATTTTGACTAAAGGAATAAGAGTTCAATCAAAATAATTCAATCATGAAATCACAGTGTTGCTATGGAAATCTAAGTACCCATAATATGTTAAAAACTATAGCATTATTGCAGAAGGTATAGCTCCGACACAATTCTCTTTAACAGAGAATATAAGTATATAAGATAAAGTTCAACAATTTGTCTATATTATATTCCTGGACAAGTGGCAGCCTTCCTTGAAACTCTACCATGCAAAAACTATAATTATAATGTTTTCTGTTAAGTATTATGATAATTCATGTTAAAATCACAAAAAAAGTTTACTTTAGTAGTACACAAAGAATAAACAATAATTTAAGTTATATGTTAATTTTGCATTTTCTATGGAATATTGATTTAGAAATTACTAGGCATAGAAATTTGTAAACTCATTGGCATTTACATTGATGCTTTTTCCTATTTATGAATATTCCTTATTATTATTAGTTTTTTCATTTTGTATTTCCATGTTTATTTCATCACTACTCATAATAGCCAAGATATAGAAACAACTGAAATGCTGGTGTATGAATGAATAACTAAATGGTGATATGAATGATTACTATTCAACTTTAAAAAGAAAGGAAGTTTGTTTGACCTAGAGGTTAACACAACTGCATCCTATATAGGAGTGCTTGGGTTTGAGCTACGGCTCTTCTCACAATTCTGGTTTTCTGCTAATGTATATACTGGAAGCCAGCAGGTAATTGGACACCTGGTTTGGTCTCTAACATCCATGTGGGAAGACTTTGAGTTTTAGGCTCCCAACTTTGTCCTGGTGGAGCCTGAGCTGTGGCAGCAATTCAGGGGTGAAATAGCAGGTGGGATCTCTTTCTCTCTCTCTCTCTCTTCTTATCTCTCTCCACTCTTCTCTTGATCTCTTTAATAAATAAAAATAAATCTTATAAAAGAAAATTCTTTGGTATATTTTAAAAAAAATCTCTTCATTTCACTGAACTTTTACTACACTTGATCTTAGCCAAAAGGCTGAGAAGACATTCACTAAATTTTTGTAAGGTTTATTTGATTTGATTTTGTTTAATGCTTCCCTAAATTTTATTGTTTCTTTCCTCCTACTAATGGGTTAGATTCTGGTTTTTCTAGGTCCTTGAGATCCATTGTTAGATCATTTATTTGATAACCTTTCCAATTTTTCAATATAGGCACTAATTGCTATAAACTTTCCTCTTAACACTGCTCTTGCTGTACCTGGTAAGTTTTGATATGTTGTATTGTCATCTTCAGTTGTTTTCAGAAATTTTTTAATTTCCCTTTTGATTTCTTCTATGATCCATTGTTCATGTGATTAAGTCTTCATGCTTTATATGTTTTCTAGAGTTTATTATGACATTTTAAAAAACATGGATGAATTTGGAGGATATTACATTAAGTGACATAAGCCACACAAAAAAGGCTATTGCATTATACGTCTTATAAGTGGAACCTAAAAAAGAAAAAATAATACTTAGAAACTAGACAATAGGACAATGTTTATCAGCTGTGGCTGATAGGGAGCGAAATGGAGAGAGATAGGCCTAAGTATACAAAATGCCAAGTGTTTGGGCACCCACGTGGGTGACCTGGAAGAAATTCCAGGCTCCTGGTTTCTGGTCAGCTGTTGCAGCCATCTGGGGACTGAAACAGTGGATTAAAGATTCCTCAGAGTGTTGATTTAAGATATTATTTTTTATTTGACAGGTAGTGTTATAGACAGTGTGTGAGAGAGAGACAGAGAGAAAGGTCTTCCCTCTGTTGGTTCACTCCCCAAATGGCCACCACGGCTGGTGCTGCACCAATCTGAAGCCAGGAGCCAGGTACTTCTTCCTGGTCTCCCACCCGGGAGCAGGGCCCAAGAACTTAGGAGATCCTCCACTGTTCTCCCGGGCCACAGCAGAGAGCTGGACTGGAAGAAAGCAACTTGGACTAGAACCAGTGCCCATATGGGATGCTGATGCTGCAGGCAGGGGATTAAACAAGTGAGCCACGGTGCTGGCCCCGATTTTAGATATTCTTACCACAAACATATACAGAATAACTATATAACATGATGTATATATTAAATTACTTAACTGTAGTAATCACTATGAGAAGTATATGTGCATTTGAACGTAAATGGGATATTGTTGCTACTAAATTATATCATTTCATATATATTTGGAACCTCACTGTGGCTTTTACTTGTATATCCCTTATAACAAGTGATTCTGAGTATCTTTTCATGTTGGCCATTTTTATTTCATCCATTGCAAAATGCCTGCTCATATCCTTAGCCTATTTCTTAACTGGATTGTTTATTTTGTTGTTATATGGGATTTTTGGAGCTCCTTGTATTTTCTGGATATTTTAATCCTTTATCATATGTAAAGTTTGCAAATATTTTCTGCCATGCTATCGGTTGCATAAGAATACTTTGTTACTTTGTTAAGTATTTCCTTTGCTGTGCATAAGCTTCATGGTTTGGTGTAATCCCATTTATCTACCTTTGTCTATATGGACTGTGCTTCCGAGGTTCCATTCAAGAATTCTGTGCCTATGACAATATCTTGCAGTATTTACCTGATATTTTTCTTTAGTAATGTCATTCTTATAGGTCTTGAAGTTAGATCCCTGGTACATGTGAGTTGATATTTGTACAGAGTATAACATAGGGGCCTTGTTTCATAATTATGCATGCCATGATCCAATTTTCTGAACACCACTTGTTGAAGAGACTGTCCCTTCTCCAGGGAGTGTTTTTAGCTCATATGTCAAAAATCAGTTGGTGGTAGATAAATAGATTAATTTCTGGGGTCTCTAATCTGTTCAATGCTCCACATGTCTATTCTTATGCCAATAGCATGCTGTTTTGATTATAACTGCCTTGTAATACATCTTGAAATTTTTCATCTTCTCTTTAGAGACAGATAGTTATGGCATTAAATGTGTCCTAGGAAAGTCCGAGGATGCACTGTGAAGGCTCAGAGCATTTACCTTTTTCATGTATTTTCATATATTTTATCACTATAAACACATCAAGTTGATCTTGGATCCCAGTATCATTTCGGTTTGTAAAGAAGCATGATTATTAAAACATTATATCCCTGGTTCTATAATTGGATAATTGTTTCAGAAAATCTGAAGGCAATATAATATGTTAACAAGAATGTCATATAACATTTAAAAATATGTGTCTGCATAATTTTCTAAAGTTCTTTTAGATTATGCATCTCTCTGTAACCCAATTATTTAATGAAAGAAAGGTGGCATTTTAAGCTCCTTTTCATAATTCCATGTAACATTGTAGCAAAGGTCTGTGAGAAAGATCAAAGGTGATTTTCAATGTAGGAAACTATTTTGTCATGCTAGAAAACCGTTTGTAGTTGTTGTGAAATGGCAATAGCAGCTTAGAATACTATTTCATGCTTGGCAATTTTAAAGAAAAGTACATTAAATTTATCCCAGTCCAAAAATTGGCCTTTAGCCAAAAGTCACAGCTAGTTCAAAGTAAGGAAAACATTAACTTCTGCAAACATTTTTTTTGTCTCGAGGTAATCATTATTAAGTTATGACATATTAATTGGTTATATATGGTCAGAGGAGAGTGTTTCACCTAAAGCTGCAGAGTCAGGGAGGGATGAAGAAATGACATACACACACATACACACACACACTCACACACGGTGGTGGGGGAGGAATTTTTGGCTTATGGCAGTTTCAACAACTGCATTGGGCATCTCCAAATTCTTCCTGGATGTTGTTTACATGTGTTGGTAGTCTGTGTCAAGAAAGATTAACAGTGCTGAAATAGTTTTCTAAATGGTAAAGGAAAGTACAACAAATGCAAGATAATATGTTGCTACAGAAAGCAATTTCTCTACCCTTATATTTAAATAATTTTCTAGAAACATGGTTACAAACAATCCATGAAAGTTACTTGCAATGATGTTTTAGTAGAAGCACATGCTTATTAAAACCACTAATCCAGTATCTCTCAAAGGCTTGAAGCATTTTGCATACTGCCTGGCCATTATATTTAATTATGAGAGCATAGTTTTTCAGTTTAATTACTTTGAAACATAATTTAGAAATATCAAAAGCTCAGTCTAAATATGAAAAATGCATTTAAACTAAAATTTTGGTTCAGTGTTTGAGTTAAAGTTAATAATGTAACTTACTAAGCTCTTGTAAGATTAACTTCTTTGATTTTATTGTGTACAGTATCATAATGGTTACTTAAAGCGCTTTGCCATTTGTTTAACTTAAAAGAGGAGGTCAAACCAAAATATTGTATATTCATAGTCCCTTCTAAACAAGTGTCTTTGTATCTAAAATCATATAGCTTGTTAAAGATAAGAAATTTTAAGAAAATTATTTATAAAATTAAAAATTGCTTTACATAAAAAACTAGTATGGAGGCAGAAATTCTGTTTAATCTGTATGTACAATAATATTGTCCATCCTATTTGATTCATGCATACTCAAAAAATCCTCACAAATTCTAAACGTATTTTAAAAGCATGACTTTAAAATCACATTAATGATCTTCAACAATTAATGAGCATTGATTACTTTCATAAATAAAGCACACATTTCATTCAGTTCTTCTAATTGTGTTCTTTTTTTTTTTTTTTTTTTTTTTTTTTTTGACAGGCAGAGTGGACAGTGAGATAGAGAGACAGAGAGAAAGGTCTTCCTTTTGCCGTTGGTTCACCCTCCAATGGCCGCCGCTGCAGCTGGCGCACCGCGCTGATCCGATGGCAGGAGCCAGGATCCAGGTGCTTTTCCTGGTCTCCCATGGGGTGCAGGGCCCAAGCACCTGGGCCATCCTCCACTGCACTCCCTGGCCATAGCAGAGAGCTGGCCTGGAAGAGGGGCAACCGGGACAGAATCCGGCGCCCCGACCGGGACTAGAACCCGGTGTGCCGGCACCGCAAGGTGGAGGATTAGCCTATTGAGCCACGGCGCCGGCTCCTAATTGTGTTCTAAAATATGCACTGTGGTGAATGAGTAGGAATTCACATACTAAGTCGGTCTTATTTTATGGAAACAGATAACCTACATATTGTATTTGAGATGTGAATTAAATTAAGGTATAAAAAACAAGATGGAGATGAAAAATGATTTGTTAAATAGATTGCTTAAGTAAGCAAAGAAATCTAGATAAAAAGAAAAATACAACTCAATCATGTTATTTATAAACATTTGGTATTTTCTCATAAACATTATATTTACTATTTTTTAAAAAGCTATAATATGGGATCTTTTGCTAACATATTTACATCAATGAGACTTAAAATTTTCTTCAAGGGTCAAAGGTAGAAGATTTACTAAATATGATATAGTATTAGAAAATTTTATCAGTTCAGTAAGGATAATCTTGATTCTGGTTGTTGCATGCAACTGAAAAGGCAGGTTGCATTATTTGTTGAAAGACACATGTGATGGAGCTATTTGAAGCTATGCTTAATTTATCATGTATTCAAGGGCTTCTTTTATTTTTGCTAGCATTCTGCTTAGACACACTCCAGTTTGACTGCTTTGACTTTTCAGTCAAACAACAAAAATTCTTTTTGTATATGGGGACTTAAGCTGAAAAAAAAAAAAAGGAATTAATACATGCTTGCAACTTCTGTGTATATATACTTATAGGTATAGAAAAACATGATGAAGCATGGCTGCAATATTTCACAGTCTGTTTCACCAAGGACCTTGCTTATTTTTCCTAGAATTTTGCACTTTCAATTTTTGAATCCGTAAACTAAAATTTTTAGTAGATTTATTTATTTATTTATGCATTTATTTATTTACTTACTTATAGTTATGCGGTGGTGGGTGAGAGGAAATGGGAGAGATCTTCCATCCACTGATTTATTCCCTATGTGGTCTCAAATCCCAATACTTGGCCAGGCTAAATTCGGAAGCCAGGAGCTTCTGTTTTTCCCTTGTGGGTGGCAGAGACCCAAATAGTTGGACCATCTTCTACTGCTTTTCAGAGGCCAGTATCAGGGATCTGAATCAGAAGTGGAGCAACTGGGACACAAACAGGGGCCCAAAATGGGATGTCAGTGTCACACATGGCAGCTTAACCCATTAAGTCACAATGCTGGCCCCATAAACTAAAACTTGTAAGGAGGAATTTATGCACAAAAAAAATTAGGTGGTGTTGTACTGTATTATGAGCTGAACCACAGAGAGTAAGAGTAAGTCAACAGGATTTAATCAATTGATTTACCTTCTGCCACAGGTACTAAACTATTAGTTTACCAAGTTAAGTAAATTTTCTCATATGATCTCCAGAATGTGTCTAGTCACAAGTGACCCCTTATATAAGTACATGGAGAACATAATGAGATAAAGAAATCTTTCAATTATCTACATTTCTTTGTAAATAGAAAGTACATGTTATTTTAACAAGAAAATTCTATGTTTAAACGTTTTGTATTAACATATAATATTTGTATTTTTATGTGGTATAGTAGAATATTTCAACACATGTACACAGTATAATGTGATCATACCAGATAATTAGTCTTTCCATTTCCTTATCTTTTCTTTGTGTTTAGAGACTGAAAAAGAGGTTATAAGAACAATCCCATACTTTATAGCTCAAAAGAGTAGAATAAAGTAAAATAACCTTGGAATTATTTTAACAAATAATTTGAAAGATCCATACAACAAGAATATGACATACCTATTCAATGAAAATTACAAAACACTAATGAAAGAAATTGAAGAAACATACATGCAAATATTCTTTTTTATGGTACTCATGCACACATTTATAAAGATGTTACCACCAGTTTAATGTTTATTTATGCCAAGATTAAGTAATGAAATAAAGAACATCTATACTTTGCTGAAGGATAAAAGTATTCCTGGGACTTGTTTCTCCTCTTAAAGCAGTGGGAAAAGAAAGCACATTTTACTCCTCTGAATGCAGTGCTTACAATTGTTTCCTTTCATTATGGAGTCCCTGCAGCTCTCAAAGTCACAGTTTTATCTGGGTGTACAGTCACAACCTCGCTCCTCAGACGCTTGCTCCTGCAACTGCCTTGTCTTACCCCTGGCATTGTTAGTTCTTAGTTCCTTTCGATTGTGCATTCTGTTCATTAGCATTTAATATGTACTCATTTTTAAATAAAATGATGCTAATCAAACCACTTGCATATATTTCTGTTTCAGCTTCCTCACCTCCCACCTTTCTTCTCATCCATATTTATATTCTTGTGATTAACAAAACTCTATATAAGCTATAAAAGTAGAATAAGGGTTATGTATTACTTCACAACCCACAATAGTGTCATGTAAATATTTATTTTTATTTGATTAGCTCTACTTTAAAATTTTTATCATCTATCTTAAGAAAGCAAACTACAAAGCTGAAATCTAATATTATCTTCTCTGATTTGTGGTATGTATATACAGAGTATTTTAAAAAGTAATGTATATGAAAGAAATTAGCCTTTGTCTATACTCTTAAGGAACAGTGGTTTTTCTACTTATTACTTATTGAATTTGTTGTTTAATGGAAGGTTAAGCCTGTGATTATAAAGTAAATCAAAATTATGTCTTTGTAAAAATTAAAAAAAAAAAAAAACAAGAAAAAAAGGAAGTAGAGTTGAAGTGAAGGAGTAGGGAGTGTAGGATGAGAAGTATCATTATGCTCCTAAGACCATATATACTGGGCTGGCACTGTGACTCAGCTGACAAAGCTACCGCCTGCAGAGCCAGGATCCTATGTGGGAGCTGGATCAAGTGTAGGCAGCTCCACTAGACTCCCATCTCTCTGCTATGACCTGGGAAAGGGGTGGTGGATGGCTCAAGTCCTCCTGCCCCTGCACTCACATGTGAGATGGGAGGAAGCTCCATGCTTCGGGCTTCAGAGTGGCCCAACTCCAGCCATTGGGGCATTTGGGGAATGAGCCAGCGGATGGAAGAGACCTCTCTCTCTTTCTCTTTCTCTCTCTCTCTCTCTCTCTCTCTTCCTCTCTCCATCTTTATAATTCTGCTTTTCATTTCAATAAATAAATAAATAAATAAATCTTTAAAAAAAGCAAGTAACCTAATTAAAGGTAATACTGAAGCAATTCAGAGAGGAAATAATTCAAAATTGTATGTAATGTCAAATTCTAAATATCAAAGAATTTCCCATTAAAAAAACACCTTAAATAGTTTCACACATTTAGAATGGTTAAAATCTAAAATCTATATTCTAAGTGGAACGATGTTGTAATAAGTAGAAATGTATATAGTTTTTGTTATATATTACAATCTCTAAGTTAAGATATTTGACATGTTCCAATAAAGTTGATGGCATATAGCATACATCTTTTAAACTTTTACAGAGATGCATGAGAGGTATATTACTTGAACAATTATTCAGTAAGTACATAAAGTTCGGTATAATATGTATTTTTGGATCTTAACACCATCAATAATTATCACTGTAAACTTAAGGTAGGTTTATTCACACCATGTGTCTGAAATTCCATATTTTCTCACTTTAAAATATGTTTTCAAGCTCATACTTTTATTTTTGAATGATGTAATTTTTCTTTTTTCTATAAAAAAGGAAGAAATTTCATTTATTTTATATATATGCTCTTTTTAAAAAATTATTTGAAAGGCAGAGTTATAGAAAGGCAGAGGCAGAGAGAGAGAGACGTCTTCTATATGCTGGTTCATTCACCAAATGTATTATAAATACATATTATAAATACGTATTTATTAAACAGATGTATTATAAATACGTCTCATACGGATGAGAGTTCCAGTCTCAGCTGCTCCGCTTCTGATCCAACTGCCTGATAATGTTTTTGGGATAAGTCCCTGTAACCCTGCATCCATGTGGGAAACCTGGAAGAAGCTCCTGGCTCCTGATCAGCTCAGCTCTGGCATTTGTGGCTATTTGGGTAGTAAACTAGTGGGTGGAAGACCTCCCTTTCTCTCTCTTTGTCTCTACCTATATCTGTAACTCTCAAATAAAAATAAAAATGAATAAATCTTTATTTAAGAAAGAAAATGTACATTGTATAAGAATATTGAGAAGAGAATAAAGTGTTAATGTCATGTCCTTTGTCTAAATAGAACTTAATGCATTCTTTGATACAATTCCTCAAAATGATATCAATTCAAATTAGTTTTGAAAATAAAAGTTATGAATGAATATACACATATTCATTTAAGTATTCTTTAATTTATTTTTAATTTTTAACAGACCCATGTATGCCATACATATCTATACTGTGGTATATGGTGTTTCAGTGCATGTCTACATTGTGCAATATCAAGTCAAGGTAGATACATTTGTCATTTTTTAAAATGTTTTATTAATATAAAGAGAGCAGATTTCATGTATTTCATAGACACAATTTCAAGAAGATAGCCATATTTTCCTCTCATTTATACATACTTATCTCTTAAACATTTATTACTACTTTATAGTGAAAACACAAAAGTCCTACTCTCCAGTTTTTAAAATAGAGAAATTCATGGTATGTTAACATTTTCTATAGTTCCCCAGCCATGAGATGGAACCCAAGACCATCTTATGCCCATCTAACTGTAACTATCTTTCATTTCAAGTTTCTAATGTAAATATGTTATTATATCAATGAAATATTAATTATTGCAGCTTGATTTATTATAGCGTTTATTCTAAAAGAATAGATGTCTCCAGTGTAGTATTTATGAATTATAGAATTATAAGTGAGTACTTTATCACTGATTTTATACTACATTCTTTTTCTTAGTATACTGAATTAAGTAACATCTGTGATAATTTCTGAATTTGGGTTGTTTTCTGATAATTTACAAAATGGAAAGAATTCTTTTTTTAATCTATAAAAAAGAAAGTTTAATTGCACTGTAAAAGTTGGAATTTGCCATTGTGTTTAATTGAGTCATAATTATTATCTATGATTCTTTTTTATTTTTTGAAGCAGATTCAGACAAGATGTCACAGATATGTATGAATGTGCAATATAATTGAAGTGTCTATTTTATCCATTAAAAGTAACACTTAAGTTTTCAATGCTCAGTGCATGTTTTAAGCTTCACTGGAGTTTAATAAACTGTGCATAAACCCCAACGAAAGGAAAATGGAACTTTTAGATAGCTGTCAGTTTTGCTCTTAGCATTCCAAATTCTAATTCTTCCTCATTCCTTAGTCTTTGTCTTACTACTCTGATTTAATTAATTCAGAGTAACATCAAGAGAAAAATAACACACAAAATGAAGGAGAAATGTCAATCTCTAAATAATGATTTCATCAATATAAACAACTAAATTGATATTTTAAATCAGGAAAAATATTGAATGATAGTGATTTATATGGCTTACAATAGTTAAGCTATATTATTAAAGTCATATGTGACATGCATTTATATAAACCAAGTGTAATTCCATATCAATTATTGAGAAACATAATACTGGGGTCAGCGTTGTAGTTCAGCGGTTGAAGCCTGGGTTTGCAGTGCCAAAATCCTATATGGGTGCCGGTTCAAATCCTTGTTGCACCTTTCCTGCCTGGGAAAACAGTGGAGGATGGACCAAGTCCCTGCACCCACATGGGAGATTCAGAGGAAACTTCTGACTCCTGGCTTCAGATAGGCTCAGCTCTGGCCATTGCTGCCATTTGGGGAGTGAACCAGTGAATGGAAGATCTCTCTCTCTCTCTCGCTGTGTCTCTCTGTCTCTCTCTCTCTCTCGCTCTCTCTTTCTCTCTATCTCTCAAATATATAAAATAAATCTTAAAAAAAAACAATAAATATAATATTGACATTTTTGAATTGCAAATATCTGCACTTCACTTACAATGTTAACCAAAAGTTAAAATTAACTCATATTTTGTCATTAATGATTAGTATCAAGAAATTTTATAGCCTAGAAAGTGGAAAACTACTAAATTTAGATTGAAATAAAGATAAAAAGGAATAGTGTACAGTTGTTTTATATCAATAGTTCAGGGATAGAATATTTAATGTATATAATGGAGAAAAAATGAACAATTTTATAAATAGTTCATTAAATTCAGAGCCACAATTCAAACACACGATTCAAGTGTACAAAAGGGTCATAAGCATTAGGGAAGGAAAAAAATTCTAGAATGGGGGTCCGTCTTGGCAGAGTGATGAAGAGTCTTGAAGTAGGATTGACTTTTCATTCCATATCTGGTTTTAAGGTTCATTAGTGGTCAAGAATGGATAAATACCTCCTACTCCTACTCGTATTGACCACTATTAGGCAATGGTTACTTTGTATTCAGAGCAAGTCAATTAAAAATCACCTTTTAACGGAGAAAGAAAAACTTCAGTAAATCTGAATGAGTTAAAGCTATTAAAAAATGGACAAGCAGTGGAAATATCAAAAGTCTCTTAATGGTAAAGAACTAAAGAAGTGAAAAAAATTCATTTTACATTAACAGCATATCATCAGTTATTGAATAAGTACTGTATATCAACACAATAAAATAATATTTTTAAAAAGTCACATTTCCAATGCAAATACATGCATCATGTACTATTACAAACTGTTTCAGTAAATTGTAACTTTTAAAATGTCTGTTCTAATTAAAACCTTTTCATTTTGTAAGCTTGCTGCTTTATACAAATTAGAATATGTAGTCAAATTTACATATTTACCTTTATTCTTTTTTTACTTTTTTTTTTTTTTTTTTTTTTGACAACCAGAGTGGACAGTGAGAAAGAGAGGCAGAGAGAAAGGTCTTCCTTTAACGTTGGTTTACCCACCAATGACCACTGTGGCCAGCGCACTGCGGCCGGCATATTGCGCTGATCTGAAGCCAGGAGCCAGGTTCTTCTCCTGGTCTCCCATGGGGTGCAGGGCCCAAGCACTTGGGCCATCCTCCACTGCACTCCTGGGCCACAGCAGAGAGCTGGCCTGGAAGAGGAGCAACCAGGACAGAATCCGGAGCCCCGAAGGGACTAGAACCCAGGGTGCTGGTGCTGCAGGCGGAGGATTAGCCTATTGAGCCACTGCCTACCTTTATTTTATAAGCTTATACATTCTTTTTTAAAAGAAGCATTTCTTATAAAATTCAGCATATGCAGGGACTTTAAAAACTTTACAGAGGGGTTGGCATTGTGTCATAGTGGGTAAATCAGCATCCTGCAATGCCAGTACCCCATATTGGAGCCAGTTTGTGTCCTGGCTGTTCCACTTGAAATCCCTGTGAACAGCCTGGGGAAAGCAGTGGAAATTGACACAAAAGTTTTGATCCCTGCTACCCAGGTGGGAGAACTAGATGAAATTCCTAGCCTCTGTCTTCCTCCTGACATCAGCCCTGGCTAATGTAGCCATTTGGTGACAGAATCAGATGAAGGAAGCTCTCTCCCTATCTCTAGCTCAATTTTTCAAATAAATAAATAAATCTTAAAAACTTTGTGGAAAGATGAAATTAAAAGATGTTTATTTTTGGTGCAAAATTTTTTGAAATATAATTTTTAAAATAATACATATTTTCATATATGCATTTAATATTATTTGCATATATTTGAAAAAATTTTGTGCCAAAGTAAACATATTTTATTTTAATTTTCCATTAAACTTTTGAAGTACCGTTATAAAATGAATTTCTATAAACAGACTAAGATGGATTAATCCATAGTAAACTATTCATGAAATTTTTTTAAAGATTAATCTATTTATTTTAGAGGTAGAGCTACAGACAGAGAGAGGGAGAGACTGAGAGAGAGGTTTTTCATCCAATGACTCATTCCTCAAACGGCTGCAATGGCCAGAACCAGGTCAATCTGAGTCCAGGAGCAAGAAGCTTCCTCTGTGTCTCCCATGTGGATACAGGGGCCCAAACACTTGGGCAATCCTCTATTGTTTTCCCAGGCTATCAGAAGTGAGGTAGATAAGAAGTGGCGCAGCCAGGACTTGAACCAGCTCCCACATGGGATGCCAGACTTCAGACGGAGGTACAACTCATTATGGCATAGCCTCTGCTCCTCAAGGAATATTCGTAATAATATAATGGTCTGTCAAATAATAGATTCTTCCTAGTTCAAAAATTTAGCTAGATTTGAGCAATTGTATTTAAAGAACATATAAAATAATTATCTAAAATTAACCAGGCTAAAGAAGCAATACATGAATCATTCTAATTTTCAAAGTTTTTTAAGTAATAAACAATGATTTAAAATATATTAATATTTATCCATGAGTTTCTTAAGATTGTAAAAAGTATTTCCTATATTGCTACATGTATTTTACCTGTTACTTAAAGCTCAGTCCTTGTCAATGATACCAAATCAAAATAATGAGAACAAGATTTGAGAACAAAAGTAAAAGCTTAACTCATCCACAGATGAGGACGTGGTGGACCACTGTCTCTAGAACTACCATTCTGTTGAGTGAGGATGGTCTGGAGCCTTAAGGAGTCTGAAAGGAGGCTGCTGAGCTAGGTCCTGAAGCTGGTTGTAGATCTGGGGATAGGTACCTTGGACAAGAGTACAGGTCCTCGAGGGGGACATAGAAGGATATTCTGTGCAATTATCTTCAAAGCCTATTTGCCAGTGATCTGAAACAGGTAAAATAGTGTGTTAAGAAAGTCCAGTGTTTTGTTGTTTATGAAAAAAACAAAACTCTCAGCATAGAGCCCATGCTTATCAAGCCCTTAGTTATTCATACCCATTGGCATTTTTTTTTTCCCACAGGCAGAGTGGATAGTGAGAGAGAGAGAGAGAGAGAGAGAGAGAAAGGTCTTCCTTTTACTGTTGGTTCACCCTCCAATGGCCACCAGGGCCAGCAGGCTGTGGCAGGCGCATTGTGCTGATCCGAAGCCAGGAGCCAGGTACTTATCCTGGTCTCCCATGCGGGTGCAGGGCCCAAGCACTTGGGCCATCCTCCACTGCCTTCCTGGGCCACAGCAGAGAGCTGGCCTGGAAGAGGAGCAATCAGGACAGAATCTTGCGCCCCGAACGGGACTAGAACCCAGTGTGCTGGCGCCGCAGGCAGAGGATTAGCCTATTGAGCCGCGGTGCCGGCCCATACCCATTGGCATTTATTAACAATAAATTTAAGCACCATTCATGATGTCCAGGAGGGCCAGATTACTTTGTAACTTAACCACATAAAGTATATTTAAAAATGAAAGTTTATTTGCGTAGTCATTCACCTAAGCTATCCTTAAAATGGGTCTGCTAACAATGTTCAAATCATAATATAAATAAAGGTATCCAGATGCTCTCTTTGATCAGATAAATAAAAGACATTTTATCATAATTTATTCACAGTTTCAGATAAAATTATCAATAGGCCATTTTCTTTCAGCAAAAATAGCTATACAGGGTGAAATGAGTTAAGCTAGGTCCTGTGAGTCTGACATCCCTTATGATTGAGCGCTCAAATCTGGCTGCTCTGTATGTGAGTCAGCTCCCTGCTATGTGCCTGAGAAAGCAGCACAAGCTGACCAAGTACTCCAGCCCCTGCTAACCGCTGGGAAAAACCGGAGGGATTTCTGGGCACCTGTGTTCAGGCTGGCTCAACCCTGGCCATTTCAGGAATTAGGCAGTGGACCAGCTGCTGGAAGATCTCTGTCTCTGTCTCTCTCTCTCTCTCTCTCTGTGACTTGCCTTTTAGATTAAAGCAACAACAACAAACACCATTACATACAAAGCAATATTCTCTTTTTAAAGAAAGTCATTTATTTTTATTTATTTTCTTTTTTATAAACCTGAAAAATTAATCACTAATTCTTAAAGACATGATTTGTAATTAATTACTAGACAAAAATGTGTAAATATGTTTAATGCGAAACAACAAAGAATTACATCATGAATTGTTTGCAAAATGTCTGGTTCTAATGTTAAGAAAATGAGAAGATGCAAAAATCAATGTTTTTGAAAACTATATCCACCCGGAATAAACGCTCGTTATTTACGGGATACCTATCTGGTCTTTTTGAAAGAAGTTTCAAAATCTCCCGTGGAAATAAAAAATAACCTTGAGTCTCATTTTTCATCTCTAATTTTATTTATTTGCATTTTCCCTGTTTTTTTTTTTTTTTCTGTTAGTCTGGCTAGAGTTTTGTGTATTTTGTTTATCTACTCAGAAAACTAACATTGATTTGTGATCTTTTGAATTGTTGAACTTCAGATTTCTTTTATTTCTGTTCTGATCCTTATTAATCCTTGTCTCTCGCTGATTTGAGGTTTAGTTTGTTTCTGCTTTTCTAAGTCTTCAAGATACATCATTAGATCTTTTATTTAAGGCATTTCTCCATTTTTGTACAAGCATTTCATGCTTTAAACTTCCCTCTTCATACGCTCCATCTGTATCACACATGTTTTTATTTGTTGTGTTTTCATTTACATTTATTTCAAAGACATTTTTGATTTCCTCTTTTTTTTTTTTTTTTTGAAAGCCAGAGTGGACAGTGAGAGAGAGAGACAGAGAGAAAGGTCTTCCTTTGCCATTGGTTCACCATCCAATGGCCACCGCGGCCAGCGCGCTGCGGCCAGCGCATTGCGCTGATCCGATGGCAGGAGCCAGGTACTTATCCTAGTCTCCCATGCGGGTGCAGGGCCCAAGCACTTGGGCCATCCTCCACTGCATTCCCTGGCCACAGCAGAGGGCTGGCCTGGAAGAGGGGCAACCGGGACAGAATCCGGCGCCCAATCGGGACTAGAACCTGGTATGCCGGCACTGCAAGGCGGAGGATTAGCCTAGTGAGCCACGGCACTGGCTCTTGATTTCCTTTTAATTTCTTCAATAACCTACTGATCATTCAATAGCATGCTGGGTAACTTCCAAGTATTTATAAATGTTCTATTGTTCTTGATGATTTCTAATTTTATTTCATTATGGTGTGAGAAGATACATTGTATGATGTCAGTCTTTTTAAATTTGCTGAGAATTGATTTGTGGCCTAATATCTGTTCTATCTTAGAAAGTATCTAATGTGCTGGTGAAAAGAATGTATATTCTGCAGCTTTTGGGGGAAATGCCCTGTAAATGTTTGTTAGATCCATTTGCTTGATAGTTTGTTTCAACACTGATGTATCATTTTTGATTTTTGGTCTGGATGCTCTGTCCATTGATTAAAGTGGAATCTTGAAGTCACCCACTATTATTATATTGGAGGCTATCTCTACCTTTAGTTTTAATAATATTTGCCGTACATATCTCAGTGGTCTTATGTTGGTTAAATATACATTTATGATCGTTACAACCAACACCACTGAAATGCAAAAGATCATAAGAAACTGCTTTGAAGAACTATATTCTAACAAACTGAACTGGAAAAACTTGAGGATATACAAAAATTCTTGGATTCATGTAACCTGCAAAGAACATATAGACAATCTAAACAGAACCATAAAAAGCAATGAGATTGAAACAGTAATCAAGTTTTCCACCAAGAAAAAGACCTGATGGCTTTTATAATGAATTCGACAAAACATTCCAAGGGTAAGTAACTACAATATTCTTCAAACTATTACAAAATACTGAACAGGATGGAACACTGTCAAACTATTTTTATGAGGCCAGCACTACTTTGAGACCAAAATCAAAGAAGGACATAACACAAAAAGAAAACTACAGATTATATCCTTTAGGAACAATGCAAAATTCTCAATAAAATATTTTCAAATCAAATCCAAAACCACAACAAAACTGTCATACATTATGATCAAGTGGGTTTTATCCAAAATTACCAGCATGGTTCAACATTCGTAAATCAGTAAGCATCACATCATATGAACAAAATGAAGAACAAAAGCCATATAGTCACCTCAATAGATACATAAAAAGCATTTGATAAGATTCAACACCACTTAATGATAAAAATCCTTGACAAATTAGGTATGGAAGGAACATTCCTCAAAATTATAAAGGCTCCATATCACAAAACAACAACCAATATCACACTGAATGGGGAGAGCTGAAAACATTTCTCCTCAGATCTGGAACAAGAAACAGATGCTCACATTCACCTCTCCTATTCTATATAGTGCTAGAAGTTTTAGCAAGGACAATTAGAGAGGAGAATGGAATAAAAGGAATCAAAATTGGAAAACAGGACATCAAATTATCCATATTTGCAGATGACATGATGTTGTATACAGAAAAACCGAAATACTCTACCAAAATGCTGATAGAATTGATAAGCCAATTCAGTAAAGCTTTGAGTTGCAAAATAAATGTACAAAACACAGTAGCTTTTTTGTATGTTAATTGTGAATTCACAGAAAGAGAAATCAAGAAAGAAATCCCATTCATTATAGCTATAAAAAATAGAACATTTAGGAATAAATATAACCAAAGAAGTGAAGGATCCCTACAATAAAAATGATCAAACCTTGATGAAAGAAATCATCAACGACACAAACAAAATTGAAATATATTCCTTGCTCATGGATTGGAATAAGAATAAATATCATTAAACCTTCTGTACTATCAGAGTCAATGCAGTGGCATACTAGGCTAAGCCTCTGCCTGTGGCACCAGCATCTAATATGTGTGCCAGTTTGAGTACTGGTGGTTCCACTTCCAATCCAGCTTCCTACTGATGGTCTGTGAAAGCCCTGAAAGATGACCCTGGTGTTTGGGCCTCAACACCTGCATGATAGACCTAGAATAAGCTCCTGGCTCCTGACCTCAGCCTGGCCTAGATCTGGCCGTTGCAGCCTTTTGGGGAGTGAACCAGAGGATAGAAGACCTCTCTCTGTGTCTCTTCCTCTCTCTGTCTATAACTCTGTCTCTCAAATTAATATATAAATCTTTAAAAAAAATTGTCTATACTACCTCAAGCAATCTACAGGTTCTATGCAATCCCTATCAAAATACTAATAACATTCTTATTACAGAATTAGAAAAGGCAATCCTAAAAATCATATGGAATTAGAGAAGACCCAGAAGAGAAAAAGGTATCCTGAACAAGATCAATCAAGGTAGAGGCATCACAATACCTGATTTCAAAGCATACTACAAAGCTATAGTATTTAAAACAGCATGCTACTGGCATAAAAATACATAAATCAGTGGAACAGAATAGAGAGGTATGGAATTAATCCACACACATGTACCCAACTGATTTTTGATAGAAGCGCTCAGACCATACAGTGGAGTATGGGTAATCTCTTCAACAAATAATATTGGCAAAACAGGATGTAGAAGAACAAAATTAGATCCAAACTTCCCAGCATATACAAAAAAAAAACTCAAGCCAAGATGGATCAGAGACTTAAATTTAAGGCCTGAGACAACAATGATCCTGGAAGAAAATGCAGGGGAAACACTCCAAGACACGAGTGTAGAGGATGACTTCTTGGACACAGGCAACAAAAGTGAAACTAAACAAGTGGGACTGTATGAAACTCAGAAGCTTTTGCATAGCGGCAGAAATGATCAAAAGAGTGAAGAGACATCCAACAGAATAGGAAAAGATATTTGTGCATCACCTATCTGACAAACTATTAATATCCTGAATATATCAGCAACTTAAAAAACTCATAAACAAACAAAATAATAACCAATCCTGATGAGAAACGGGCAAAGACCTCCAATAGACAGTTATCAAAAGGAGAAATACAAATGGCCACCAAATATATGAAAAAAAGCTGAACATCGCTAGCCATCAGGAAATTGCAAATCAATACCACAATGATATATCACCATGCCCCGTAATAATGGCTAAAATTCAAAACACAGAGTAACAAATGCTGATGAAGTTGTGAAAAATTGAAGCACACACTGTTGGTGGGAATGTAAATTAGTGCAGTTGCTGTGGAAAACTGTATGGAGATTTCTTAAGAAACTAGAAATAGACCTGCCATACGATCCAGCAATCACACTACTGGGTATACACCCACATTACTTGAATACAATGTATCAAAGAAATAACTGTACCACCATGTTTATAACACTGTATACAGTAGCCAAAATTTGGAATCCATCAAGGTGCCAATCATTAGATGTATGGCTAAAGAAAAAGTGGTGTAAATATACACAATGAAAAATTATTCTGCTGTATAAAATGAAATTCTGTCATTTACAGTAAAATGGACACACTGGAGGATATATGTTGCATGAAATAAGCTGGACCTAAAAAAACAAGTGCTGCCTGGGGAATCTGCCTGGGAAAGCAGTGGAGGATGGCGCAAGTCCTTGGGGCCCTGAACAGGAGTGAGACCTCTGATGAAGCTCCTGGCTCCTGACATTGACCAGGCCCACCCCAGGTTGTTGTGGCCATCTGTGGAGTGAACCAGCAGATGGAAGATTCTCTCTCTCTCTCTCTCTCTCTCTCTCTCTCTCTCTCTTCTCTCTCCCTCATCTCTCTGTTTCCCTGTAGTTCTGCCTTTCATATAAATAAATAAATCTTAAAAAAGGTTTATAACTGCATAATAACATAACATATATTTTATTTAAAATGAGAGAAGTAATGAAATGTGCTATAAAATCATAAAAACTATCCGTTTGAATATTAGTTTACTTTTACTTGTAACATGTTATAACATTTTTTAAAAGATTTATTTTATTTATTTGAAAGGCAAAGTTAAGGAGACAGAGGGAGAGAGAAAGAGAGAGAAGTTTTCTATTCCCCATGTTACTCCCCAACCTGACCACAATAGCTAGAGCTGTGCCAGTCCAAAGCCAGGAACCTGGATGTCCACACAGCTCACCCATGTGGGCCTAGGGGCCTATGCATTGTGTCATAAGGGTTAATTATCAGGAACATTACCAGAGAACTAGTTGGGAAGTAGAGCACCAGGGATTGAAAGGTTTACATACGGGAAGAAGACATCACAGTCTTCAGCTTAATCCACTGTGGTACAAGACTGTTCCTAATCTTATGATATTTTAATCATGAAATAACAACAAAATTTCAAAGAAATATTTAGATATTTTTAAAAAATAAAATATATTTTGTTATATCAATAACCTGATATCAGTTTTGTATATTATTTATAAAAATAAATTTTGTTGTTGCTCCGAATTTGAATACTATGTATTGACTCCTGTATTATAAAGAACTACAGAATAATTCCTATCTTCTAAGAATTGCATATAACCTAAAACTCTATATTTTGAGAGTAAACCTTGAAATAACATGATTTAAATGTTCTAAATATCAGGGCTGGCGCTGTGGCATAGCAGGTGAAGCGACCGCCTGGAGTACCAGCATCCCATATGGGTGCCAGTTCATGTCTGGCTGCTCCGCTTCTGATCCAGTTCTCTGCTATGGCCTGGGAAAGCAGTAGAGGATGCCCCAAGTCCTTGAGCCCCTGCACCCACGTAAGAGATCTGGAAGAAACTCCTGGCTCCTAGCTTCGGATGGGTTCAATTCTGGACAATGCAGCCATCTGAGGAGTGAACCAGTGGATGGAAGACCTCTCTCTCTCTCTGCCTCTACTTCTCTCTGTGTAACTCCGACTTACAAGTAAATAAATACATCTTTAAAAAAATGTTCTGGGCCAGTGCCGTGGCTCACTTGGCTAATCCTCCACCCTCGGCGCCGGAATCCCAGATAGGCGCCGTATTCTAGTCCCAGTTGCTCCTCTTCCAGTCCAGCTCTCTGCTGTGGCCCATGAAGGCAGTGGAGGATGGCCCAAGTGCTTGGGTGCCTGCACCCGCATGGGAGACCAGGAGGAAGCACATGGCTCCTGGCTTCGGATCAGCATAGCTCCGGCCATAGAGGCCATTTGGGGAGTGAACCAATGGAAGGAAGACCTTTCTTTCTGTCTCTCCCTCTCACTGTCTGCAACTCTACCTGTTAAATAAATAAATAAATAAATAAAGTTCTAAATAGTAGCAATACGATGCTGACACTGTGTTTCTCATATATTGCCTTAATTATGTTAAGGAATGTTTCTTCTATACCCTAATTGCCTAAGACTTTATCATGAAAGGATGTTGTAGTTTATAACATATTTTGCTGCAACTATTAGAGATAACCAGATGGTTTTACTTTTTTAATTTTTTAATGTGATGTAGCAATTTATTGATTTGTGTTTGTTGAACCATCCTTGAATATCAGGAATAAACCCCACTTGTTCCCTGTAAATGTTCCTTCTGAATAAATTGTTGGATTGGATTAGCATTATTTGTTTAGGACTTTTTAATGTATGTTCTCCATGATTTTGGTCTGCAGTTCTCTTTCTTCATTGTATCTTTATCTGGTTTCATTTGAGAAAATGCCAAGAACAAAATCGCCTAAATCTTAGCACAGCGCTTATTTGGATTATAAATTCTTAATATAAACACTTCCAATGGCTAAAATTACAGTGCATTACTTTGAATATAATTTAAAATATTGCTCCATAGGCATAAAATATAAAACATTTTTCAATCTTAAGCAAAACTAACATTTGGCCTTATTTTTCTTTTAAAGTGATAAATCATTTTCAGAGTGTATATAAATGTGCTAAATTCCTTTTATCATAAGAAATTAATAAAATAATTTTATTATGGTACATATTTCTTCGGGTTTTTGCTTTAAGAATTTTGACTTGAAAACTTGTATTCTTAAAACGCTGTATGTTTTTAGGTAATAGAAGTCCAGTGTACCGTGAAGCAGCCCAACTTCAGCGGGAACTGAATGCTTTGTAAGCACAGACTTAGCTTAACCCGAGCTCAAACATAACCACAGTGGGAAATGGTGTTGGATGAGTGAATCAAGTAAAGTTCAGGGGGCTAGTTTGATTAAAATGAATTCTCTACCACAAAGGCCACTGATTTTTGCCATGGTGGCTGATATACACTCTGAAATAAAATAAAAATGTAAAACTACATGCCATATCTCTCCTCTAGGAATAAGAGAATCTAGCTTAGTGTAAATTAAAAATATTTGATTATTTATTATAATATTGTGATAATTTTATTATAACATCTTACACTGTGTAAGACGTGCATACTTATATTTTGTGTTATTGTGTATTATGTTAACCACCACAGGTGATTCTTCAGAACTGAAGCATAATGCCTGAAACAAAGGAAGAAATCCAGAGAATATTAGCTTTACGATGGTGAAGAGATAAATAGCACTGCGAGGAATGTGTAAGAAACTCACTGAATGCTACTGGCTTAAAAAAGTCTGTGTCTGGTTAAAATTTCTTAGAAAGTATGCACATCAAATAGTTGGATTTTTCCTAATATGGAAAAACGGCAGCCCTTTCAGTACAATTTGTTCATTCTATTAAGTGATTGAAATATACAGTTACAGGTTACAGAGCAAATTTGTCAACCACCTTCCGGTAGAACTTTGGTGAACACATCAGAGAAATATGGGAGTGTGGAGCAACCCGCATCACTGGTGGAAATCAAAGGTCAGCTCCCATCCAAGGGAAGGGTTGAGACTTGTTGCTAGATAGAAACCAGAAGGAAATTCTACTTCAGAGAAAGAAATTGCTATTTCCTTCATGAAAGCAGCAGAACCAAGAGGTGAGTGCTTGAATCAAAAGTGACTGTGGAATTTATCACTTCACTAGGCAGGCCTTTGACAAGGCCATTCCAAATATTCTGAGACAGCAGTGAAGGCCACTGTGTTCATGTGGAATAGAATTCTGCAGAACTTCTGTGATCAGGAGTTGATTCAACCACAGAATAATGAGTGACAGCTTTGAGTTAAGTTAAACACAGACCTAATATGTGCTGAGGCAAGGTCAAGCAATACCCTTGATGGAGAATTTGGCTTTAAGTGCACTGAATTCACTAACGACAAAGCAGCTCCACATGGATGGGTTTCTTTATGACTGGAGTTGTCTCCGAACTCAGATTTACAGATAACTCTACTATTGATGTTAACTCACTTGAATGAACCATACACTTGCATTTCAGGAGGATTCAAATCCTATATTGGACAGAACCATATATGCATTGGATTTTAGAGCAAATGTCAGACTCAAATGAACCAAAATCCATTAAAGGATGAGTTAAAAAAAAAAAAAACCTGAATACCAGTATAGCTTCTTATTTAATGGGGTTTGATTATGAAAAGCAAAATTCTATGGAGTTCAAGCACTGTAGCTTTATTGCTGTGAGATGTGGTTCCATATTTCCATTTTTACACTTCCTTAAATCTAAACAGTCAAAGTAATTGTACCCACGTCTTAGCCTATTTTGCCTGGGTTTAACAGAATACCTCAGAATTGGTAATTTATGAAAATCAGAGATTTATTTCTTGTAGCCCTGAAGGCTGAGAAGAGAGCACATGGACAAGAGTGTGTGGACCTCTCATCCATATAATAATCTCACTATTTTGATAATGACTACACACCTAATATAATGAGATTCATCCATTGATAAGAAGTTTGTACTCATGATAAAATCAGCTCTCAAAGGTCTCAACACTGTTGGATAAGGGATTGAATTTATAATACATGACCTTTGAGAGGCACATTCAAACAACCTTTTGAGCCTTAGTTGTGAGAATGAATTTAATAATAAACAATATACATAATAAATTCTAGATATTAAAATTCACAAAACATTGGTTTGTAAATGAGGTTCAAATCTGTAACAATCTAAATCTGAATAAACTGTATGATATAAATATAATAAGAAAATTTTACTACTCAAGACTTAGTGGAAAACAACAAAAATTACTGGTGATTTTCAAAATGTATACTTGACATTACTTGTACCAATAAAGTTTAGGAAAACCAGTATTGATTATGAATGAGATGATAGGGCAAAATAATTAATAGACATGATTACTGATTAAGGAAAAAAGAAAATGTAAAGAAATTATACATAACAAAATGATAGTTATCTATTTTAACTATCAAACATGCAAAGGTATTCAAAATGACTATGAAGACAATGATACTAGGGTGATTACAGAGTAGATTGCAAGAAGCTTCTACCCACCTTCTAGAAACATTGAAAAACAAATGTGAACTCTCAGAACTCCATTAGCAGATTTCAGGGAACAATTGATGATTACTAGTGACTAAATGAAAGGTAAATTCAGGAAAATGCCATTTGGAAACATAGCAGACTTTTATGTCATTGTTAGATGATTTTGGTCTACCTTATCCTTGGATAAGGAACAATTTTGAACATGGTTCCCAATATTTCCAGGATGTCTCTGATCCCTATTTTGGGGGGCAGCAGAGCAAATTTTATTGATGTTATTGTTAATACATTTTCTGACCCCCAGAGAGCTACCTGGATAAATGAGTCAAGATGCTAATCTCTGCTTTAGTTAAATTGGATAAACTAGACTTACTGGATTTAAATAAAACGTCATCACAACAGTAACAGGAAAGTCCTTCTCCCATAAACAATGTTCTTTAAACCCTGCCATATAGTAGAACAATGTCTTGGTAAATATGAAAAGAATAAGATCCTATAAAGTACCTTCTACTACAATAGAGTGAAGGTATAAGTTAATAATGGAAGGAAAAATCATATGCATGTGAAATAAACCCAAAAATTCTCAAACAACAAGCATATAAAAAATTACAAGGGAAAAGCTATTGATAGACCCATGAGAACAAAAGAACAACACACTGAAATTTTCCAGCTAAACTGAAAACAATGCTAAGAGAAAAATGTAAAGCAGTAAACATAAGCATTACAAAGTAAGATAAATCTCAAATGAATAATAAACTTTGCCCTCTGAAAAACTGGAAAAAAGAGTGAGCTAAACAAAAAAAAATGGGAGAATGAAGAAAATAATAAATATTGAACAGAGAGAAATGCAATGACAAGCAGAAAAATAAAGTTATTTAAAAAAACAAATATTTCATCATTGAAGAGATTTATTTTCCTTTACCTAGATAGAAGGGGACAAAAAGGAAGGAAGGAAAGAAGGAAAATTAAAGGAGACAAATAGCAAAAATCAGAAATAAAGGTCGGAATGTAACAAATTGCAGAAGTAAAACAAATTATGAAGTAATGACATAAACAACTGTATTTATAAACTGACAAATTAGATCATGGAGAAAAAAATCTACAAATTTCTTAAATACAAAAGTTACCTAAATTGACTTGAGATATTAAGATAAATTTAGTTGTCAAAATCTTCCCAGTAAAGAAAAATCTAAGACTAGCTGATTTTATTGGTGAGTTATATGAAACAGGTAAAACAGAATTAACACTGATAGTTCCAAAACTCTTCAGAAGAATTGAAGAAGGAACAACTTATAAATCATTCTGGGATGAATATTATACTTATAGGTCAATATTTCTTATGAACATCACTGCAAAAGTCTAAAAAATAATGGCAGTGAGAAACATTTTATACCATAATTAGTTAGGGTTTATTCGAAGAATGCAAGGATGATTCAGAATAAGAAAATCAAGCAAATTTCACATTATTAGAACAATTAAATACAGAATTATTTCAAGTGATGCACAACAGCATTTGAGAAAGTCAAATGAGCTTTTCTAATAAAAACATTCAGAAAGCTAAGAACACAACATTAAACCTGCAACATAAATCTATGTTTTGTGGAAAACACACAAGTAGCATTTTATACAATGATGAATATTTTGAATTGTTAGTGATATCATAATAAGAAACTGATTATAATTGTTTTAACTTGTTGTGTTAGTCATGATAGGGTACCACAGTTACTTAACAACAGGAATTTATTATCTTACAGTTCTGAGGGATAGAAGGCTGATATTAAGCTATTGTCAGCTGTGATGGAGCAGCTATTCCATGCTTATTCTTTAACTTGGGCAGTTTTCTAGCAATCATGTGTGTTCTGCGTCCTTTAAAAGCATCATTTCCTCATCCTCTTTTATCCTCACAAGGCATTTTTCTTTTTTTTTTTTTTTTTTTGACAGGCAAAGTGGACAATGAGAGAGAAAGAGAAAGGTCTTCCTTTTTCCATTGGTTCAAACTCCAATGGCCGCTGTGGCTTGTGTGCTGCGGCCGGCACACCGTGCTGACCCAAAGCCAGGAGCCAGGTGCTTCTCCTGGTCTCCCATGCGGGTGCAGGGCCCAAGCACTTGGGCCATCCTCCACTGCACTCCCGGACCACAGCAGAGAGCTGGACTGGAAGAGGAGCAACCGGGACAGAATCGAGCGCCCCGACCAGGACTAGAACCCAGTGTGCTGGTGCCGCAGGCGGAGTAGCCAAGTGAGCTGCCGCATCGTCCACAAGGCATTTTTCATGTGTGTATGTCCAGATTTCCCTTTTATAAGGACACCAGTCACTTACCTTAGTCAATCATCAAATTCCAGCATGATCCCATCTTAATTAAGTACATGCACAATGACCCTATTTATAAATAAATTCACACTAGGAAGTACAGAGATTAGGATCAATATAGGAATTTTGAGGAAACACAATTTCACTTACAAGATTCTGGCCCTGATCTCCTTTATCCCAAGTCAATGTCTTTGTCTTGTGCAACATGCAATGACCTATGCTAATATCAATAAAAGTCTTAGTCACTACAATATCAACTCTAAGTAGAATCACATCTAAATAGCATCAATTAAAACAACTTCCGAATCTTACCATGTAAATAATCCAAAGAATCTATTAATGAGAATCAGGATATAATACATACTGGAAAATCAAATTTTCTATCTGAGAACATTTGCAAAGGGAAGTCATATGCTTCCAAAATACATTTAACAATTATATCCATATTCTGAAACATTAGAAGAAAACAATGGTCACAGGTCACAAGGTAGTGCAAAGCCCATCAGGATGAAATCCATTACATTGGAATCCATTAGAAAAATCCTGTTTTGCCTACTACTTGTCCTCTGATTCCATTTGGGTGGCAGCCATACACACACACAGCTCTACCATCTTGGTCCTTTCTAAAAGTCTTGCCTTCTGGAACTGAGGAATTTGTTTCAGTCTCTGAAACCAAATAAGAAATTCCACCCTCAAGATAAATTATGATGTGTGTTATCATAAATCAAATACATAAGACATGTCAATGCAATGAGGATTGAGCATGTCAACCCATGATGTCTTCTATGAATGTTATGATTCCAAAAGAACCATACAATTAGTTGTAATGTGTTCTAATTAATATCGCTCAAAGACTTAAAACATCCTGATTGACTGGGTCAAGATCCAAGATATAGAGTGTGATGAAGATGCCAGCTATTGCAAATGAAGCACTTCCGAAATTATTTTTCCATCAGTGAAAATTCATGCAACGATGTGAAAGTGTTAAGAGTTTATTTGAAATAATTAAACAAACTATGTTAAAAGATAAAAAAGAGAGTTTCACATTTGGATAATCTGGTAGATCTCATAAAAGAGAAATGGGTTGTTGTGGTAGAATGAGGACCAATAGAATCGTGAATGTAACCTTTACAACTCCCAGAAATTATCCAGACATCATAGTGCACAGATGTCCAATAGCATCCTCTCTGGATCCAATTGCTAGGTATCCCAAGTCTCTATTGAGAAAAATTATTCCTTCAAATGACAGGCTTGTATGTTCTTAAGTAGATGATTGTGTTTCAGGAAGAAATGGAAATATATTATTCTAAGTTAATTCTAGCTCTTTACTAACTTTTCCAATTGTGATGTGCCTTTTATTGCTCATATATTTCTGTTAGAACTGACAAGAAAAGGATCCCACTCTATTGCCCACAAAATAGCACTGATTCAAGATAATTCAATCCCATTCTCTTCCCTGAAATGTTAACCAAGAGTTGACACATCAAGGACAGGAGGCAGTTAACATTGTTATCTGATGGCACAGTATCCATTATTTCTGCTGTAACCAGTGAAACTTGGATCATTACTGAGATCAGGTATATTTTTCTGAGTCACTTATACTTGTTACTTGTTTAATTTAGCAAGAAAATGTTTCTGTTGTTAGTTATAGAAGAATCCTGGGAATATAAACTTAGAAAATAATAAAGATAAAAAATAATTTTCAGGGAACCCCCAAAACACAAATTTAAAATTATATTTTATTGATATATTAATAACGTAGAGGACAGATGTTTGGTGTAGCCATTAGATGCTCCTTAGGACACCTGCATCTACATATTATAGTGCCTACATTTCGATCTAAGCTCTATTATCCATTCCAGTTTCCTGTTAATCCACACCTGGGAAGATAGAGGTGAAGGCTCAATTGATTGGATACACAACACTCATGTGAGAGATCAAGGTTGAGTTACAGACTCCTGGCTTTAGCTAGGTCTGGCACTGGCTGCTGGGAGCATATTTACAGATGGGGAAACTTTGTCTTTCCCTGTATGAAAGCATTAAATAGTAATACTACATATGTTTGAGAAAATTTGATTTTATGAGATAATATTAACATATTTTACAAAGTGAGTGCCAATTGATATTATATATTTATAATACTTGCCATCATTTATTAATCAGGTACCATATTATTGAGCTTTGTGACAGCTCACGCTGAAATCAGGAATGACAATATTATAAATAGGGGTTTGGGCTGGCGCCGTGGCTCACTAGGCTAATCCTCCGCCTTGTGGCACTGGCACACCGGGTTCTAGTCCCGGTCGGGGTGCCGGATTCTGTGCCGGTTGCCCCTCTTCCAGGCGAACTCTCTGCTGTGGCCCGGGAGTGCAGTGGAGGATGGCCCAAGTCCTTGGGCCCTGCACCCCTTGGGAGACCAGGATAAGTACCTGGCTCCTGCCATTGGATCAGCGCGGTGTGCTGCGCCGGCAGAAGCGGCCATTGGAGGGTGAACCAATGGCAAAGGAAGACCTTTCTCTCTGTCTCTCTCTCTCACTGTCCACTCTGCCTGTAAAAAAAAAAAAAAAAAAAAAAAAAACTACCCTGAATCCTGAAAAAAAAATAAATAAAAATAAATAGGGATAAATAGGGGTTTGGAATTGTGGTAAAACTCTGTAAGACATTGGTATAGGCAAAGACTTCTTAGGAAAGAGCCCAGAAGAACAGGCAATAAAACCAAAAATTGCCAAATTAGATTATATAATTCTAGGAAGCTTATACACTGCAAAGAAAACACTCAACACAGTGAAGAGACAACAGATAAAATGGGAGAAAATATTTGGAAACTATACAACTGTAAGGGATTAAATTGCAGAATTTACAGAATTTAAGAAACTCAAAAACCACAAAACAAACAATACATTTAAGAAATGTGAAAATAACTTAAATAGGCATTTTTAAAAAGATTAAATTCAAATGGCCAACGTACACATGAAAAAACACTCAGGATCACTAGTCATCAGGGAAATGCAAATAAACACAAAAATGAGGTTTTACCTCACTCCAGTTACAATGGCTTTCATACAGAAATCAACAATCAATAAAAGCTGGTGAGAACGTGGGAAAAAGATACCCTAATTCATTGTTGGTGGAAATGTAAAGTGGTACAACTATCATGGAAGACAGTATGGAGATATCTCTGAAATCGGAAAATAGATCTACCATATGACTCAATTAAATTAGATATTTAGATCTTATCATTAACCATATAGACATTCCTACTCCTAGGAACTTACCCAAATTAAATGAAATAAACATATTAAAAAAGTTATCCATACTCCCTCATGTTTATTGTAGTTCAATTCACAGTAGCTAAAAAATAGAATCAACACAGATGTCCATCAAATGATTACTGGATAAGCAAAATGTGGTATAAATACATATATGTACACACACACACAGACACACACACAATGGAATATTACTCAGTCATAGAATGAAATCCTGTCTTTCACAGCAAAATAGATGGAACTGGAAACTATTATTTAATGAAATAAGCCTAGCCCAAAATACAAATACCACATTTTCCCTGATCTGTGGTAACTAACAAACACAAATACAATGTATACCAGTGAAATTAACATTTTCAGACTCTACTTTTGTGGAACAATTTTTTTCTTATTTTGGTTGAATTTTTTTAGCTTAGTTGAGAGTTAATCTTATGCTTATAAAGTAAGCTGAAAGTATGTCATAGCAAAAATTAAAACAAAGTATAAGAAAGAAGGAGGTTGGGTGGATGACAGCATAGGCAAAAGGGAGTGTAGGCTGAGAAGTATCACAGTGATCCTAAATCTAAATCTTAAATTCTTACATGAAATACATATTTGTTCACATTATATAAATTTTCAAAATTGCCTAACCACCTCCAAAAAGTAAACAAAAGGAAATATTATACATATATTTAAATATCCAAATATATTTGGAAATATTAAAAAAGATCCTTGCAATATCTGTTAGTAAGTATAGAAGCTTATCATTATTCCTGAGCTCTCATTGTAATTATAATTCATTCTCATAAATTGAATTTTACTTATCCATCTATGCTTTTATTTAAATGGCAGTGAAAGAAAGAGAGAAGAGAATGAGAGAGCTCAAAGAAGCTACCATTTGCTATATCACTCCCCAGATGCTTAGCAATGGCTAAGACTGGATCAGGCTGCGATTGGAAATTCCATCTAGGTCACCCACATGGGTATGGATTAGCAGGAAAGTTGAATCATGATCTGGGTACTGAATCTATGTATTCTTATATGAGATCTGAGCATAACAACTACACTAAATATCATTTTTTAAAGTAAGGTTCTTATTTTATTCCTTAGTTGAATCTGTAGAGTAGAATGCGCTGGTGGGTCCAATTTAGAAAAGAAGTTGTAGATATTTTGAAAGCCATTCTAAGGTAAAGAGTATTTTTACAATTATAAAAAAGGTTATATTGGGTAAATGAGGATGGCCACCATGACAGTTTTTGAAATCAATGAATATTTTACAAAATGCCTCTGAAATTTATCAACTTATATATGTATATAATCCTAAAAATAATATTTTTATTAAGTTATATAGGCTTGGAATTTAGTTTTTAAAGTGTACAACAGAAAATCAGTTAAGTCTTACAGGACTTAATTTGATAAATATGGGGCAGGGTGTCCATATTTCTATCTTCTAAAATTATAAAGCATTTGAAAACAGGTCTCAAATGCATAGATAAAATCATATGTATTAAAATATTTATGGTCAAAGAGACTAGACTGAATTTTATGAATTTGCTTGGTTAGATCCTAAAAGATGTTTTTGATGATTTTTACTTAATTCAAAAATGTAACACAGTAGGAAAGCTGTTGAATTTTGCATGAGCTAAAGCATATTTTGGTCTCCTAATCCATACCTGTGCATAGAGTTAAGTTTTCAGGTAATTACTTCCAGGTGCTTGCCTATAGGAATTCATTGCAATGCAATGAAATCAGGGTAATAAACTCATCAGTGAAAATTAACCCATAGGCATTATACAGAGACACATATATTTAAATGGTATCAGTATTATAATTTGTCGATTCTAGATGTTTATGTTCATGATGAACACTGTCTCCTCCTAAGTAATTAGTTAGATCTACATACAACTAGATGTGTTTGACTTTACCTTAAACATATTAGAATATTTTACTTGCCCAATTTTTAAATTAGATATTTAGATCTTATCATTAACCATATAGACATTCATAAAAATTGATTGTCCTATTATAAAAGTAAAACACAAGTCAACTTCCTCTTGATAATCACTTCTTGATTATAGTCTCTGGATTATATTATATTATATATTATTATATTTTATATATTAATTATATTCAAATTATAGCACATGCCTTACAATTATTTTGGATACAATAGTCTTCACGTAACAATATTCAGTAACTTTTTTCCAGGACATTCAATCATTGTGAGGATTCTATTTAATGTTATATTGATAACTTTTCTTTAAACATTCCAAAAATGGAAGAAATATCTGTTCATCCAATGGACAAAAATATTGTGTACAAAATAGTTGATAAATGTATTTATATTTATTATATGTTTATTTACTATAATCCTATAGTTTTATATATTGAACTTATTTCAAGGGAATCACCCATAAAGAAAATAATAATCAACACCATTTAGTATATATATATATTTTTCTTTATGGTAAATTCTTAGAATCTACTTGAATAGACCAAATGATTAAATGATTAAAATATGGATATTGCATTTCAAAGTATCTTCTATCAAAATTTTGTATATTTTATATATTGATGTATATATTTTTCTTTTTTTAAAAACTTTTATTTAATGAATATAAATTTCCAAAGTACAGCTTATGGATTACAATGGCTCCCCCCCATAACGTCCCTCCCACCCGCAATCCTCCCCTTTCCCACTCCCTCTCCCCTTCCATTCACATCAAGATTCATTTTCGTTTCTCTTTATATACAGAAGATCCGTTTAGCATACATTAAGTAAAGATTTCAACAGTTTGCTCCCACACAGAAACATAAAGTGAAAAATACTGTTTGAGTACTAGTTATAGCATTAAATCTCAATGTACAGCACACTAAGGACAAAGATCCTACATGAAGAGTAAGTGCACAGTGACTCCTGTGGTTGACTTAACAAATTGACACTCTTGTTTATGGCCTCAGTAATCACCCTAGGCTCTTGTCATGAGCTGCCAAGGCTGTGGAAGCCCCCTGAGTTCACTCACTCTGATAATTTTTAGACAAGGCCATGGTCATATATATTTTTCTTTTAAGATTTATTTATTTATTTATTTGAAGGGCAGACTCACAGAGATAGAGAGATGAAGAGAGTAGGAAAGAGGGAGAGAGTAGAGTTCTTACATCTGTTGACTTATGCCCCAAATGTCCCCAAGAGCTGGAACTAGGCCAGGCCAAAGCCAGGAGACTGGAACTCTATCCATAGCATGCCTCCCACCACACTCCCACCATTCTTCCTCCTCCTCTCCTATTCTCATTTTTATATTTTACAATGATCTATTTTCAGTTAACTTTTTACTCATATGATTAACACTACAATAAGTAAAGAGTTCAACCAAGAGTATGAAGAAAAAGAAAAAAGAAAACGTTGTTCCTCAATAGATTATACAAGGGCTATTAAAAATCATTTCATTTCGAAGTGTCAATTTCACTTCTATAGATTACCTTTAAGGTAATTCATTAGTTACCAGAGAACATATGGTATTTGTCTATTTGGGACTATCTTATTCCACTAAGTATAATGGTTTCCAGTTGCATTCATTTTGCTACAAACAACAGGGTTTCATGATTTTTTTTTTACTGCTGTTTAGTATTCCATAGTGTATATATACCATATTTTCTTTATACAGTCTTCAATTGACTGAAATCTAGGTTGAATCTATAGCTTAGCTATTGTGAATTGAGCTTCAATAAACATGAGGGTACAGATAACTGTTTCATATGCTGCGTTCTTTTCAATTGGAAAAATCCCCAGGAGTGGGATGGCTGGGTCATATGTAGGTCTATATTCAGATATATGAGTCATCTCCAAACTATCTACCACAGTGGAGGCACTAATACACATTCCCACAACAGTAGATTAAGGTAAAATTTTCCCCACATCCTTGGCAGCATTTGCTGTTTGTTTTTTATATGAAAGCTATTCTAACTGTAGTGAGGTGGTTTGATTGGCATTTCCCTGATGACTCGTGATCCTGAGCATTTTCATGTGTCTGTTGGCCACTTTAATTTCCTCTTTTAAAAATGCCTGTTCAAGTCCTTTGCCCATTTCTAAACTGGACTGCTTATTTTGTTGTTGTTGAAACTCTTGAGCATTTTTATTTTCTGAATATTAATCCTCCATCAATTGCATAGATTGCAAGTATTTTCTCCCATTCTGTCAGTTTCCTCTTCATTTTGCTGAATCTTTCTGTTGCAGTGCAGAAGCTTATCAGCTTGATGAAATTCCATTTTTCAATTTTGGCTTTGATGGTCTGTGCTTCAGGGGTTGTTCCAGATAAGTCTTTGTCTCTGCCAACGTCTTCCAGGATTTTTCCAATGTTCTCTGGTAATTTGATGGTATCAAGTCATAGATTTAGATCTTTGATCAATTTGAGTGTATTTTTTGTGTAAGATATAAAGTAGGTCTCTTGCTTCACACTTCTGCATGTAGAGATCCAGTTTTCTATGTCCTTGAGATACATTGAGTGCTCATTTATCTGGTGCCTTTCCATTTTCTTGATGTAGTAACCAATTGCTATAAACTTCCCTCTTATCACTGCTTTGGCTCTATCCCATAAGTTTTGACATGTCACATTGTTGTCTTCATTCTTTCCAGAAATTTCTTGATTACTCTTTTTTTTTTTTTCTATAACCCAGAGTTCCTTCAGGACCATGTTGTTCATTTTCCATGTGTTTGTATATGTTCTAGAGATTCTTGAGTTTTTTTTTATTTCCAGCTTCATTCTGTTGTATTTAGAGAAAATGCATGATATTTTTTCATTCTGTTTTTATCTTTTCTGAGACTTGTTTTATAATTTAGCTTGTGGTCTATCCTACAGAAATTTCCAAGCTCTACTTAAAAGAATGTTTTTTCTGCAACTGTGGAATGAAAAGCACTGTATATATCAGTTGGGTCCATTTGGTCCATGCTGTTGATTAGCTCTGTTATGTCTTATTTTTATGTTTTGTCTATTTGATCTGTCTTTTGCTAGAAGTTGGGTATAGAACTTTCCCATTAATATTGTATTGGAGTCTAGTCTATGTCTCCATTTAGAGCCAATAATGTTTCTTTTAAATAGCCAGGTGCCCATTTTCTGGATGCATATACATTTGTTATAGTCACATCTTCCTGTTGAATTGATACCTTAATCATTAGTAGTGCCCTTCTATGTCTATTTTAAGAGTTTTGAGTAAAAGTCTATTTTTTTCTGATATTAGAATGGCTGCATATACTCTTTGTTGCTTTTTGTTAGCAAGAAATTTCTTTTTCCATTCTTTCACTTTCAGTCCAGG
This sequence comes from Oryctolagus cuniculus, assembly GCF_964237555.1. Classification (NCBI taxonomy): domain Eukaryota; kingdom Metazoa; phylum Chordata; class Mammalia; order Lagomorpha; family Leporidae; genus Oryctolagus; species Oryctolagus cuniculus. The sequence continues at coordinate 41,094,140 of NC_091435.1, forward strand.
GTTATCTTTGTGAGTTACGCTTCTTTAGAGCATCAAGTAAGAGTCTTGTTTTTTAATCTATTCACCCAGTCTGTAAATTTTAATTGGAGTAATTAGGTCATTTAGATTCAATGTTACTAATGGTAAGTAATGACTTGGCCCTGCCACTTTTCCAAAAATATTCCTATTTTTTGCTTTGCATTTCATTTGTATTTTTGGCGAGGAAATTTCTGCCTTCACAGTTTTTCATAATGCTGATTATCTTTCCATGTTTCTGTATGTAGCACACTCTTAAAAATCATTTGTAAGTCTGGATGGGTAAGTTTCTGTTTGTTATGGAAGGTCTTTATTTAATCTTCATTCATAAATTAGATCTTTGCAGGATACAGTATTCTGAATTGACTTTACTTTTTTCTTTTAAGACTTGGACTATGCCTCTTCATTATCTCCTAGTTAGTAGGGTTTTTGATGAGAAGCCAACTGAGAATCTAACTGGAGATCCTCTGAAAATAATCCAGCATTTCTCTTGTGAAAATTTTAAAATATTTTCTTTATATTTTATTGTTGAAAATTTTAGTACAATAAGTCATGTTGAAGAACTTTTCTGGTCATTTGTATTAGGAGTTCTATGTGTTTATGAATTTGGACATCCCTCTCTTTCCTCAAGTTGGGTAAGTTCTCTATAAATTTTTATTACTGAATAGGCCTTCTAATCCATTCTCTCTTTCCATGCCTTCAGGAACTTCTAAGACACATATGTTGGATAGTTTTATAGTATCCAATAAATCTCCAATACTCTTTTTAGTTTTCCTAATTTCTCCTCCTCCTCCTCCTCCTCCTCCTCCTTCTTCTTCTTCTTGTTCTGTCTGACTGAAAAATTTCCAAAGATTTGTCTTCTAGCTCAGATATTCTTATATCTCACCAAGAGTGCTGTTAAGGTTTTTCACTGCATTTTTATTTGATCTTTTGAATTCTTCATTTCTAACATTTTATTTTGATTTCTCTTTAAAATCTCAATTTCATGGGAATAATTTTAATTTATGTTATGCTTGAATTTATTTAATTTGTGGATTTGCTTTTAATTGCCTCTGAGTAATCCTATGATTAATCTTTTTAATTTCATTTTGGGCATTTCCTCAATCTCTACATATCCCCATTAATATTGAAATGTTGTTGTACTCCTTTTGATGGGTCATGTTGTCTTCCTTATTCTTGTTTCTCAAATTTCTAAGTTTATTTTAAGCCTTTGTGGAAATATTTGCTGATTTTTTTTTTACTCTGATGTATTTTGTCTTTGGACTATTTCTCTGTGGTTTAGTGGAGTGTCCATTCTCTCAGTGAATACCCAGAGGTATGTGCAGGCTGTGCCCTGGAGCTCTGGTCATTGCTACAGTTAAGGTAAGTATTATGGGTGACAGTCAAGTTGGGCCTCATAGATCACCTTTTTTTATCAGAAGGGAGATTTTGATCAGCTCTGCTTGGAAAGTCACAAACTCACCTCCTCTCTTCCAAGGTTGCCTGGTTGTTAGTCAACAGTGGGTGTAGTACTAATCCATGCTTCTGTAAGAACCACACAAAAGATCTGTGCAGTCTTCATTGTGAGAATGGATTTCATTTCAATGACTCACTCCAGCCAATCAAGGATCTCTGAGCGTGTGGAGTTGTTCACTGTGATGCCCAGCGACCCAGGTACACCCTGCACTCTTTTCTGTAGCTACAGTGTTCCCACAGTCTCAGCACACAAGTCTCACATAGTCATGACATGCTGAGGATCCACTCCACCCCAGTAGTCTGTCCTGTCCACAAAGAGGCAGAGGTGCTCCCAGAGCCAGCTGCCTAGTGGATAATAGTAGAGCCCCAGAGCCTGTTATGTTTTGGGAGCTTGGAGGCACTTCACAGTCTTATATGGGTGCTCAGACTCTGTAAATTCTTTCAGGTAGACTCAGGTGTCTCCTTTGGGCTGGTTCTTGGGGCATGGACATGAGTGGTGCAACTGTAACATATGTCAAAAATGACATTCACTCTCTCAGCTAGTTGCTGGGCACTGGAATGGAGAAACTCACTACTTTTTTTTTCCTCTTGGTTGCCAGGCTCTCCCCACAGCTACACTGCCAATTGGCTGCTGCAGTCTGGTCTCACCTCACTCTCCAAAGCTGATGCTCAGTTTGTCGGCTGCTGGGGTCATGTGTAGTGTTAATCCTTGTGCTGTGCATTCAGACCCTCCACACAGATCCACAGCATCACTCTTCCTTCAGTGGGATTTCCACTGCAATTTTCTCGCTAAGTCTTCTCTGAGATTGCACTTTCTTCACTGTTGTTTTAACTATCTTCCCCTAGCCTAGCACAGGAAGCCCCCTCTGTATTCCACAATCTTGGAATCTTCTCATACATATACTTTGTATTACATACCTCCATATATATAAACAATCCAGATATGTGGTAGAGAGGTACCATATAATACTCAGACTCGTTGAGAAACACTTGCCTCATTTATGAATTGATTTTACAATAAATCCACAAAAAAGCTACTAATTTTTAAAATAAATTTTCTCTTATATAAATGTTAGCATATATTGATGATTAGTTGCATTCATGTTAATTGCCAAACAAAAATAAATATTTCATTTCATTCATTTTTCTTAATCTGTTTTTCAGAATTGTGCATGATAGCTATTTTGTGTGGCTGCTAGGATGGTACTATATTACAATATATAAGCAAGACATATTAGCTACTGATTCATTACTCTTCCACTTCAAAGTCTTCCCTGTGAGTAAAGAAGATACATCTCTTCCATAAACACAAGGTTGGAAATGAAATGTTTCTCTTATCTCTTTGGAATTTACAAAACACTTAAAGTCTTTATTATTATTAATAAAAGGTACCAAAAAGAGGAAGACTTATCTAATGTAGAACTCTGTTGGTCAGGTTTTTCTGAATGTAATCACACATACAAGCATGTATGTATAACTACTCAATTTATTTAAATATTATACATATCCTAAATGAACTTATCTTTTTCTGAATTACCAAGAACATCATGTTTCAAAAACAAAACAACTATGTTTGCCAGGTATTCCTAAAGTCTATTCTTCAAGGATAGCATCAAATGACTTAGCTTTATTAAGGTCTAAAAAGCCTATCAAAAAGCACTTTGAGTTTTATGATGTTAGAATATATATGTGTAGATTCCAGAAGGATGTGAAGATCTTATATTCTGTTAGACATATATTTAAAATATATACGAATACCAAACTCTACATGTATATTAGTTTTATGAGCTGGGCTGGATCCTTTGCTTGGGTAAGTATGTGAAAGATATATGCTTCACTGATGAATTCCTTCTTATTTAATTTATTTTTAGTAAATTTTTATGGACTCCTTTTATACAGCACTATCACTCCAATTGAAAACATAAACAATGATAAACTATAGTTTGCCATCAAAATATAGAACCTATCAAAATATTACTTAGAAATAATATTTCATTTCCACATATTTCTTCACCAAAAGCTGAAGAACAAAAATACATTTTCATTAAGTAAAATTATGAGAACTTTATTACGGTAGACTTATTGATTCTGTTTGTTTCTGTTGTTTAGAATTTTACCTTATGATTATTCTTTGATTGCATAAAAAGTTTCCTATCAAAATAGTTAAACACATAAGGAAGACAATAGAATGATGATGGTATTTCATGTTTATTTAAAATATATTGAAAAATATGAAAGTTTTTTATCTATCCTATTGTCATATTTTTCTGGATGGATAACATTTCATTTTCTTTTTTTTTTTTGTTTTTCTTTTGACAGGCAGAGTGGACAGTGAGAGAGAGAGACAGAGAGAAAGGTCTTCCTTTGCCATTGGTTCACACACCAATGGCCGCTTCGGCTGGCGCAGCACACCGCGCTGATCCAATGGCAGGAGCCAGGTGCTTCTCCTGGTCTCCCATGGGGTGCAGGGCCCAAGCACTTGGGCCATCCTCCACTGCACTCCCGGGCCACAGCAGAGAGCTCGCCTGGAAGAGGGGCAACCGGCACAGAATCCGGAGCTGCGACTGGGACTAGAACCCGGTGTGCCAGTGCCACAAGGCGGAGGATTAGCCTAGTGAGCCGCGGTGCGGCCTGGATGGATAACCTTTCTATTCATCCATGTCTACCTATCCTCTTCCAGTTTGCCAGTGTCTCATTCTTCTCTTCTTTCCCTTACTACTTATCTGAGACTTAATGTCCATTATTAGTCTCCACTTCCTAACCTCCATGATACATGGGGAATACTGTATCAATTCAATCAAACTTAATGGGCTTAGTCCAAAACCATGACATTATATGTTTCAACATATTATAATTGATAAAACAGAGTATTTTAAGCATATACATATTTAAATATACTTAATGGAATACAAATTTTCTTCGGACCAACAAGCTATAGCTCTTCTTATGTAATTTCTTAATGAGTGATTATTTTCTTCAAAATGATATACATATTGTATTCTTTTTAAAAATATATTTATTTATTTGAAAGTCACAGTTACACAGAAAGAGAAAGAGAGGCAGAGAGATGGAAGTTTTCCATCCAGTGGTTCACTCCCCAATTGGCTGTAGTGGCTGGAGCTGCACTGATCTGAAGCCAGGAGACAGGAGCTTCTTCCAGGTCTCCCATGCAGGTGCAGGGGCCCAAGGACTTAGGCCATCTTTCACTGTTTCCCAGGCCATAGCAGAGAGCTGGAATGAAAGTTGAGCTGTAAGGACTCGAACCAGCACCTATATGGGATGCCGGCACTGCAAGCTGCAGCTTTACCTGTACGCCATAGCACCGGCCCCAACATTTTGCATTCTAATTATTACTTAATTTTGTAAAAATATTGAGTTACTTAAAAATGACATTTATGGTAGCATATTGTGTATTATTTATTTCATTTTCTGTGTCTTTACATCCATTAAAATGTAATTCCATTATAACTATCTAAAATATGAAAATTAAAGTGATTAATTTTATTTTTTCTTTGTTAGTTAAAAGGTGTAAGAGTAAATTATTTTCCCACTAGCATATAATGGCTATGTTTATTTCAATTTGAAAAATATATTGGGGTTTATTTTTGGATTTTCATTACAAATCAATTGTTATTTCGTCTATCTAAGAGTTAATTTGTAATATCCTATAGCTTTTCTTAACAATTGCTTATCAGGCATATATATATTACAATAATTATAAAGGGGATTCATAATATATTATTCATTTTGTTATTTGTATAGGCAAATACATGCTCTTTAGGTTTGTGCATATGATTTCTAGCCAGCTACTTTTAAGTTTTAGTTATTTATGTAAAGACTTTAACTACCAAATTATGATACATTTATCTTTTGAAATTTTCAATAATCGTAATATTAATTTATTTATACTGACTTTTTAACATGGCTCAGAGATATGTTGATATCAACATATGCTGACATTATTTACTCACAATTTGATATAAATGCTTCTAGGTTTTGAAATGTTATATTTGCTGATAGCTTGATTAATTAACAAAGTTTAAAAGGTTCTTTCTCTTTGTCTTTGCTTAGCAGTTTAATACATGTTTTACTTTTATTGACTACATAATTACATAATGTTGAACATTTTTAATGATTTCATTTATCATCCATGTATCATCTTAATCTGAAAGGAACTGCATGTGCAAAAATTTCACATTTAAAAAAAGGTGATTTTTTTTTCTTTTTAAGTTTTCAGTTATTTTAAATTTCTGGAAACATATCCTTCAACAGATTTATTATTTTCAAATATTTCTTCCCAATTTTTATATTGTCTTTCAAAACCCTAATAATGTCTTTCAAAGGGCAGTGCTTATTTTTCATTTGATCAATATTTACCAATTTTTAGTTTTAGTAATTGTGCTATTAGTGTTTTACATACACAACTTTCACTCCAGAACCATCTGGTGAAATATGTTTTTTTTTCAGCAATAAATTGTCTTTATGTGTTTCCTGAAAATAAATTATACATAATGTAGTTTCAACATTTTTATAGAAAATGAGATGAAAAATACAAAAATATAAAATTCATCTCAGCTCAACCTTCAGTAAATTCAAAGCAATTTTCTAAGTGCTGATACCATTTAATCCATCCTTATAAATTGAGATCATTGAGATTTATCCATGTCAATGTAGTGAGTTTTACATTACTAACAGAAAAAAGTATGTCCTTAAAAATGTTTAAATATTAAGAAAGAAACATAAGTCAGAAGGGGCCAAATCAAGGCTGAAAGGTAGATATACTTAACAGTTTACCATTGAAGCATTCATGAGTTGTGTTTGTTTGATGAAAAGAATGAGGAAGAACACTGTTATTTTAAAGACTCTCTGTTGAAGTTTCTGGGCATTTTTTGTCTATAGCTTTGGCTAACAGATTAAGCAAATGATATCATTATTTGACCATACAGAACGTAAACAGGCAAAATTCCTGAAACATCCCAAACTAACATTGCCATAACCTTTGTTTTTGATCTATCCACTTTTCCTTTGGACTAATTTCACCAGTTGATAACCATTGCTTTCACTGTGAATTGTCTTAAGGGGTGTACTAGTGAAGCCAGGTGTCATTCCTTATTACAAATGTTGGTAGAACACATCAGAATCTTGATTCCACTTGTTTAAAATTTCTGTTGAAAGCTCTGCCCTTATCTGCAGCTTATTTGGGGACAGGTATTCTGTCATTCATTGAACAGAGTTTGATCAACTTCAGTTTTTGAGTCAGAATTGTGTAAATTGAATGAACTCAGATTACCGTGGTGTAGGTTATTGTTGCTGTATTGTCTCTCCTCCTCAGTGACAGCATGAACAAAATTAAGCTTTCTTCCCAAATTGTAGATCATCTGCCACTGTGATCTTCATCTCCAAAATCATCTTTCATCCTTTCTTAAAATAGGTTATCTGGTTTTTTGTTTGTTTGTTTGTTTGTTTTGTTTTGTTTTTGAGTTAGTGAGAGAGAGAAAGGTCCTCCCTCCATTGGTCCACCCCCCAAATGGCCGCTGTGGCCGGTGTACTGTGCCGATCAGAAGGCAGGAGCCACCTTCTCCCTCCTGGTCTCCCGTGCCTGTGCAGGGCCCAAGCACTTGGACCATCCTACACTGCACTACTGGGCCACAGCAGGGAACTGGACTGGAAGAGGAGCAACCAGGACAGAATCTGGCGCCCTAAGTTATCTGTTTTTCAACTGCTTTCTTTGAGGCATTGTTCTCTTATACTTATATAAAGCATCAATGATTTCACCATTCTGCTACCAAGATTCTCCGTGAATTTGATGTTTATTCATATCAAAATTGTAGCAGAATTCATGTTTCTCTGAAACAGGCACTTTTTAGAATAGTGTTCTATAATATTTCTTAGTACCTCCAACTAGAGCTTACTTATACATGTTATAAAGAGCTGGGACACACTATTTTCGTGTGAAAAAATTTGAGATCCATGAAGATGGCGGAATAGTGAGGGCGTGCACCGATAGTCCGGGAAAATTTAGTTTAATAAAAGGGGAGTTACGGTAGCCTCAGAAAAAAGAACCAGGAAAATATTGCAGAGGAAACTCTTCTGGATCAAGTAGCCGTGAATCGGAGGACCTACTGGGAGAACAAGGTCGCCCACTGCGCGGAAGCCGAGCCGCGGGACCGAGCCGCGGGACCGAGCCGCCCAAGCCGCAGGGTCTGCGCGCCAATGCTCGAAGGGGAGGGCGTGCCACACAGACAACAGTAGGGAGACTTGGGACGTCCAGGGCTCCGAGTCCACACATCGGCGCTGGAAGGGGAGCGGACCTGCGTGGAGAGCATGGGAGCCCACAGTTCGGGACACCAGCAGCAGACTCAACACACCAGCGCTGGAACGCGAGGTGAGCCGAACCTCAATAGTCCGAGACACCGGCAGGCAAGTGGAGAGAGGAGACTAGAGGGAACGACCCCCGGGGGGGAAACTTCACCAGGCTAACTGGGAGAGAGAGAGAAAAAAAAAAAAAAAGGTGACTGGTACGGACACGGGTTTCTCTCTCTTTGCTCACCTCTCAAGGGCAAGCAAGACAAAGAGCAGGCGCCATCTTGGACATACGTCATAAGCAGAGCGACCTCAGATCTGCACCGGACCTGAGCCTAGCAGAAAAATCTGACTCTGGGCGGGGTGAATTAACAGGAGATTAGGACCTTGAAAATTTGTGGTGCTACTGAACTGAGACTGTGAAAAAAGAGACGGTGGGGGAGAGAACTCACGGAATTCACGTGAGCACTCTCCAGAGACGCTACAATTCCATAACTTTGGCAACCCAGTGGGAGACTGAAGGAGAATATGAGCCCACTCTGAGGGCCGAACAGATACCCTGTGTGGTCCTTGGGAAAGAGCTTCTGATCTCTGGCTCCTGTGGGTATATCATTTGCCTGCTAACTACCTCCAACTTCGTTCAGCTGTGCAGAATAACTTCCCTTTTGAATCAAAAAAAAAAAAAAAAAAAAAAAAAGAAAGAAAAAGAAAGAGAGAGAGAGAGGTTTACCACGCCTAACCTGGGAGTGTCACCTTTGGCACACCAAACAGAGCTCTCAGGCCACACCCATCTCAAGCCCTAAGGCTCCATCAAAAACAGATAGTCCACTTAATCTAGAGTCATAGTATAACAAGAAAAAGCACCACAGTGAAGAAACCAAATATCTCCAATATGCCAAATAACAAATGCAAAAACCAAGGTAATAAAAGACACCCCAATTCAAGATTATGAGGATGATGACATAGAAGAAATGCAAGAAGCAGATCTCAAAAAATTGATAAGAACATTAAGAAGTTCTCAAAAACAAATTCTTGAACTACAGAAATCCTTAATGGACAAGATAGAAAATCTCTCTCGTGAAAATGAAATATTAAGGAGGAATCAAAATGAAACAAAACAACTAGTACAACAGGAAACTGGGATAGTGACTGAAGTGAATAATTCAATAGATCAAATGAAAAACACAATAGAGAGCCTTACAAACAGAATGGGTGAAGCAGAAGAGAGAATATCGGACTTAGAAGACAGAGAACAGGAAAGGATACAGTCAGACCAAAGAAAAGAAGAGGAAATTAGGAATCTAAAACATATTGTCGGGAATCTTCAGGATACTATTAAAAAACCCAACATTCGGGTTCTAGGAGTTCCTGAAGGCATGGAGAGGGAGAAAGGATTAGAAGGCCTTTTTAGTGAGATATTAGCAGAAAATTTCCCAGGTTTGGAGAAGGGCAGAGAAATCCTAGTACAGGAAGCCCACAAAACCCCTAATAAACACGACCAAAAGAGATCCTCACCACGACACATTGTAATTAAACTCTCCACAGTGAAACATAAAGAAAAGATCCTAAAATGTGCAAGAGAGAAACGTCAGATTACTCTCAGAGGATCTCCAATCAGACTCACAGCTGACTTCTCATCAGAAACTCTACAAGCTAGGAGGGAATGGCGAGATATAGCCCAGGTACTAAGAGAGAAAAACTGCCAGCCCAGAATATTATATCCTGCAAAGCTCTCATTTGTGAATGAAGGTGAAATAAAGACTTTTCATAGCAAACAGAAATTGACAGAATTTGTTGCCACTCGTCCAGCCCTGCAAAAGATGCTTAAAGATGTGTTACACACAGAAACACAGAAACACGGTCATCAATATGAAAGAAGGTAAAGGAAGGAAACCAAGGAAGGAAACCTCACAGCAAAAGATCAAAGGGAATTCAAAGCATATATTAGAACTTATCTTTGGCAAATGGCAGGGCAAAGTTACCACTTTTCATTAGTCACATTGAACGTGAATGCCCTGAACTGTCCAGTTAAAAGACACCTATTGGCTGATTGGGTTAAGGAACAAAACCCATCTATTTGCTGCTTACAACAAACACATCTTTCCAACAAAGATCCATACAGACTGAAAGTGAAAGGCTGGAAAAAGATATACCATGCCAACATAAACGAAAAAAGAGCGGGCGTAGCCATCTTAATTTCAGACAACATAAACTTTACCACAAAAACCGTTAAGAGACACAAAGAGGGACACTACGTAATGATTAAGGGATCAATTCAAACGGAAGATATAACAATTATCAATGTGTATGCACCTAACTACAGGGCACCGATTTATCTAAAAGATTTGTTAATGGACTTAAAGGGAGACTTAGACCCCAATACAATAGTACTGGGGGACTTCAATAATCCACTCTCAGAAATAGACAGATCAATAGGACAGAAGATCAACAAGGATACAGTAGATTTAAACGACACTATAGCCCAAATGGATCTAACAGATATATAGAGAACTTTCAATCCTACAGCTAAAGATTTTATATTCTTCTCAGCAGTACATGGAAGCTTCTCTAGGATTGACCACATACTAGGCCATAAAGCAAGTCTCAGCAAATTCAAAAGAATTAGAATCATACCATGCAGCTTCTCAGACCATAAAGGAATGAAGTTGGAAATTAGCAACTCAGGAATCCCTAGAGCATACGCAAACACATGGAGATTGAACAACATGCTCCTGAATGAACAATGGGTCATAGAAGAAATCAAAAGAGAAATCAAAAACTTTCTGGAAGTAAATGAGGATAACAGCACAACATACCAAAACTTATGGGATGCAGCAAAAGCAGTGTTAAGGGGAAAATTTATATCAATAGGTGCCTACATCAAGAAATTGGAAAGGCACCAAATAGATGAGCTTTCAATTCACCTCAAGGATCTAGAAAACCTACAGCAAACCAGACCCAAATCTAGTAGGAGAAGAGAAATAATTAAAATCAGAGAAGAAATCAACAGGATTGAATCAAGAAAAACATTACAAAAAAATCAGCCAAACGAGGAACTGGTTTTTTGAAAAAATAAACAAAATTGACACCCCATTGGCCCAACTAACTAAAAAAAGAAGAGAAAAGACCCAAATCAATAAAATCAGAGATGAAAAACGAAACGTAACAACAGACACCACAGAAATAAAAAGAATCATCAGAAATTACTACAAGGACTCATATGCCAGCAAACAGGGAAACCTATCAGAAATGGATAGATTCCTGGACACATGCAACCTACCTAAATTGAACCAGGAAGACATCGAAAACCTAAACAGACCCATAACTGAGACAGAAATTGAAACAGTAATAAAGGCCCTCCCAACAAAGAAAAGCCCAGGACCAGATGGATTCACTGCTGAATTCTACCAGACATTTAAAGAAGAACTAACTCCAATTCTTCTGAAACTATTCAAAACAATCGAAGAAGAGGGAATCCTCCCAAATTCTTTCTATGAAGCCATCATCACCTTAATTCCTAAGCCGGAAAAAGATGCAGCACTGAAAGAGAATTACAGACCAATATCCCTGATGAACATAGATGCAAAAATCCTCAATAAAATTCTCGCCAATAGAATGCAACAACACATCAGAAAGATCATCCACCCAGACCAAGTGGGATTTATCCCTGGTATGCAGGGATGGTTTAATGTGCGCAAGACAATCAGTGTGATACACCACATTAACAGACTGCAGAAGAAAAACCATATGATTATCCCATTTATGCCGAGAAAGCATTTGATAAAATACAACACCCGTTCATGATGAAAACTCTAAGCAAATTGGGTATAGAAGGAACATTCCTCAATATAATCAAAGCAATATATGAAAAACCCACAGCCAACATCCTATTGAATGGGGAAAAGTTGGAAGCATTTCCACTGAGATCTGGTACCAGACAGGGATGTCCACTCTCACCACTGCTATTCAATATAGTTCTGGAGGTTCTAGCCAGAGCTATTAGGCAAGAAAAAGAAATTAAAGGGATACAAATTGGGAAGGAAGAACTCAAACTATCCCTCTTTGCAGATGACATGATTCTTTATTTAGGGGACCCAAAGAACTCTACTAAGAGACTATTGGAACTCATAGAAGATTTTGGCAAAGTAGCAGGGTATAAAATCAATGCACAAAAATCAACAGCCTTTGTATACACAGACAATGCCATGGCTGAGGAAGAACTTCTAAGATCAATCCCATTCACAATAGCTACAAAAACAATCAAATACCTTGGAATAAACTTAACCAAGGACGTTAAAGATCTCTACGATGAAAATTACAAAACCTTAAAGAAAGAAATAGAAGAGGATACCAAAAAATGGAAAAATCTTCCATGCTCATGGATTGGAAGAATCAACATCATCAAAACGTCCATTCTCCCAAAAGCAATTTATAGATTCAATGCAATCCCAATCAAGATACCAAAGACATTCTTCGCAGATCTAGAAAAAATGATGCTGAAATTCATATGGAGGCACAGGAGACCTCAAATAGCTAAAGCAATCTTATACAACAAAAACAAAGCCGGAGGCATCACAATACCAGATTTCAGGACATACTACAGGGTGGTTGCTATCAAAACAGCATGGTACTGGTGCAGAAACAGATGGATAGACCAATGGAACAGAATTGAAACACCAGAAATCAACCCAAACATCTACAGCCAACTTATATTTGATCAAGGATCTAAAACCAATTCCTGGAGCAAGGACAGTCTATTCAATAAATGGTGCTGTGAAAACTGGATTTCCATGTGCAGAAGCATGAAGCAAGACCCCTACCTTTCACCTTACACAAAAATCCACTCAACGTGGATTAAAGACCTAAATCTATGACCTGACACCATCAAGTTACTAGAGAACATTGGAGAAACCCTTCAAGATATTGGCACAGGCAAAGAATTTCTGGAAAAGACCCGGGAGGCACAGGCAGTCAAAGCCAAAATTAACTATTGGGATTGCATCAAATTGAGAAGTTTCTGTACTGCAAAAGAAACAGTCAGGAGAGTGAAGAGACAATCGACAGAATGGGAAAAATTATTTACAAACTATGCAACAGATAAAGGGTTAATAACCAGAATCTACAAAGAGATCAAGAAACTCCACAAAAACAAAACCAACAACCCACTTAAGAGATGGGCCAAGGACTTCAATAGACATTTTTCAAAAGAGGAAATCCAAATGGCCAACAGGCACATGAAAAAATGTTCAAGGTCATTAGCAATCAGGGAAATGCAAATCAAAACCACAATGAGGTTTCACCTCACCCCGGTTAGAATGGCTCACATGCAGAAATCTACCAACAATAGATGCTGGAGAGGATGTGGGGAAAAAGGGAAACTAACCCACTGTTGGTGGGAATGCAAACTGGTCAAGCCACTATGGAAGTCAGTCTGGAGATTCCTCAGAAACCTGAAGATAACCCTACCGTTCGACCCAGCCATCCCACTCCTTGGAATTTACCCAAAGGAATTTAAATTGGCAAACAAAAAAGCGGTCTGCAGCCTAATGTTTATTGCAGCTCAATTCACAATAGCTAAGACCTGGAACCGACCTAAATGCCCATCAACGGTAGACTGGCTAAAGAAATTATGGGACATGTACTCTTTAGAATACTATACCGCAGTAAGAAACAACGAAATCCAGTCATTTGCAACAAAGTGGAGGAATCTGGAACACATCATGCTGAGTGAAATAAGCCAATCCCAAAGGGACAATTACCATATGTTCTCCCTGATCGGTGACAACTGACTGAACACCAAAAAGGAAACTTCCTGAAGTGAAATGGACACTATGGGAAACGGTGACTTGATCAGCATAGCCCTGACTGTTAATGAGCAACTTAATACATTATCCCTCTTAGTAGTTTTTTTGTCTGTTCTACTTAATATGACTGGTTTAATTCTGTAATTAATACACAGTTATTCTTAAGTGTTGAAAATTAACCGAAATGTGATCCCTGTTAAACATAAGAGTGGGAATAAGAGAGGGAAGAGATGTGCAATTCGGGACATGCTCAAGCTGACTTGCCCCAAATGGTAGAGTTAAAAACATACCAGGGGATTCCAATTCAATCCCATCAAGGTGGCATGTACCAATGCCATCTCACTATTCCAAGTGATCAATTTCAGTTCACAATTGATCATAATGAAAGGACTAAGAGTCAAAGGGAGCACATAAACAAGTCTAGTACCTGCTAACACTAACCGATGGAATAAATAAAGGGGAGAGTGATCCAACATGGGAAGTGGGATACTCAGCAGACTCATAGAATGGCAGATGTCGGATCTGGCTGAAAAGCCCATGAGAGTATTTCAGGCATGGAAAGCCAAGACACTCTGGCAAAAGATCTCTGTGAGCGAGATCCCAGTGGAAATAACAGGTCTTCAAAGAAGGAGGTACCTTTCTCTGAAGGGAGGAGAGAACCTCCACTTTGACTATGACCTTGTCTAAACAAGATAAGAATCGGAGAACTCAGAGGGCTTCCATAGCCTTGGAAACTCATGACTGGAGCATAGGGAGATTACTGATGCCATAGACAGGAGTGTCAATTGGTAAAGTCAACAACAGGAGTCACTGAGCACTTACTCCTCATGTAGGATCTCTGTCCTTAATGTGCTGTGCATTGAGATTTAATGCTATAACGAGTACCCAAACAATATATTTCACTTTGTGTTTCTATGGGGGTGCAAACTGTTGAAATCTTTACTTAATGTATACTAAACTGATCCTCTGTAAAAAAAAAAAAAAAAAAGAAATTATCAATTCCCAACTTGACTCTCACTGGGATTAAACATGACAATAGGTCTGATCTGATTTCATCATCATTTAAAAAAATCATCTATTATTTTTCACTTTATGTTTCTGTGTGGGAGGAAACTGTTGAAATCCTTACTTAATGTATACTAAGCTGATCTTCTGTATATTAAGATAATCGAAAATGAATCTTGATGTGAATGGAAGGGGAGAGGGAGTGGGAAAGGGGAGGGTGTTGGGTGGGAGGGATGGTATGGGGGGGAAGCCATTGTAATCCATAAATCGTACTTTGGAAATTTATATTCATTAAATAAAAGTTAAGAAAAAAATTTGAGATCCATGCATTTTTTCATAACACTCATGTTCCAAGACTTGGTGAAGGCTTTCCAAGTATGTAGATCAGTTTTTGAGCTTCTTATTCCTTACAGTGATACACTGGTTTAGCTTGACAGTAATACCCAAATATCTTCATAATAAAATTCATACCAGATAGTGAAAGCCCTCCAACCTTCTCCTTTTCAAATTTGCTTTGGATATTCCAGCTCTTTTTTTTCCCCAAACTAACCAAATACTAGAATTGCAAATATGTGCAAAAACATCTGCTGAATTTTTCTTTAGGATTATATTTGCCTAGACATCAATTTAGGGAGAAATGAAAGCTTAAGTATATTGAGTCAACAATTAATGATATTAGCACATACTTCCATTTGTATAAAGTTTTCTAATTTCCAGTAATTTTGTTGAAATTTTTAACATATATGAGTAGCACATATTTATTTGATTTATACTTTGTAGTTACGATTTTGTATTCTGGGAATCAAATTGTGGGAATAATGTATAATATTTTATTGCAGTATATAGGAAAGCACTTAATTTTTGTATATTGACCTTGTCTCCTGCATTTTTACTAGACTTACTTTATTATTTTGAACATCAATAGTATGAGTATAAACCATGTTAAATCTTCCTTTACAATCCTGCTGATGCATTTTTTTCTTGTCTGATTGCACTGTCTAAACTTTTGTTAGAACTCTAGATAATAGTAATGATTTTAGAAAATAAATACCTTTTTTTACCTGGTTGAGGAGTTTACCTTTTAATACTAGTTTACTGAAGCTTTTAATAAAGTTTTGATTTCTGGATTAGTTTATTTGAAAGGAGGAAACAGAAACACACACCCACTCACACACACACACACAGTTCTGCCATCCTCGGTTACCCACCACATGAAATGCATGATCATTTTGTAACTTGTTCATGTAAGATTTATTCTGAGTCAAATCGAAATGTACAGTACTCAACTAGTGACTATATTCACTAGGTTATGTCATAGATTTAAAAAGTAGTCAAACTCTAACAACTACCTTTATACTATCTTTTCCTTTGAATTAAGGACACTGTGCAGTATTTATAATTTTGTGTTAGATCATTTCACCTACCAAAATGTTCATGAATTCTGTCCATGTACTCACAAATGACAGAGTCTCTGAATAGTATACCATTGTACACATAGACCATATTTTCTTTATTCATTAAATTGTTGATAGGTACATGCGATTTTTTTAAAGACTTATTTATTTATTTGAAAGGCAGAGTTACAGAGAAGCAGAGACAGGGAGAAAGAGAGAGGTCTTCTATCCACTGGTTCACTCGCCAGAAGCCGCAACGACAGGAACTGTGCCGATCCGAAGCCAGGAGCCAGGAGCCAGGAGCCAGGAGCCAGGAGCCAGGAGCCAGGAGCCAGGAGCAAGGGGCCAGGAGCCAGGAGCCAGGAGCATCCTCCGGGTCTCCCACCCGGTTGCAGTGGTCCAAGGACTTAGGCCATCTACTGCTTTTGCAGGCCACAGCAGAGAGATAGATCAGAAGTGGAGCAGCTGGGACCTGAATCTGTGCCCACATGGGATGCCAGCACTGCAGGCAGTGGCCTTAACCCGCAGCACCACAGCGCCAGCCCCAATGCATCTGATTTAATAATACAGTTACCGTTAATAGTGCTTCAAAGGACATGAGTACACTGGTTTCAAATCTTGTGAGTAGGGCCGGTGCTGTGGTGCAGCGGGTTAAAGCCCTGGCCTGAAGCGCCAGCATTCCATATGGGCTCCGGGTTTAGTCCCGGCTGCTCCTCTTCTGATCCAGCTCTCTGCTATGGCCTGAGAAAGCAGTAGAGGATGGCTCAAGTTCTTGGACCCCTGCACCTGCATGGGAATCCCAGAAGAAGCTCCAGGCTCCTGGCTTCAGATTGGCGCAGCTCAGTCCGTTGTATATAGCCAACAAATAGTCTTTGCATAATTTCAAGTCATTAACCTGCTGAAATGTGCTTGTGTCATAAAATATGATATATTTAGTGTGTCACACACACATAAAGAGACTGCGCAGTCTGCTATTGTTGAGTACCAAGTGCTCTAAGTACCAATTAAATTTATGAAGATGTGTGTCTATGACATTCTTTACTTTTATTCCCTTATATTTTTTGAACAGTTTGCATCAGCACTTCATTTATTTTTCTAGTTTTGTTTTAAGTTTACTCTTTGTAAATGAATTTATTCTGCTTTTTCCATTAGAGTAACTACTACATTAATCATATCATTTTAAAGTCAATATGGATAATAATGTCAATATATGAGATATTTCTGAGCCTGTTGATACCTTAAACTTAGTTTTAGATTCTTGTGCTGAAGCCACAAGGGTGATGATCATTGTGCACACACATCACTTGCCATTATTATTCAACCTCTCTTGCTACAGTCACTTGATACTTTCTAATCTGTTCTTCAGACCCAGAGGCAATTCCATATATTCATGGTCAGACTTCTAGATGAGTCTCGAAAGGAGGACATTTTCAGAGACTCTGTCTCTTTTCCCCTCTGGCAGATAATATTTATGTTTCATCTTTGGTGCACTCTGTAGGAGAACATATTAAGTACTCGCCTCTGTTAGAAATCAGTGAAAGGGGTTGACATAAAATCTCTAGTATGATATTTTTCATCTCTACTTCAATTATTAGAGGTTTTCTTTCTTCTCTCCTTCGCTCAACTTTAGTTGATCTTTTATCTTAACATTCACTGTGTTTCTTCCTCTTTCCAGAGATTTAAGGTTTTGAGAAAAAAAAAAAAGAAATAAAGAGAAAACAAGAAAATATAAGAAAACACATATTAGACCAAGTCTTGTATGTCTATGGTACTCTCTTCAATTTTGCTTTATGTAACACATTGTTAATATTAATTCATTATTTATTTCAGGGTTTTTTTGTTTATTTACTTTTATTGGCCTTTCAGTGCAAGGATTTCTACATGATATTTTCCGTATTATCTATTTTTTCCTTTCATGGAATTATATATGTGTGAATACATATATACACTATATACACACACACATACACATATACAAACATACATGAATTTGACCCATATTATAATTGTGTTTTCTTGTTGCTTAAAAAAAAATGTGGATTGGGACTGTCATTGTGGCATATCAGGTAAAGCTTCTGTCTGCAATTCCAGCATCCCATTAGGGCACCAGTTCACATCCTGGCTGCTCCACCTCCAATCCAGCTCACTGCTAATATGCCTAGGGAAGCAGCAGAAGATGGCCCAAGTACCTGGGCCCCTAAATCCACATGGAGACCCAGAAGAAGCTCCTGGCTGCTGGCTTCAGCTGGACCAACACTGGGTGTTGCAGTCGTTTGGGAGTGAACCAGTGGAAGGAAGATCCCTCTTTCTCCCCACTCCCTCTTTTTTACATTTGCTCATAATTTGTCTTCTTAAGTTCTGCCCGATTTTGGTGGCAGTGTATTGGCTTACAGAGAATTTACTGTAAATAATAAAATTAATCATGATAGCATAACTTTTAAACTCTCTCCAGCAAAAGAGTTTATTTGACATTAACTTCCTTATTGTAAGTAAGAATAAATATCTGGATTTTTTAAAGTAATATTTACTTTTTTCCTGTGTCTTAGTTACCTTTGGCTCCTTTTCTAGATATAGACAATTCTCCATACTAAGACTTAGGCTGAGATTTATATTCATCTTTCTTGAAATCATTATTTTTCAAATATATGTCTTCAGTACTGGAAACTGGTTGGTAATCATCATTCCCTGTAATTATCTGTCATGTAATACATTTACTCCATTAGAATGTCTATCATATATTTTCACTTTCATTAATTTAAAATTATTTTATGATCTGTATTCTTATATAAATCATTTTTGCCAATGCTGGAGGCAAAAGTTTTGAAGACAGTGGTGTATTCTATTAGGAAAATGCAACTACAGTTCCATAGTACTTAATAAAGTTTGTAACATGTGTGTATGCATGTCTGAACATGTACTGTAATATTTAGTAGGAGGATAAAACACATTTAGCAAAGGAATGCAGCTGATAGAAATGTTTGCCATGTGTGGATACCACAAAAGAGACAAAGGCAGCATCTACATAAAGACAACAGGAAAGTTTGGCAAGAAACAAAAAAACCCACAGATGGCTGTAGGAAGCAGTTTCTTTAACAGCAGAAACAGATTTTCCTGAGAAAACGTTTCATCAAAACTTTGCTTTGAACCCGTCTGTTCTGCCATATTGAAGACAATTTTCAGGGGAAAAAAGTCTTCAGTAAAACACAAAAAAGTAGGAGATTGTTATGTGGTGGTTATACTATAAAAAGATGGATAGGATAAACATAATGTAATAATAATCTTCTGGCTATTACTTGTTCTTAAACAGGGCCAAGTTTAAGCAAAATATGGCACCAGGTAAAGTTACACCAGCAGCTCCAACTAACTTCTTCTTTCCAATGTCTTACCATACATTCAGTTCTCACTTGTCCTGTACTCCTGAATGATTCCTTGATCCCAAGTCCCAACTAAGAGCTTTTGAATAAGGAAGTTTACAATGGAAGTTCATATTTATTTTATTCAGGGAACTTTGGGCTTGAAATAAAATAAGCTCATACTAATTGAGTGAATCTGACTGTCTCACTTTAAAACTGAATGACCCCAGGGTATTTTTTCCTCTCAAAAGCGCTATACTGCTAGTTATGTTTTACAATGTCAGTACTTGTTTTGACTGTAGATATGTTTTATGATTTATTCTTTGAACATTATATGGAAACTTTTTGAAAACAATATCAACAATTATTATTTGAGAATACTACTCAATATTACAAAAATATTTGCTACATCCATTAAGTATGTCCCTCCAATTAGCACAAAATATTCTTAGCAATTGTCTAGCTTTGAGTCTTAACTGATTTCAGTACATACTACATCTTATTTAGTTAAAGTAAATTATCAATATAAGGTTATGTTTAAAATACAATGTTTCTTTTGAGGTGAACCTTACAATCCTCAATTTCCACATTATAAGTAAACACATACTTAGAAGTCAAGCATTTGGCTAAACCATTGGACTCCAAATGAGACACCTGTGTCCCACTTGTGAGTTCTTGGTTTTCAAAGCCAAGTCCAGCTCCTGACTGAGCTTACTACTAATAAATACTCTGGAAGGGTATGGTGATTGCTCAAATAATTGGGTTTCTGCCACTCATATAGGATACCAGGTTAGACTTACTGTCTCCCAGCTTTAACTCAGTGCAACTAATTTGGGCATTGAGTGACTGATCCAGTGAAAGGGACCGCTAATTATCAGACTGACTCTCAAATAAATTTTAAAAATAAAAGGAAATAATGAAGAAAATATTTAAAAATGAATGCATACTTCCCACTCATACACCTTTTTTGAAATGGAAATATAGAAAAAGATATAAGGAACTTAAAATAACTTTAGATCTCAATTAAGGCCGGCGCCGTGGCTCAATAGGCTAATCCTCCGCTCCTCCGCCTTGAGGCGCCGGCACACAGGGTTCTAGTCCTGGTTGGGGCACCGGATTCTGTCCCAGTTGCCCCTCTTCCAGGCCAGCTCTCTGCTGTGGCCCGGGAGTGCAGTGGAGGTTGGCCCAAGTGCTTAGGCCCTGCACCCCATGGGAGACCAGGAGAAGCACCTGGCTCCTGCCTTCGGATCAGTGCGGTGCGCCGGCCTTGGCGGCCATTGGAGGGTGAACCAATGGCAAAGGAAGACCTTTCTCTCTGTCTCTCTCTCTCTCCCTGTCCACTCTGCCTGTAAAATAATAATAATAATAACTTTAGATCTCAATTAAATATTTAATTAAATTTTTACTATAATTAGTATTCTTAAATAATGGATAATATTGTATTATAAAGTTATTATATGCAGAATGAGAGTACCACTAAGAACATGTTATTTAACTTTAATATTTTTCAATGATTGATGATATGATAAACTCTTATAATGTTCCTAATATATACAAGATACAAATGTTTCTTGGCTTAGTAAATTTTATCAATATGAAATTTTTATATGGTGTGTTTATCTTGAAAGAACTTCCTTCTCCTTCAAATATATACATTGTGTTAGATCTATTTTCAAATTTGTGCTTAAGAAATTTAGTCCTGGAGCTTGGGCTGTGACTCACTTTGTTAATCCTCCACCTTCTGCTCCAGCATCCCACATGGGTGCCAGGTTCTAGTCCCAGTTGCTCCTCTTCCAATCCAGCTCTCTGCTGTGGCCCAGGAAGACAGTGGAGGATGGCCCAGGTGCTTGGGCCCCTGCACCCTTATGGTAGACCAGGAGGAAGCACCTGGCTCCTGGCTTCGGATCGGCATAGCTCCAGCCATAGCGGCCATTTTGGGGGTGAACCAACAGAAAGAAGATCTTTCTCTCTGTCTCTCTCTCTCTCACTGCTAACTCTGTAAAATTAAAAAAAAAAAAGGAATTTAGTCTTGTCTTAGAAATGATATGTCAAGAACAATTTTCATTTTCTTTTAATAGTCTCCTTTATAATCTTAAGCAGCAACATAAAATTTATGTAGACTATATAAATAATAATTTGAAAGCTACTAAAATATAGGCACATCTAATAAATTATATACATATGCTTGATTAATGGGAGGGTATGTAGAGCTGAAATTTTGATATTTATAGTCAGAGGCTTTAGAATGCTTAAAATATCTGCATTTTAGTTAAGATTATAATAAATTTATATCAACTTTAAAACAACTTTAAACAGCAACCAAACTTAACAATAAATAAGAATATAGACAATATCTAATTATTATTAATAAGTGTTAAGAATGAGTTATAAAAAAGCCCCAACAAAGCTAGCTCATTGGTTTGCAAGTAGGGTTGAGTTCCTGCCCAAAGAACAAAATGAATACTGAAATTTCAAAGAGTATCTGCCTTAATAATGGAACTGAAAAAGATGAAACTACAGCTGAATAGGCCAAGAAAAGGTAGTGCACAAATATAAAGCCTGGGGTATGATATAAAGGAAGATATTAAGGAAGATTTATATCCAATTTACAAGGCCAAGTTAGGAGAAAGCATTGGAAACAAGCAAAACTGTACATGGACACAATTCATCTTTAACTGTAATGTCCTAAAGTAAGGAAAATTAATTTAAGCAAGTTTCTACTTCGAAGCATTTAAATGGATATTTTAATGATAATAAAGTGATAATTTAGCTGAAATTTTCCTTCTTACTCTTCATGGAAAACAAAAATTAAATTTCATTCAGATCATGATATCCCAAGAAAAAAATTTTTTGAAAAAGATTTATTGTTCTAATTGCACTGAGATTTAAATGCTATTTCTAATATATTCTGTTGTAGTTCTGCTACCTTATGGCTCTGTCAGTATATTCCATAATATCACATTTTTCTTTTCTTTTCATAGATTTTCGTCAACATATGTTCAGAATGTTTTTTCTACTTAATCACATGAATGAGGATTAAAACAAAATAAATGGAAAAAAGGAAGAAAATTGTGTCAATAAAGCAATCAGAAAAAGGAATAAGATTAGTAAGTGAACCTACTTAAATGTAAAGCTAGTTCAAAACACTAGCACCCTATATAGGATGCACAGTATAGATGGCTCAGGTGTTTCTTTGGTGATTTTTTTTTTTTTTGTACAGTTGACCTGTTCATCAATGAAAATGGGGTATCAAAGTCTGACATTATTATTGTATCTAGCTTATGTCTGCCTTTACATCCAATAACATCTAGAGGTGCCTGGCTCCTGGCTTTGAATTGGCATGGCACGCCAGCCACAGCGCTCAGGCCGTGGTGGCCATTTGGGGGGTGGACCGGTGGAGGAAGGAAGACCTTTCTCTCTCTGTCTCTCTGTCTAACTCTGCCTGTCAAAAAAAATCTATATTTTTAAATCACTCATGTTTGCTGGTTACTTGAAAAATAATGAGATATAATTATTTAAATTCATAATTATATAATCTTCTTCAATACATTAGTTAAATTTTTAATGAACTATCATAATCTGAAAACTATTATTCATTTGTATCAATTTTTACAGCTGAAATCACTGAACAAAATAGCTTTCATATGAAGCAAATTCAGGATGAGATGTGTTGCTCTATTCCATATGGGAATAGTCTTCTCATCTAGAAAGGACGAGTGAATAGGGAGTTTTCCAGGGCTCTACAGGGATGGAATGGCCACCCTCCTTCTGAGACAAAACAATTGGTGGCCACAGTATATTTGGGTGCATGATTCCCATGGGTAAACAGAGCTATGGAAAGTGAATCACTGTTTCTAAGGTTTTATGATGACCTACAATATTTTAGAATTTCAGTATATTATTTAAGGGGCCAATGCTGTGGCTTAGAAGGTAGAGCCGCCCACTGCAGTGCCTGAATCCTATATAGGGTGCTCGTTCAAGTCCTGGCTGCTCCAATTCCTATCCAGTTCTCTGCATATGACCTGGGAAAACAGTGGAAGATGGTCCAAGTTCTTGAGCCCCTGTGCCTACATGTGAAACCTGGGAAAACTCCTGGTTCCCAGATTCAATCCAGCCCAGCTGTGGCCATTGCAGCCATTTGAGGAATGAACCAGCAGATGGAAGACCTTTCTCTCTTCCTCTTCCTCTTCCTCTTCCTCTTCCTCTTTCTCTTTCTCTTTCTCTTTCTCTTTCTTTCTCTTTCTCTTCCTCTTCCTCTTCCTCTTTCTCTTTCTCTTTCTTTCTTTCTTTCTCCCTCTTTCTCTCTCTCTCCCTCTTTCTCTCTGCCTCTCAGTAACTCTGACTTTCAAATACATAAGTAAATATTTAAAAAATAGTACTTAAGATCCGAAAACATCTAGCATCCCTCCCACAAAGTCATTATATGTATTGTCTCTAAACTTAGCAACATCCAATGGGTCTTGTTAAATGACAAGTAAGATTTAAGCCAAAATGTTCATCAGCTAAACAAGATGGTGGCCTAAAACTAAATATTAATTGGGGCATAGAATTCTGTAAATTGTGTATATTATATTTCTGCTACATTAAGTATAAATTAAGATTCATATTATTAAATGCAGGTATTGCATCTTATATATTTAGAGGTTATAAAGTTTGAATAATTTTATGATTCTAGTTTTACATTTTTGTGCTTTAATACATGTGCCTTTAAATAAGATTAAAATGCATCTCTAATCTGTCAGCAACGTAGACCAGGTTTATGTCTTTATTCTGACACAACCATAGCCATATAGGTGTAAGTAGACATATGAGTCTATCCTGCCAGAGTCTCCCCCTCTTCTGAGAATGTGCTCCATCTAGCATGCTGCAGTGATGGTGCCACCACTCTTAGCCATGTTATCAATACTTCACTAATCTATTTTGCTATAAAAGACCAAGTCAGTTCCACATAATGGCCTCTCCAGTTTCCTGTCTTTCCATGTGATCTCTCCCTCTCATATGTGCTCCCAATCACAATGTCATCCTCCATGTGACAGAGCAAATGGGGACCTCACCAGAGCTTTGTAGATGTGGGAACCATATTCTTGAATCTCGAAATTGTGATCTAAATAAACCTCTTTTCATTATACATTTCCAAGCATTGGGTATCTTTAATTTCAACAGAAGATGAATTTAGTTTAGAATATAAATAAATATAGTTCTGTAGGACCAACGTTTCTATTCTTCCAAAGCCATGGGCTTATTAAAAGACAAACATAAGAAAAGTATTTTGAAGGGGCCAGTGCTGTGGCGCAGTGGGTTAACATCCTGGTCTGGGGTGCCAGCATCCCATATAGGTGTCAGTTAGACACCCGGCTGTTCCACATCCGATCCAGCTCTCTGCAATGGCATGGGAGAGCAGTATAAGAAGGCCCAAGTCCTTGGGACCCTGCACCCGCATGGGAGACCCGGAGGAAGCTCCCAGCTCCTGGCTTTGGATCAGCACAGCTTTGATTGTACTCAGTTATTCTTATAACTGAGACTGTTATAAGAATTAAAGGAGCTGGGGCCAGCGCTGTGGCATAGGGGTAAAGCCACCACCTGCAGTGCCGGCATCCTATATGGGTGCCAGTTTGAGTCCCAGCTGCTCCACATAGGATCCAGCTCTCTGCTACGGCCTGGAAAGCAGTATATCTGCACCTGCATGGGAGACCTGGAAGAAGCTCCTGGCTCCTGGCCCTTGGCTCCTGGCACAGTTCCAGCCATTGCAGCCAACTGGGGAGTGAACCATCAGATGGAAGACCTCTGTCTCTCTCTCTCTACTCTCCTCTCTCTGTGTAACTCTGATTTTCAAATAAATAAATCTTTTAAAAAAGGTATTTTGAAGAGAATTTGGTTAATACCTAGTGATGTAGAAACCTGAGAGAGTCATTGGAAAATCTGCTAACAATGCAACACACACATACTTACACATGTAACTGTTAAATCTAACACATATGTTTGACAACATAAATACTGAAAAATAACTGTAATTACAAAATAGCAGAAAATATGAATTTTCGTTGTGCTAAGCAGTTATAATGGGAATTAGTATAGTGACCAGAATATACAGCAGACAAGCTCACTAGTTTATGGACTAAATACATAGTATACATGTTAATTAAAATATATTAAGGAAAAATCACACTAACTTCAAATGCTTAGGAAAATATATACACCTAATTGTATCTGACATTTATATAAACAATAGGCTAAAAAATGTAATGGTACAGATAGTTATTCAGGACATTTCATAAAGTTGCACTATTGTTGATATTGTAGCTGCAATGATATATTGGCTATTACATATAAAACTTTATTATACTTAATTATTTATTTCAAATGCAGAAGAACAGAAGTGTGGAGGAGATAGAGAGAAAAGGGAGAGAGAGAGAGAGAGAGAGAGAGAGAGAGAGAGAGAGAGAAAGATCTACTTACTTGTGGTTCATTCCATAAATGCCCATAACAGTCTAGACTGGGCCAGACTTAATCAAGGACATGGAACTCCATGTGGTTATCCCTGGTGGGTAGGAGACAGCTAAGTACTTGAGCCATCACTTTGCTTTCTAGGAGGCATATGAGCAGGAAGTTGGATTGGGAACAGAATAAGAACTCATTCCCAGGCACTTTTATAGAGGTCGTGGGTGTCCCACACGATGGCCTTACTGATCCACCACAACATTCACCCTACCTTATATATTTTAATTTTAAATGTAGATGGTTAAATTACACTTATACTATTGATTATCAAACATTCTAAGGAAGCTTGTATATGTTGTCCAATCATCCTCTATAATGATAATGGTTTGAATATATATATTATGACCCTCAGGTTACAAAAAAAAATTTCTGCTTTTAGTTCTGTGCATTGAAATTTCTTTATTCATTGATACTGTTTTTTCATTGAAAAGCAGAAGCTCACATATTAGATATGATTTTAATTTTGCATTGTTGCTGTTAGTTATACTTTACTGACTATATGCTCATGAATAGTTACTTAGGGGAACTACAAAAACTATAGTTTTATTTTTTAAACCAAACTATTATACATAGAATGGAAAAGAGTTTACATTTAGTTACCTTTCTTCCTTCTCCTGAATATTTTCTTCTTATTAATTTTAAAAGTAAGGACATGAAGGTATTAATAAGTCTATGAAAAGGAGACTTTTATATTTAGGGTTATATTAATAGAGGCAATTTATTATATCTTAATATTTGACAATATGAAATGTTCATATTGAATTTATTCACAGGAATAAATAGTGAGTCAACGCTATTTTACTAGTGTTCGTGATTAGCAGCAAACCCATATTATGTTGGGAACTATTTTATAATATTCCTGATAAAGTGATACACTTGTAATTGCTTAAATGAATAATTGCAGTACTAGAGAAATCATCATTTTCATTCAGCAATACAAATCCTTCAACTACAGGATAAATATAAGTGATAGGTTTTTGGTGTTATAGCAAAACAATATTTGGTGGTACTGTATAACCACTGAAGATAAATTTAATATATATTGATTCAATTCATTTATTTGAGAATAAGAAAGAAACTGTTCCTATAGCCTCTTCTTAGAGACCCAGGCCATATCATATATTTCCTGGTTCCAGTCTTAGGCTTTTTCAATGTACCACCCAGTAATATTAAAAGCTGTTAAATATAAGAGTGGGAATAAGAGAGGGAAGAGATGTGCAATTCGGGACATGCTCAAGCTGACTTACCTCAAACGGTAGAGTTAGAAACATACCAGGGGATTCCAATTCAATCCCATCAAGGTGGCATGTACCAATGCCATCTCATTAGTCCCAGTGATCAATTTCTGTTCACAATTGTTCATAATGTTAGGACTAAGAACCAAAGGGTTCACATAAACAAGAATAGTGTCTGCAAATACTAACTGATAGAATAAAAAAAGGAGAGAATGATCCAACATGGGAAGTGAGATACTCAGCAGACTCATAGAATGGCAGATGTCCTAAACAGCACTCTGGCCTCAGAATCAGCCCTTAAGGCATGCGGATCCGGCTGAAATGCCCATGAGAGTATTTCAGGCATGCAAAGCCAAGACACTCTGGGGAAAAAACAAAAAAACAAAAAAACAAAAAAAAAAAAAAAAAAAAAAAACAAAAAAAAACAAAAAAAAACCCTAAATGAAAGATCTCTGCGAGTGAGATCCCAGTGGAAAGAACGGGTCATCAAAGAAGGAGGTACCTTTCTCTGAAGGGAGGAGAGAACTTCCACTTTGACCATTGTCTAAATATGATCAGAGTCGGTGAACTCAGGGGGCTTCCATAGCCTTGGCAGCTCATGACAAGAGCTTAGGGTGGTTACTGATGCCATAAACAAGAGTGTCAAGTTGTTAAGTCAACAACAGGATTCACAGTGCACTTACTCCTCATGTAGGATCTTTGTCCTTAGTGTGCTGTACCTTGAGATTTAATGCTATAACTAGTACTCAAACAGTATTTTTCACTTTATGTTTCTGTGTGGGAGCAAACTGTTGAAATCTTTACTTTATGTATGCTAAACTGATCTTCTGTATATAAAGAGAATCGAAAATGGATCTGGATGTGAATGGAAGGGGAGAGGGAATGGATAAGGGGAGGGTTGTGGGTGGGAGGGACGTTATGGGGGGGAAGCCATTGTAATCCATAAGCTGTACTTTGGAAATTTATATTCATTAAATAAAAGTTTAAAAAAAGTAAACCAATGGAAAAAAAATCTGTTAACAATATATTAAAGGGATCATCTACAAAAAACAAAAACAAAAACAAAAACAAAAACAAAAGAAAACATGCAATCTTAACACCCAATAGTATTTTTGCCAAACTCCAGGTATCTGCTGAAAATATGGATAGACATAGATTTAAAATATAGAACAAAACATTTAAAAATAAATATAGAAAATCTTTATTTATCTTGAACATTAACTAGTTACATGAATATGTGGAGAGAAAGCAAATTCTACTGAACAGTATATAATTGAGAAAATTACAATGTGCAAAATATTACTGCTTAAGGGCAATAGTGTAATTAGCACAACATAAGAACATGTTTCAAAACTTTACTAGTACTTCCATCTTTCTCATAAATATTTTTGGAAATTTTTGTTAATGCTATTTGGCCAACAATTTCAAATAAATAATTGAAAGATCTCCACATAGATTATCAAAACTATATCAGATTAATTGTGTGTATTCTTAATTTTCAATAGTTTCTTACTCAACTCATAATTACCAGTTTGAGTATCAAAAAACTTAAGTGAGAATTCACATGTTGAGCCTTTTATTGCGCCTGAACAGTGTGAATAGGCAGCCAGGATAGATGTTTTCTGTAGACCTGCTGTTCCCATATGCTTCTTTGCTAGGATCAAATTCCTGTTGTGGGGATTATCATCTGTTGCCAAGATATTACCAATGAGTTGATGATTCTAATCAACCTCAAATACCACCCATCTACAAAATCATCTGTATCGGTAAAATTGGCCAGAAAAAAAAATTCCACTCTGAAGCAATATTCAAAGAAAACCAAGTCCAAATGCAGTGTGTAAATTCCTAATAAAAGTAGTTCCTAAAAATAAATGTTTACTTCCCATAGTGTTCAACTAAAACTTAATTAGTCCTCATAATATTGGAATCAATCTATCTCTTCCATTCAACATATTTCTAAATCTAAATTATCTACTGTACAGATACTAATGGCAATATTAGAATTTTTTTTTGCACATTTGCCACCAGATATTATTTTAATGAATATAATTATTCCTTTGAAATCCAATGGTCAAAACCATTTTTCCAGATAATTTTAAGTATTTTGAGCAAAATCTATTGAAGAAATAACATCAAATAATGTCTTCAGTATAAGCGCAATAATTTGGAGAGGTCAGGAAACAAAGGTCAGCTTGGGGAGTGCTAAAGGAAATAAATTGAGATGCATGAGTATTGGAGCAGAACAAAACGATGCTGAGAAAGATTGAGCAACACTCAGCATAGAAGCCTTGCTAATCTAACAGAGATCAGTGCTATGCTCAAAGGAAGAATGAGGACTCTAGGGAAAGCTCAGATCCTGTTAACAAAATTCATCATGAGTTACTGTACCTATGAATGGACCTTGGTATTTCAAATCCCTCTGTGAACTGTCTGGATTAAAAGAGAGGTATCATTGAACAATAATAGTGATGTGTCAATTAAGAAGAAAGTCAGTATGGTATTTATAATTAGATTATTATTTTCTCACTTTGATTTTTGCTTTCCAAAATATGTTATATAAAGTCCATTTCTTCCTGTAATAGATTAGGCGCTACTTTATCAGGTTCATGACTGCAAATAAATAGCCAAAGTACATGAGTCAGTTCTTTTCAGGTATTGGAAAACAGGAAGTTGAAGATTTTAATACCTGACAGAAAGGAAAATGACATGGTAAGTCACAACATCAGCTTTGTTCCATGCTGCACGGATATTGTAAAAAAATAAATAAACAAATATAAGGGGGCAGTGTTTTGAGAAAATGATCAGAGGTTAGCATTCAGAAGAGCAGGAACATCTGGAACCTTCAGGTCAAGTTCCAATAAAGAATAATTGCTTTCTATCTTTTTAAGATTTATTTATTTATTTGAAATTCAGAGTTACACGAGAGAAGGAGAAGCACAGAGAGAGAGAGATCTTCCATCCACTGATTCACTCCCCAGTTGGCCGTAATGGCTGGAGCTGCGCCAATCCAAAGCTAGGAGCCAGGAGCCTTCTCCTGGTCTCCCATGTAGGTGCAGAGGCCCAAGGACGTGGGCCATCTTCTACTGCTTTCCCAGGCTATAGCAGAGAGCTGAATCAGAAGTGGAGCAGCCAGGACTCAAACCGGTGTTCATATGGGATGCTGGCACTGCAGGCGGCAGCTTTACCCACTACACCACTGTGCCAGTCCCAAGGATATTTCGTATATGTAAGGATCTTCAGACACAGCTGTGGTAAGTAATCCCATGAATCCTGAGGTAGCAGCAAGGCTGCTTATTAAAAGGGCACAACTCAAGGTTTTCAATACAGAGTACGTACGTATCAAATCTACTAGAGGTTTTGGAGACAAGGAAAAGCAACAGACCAAGTAAGGCTGAAACATTCTATATATATTCTGAGGTTGGCATTGTGGAGTAGCACAGGAAAAGACACCACCTGTGCTGCTGGCATCCTATATGGGTGCCCGTTCGAGTCTCGGCTACTCCACTTCCAATCCTGGTCCCTGCTAATGGCCTGGGAAAATCTGTGGAAATGGCCCTAGTGCTTGGGCTCCTGCTACCAATGTGGGAAACATGGAAGAGGCTCTTGGCTCCTGACTTTGGACTGGTCCAGGTGTTACAGGCATCTGATGGAAGATCTCCTTCTCTCTTTTTCTTTCTTTCTCTCTCTCTCTCAAATCTGACTTTCAAATAAATGAATCAGTAGATGTTTATCAAAAAAGGTACAGCATTAGTGAAATTGCAGTCATTAATAAAAGGAAACAAATTGAGCAAAATTGACAGGAAATTTGTGATACATTACTGAATGCTTAACATATCTGTAATTGCAATCCTAAAAAGAGCATGATAGTACATATACAAAAAGATTTGTAGGGGTTGGCAGTGTGGCATAGTAGCCTAAGTGCCTGCGGTGCCGGTAAAACATATGTATGCTGGTTCCTGTCCTGGTTACTCCTTATACAATGCAGCTCTCTGCTTACGGCCTGGGAAAGTAGTGGAAGATGACCCAAGTACTTGGGCTCCTGCACCCACATGTGAAACCTGGAAGAAACTCCTGGTTCCTGGCTTTGGATTACCCCAGCTCCATCTATTTTGCTTATTTGGGAAGTGAACCAGCGGATGGAAGACCTCTCTATCTCTGTCTCTTCCTCTCTCTCTCTATGTAACTCTTCCTCTCAAGTAAATAAATAAAAATCTTTAAAAAAAAAAAAAGACTTGCAGATGTAATTGCAAAATTTGTCTAAAATTTGGAAAACAAATCAGTATTACACAGCATAAGGAACCTTAGTAATCCCTTATATGGAAAAATACAAATCACATAATAATCTACCCTACAAAAAACAAAGATGAAAATAAAATGTTAAAGTTGTCATATGCAAAGATAAAGTGAAAACATGCATTTACTTTTTAAAAATGTATTTAGTAGTTTTTATAAAGAGAACAGATTTCATTTATTTCTGATACACAGTTTTAAGAACATGATCTTTCCCATCATCTTCCTTTCCTCCTCCTTCCTTTATTATTTTATTTACATTTTGCATTGACATATTTTAATTTATTTTGTAATCACAAATTTAATCCTACACTAAGTAAAGAATTCAACAAGTAGTCAGTAGAAAAACTACATTTCCACAATAGTATAGACAAAGACTGTAAGCAATATTCAAATCTCAAGAAATCAGTTTCACTCATATGCGGTATATTTTTTAGTACTCTAAATATTAGTTATCACAATTCAGAGAAAATACATGATATTTGTCTTTTTGGGATTGGCTAATTTCACTAAACAAAATGGTCTCCAATTGTCGCTCCCCCTCTTCGTGGAGGAACGACACAGGACCCTGCGCTGTTCTTTCGTCTGCTCGGCCCTCCCCGGGTTTGCTGCTGGTTCTTCCTGGGTTGGCTATTATCCCTTCCACCTCCGTGGAAGGGCAGTTCCCCCTGGCCACATTCCCCACTTCCGCAGGGGAGCGGCACACCGCCGGCCGGCTCTCTCGGGGGCTGCACAGGTGTTCCCCTTAGATGTTCCCCATAGATGTTCCCTGGTGCATGCCGTCTCTCTCCTCCTTTATAGTCCTCCTCCGCCAATCCTAACTCGGCTGCCCACACGCCGAGTACGCTGCTCTCCTCCAATCAATAGCAAGTCCTACAGTTTATTAGTTGAACTGGAGGCAGCTGTGCGGAAGCTGTTTACTTCTCTCCCAGCGCCATATTGTGGGAGAGCAGATGCATAGAATAAGTCTTAATTCCAGTAACTCAGTCTAGTCCGGTTGCTCCCCACATGCAATTGCTTCCATTTTGTTTTGAAAGATAAGATTTCATTATTTTAAATGACTATGTAGTTTTCCATGTTATATATATATATTTTTTTCTTTATCCACTCATCATTTGGTAGGCATCTGTTTTGTCTCCATACCTTAGCTATTGATTTTTGCCTCACTTTTATATTTTTTATTGAACCAAGCTGTATTAAAATCTTTTTCCAAAGTACCATTTTTCTTTTCTTAATTCTGATATTTGAACACAAAGTTTTATCCTATAGTAGTTTCTTTGATTTAGTATCCTTTTTATTATGTTTATCGTACGTATTATTCAGATCATGCTGGGTTACACACCAGGAACAAATAGCCTCAAATTAAAAGGCCTTAAAATACCAAAGATTTACTTTTTGCTTTTGCAAATGATTCTGCTGGTTGTGGAAACTGCAATGAAAGCTAATTCTGTATGATACTGGAGTCTTCACATTGGCAGGAAATTCCATGTTAGGGCAGAGAAAGAAAGGCAGGAGAAACAAGGGGTCCTATTATTTTTATACCTGCACCAGAAATAAAAGCATAATATTTGTGATCAAAATCCATTGAACATAAATAGAGAAATACTCACTAAACCCTTGTATGCCAAAAAGAGGAGTCATTCAAATAAACAGATGCTGGAGAACAGTAATATGCACATAGAATTAACTACTACTAGTGTTCCAGAATTAACTACTACCCCCTTGTAATCTAAAATGTCATTTTCAGAGGTTTGTGTTTGGCATAGCGATTATGATGGTGCTCCGAACACTCACAGCCATATTATGGTTTCTGGGTTTGAGTACTGGCACCACCCTGCAGTCTAGCATCCTAGTAAGGTGTTTCCTAGGAGGTAGCTGATGATAGTTCAAGTAGTTGGAGCCCTGAATCCTCAGAGGGAAGCCTGGATTGAGATCTGGGCTTTCACTTCATCCTGGTCCAAACTTGGCTGTTGTAGGCATTGGGAGTGTGAATAAAATAAGGTATTTGTCTGTTTCCTGTATCTTTCCATCTTTCAAATAAATAAATAAATAAATAAAATAAACATGTCATTTACTCCATGAAATATTTCATCTTCATAACTCACTCTCATTCCAGTCTTATTATCTTTCATACTCTCTCACACTCTCTGTCACTCTCTTTAAAATAAATAAATAATAAATATATTTTAAGAAATACATTCCATCAAAATACGTAGCTCCAGGAATCTTATCAAATGTGACTTTAAGTGTACATTTTAGGGACTTCGATTCTCACAACATTACGTCTGACCTATTTCAGATTTACTCTACTTGGTTCCAGCTGGGCATGGGCAGAGCGTCCAGCCTGTCTCATTGGATGATGTAACCAGCCATCTGGACTATGCAGTACAAACTTCTCCAAGGCCACCCACAAACACCATGTGACAGAAAGAGAATACTCACAACCAGCATGTTACCCATGTCCAACAGATGGACATTTACCCACTCACCTCCTTGACATTATAAGTTAGGACTTGGGAATGTTAACAAGGTAGATAGTAGCAAATGTGTGTAAGAGGCGCAAAGGATTTTATTTTAAGAAAATGGAAATTTTTATGTGGTGGATTAAGGAAAATGTAGAAGTGAGACTTGGTAGCAGACCAGCATTCACACATTAAAACTCTTGTTAGTTTTCAATAAACTTATTAGTTTATTAAAACTATGCTTCAGCTGGGGGTATCTTAGAGGAATCTTTCCCACCCCACACCAAGGAGGCAATTAGATCCAATGACACCATGCAAAGGGGATTCATGGAATAATTTCAGGAATCCCATGCCCAGAAAGCTCTTCACCCACTGATACACCAGATAGGAAGGAGGAGGGAGCAGAAATGAAACATGTCCAAAAAAAAACTACAGACCAAAAACTGATCTACCAGTTTTTTGTTGTTGTTGTTGTTGTTGTTTTTGTTTTTTAAGATTCATTTATTTATTTGAAAGTCAGAGTTACACAGAGAGAGGCAGAGGCAGAGTGAGAGAGAGGTCTTCTATCCGCTGATTCACTCCCCAACTGGCCGCGATGGCTGGAGCTGTGCCAATCTGAAGTCAGGAGCTTCTTCTGGGTCTCCCACTCAGGTGCTGAGGCCCAAGCACCTGGGCCATCTTTCCCTGCCTCCCCAGGCCATAGCAGAGAGCTGGATCAGAACTGGGGCAGCTGGGACTTGAACCGGCACCCATATGGGATGCCGGCACTGCATAGCTTTACCTGCTATGACACAGCGCTGGCCCCAATCTCTCAATACTTTACCAAAATGTCTGACTGGTCTGTCAGGTGTGCTCTTTTCATTAAATTTGGCTAGCTTGCTTGCTACTACAGAAAAAATTGAGAATAGAGTGGGAGCAAGAGAGAGACAAACTGGAACCATCACCCAATGTGCTTGAAAAATAATTTCCTTTCAGACACTCTGATAATATTGATCATGAGGTTTTGTTTTTAAGATACATATGTAAAAATGTATTTTCATAGTTGGAGGAAATAATGCTCACAGAATCCAGGAACAGAGATTCAAGTGAATTTGCCAAAACAAGTACATAAATTTATACAAGACAAGAAAAAAAGCATTTTTCAAAAAGGGAAATATGTGAATGGTTGGAAATAAATAATTTGGAGAAACTTTTATGAATATCAAACTACCATTCACAATTTTAGTCACAGAAATTCCAGCTCCTCAATTTTAATAGGTTTGTAAAGTAACTTCATACAGTATATAAGAAGACAAGAAAAAGTTTATGAAAAAATGAAATTAATTAACATGTAAGTTTATGTTGATGATAATGTTTTGAAATCCATGCATAATTTTTTGTAATAGACATTTTCATAAACTTTTTGAAGTATTGTCATATACACAATATATATGTTTTCTAACCAATACAATGATATTAAATAAGATAAGGCGGAACTGTTAAAAATACATGAATTAAATTATTTAAAGATTTACGTTGTTTGTTTTTAAAATATACTCCAAAATCCATGGCAAAGTATTTATAATACTTCATTTAGAAAGACTAAAATATAAAATCAAATTAGACTCCTAAAATATTCAATATTTAGTGTTTTTAAAGCAATTTTTTTATTATCTGAGTAATATAATTAATTCTTCATGTTGATTTTGTCTAGAATTAGCACTAAGAACTGTTATTGATTCTATAATAAAAATTATAAATGGCTTGTCATTTAGCTTTTCTAAGAACATTTTTATTAATTATAAAAAATTAATTAGCCATAAAGACCATATATGAGAGAATTCTAAGTAATAAAGTATGATTTTAAAATAATTCAAAGAAAAAATATGGTATCTGAGGTATTAACTAAAAGGAAAATATTTAATACATTCATCATCAAGTTAAATTTTTACTCCAGAGAAAGAAAATACGTGTTATTTCAGAGAAAAATCACTTACTATGGAGAACTCCAAGTATTATTTCTATATTCTCTTTTTTTGTGCAATCATATAGCCATTTGTCATAATTATATATCTATATTTCAAATGTAGATATAAAAGCAGAATTAAAAGATAAATTTACTTGTGTAAAATGTTTTTGAATTCCATACATAGATTTTAATAATTTATATTTTCTATGAAATTTTGAAAGCCCTTCATAATCCAATTGAATACATTGTCATTAGAATTACAAAAGTTAGGGCCAGCACTGTTGCGTAGTGGGTAAAGCTGCCGCCTGCAGTGCCATCATCCCATATGGGTCTGGTTCAAGTCACGGCTTTCCACTTTCAATCCAGCTCTCTTATGGCCTGGGAAAGCAGAGGAAGATGGCCCAAGTCCTTGAGCCCCGCACCTGCATGGGAGACCCGGAAGAAGCTCCTGGCTTCAGATCTGGGTAGCTCTGGCTGTTGCAGCCAATTAGGGAGTTAATCAGCAGATGGAAGGCCTCTCTCTCTCTGCCTCTCTTTGTCTCTCTGTGTAATTCTGACTTTCAAATAAATAAATAAATCTTTTAAAACATTCTGTAGTATAACAATTATAAATGCATTTATTATCATGTTAATTTTCTTAAAAGATACTGTGAAATTAAGACTACTTATCTGGAAGACACTATGGGTGCCCTTGTCCTTTATCCTAGAGACTCTCAAGAGTTCGTTAGACCAGAACCTGTTATAGTATAGAATTTTTATTTAATTTTACTTTTATAAGCAAATAAATGAGTATATGAAGTAATTTTATATATTTATTGATTGATAAGTGAGTATATAATGTGATTCTTCATCAGTGAGTATATAAAGTGGTATTTAGAATATATTTCTATTTTAGAGAATAAATCTTTTCTCTGTTCAAAATGTCAAGAGGATGAAACCTACTGATATCTAGCCTGACCCCAGATTGGTGATCATACTCAGATAATTGTAACCTTACAAATATCCAGACCCTTTCTCTGCAGAAAGTGTTTTAGAGAACACTGAACCTTCAAAATGCCTAGAACTTGGTGGTAGCTGCGGCTAGGAGGCAAAGTTTAATGAGATGAATGCAATGTTCTCACACAATCATTTTAGATGATCTGCAACACAGGCATTCATTTTCTGAAGAGGTGTAGGAAAATAAAATTTTTCTTACATTGTCATATTTCAAATGTTTGGCCTGAGGAAACATTAGCCTTTATTATGGATGAAAATTGGACACCTGCTAAGATGCCCATTTCCTTTAAACCAGCTGTGATCTGTGTTGACAGCCAAGGCTAAAAAGGAAGAAAACAATTAAGGCTAATGCAATGCACTAGATATGCATATGGGAAGCGAATTAAGGCTGTGTTTCAAGGAGAACCTGTCAGGTTTGAAGATCAAAGCCATTAAAGGTCCTGGCCCTGGTTTTTCTCAAGAGTCCAGGCATAGGCAGAGTGACAAAGATAATAAGTGTGGTAGATGGAGAGTCTGATCACAGCTCTCTATTCTCTCTGGAGTAATTCTGGGAAAAGTGTATTCATGAGCCACATCAACTAAATAGCTGGTCATAACTTTCATGTAAACTGAATTTTGTATATTTCAAAAGATTTTCAAGAAAGTAAAAAAGTATGGAAATTCTTCATAATTATCTGAAAATATGACTTAAATGACTTTAGTATTATTCTTATGTATTCTTGTTTTTATTTTTAATTTTATTTAATTGAATTAAAACCAATTCCCTGACTAAAAACTCATATCTGTAAGTGAAATAGAATAAGTAAATGTTTTCAGAATTATTTTTTAATCCTAAGAAACAAATACACAACTGCTTATTGCAGGTAATGATATTTTCTTCAAAACAAAACAAAGAAGAAATATTCTAATTAGTTAATAAAGGATGTCTTTAATTTCAGAGTTTCTTAGAAGATTCATAGGATATTGCAAAAAAATTTCGTTACTATACAAGTTAAGGCAACTCAGGTTACTGTTTCTAGTAAGATTACATAGGCATTCATATATATATATATATATATGTACAAATAAGTATCTGTTGTTTAAATGTGTTTGCATTTTTAGATAGGTGTTCATGGATTTTTTATATATAAGTATTGTGTGACAAATGATCATAACTTCTGTATTTGGGGAAGAGTTGATATTGAAATGCTGTAAAATCATGTACTGGAAATGTGAAATGAAAAAATAAGACATTTTTTGTTTGTCTCATTGTATTCATAAGGCTAAATGCAGCTAATGTGGCCAATTCAGGAAACATGAAACAAAAATTAAAGGTGCTTATATAACTATGAGGTTTCACAGAGAATGCTAACTTCAGCAGAAACTTGACAATGAAATGAAATTGCATAAAAGGAATACAGAAAGAATCTCCACTGTCCCAAACAAAAATTCAAATCCATCCTTTATGGTTGCAACATGAAAATAAACCTTAATTTCTCACGTGAGCACATGTTAAGTGCTAGGGTAGGATGCAGCTGGTGGGGCATCTGTAAAGATAAAGACAAATAAATTCCAGTTATTTTTAATGAACGAAGCTGCCAGACGGTCATGACTCTCAGTAGTGCTTACCAGGAAGTTTTGCTTTGCTCTTTAAGCGTGAAAAAGAAGACATGCTTAATGGCTCCTTAGGGATGGTGGTTTGTTTTCAAATCTGCTCAGCAAAATGTTGGCTTTGAAGATGATCTTTTTTTAATGTTCTGAGATTTGAATTCTTGTTTTTAGTTTTATTTTTTGACAATCAAAGTTAAAGATACTAAAATGTAGAGAGAATAAAATGAATGATTTAGTTTCAAAAAACAAAAATACATAGCAAAATACACTATTAACAACAAGCATGAAGTTTTTGTTTAAAATATTATTGAATGTTAGCAACACATGCATTCTACACTTTCCTTTTCAAACAAATCTTAACAATGTGTTTGCATTGCAAAAATATCAATGAAAACCATTTAAAGGGTGTTAGAATTTAGGCTGGTATTTCACACTTCAATGAAAGAATCACAAAATAAAAAATGTATGTTAGAATCCCTGATAATGTTTCAATAAAACAGAAATATGTACTTTTTAGGTCTTATAATTTAGCATCCAATTGTCTGATAATTTCTTGCTTCTCTTTCTTTTGAGTTCAAAAGATTGATAAAAGTATTCATCATGTGAGGAACACATCAGGGAATATTTACATAAACTAGAATGCCAGACCTAAATTATCTGCTATCTTGAAAATAAAGAAATTAACTGGTAAATATCTTTCCCTCTGATTATTGTCATCAAATGAGATATTCTTTTTTACTTTTTTTAAATAGGAAAATAACTCTTCATTGTTGGAAAAAAAAAAGTATATGCTCTTTGAAATGCTTTCTTGTCTGAGTTTCTTAAATGCTTACTCCTTCTGTTATTTTATGGTACTAGTTTTTAAGGATTACAAGCAAGTAGCCTGGGACCCCAAATTACAAAAGTAACTAAGACTTTCTTAAGGTAAAAGCTAGAAGTCTTGTGTGTCTTTAGCTCTGCCTCATGTAGTGTGAAGAAGGGACTTTGTTTCATTCTGCCCTGTAAAAATCTTAAAAGCATAAGGCAGAAAAATTAGATTGGTTAATGTGGTGATAAGATCCTGGACTTCAGTGATTATTATAGTGATAATCTCAGAGAAAGCCATTATTTTATCATCTTGATAATTGTTTTCCATTATCTATAAGCCATATAAATCATCCATTACATATAAATACAATTCAGCTCTTTACCCAGTTTAAATTGAACATGTTGATAATTGTAATTGGATCTTGGGTTTTAGACACAAATATTTCTGCTTACCAATCCTGTCACTATTACAAATGACAGAGTAACATTATGCCCTGAATTCTACTCTGTAGGTCAGTTTCATCTTGCATACATTGAAATCACCAGAGCTTATTTGATCAAAGTCATTAATTTTAGGAAGTGCCAAATAATTCCTGGCAAAGTATCAGAACGAAACACTATCTTAAAATAGTAATATTTGTGTTTCTCTTTACTTGCACTCTTACTTGTCAATCATTTCTTCAGAGACAATTCCTGCTTATCTAGTATGACGGCAAAGAAAGAGAAGTAATTAAAGTTTTGGGTTTCCTCCATATCACAAATGGCCTTTAGAAGTCCAAGAAAGCAAGGTAAAGTTGATTCTGGGGTGAACTGTGCTCCCTCTTCATTTCACCTCTGGAAGTCCTAACACTTAATGCCTCAGGATGTGAGAATAGTTGGAAATAGTCCCTTTCTGCTAGCATTCGGATACTTGTTGTCTAGCTTTCTTGTAGTTCTTTCTCCTTTTATTACATCATGCCTTTGTGGCTATGAGATTTTCTCTTGTAATGGTTTTTTTTTTTTCTTTTGCTTATTATTTTAGTATCACAGATAATAGGCTTGCATAAAATTTATTTTGGTTGTAACAAGATATTTTGAAATGACAGTGATTTGACATCTATTATAAATTTAGGGAAAGAAACAAACATAAAAATGATAAATGCAAATGAAGAAATCTATAGGGTCAGCATGGTGTAGTGGGTTAAAATGCCTAGAAGCTGGCATCCCATGTGAGCACCGATTCGAATCACAGCTGCTCCGATTCTGACCCAATTCTCTGCTAATGCACTGGGAAAGCAGTGGAAGATGATCCAAGTACTTCAAGCTCTGGGGCCTCTGCGTCCATGTGGGAGACCTGATGGAGTTCCAGGCTCACTGGCTCCTGGATTCAGAGCCATTTGGGAAGTGAAAGAACAGATGAAAGATTTCTCTCTCTGTGCCTCTCCCTCTCTGTAACTCTGCATTTCAAATAAATAAGATTTTTTTTTTAAGAAAGAAATCTACACTTGTACCTATTACTTTCTAAATTTAATATTTTGATACCCCAATTGACATATTTATATAGTGCCTTTTAATATATTAGTGTAATTTTCATTTTCAATTACCCAGTTTTTAGTCCTCATACCAAATATCTGAATGGTTCATGTCATGTTTACAACAGTAGAGCATTGTGAATGTATCTGTATAGTTACTCTTTGCAGTGATTATTCTATCTGGTGATATTTTCTTTTTAATCTTTATTTTCTCTTTCAATTTGTAGACTTTCCTTTAACATTTATTTAGACAGGTTTGGTAGCATTATATTCTCTGAGCTTTCGTTTGGGAATGACTTTATTTCTCCTTCAAATCTGAAAGATAGTTTTGCTACATTATTTTTATTTATTAGTGAGAAAATTTCATCCCACTCTCTCCTGGCCCATAGGGTTTCTGCTGATAAATTCACAGTGGACTTCATTGTGTGATATTTTCTTCTTTTCTCTTGCAGATATGAAAACTCTCTTTACCTTTACAGTTGAACAGTTTGATTATACAATGGCTGCAGGTAGGTGTGCTTGAGTTGAATTTGACGGGTGACTGATATCCGACTTGGGTGTTGTGCTTCTCTAGGTCTGTGAAGTATTCAGCTATTATCTGTTTTAATATGCTTTCTACCATTTTGACATTCCAAGTCACTGTTAAACTCAGATTATTTGAATATTTACTCTCTTACTGTTGTTCTAAAGTTACTCTTAACTTTGTTCATTTGTCTTCTTTTATTCTTTATTCTCCTCCAACTGCATGTTTTCAAGCAATCAATCATCAAGCTTACTAATTATTTCCCCTTTGGATGTATTTTGTTATTGATGCCTTCTATCATATTTCTAATTTCACTTAATGCACTTTTCAGCTGAAATATTTCTGTTAGTTTTCTCATAATTATTTCTGTCTCTTCTGTTAGAGTATTAAATCACTTCTCTGTCTATTCTTGAAATCCTTTAAGTTTCTTTAAAAGAGCTATTTTACATTTTTATCAAAACTTTGGTACATGCCAATCCCAAGGGTTCTATTACTGGCATCCTATTTCATTTGTTATAGCTAAGTTCATGTTTTTTGACATGCAATATCATCTGCACATTGATGGTCAAACTATTTTTTCCAGTCATCTTATCCACCTTCATCTATGGCTGTCCTTCCGAAAATTTTAAGCAGTTAATTTTCTCTGAGCTGGTGGGCACTTTTAATATTTAAGCATTTCATGGAGCCTTGCGTGGAAGTTTTCCACAGGTACCATTCTGCTGTTTTGTTGCTGTTTCAGTCCTAGAGGATGTCTCAAGCTCAAATTTGTCCCACAGTACTGTGTCCACAAACACTGTGATACCATATCACACCTTTAACACAAAGGTTCCCAAGATCTGTGTAGCACAGGAGTGAGACTGAAGCGCACACTACAATGATCTATCTGCTGCAGAGGTAGACAGACAGCTTGAGGGCATTCCAGCCAGCTCCAGATAACACTGACAAGATAGAAGTGATCTTCTGAGTTTACACAACTACACTTGACACCAGAGCATTACAGACACTAATCTGAGACCATTTAGATCTCCCCAGTGTTGGATTTCGATCAGACTGATATTGAGTCTCAAGATAAAAACTATGTGTTTATGCTGACTGTTCAAAAGTGGAGCAATGAGGACCAAGGCAACCTCTTGGCTGCTTAGGCTGGCACTAAACTGGGTTACATCTGAGTCTCATAGTCACCAAGCCCAACACACTTTTGGATGCTTGCTTGGACTACCCAAGGATAAAAGTGATACACAGAGGAGAGTCCTTCCTAATGGGTCACAGGTCACTGCATCATTTCTGGGCATGTGTATAGACTATCAGCACTGGTCTGAAGGTAAATGCCTTTGGCTCTTTAACAGATGCTGGGTCTGAGAATGGTTAGGTCTGCCTGTGATATCCAAAGTGAAGTTATGCTTTCACTTTTTTTCTTTTAACCTGCTGGACCACAGTGCAAGCCCCAATCAATGGATTTTTTACAAAATCATGAAGAATATTCAATACATAAAAGATACTGTCAATAAATTACACACAAAAAATTGTATGCTGGGGCCAATGCTGTGGAATAGCTGTTAAAAGGGCTACCTGCAGTGCTGGCTTCCCATTTGGGCACCAGTTTGAGTCCCAGCTGCTCCACTGCCAATCCAACTCGCTGCTATGGCCAGAGAAAGCAGTAGAGATTGTCCAAGTCTTTGGGCCCCTGCACCTGTGTGGGAAACTTGGAAGAAGATCCTGGTTCCTGGCTTCGGATTGGCTCAGCTCTGGCTGTTGCAGCCATCTGGGGAGTGAACCAGCATTTGAAAGACCTTTCTTTCTTTGTCTCCCACCTCTCTCTGTGTAAATCTGCCTTTCAAATAAATAAATCATTAAGAAATTGCACACTAACATACAGAGACAAGCAATGGCAATAAAAAGAAAAAGATCAACAATACCTCATATGTTATACAAAAATTAACTCAATAACATCATATACTTAAGTGGGAAATGTTAAATTCTAAAATTTATTGAAAGAAATGTATTTGTGCTTGAATTTGACTAAGATATTTAAATATAATACTAAAATAAACTCTGCATGAAACAAAAGTGATTATAAAAACAAACATGTTTTGTCTTATAAAAGGTACTATAATCCAATTCAATCCCATCGAGGTGGCATGTACCAATGCCGTCTCACTGTTCCAGGTGATCAGTTTCAGTTCACAGTTGGTCATGGTGAAGGGACTGGGAGTCAAAGGGAACACATAGACAAGTCTAGTACCTGCTAACGCTAACCGATGGAGTAAATAAAGGGGAGAGTGATCCAACATGGGAAGTGAGATACTCAGCAGACTCATAGAATGGCAGATGTCCTAAATAGCACTCTGGCCTCAGAATCAGCCCTAAAGGCATTCGGAGCTGGCTGAAAAGCTCATGAGAGTATTTCAGGCATGGAAAGCCAAGACACTCTGGCAAAAGATCTCTGCGAGTGAGATCCCAGTGGAAAGAACAGGTCATCAAAGAAGGAGGTACCTTTCTCTGAAGGGAGGAGAGAACCTCCACTTTGACTATGACCTTGTCTAAACAAGATAAGAGTCGGAGAACTCAGAGGGCTTCCATAGCCTTGGAAACTCATGACTGGAGCATAGGGAGATTACTGATGCCATAGACAGGAGTGTCAATTGGTAAAGTCAACAACAGGAGTCACTGTGCACTTACTCCTCATGTAGGATCTCTATCCTTAATGTGCTGTACATTGAGATTTAATGCTATAACGAGTACTCAAACAATATATTTCACTTTGTGTTTCTATGGGGGTGCAAACTGTTGAAATCCTTACTTAATGCATACTAAACTGATCCTCTGTAAAAAAAAAAAAAAAAAAGAAATTATCAATTCCCAACTTGACTCTCACTGGGATTA
The DNA here is from genome assembly GCF_964237555.1 of Oryctolagus cuniculus. NCBI lineage: Eukaryota > Metazoa > Chordata > Mammalia > Lagomorpha > Leporidae > Oryctolagus > Oryctolagus cuniculus. Next base: position 41,138,212 of record NC_091435.1, read on the forward strand.
AACATGACAATAGGTCTGCTCTGATTTCATCATCATTTAAAAAAATCATCTATTATTTTTCACTTTATGTTTCTGTGTGGGAGCAAACTGTTGAAATCCTTACTTAATGTATACTAAGCTGATCTTCTGTATATTAAGATAATAGAAAATGAATCTTGATGTGAATGGAAGGGGAGAGGGAGTGGGAAAGGGGAGGGTTGTGGGTGGGAGGGACGGTATGGGGGGGAAGCCATTGTAATCCATAAGTCGTACTTTGGAAAATTATATGCATTAAATAAAAGTTTAAAAAAAAATAATGGAAAAAGAAGACAAAAAAGTAAGGAAAATACTGAGACCTCATATATCTGATAACAAATTTATATATATATATATTTTTAATTTATTTGACAGATAAGAGTTAGACAGTGAGAGAGAGAGAGACAGAGAGAAAGGTCTTCCTTCCGTCGGTTCACTCCCCAAATGGCTGCTACAGCCAGTGCTGCGCCTATCCGAAGCCAGGAGCCAGGTGCTTCCTCCTGGTCTCCCATGCAGGTGCAGGCACCCAAGCACCTGGGCCATCCTCCACTGCCCTCTCGAGCCACAGCAGAGAGCTGGACTGAAAGAGGAGAAACCGAGACTAGAATCCAGCGATCATATGGGATGCTGGCGCCACAGGCAGAATATTAACCAAGAGAGTCATGGCGCCAGCCCCACAAATTTATATTCTTAATATAGAACATTTAAGTCTCTATATTAATGGCAAGAGCAACATCAAATAATCCAATAACATATAGGTAAGACAGTACATCTTGACAGAGATTTACAGATGGCAAATTGACTTTGAAAGTATTCTCAACATAATATCTCATTAGAGAAATGTAAGTCAAAACCAAAGAGATATGATGTATCACCATATACAACTTTTTTTTTTCTTTAGCAGCAGAGTGGATAGTGAGAGAGAGACAGAGAGAAAGGTCTTCCTTTTTGCCGTTGGTTCACCCTCCATTGGCCGCCACGGCTGGCACGCTGCGGCTGGTGCACGGCGCTGATTCGAAGCCAGGAGCCAGGAGTTTCTCCTGGTCTCCCATGGGGTGCAGGGCCCTAGCACTTGGACCATCCTCCACTGCACTCCTGAGCCACAGCAGAGAGCTGGACTGGAAGAGGAGCAACTGGGATAGAATCCGGCACTCCAACTGGGACCAGAACTTCGCTAGGCGGAGGATTAGCCTATTGAGCCATGGCACTGGCCCACAATATGCAACTTTAAATTAACTAAAACACAAAACATGACAATGTCAAATGCTAGTAACATGTGAAGATATTGTTAAATGATTGGCAAACTGTTTGGAGAACAATTTGTCAGTTCCTCATAAAGTCCAACATAAACCAAATATATGACCCAGAAGTCACATTTCTGGTTACTTACCCAAATGAGGTAAAAATGTACTCTCACAAGTTTCTATACAGCAAAAGAAATAGGAAAGTAAAGAGGCAAAGAATAGAATGGAGAAATTATTTGCAAACCATGCAACTGATAAAGGATTAATAACCAGAATATATAAAGTGATCAAAAAACTCAACAAAAGCAAAGCAAATAACTCAGTAAAGAATAGGACAAAAGGCCTTAAACAGACATTTCTCAAAAGAGGAAATCCAAATGGCCTACAGGCACATGAAAAAAATGCTCAGGATTATTAGCCATCAGGGAGATGCAAATCAAAACCACAATGAGGTTTCACCTCATCCCAGGTAGAATGGCTTTCATACAGAAATGAATAAACAATAAATGCTGGCGAGGATGTGGGAGAAAAGGTACCTTATTCCATTGTTGGTGGGAATGCAAACTTGTAAAACCACTATGGAAGACAGTTTGGAGATACCTCAGAAATATTAGACAGCAGTTAAAAAAAAAAGAGAGAGAGAGAGAAAACAAAATCCAGTCATTTAAAACAAAATGGATGAAACTGGAAAGCATCGTACTTAGTGAAATAAGACATAACCAAAGAGATAAATCTCGTATGTTCTTCCTGATCTGTGATAACTAACGGAGCACCTAAAAGGTAACCTGTAGCAGTGAAACTGACACTTTGAGAAGCTGTTACCTGACAGCCCCTGTCTTGACTCTCAAGGAACAGATTATTATTTCATTTTATTATTTTGTATTTATTCTTTCTTTTTTCTACCTAATACCATTGGTTAAACTCTTTACTTAACATAGGATTAATCATAGGTGTATTGTCAATTGAAAATATATCCCAGTTAAAAATAAGAGTTAGCATTAGAGAGGAAGGAACTGTACAGTTTAGCAAACATTCCCACTGACTTAACCCTAAGGGAAAAGCTAAAAAACTTGCAATGGGACTCCGAATCCCATTAACCTGGGAGCTACTAGTTCCATTTTACATGATAAAGTGATCATAATAAGTGTGGAATTGATCATATAGATAGGATTAAGTGTCAAAGGTATCACTGAAATAAGACCATGTGTCTGGGAATAACAACAGATAGAATTACAAAGGAGAGAAAGTTCCATCATGGGAAGCAGGCCACACAGCAGACTCATAGAATGAAGAACGCCTTAAACAGCACTCTGACCTCAGAATCAGCTCTAAGGCATTTGGATCTGGCCCATGAGAGCATTTCAGGCATGGAAAGCCATCACACAGTGGCAAAAAAAGATGTTCTGCATGGAGGATTTCTGTGAGTGAGACCCCAGTGGAAAGAAGGGGCCATCAAAGCAGGGTGTACCTTTCTCTGAAGGGAGGAGAGAATTTCTACTTTACATATGGCCCTGTTTAAATACCAACAGAGTTTGTGGACTCAAAAGGCTTCCATAGCCTTGGCAGCTCGTGTCAAGAGTCTTGGGTGATAACTGATGTCAAAAATAAGAATATATGGCCGGCACCGCGACTCACTAGGCTAATCCTCCTCTTGCGGTGCCAGCACCCCAGGTTCTAGTCCTGGTCAGGGTGCCGGATTCTGTCCCGGTTGCTCCTCTTCCAGTCCAGCTCTCTGCTGTGGCCCGGGAGTGCAGTGGAAGATGGCCCAAGTCCTTGGGCCCTGCACCCGCATGGGAGACCAGGAAAAGCACCTGGCTCCTGGCTTTGGATCAGCACGGTGCGCTGGCTGCAGTGCGCTGGCCGCAGCGGCCATTGGGAAAGGAAGACCTTTCTCTCTGTCTCTCTCGCTGTCCACTCTGCCTGTCAAAAAAAAAAAATAATAATAAGAATATCAACTGTTAAATCAATAACAGGAGTCACTGTGCACTTATTCCCTATGTAGGACCTCTGTCCTTAATGAGTGATACTATGAGAAATAACTATAAAACTCACTCTCAATCTGTACATTATACCTGGTGTGTGTGTGGGTGGGTGCAAACTGTTGAAATCTTTACTTAGTATAGTGTTGATCTTCTGTAAATAAAGTCAATTCAAAACAAAACTTAATGACGAATGAAATGGAAGAGAAGTAGAAGGTGGGATGGAGGTGAGGGTGGAAAGGTGGGAATGGGGGCATGAATCAGTATATTCCTAAAAGCTGTACATATGAAATTTGTATTCATTAAGTAAAAGCCTGCTTAAATAAAGAAAATTTCAGAAAAAGAACTTTTTTTTTTTTTTATCTTTTATTTAATGAATATAAATTTCCAAAGTACGTCTCATGGGTTACAATGGCTTTCCCCCCCATACCGTCCCTCCCACCCACCACCCTCCCCTTTCCCACTCCCTCTCCCCTTCCATTCACATCAAGATTCATTTTCGATTATCTTAGTATACAGAAGATCAGCTTAGTATACCTTAAGTAAGGATTTCAACAGTTTGTTCCCACACAGAAACATAAAGTGAAAAATAATAGATGATTTTTTTTTAAATGATGATGAAATCAGATCAGACCTATTGTCATGTTTAATCCCAGTGAGAGTCAAGTTGGGAATTGATAGTTTCTTTTCTTTTCTTTTCTTTTTTTTTTTTTTTTAACAGAAGATCAGTTTAGTGTACATTAAGTAAAGATTTCAACAGTTTGCACCCCCATAGAAACACAAAGTGAAATATACTGTTTGAGTACTCGTTATAGCATTAAGCCTCAGTGTACAGCACATTAAGGACAGAGATCCTACATGAGGAGTAAGTGCACAGTGACTCCTGTTGTTGACTTTACAAATTGACACTCCTGTTTATGGCATCAGTAATCTCCCTATGCACCAGTCATGAGTTTCCAAGGCTATGGAAGCCCCTTGAGTTCTCCGACTCTTATCTTGTTTAGACAAGGTCATAGTCAAAGTGGAGGTTCTCTCCTCCCTTCAGAGAAAGGCACCTCCCTCTTTGAAGACCTGTTCTTTCCACTGGGATCTCACTCACAGAGATCTTTTTGCCAGAGTGTCTTGGCTTTCCATGCCTGAAATACTCTCATGGGCTTTTCAGCCAGATCCGAGTGCCTTTAGGGCTGATTCTGAGGCCAGAGTGCTATTTAGGACATCTGCCATTCTATGAGTCTGCTGAGTATCTCACTTCCCATGTTGGATCACTCTCCCCTTTATTTATTCTATCGGTTAGTGTTAGCAGATACTAGACTTGTTTATGTGCTCCCTTTGACTCTTAGTCCTTTCATTATGATCAATTGTGAACTGAAATTGATCACTTGGAATAGTGAGATGGCATTGGCACATGCCACCTTGATGGGATTGAATTGGAATCCCCTGGTATGTTTCCAACTCTACCAATTGGGGCAAGTCAGCCCGAGCATGCCCCAAATTATACATCTCTTCCCTCTCTTATTCCCACTTTTATGTTTAACAGGGATCACATTTCAGTTAATTTTCAACACTTAAGAATAACTGTGTGATAATTACAGAATTAAACCAGTCATATTAAGTAGAACAGACAAAAAAAAAATACTATGAGGGATAATGTATTAAGTTGTCCATTAGCAGTCAGGGCTATGCTGATCAAGTCACCATTTCTCATAGTGTCCATTTCACTTCAGGAGGTTTCCTTTTTGGTGTTCAGTCAGTTGTCACCGATCAGGGAGAACATATGGTATTTGTCCCTTTGGGACTGGCTTACTTCACTCAGCATGATGTGTTCCAGATTCCTCCATTTTGTTGCAAATGACTGGATTTCGTTGTTTCTTACTGCGGTATAGTATTCTAAAGAATACATATCCCATAATTTCTTTATCCAGTCTACCATTGATGGGCATTTAGGTTGGTTCCAGGTCTTGGCTATTGTGAATTGTGCTGCAATAAACATTAGGGTGCAGACCACTTTTTTCTTTATCAATTTAAACTCCTTTGGGTAAATTCCAAGGAGTGGGATGGCTGGGTCGAACGGTAGGGTTATATTCAGGTTTCTGAGGAATCTCCAGACTGATTTCCATAGTGGCTTAACCAGTTTGCATTCCCACCAACAGTGGGTTAGTGTCCCTTTTTCCCCACATCCTCGCCAGCATCTGTTGTTGGTAGATTTCTGTATGTGAGCCATTCTAACCGGGGTGAAGTGAAACCTCATTGTGCTTTTGATTTGCATTTCCCTGATTGCTAGTGACCTTGAACATTTTTTCATGTGCCTGTTGGCCATTTGGATTTCCTCTTTTGAAAAATGTCTATTGAAGTCCTTGGCCCATCTCTTAAGTGGGTTGTTGGTTTTGTTTTTGTGGAGTTTCTTGATCTCTTTGTAGATTCTGGTTATTAACCCTTTATCTGTTGCATAGTTTGCAAATATTTTTTCCCATTCTGTCGGTTGTCTCTTCACTCTCCTGACTGTTTCTTTTGCAGTAAAGAAACTTCTCAATTTGATGCAATCCCAATAGTTGATTTTGGCTTTGACTGTCTGTGCCTCCCGGGTCTTTTCCAGAAATTCTTTGCCTGTGCCAATATCTTGAAGGGTTTCTCCAATGTTCTCTAATAACTTAATGGTGTCAGGACGTAGATTTAGGTCTTTAATCCACGTTGAGTGGATTTTTGTGTAAGGTGTAAGGTAGGGGTCTTGCTTCATGCTTCTGCACGTGGAAATCCAGTTTTCCCAGCACCATTTATTGAATAGACTGTCCTTGCTCCAGGAATTAGTTTTAGATCCTTGATCAAATATAAGTTGGCTGTAGATGTTTGGGTTGATTTCTGGTGTTTCAATTCTGTTCCATTGGTCTATCCATCTGTTTCTGTACCAGTACCATGCTGTTTTGATTACAACTGCCCTGTAGTATGTCCTGAAGTCTGGTATTGTGATGCCTCCGGCTTTGTTTTTGTTGTACAAGATTGCTTTAGCTATTCGAGGTCTCTTGTGCCTCCATATGAATTTCAGCATCATTTTTTCTAGATCTGCGAAGAATGTCTTTGGTATCTTGATTGGGATTGCATTGAATCTATAAATTGCTTTTGGGAGAATGGACATTTTGATGATGTTGATTCTTCCAATCCATGAGCATGGAAGATTTTTCCATTTTTTGGTATCCTCTTCTATTTCTTTCTTTAAGGTTTTGTAATTTTCATCGTAGAGATCTTTAACGTCCTTGGTTAAGTTTATTCCAAGGTATTTGATTGTTTTTGTAGCTATTGTGAATGGGATTGATCTTAGCAGTTCTTTCTCAGTCATGGCATTACTTGTGTATACAAAGGCTGTTGATTTTTGTGCATTGATTTTATATCCTGCCACTTTGCCAAACTCCTCTATGAGTTCCAATAGTCTCTTAGTAGAGTTCTTTGGATCCTCTAAGTACAGAATCATATCGTCTGCAAAGAGGGATAGTTTGACTTCTTCCTTCTTGATTTGTATTCCTTTGATTTCTTTTTCTTGTCTGATGGCTCTGGCTAAAACTTCCAGAACTATGTTAAATAGCAGTGGTGAGAGTGGGCATCCCTGCCTGGTGCCAGATTTCAGTGGAAATGCTTCCAACTTTTCCCCATTCAATAGGATGCTGGCTGTGGGTTTTTTATAAATTGCTTTGATTATATTGAGGAATGTTCCTTCTATACCCAATTTGCTTAGAGTTTTCATCATGAAAGGGTGTTGAATTTTATCAAATGCTTTCTCTGCATCAATTGAGATAATCATATGGTTTTTCTTCTGCAGTCTGTTAATGTGGTGAATCACATTGATTGATTTGCGAATGTTGAACCATCCCTGCATACCAGGGATGAATCCCACTTGGTCTGGGTGGATGATTTTCCTGATGTGTTGTTGTATTCTGTTGGCCAGAATTTTATTGAGGATTTTTGCATCTATGTTCATCAGGGATATTGGTCTGTAATTTTCTTTCAGTGCTGCATCTTTCTCTGGCTTAGGGATTAAGGTGATGCTGGCTTCATAGAAAGAATTTGGGAGGATTCCCTCTTCTTCGATTGTTCTGAATAGTTTGAGAAGAAATGGGATTAGTTCTTCTTTAAATGTCTGGTAGAATTCAGCAGTGAATCCATCTGGTCCTGGGCTTTTCTTTGTTGGGAGGGCCTTTATTACTGTTTCAATTTCTGTTTCAGTTATGGGTCTATTTAGGTTTTCGATGTCTTCATGGTTCAATTTTGGTAGATTGCATGTGTCCAGGAATCTATCCATTTCTGATAGGTTTTCCTGTTTGCTGGCATACAGGTCCTTGTAGTAATTTCTGATGATTCTTTTTATTTCTGTGGTGTCTGTTGTTACGTTTCCTTTTTCATCTCTGATTTTATTGATTTGGGTCTTTTCTCTTCTTTTTTTAGTTAGTTGGGCCAATGGGGTGTCAATTTTGTTTATTTTTTCAAAAAACCAGCTTCTCGCTTGGCTGATTTTTTGTAATGTTTTTTTGGATTCAATCCTGTTAATTTCTTCTCTGGTTTTAATTATTTCTCTTCTCCTACTAGATTTGGGTTTGGTTTGCTGCAGTTTTTCTAGGTCCTTGAGGTGCGCTGAAAGCTCATTTATTTGGTACCTTTCCAATTTCTTGATATAGGCACCTATTGCTATAAATTTGCCTCTCAATACTGCTTTTGCTGTATCCCATAAGTTTTGGTATGTTGTGTTGTTGTCTTCATTTACTTCCAGAAAGTTTTTGATTTCTCTTTTGATTTCTTGAATGACCCAGTGTTCATTCAGGAGCATGTTGTTCAGTCTCCATGTGTTTGCATACTTTCTGGGGTTTCCTGAGTTGCTAATTTCCAGCTTCATCCCGCTGTGGTCTGAGAAGCTGCATGGTATGATTCTAATTCTTTTAAATTTGCTGAGATTTGCTTTATGTCCTAGTATGTGATCAATCCTAGAGAAGGTTCCATGCGCTGCTGAGAAGAATGTGAAGTCTGTAGATGTAGGGTTGAAAGTTCTGTAGATATCTGTTAGATCCATTTGGGCAATAGTGTCAATTAAATCTGCTGTTTCCTTGTTGATCTTCTGTCCGGATGATCTGTCTATTTCTGAGAGTGGATTATTGAAGTCCCCCAGTACTATTGTATTGGAATCTAAATCTCCCTTTAAGTCCCTTAACATATCTTTTAAATAGACCGGTGCCCTGTAATTAGGTGCATATACATTTATAATAGTTACATCTTCCTGTTGAATTGAACCCTTAATCATTATATAGTGTCCCTCTTTGTCTCTCTTAACAGTTTTTGTATTAAAGTTTATTTTGTCTGATATTAATATGGCTACACCTGCTTTTTTTTGGTTTCTGTTGGCATGGAATATCTTTTTCCAACCTTTCACTTTCAGTCTGCATGCCTCTTTGTTAGAGAGATGTGTTTCTTGTAGGCAACAAATAGTTGGGTTGTGTTCTGTGAGCCAGTCAGCTAAACGGTGTCTTTTAACTGAAGAATTCAGACCATTAATGTTCAATGTGACAATTGATACGTAGTGACTTTGCCCTGCCATTTTCCCGGAAATATTTTCTAGTATATGCTTTGAGCTTCCCATGCTCTTTTACTGGTAGGTGTTCTTCCTTTCCCTTCTTTCATATTGATGGCCGTGTTTCTGTGTTTCTGAGTGTAGCACATCTTTAAGTATCTTTTGCAGGGCCGGACGAGTGGCCACAAAGTCTTTCAATTTCTGTTTGCTATGAAAGGTCTTTATTTCACCTTCATTCACAAATGAGAGCTTGGCAGGATATAATATTCTGGGCTGGCAATTTTTCTCTCTTAGCACCTGTGCTATGTCTCGCCATTCCCTCCTAGCTTGTAGGGTTTCTGATGAGAAGTCAGCTGTGAGTCTGATTGGAGATCCTCTGAGAGTAATCTGACGTTTCTCTCTTGCACATTTTAGGATCTTTTCTTTATGTTTCACTGTGGTAAGTTTAATTACCACGTGTCGTGGTGAGGATCTCTTTTGGTCATGTTTATTGGGGGTTCTATGAGCTTCCTGTACTAGGATATCTCTGTCCTTCTCCAAACCTGGAAAGTTCTCTGCTAGTATCTCACTAAAAAGGCCTTCCAATCCTTTCTCTCTCTCCATGCCTTCAGGAACTCCTAGAACTCGAATGTTGGTTTTTTTAATAGTATCCTGTAGATTCCCAACAATATTTTTCAGGTTTCTAATTTCCTCTTCTTTTCTTTGGTTTGACTGTATGTTTTCCTGTGCTCTATCTTCTAAGTCCGATATTCTCTCTTCTGCTTCACCCATTCTGTTTTTAAGGCTTTCTAATGTGTTTGTCATTTGATCTATTGAGCTCTTCATTTCATTTTGATTTCTCTTGACTATTACACTTTCCTGTTCTACTAGTTTCTGAGTTTCATTTTGACTCTTCCTTAAAATTTCATTTTCACGAGAAAGATTTTCAATCTTGTCCATTAAGGATTTCTGTAGTTCAAGGATTTGCTTTTGAAAACTTCTAAATGTTCTTATCATAAATTTTTTGAAATCCGTATCTTGCATTTCTTCTATCTCATCATCTTCATACTCTTGGCTTGGGGTGTTTTGCTTATTTGGAGGCATCATAGTGTCATCGTTGATCTTGCTCCCTCTATTTCTGTGTTTGTTACTCGGCATAGTTAATTCTTCTTGCGTCACTGTGCGCTTTTTTTTTTCTTTTTTTTTTTTTTTTTTATACTGTGTCCGTGTTAAGTGGACTGCCTGCTGTTGGAGGAGCCTTGGAGGCTTGAGATGGGTGGGGCCTGAGAGCTCTGCCTGGTTCTTCCAGGTTAAGGGTGTGCAAAGGTGACACCCTCAGGTTATGCGTGGTAAATCTCTCTCTTTTTATTTATTTATTTATTTATTTTATTTATTCAGGGGGTAAGTAACACTGCAGGGCAGGGCTGTGCAGAATTGATGGTATTTAGCTTCCAGTCTTTGGCTCCTCTGGACTCCCACTGGGTTGCCTAGGCTACTGAATTGTAGTGACTCAGTTCCTTAACTCTCCCCCACTGATATGTAAATCCAAAGAGGAGGCCTGCTCTTTGTCTCTTGGGAATTCTTCAAGTCTTGCAGGCTTGTAACCTTTGCAAGGTTAGGGGGAAGAGAAACCCCGAAGCTTTTTTTTTTTCCTTCTTTCCGGTAGTGAGTTTGCTGCACTTTCCGGCCCCCCTCTAGATTCTGACCCCCGTTTCCCCACCAATGTCTCGGGTTATTGAGCTCACCTCCCCTTCCAGCGCCGATGTGTGGACTCGGAGCCCTGAGCGTCTCAAGTCTCCCCGCTGTTTTCTGTGTGGCGTGCACTCTCCCAGAAAAAGAACTTGATTCAAAGATGCATGCAATAATTCAATAGTCTCAAACTGCTAAAAAAAAGTACTCTCAACACTAAACTACGTAATTGAATAATTATGTGTGCTTTATTCTTGACTATTAAAAACTGTAAAAATATATACTTCAAAAAGAAAATATATAAATAACCTCTGGTACCTGTATAAAATAGAAAACTATTCATTTACAACATGGAATATATCATTATAGTTTTATGCAGCAACATAGGCAAAAGCTAAATACATTTTTCCATATAACAGAATTTAGAACCTAAATATTACATATCAGAATTTTCCAATATATAATATTCTGGATAAAAAGAAAATTTGAGGACATAAAATGTTAGTGACTACAAAAGATTAGAGGAAAATGCAAATTCTATAAGAGATATATACAGACTTTTCAGGGTATACTAGAACTACTTTGGATTGCATTAGTGTGGTGGGATAATGATTTCATCCCAAATTTGAACTTTTATGTATGAAAACTCAAAAAAAAATTCAACCAAACTGTTGAGTCCTAGTAAAAAATATAGGAGGTAGTAAACTTTCAATTATCTGTTTAAGTATTTCATATTTATAATTTTTTAAAGATGTACTTATTTACTTGAAAGTCAGAGTTATGCAGAGAAAGGAAGACACACACATACACATAAATACACAGGAGGCATGCAGGGGGTGGGTTCTACTGGTTCACACCCCCAAATGATTGGAATGGTTGGGGCAAAACTAGGAGTCAGTAGCTTCTTCCAGGTCTCCCACATGGGTACAGGGGCCCAATGACTTGGGTCAGCCTTCCCCACTTTCCCAGACACATTAGCAAAGAGCTGGATAAGAAGTGGAGCAGCCTGGACTCAAACCAGTGCCCATAAGAGATGTCTTTGCATTGTAGCTGACAACTTTACCCACTATACCACAATGCTTGTTTTCTTAAAAAGGAATCTGAATGAATTTATATAGCTCTCAATCAATACTTGGGGATAGAAGCATTGTTGAAGCAAATAATATAATATTTTCCTACTTCTCTCAATTTAGCCAGAGACTTATGATGTGCTGGAATCAATATTTGAGATAAAATGGCAGGTATCACTTCTGAAGTGTTGAGGATTCTCATGGTGCTCCAAAATCTTTGTTCCTGCAATTATATGGGCATTGAAGTATGATAGGAAGGTGCTCTAAAAGCAAACTAGGCTGAAATGTTGCAATGTATTGATGATGGATACCCCAAAAACTATTTGGATCCACAGGAGAATTTGCAGGTATGAAACAACTACATTTTGAATTCCACTAATAATTTGAGGTTGTATATTATAGCAGCATAATCTTGTGTGTCCATTTCAACCAATTTCTTTTTTTTTTTTTTTTTTTTTGACAGGCAGAGCTAGACAGTGAGAGAGAGACAGAGGGAAAAGTCTTCCTTTTCCGTTGGTTCACCCCCAAAATGGCCACTACGGCAGGTGTGCTGCGCCAATCCGAAGCAAGGAGCCAGGTGCTTCCTCCTGGTCTCCCATGCGGGTGCAGGGCCCAAACACTTGCGCCATCCTCCACTGCCTTCCCGGGCCACAGCAGAGAGCTGGACTGGAGGAAGAGCTACCGGGACAGAATCTGGCACCCCAACCGAGACTAGAACCTGGGGTGCCAGCACCGCAGGCGGAGAATTAGCCAAGTGAGCCGTGGCACTGGCCCATTTCAATCAATTCTAATACTCAGAAATCTATTAATTTTGTTCCACTCTCAACCCTCTATTGGAAATTCTTTTTTGAATATTTCTATTAATATATTTTGAGTGTTTTCCTTTGTATCCTTTTTAATAGCAGTTACTTACATAAAAAGTTTATGAAAAAGTTTTTTTATTTAATAGTTTCATTGGAAAAATTTATAAAAATGACAACAAAACAAAACATGTAACTCATGCTAAAACCATTCAGAGATATATTTACAAGCTGAATATTTTGCTATTTTCCTAAAATGAATGTTTATATATGCATATATATTCAATGTGTTCAATGAATTTGCTTTTACACACATTATTTTAAAATATAGGTGCATGTGTGTATGCTAACTTTACCAACAGCACATCATGAGAGTTTTTATTTCCCACATTTCTGTAGGACTTGATGTAGCCAATTTTTCATATTTTACAAAAATTATGAATCTAAACATCAAATTCCTACTTATCCCTCTTTAGACAGCTTTGACTAATTTTCTAAGGAAAGGAGTTATACATAGTAATATCAAAATAATCAAATTTTCCTGTCATGTTTTTCATTTATTTGTCATGACATGAATGCATTCAGTTTATTGTTTTGGCTGAAAAGACTAGAAAATAAAATCTTGATATCCCAAGACAATTCATGTTTTTCTTTTGAAAGATTATCTAATATTCAATTTATAATTAATCGTTTTAAATTGTATGTTAAAAAATCCAAATAAAACAAAATAGAATCAACTGAAAACAAATGTGAGGTTTTTTTTTCTGTCTCCTTAAATATATTTCTAAAACTAATAGGGAATCTGTCTTTTCCAACTTTTCATCCAGTGTCTTTCCTTTTATAGATCTTCAATTAAAAACTTAAATTGATTATTATCTTATTACTTTTACTAGAATCACATAAAATTCTTATAAGAAAGTACATGATTTTTGAAGGTCAATATACTATGCAAATACTATCAATAACTAAGTTAACTTTCACACAATTTATTAGCATAAATTGTATAATAATTATGAATAATTAAAATGTCATAAGATAAAAATTATACCAGCAAGAATTACGAATACATCATATTAATGCCTGTTTTTTTTGTATGAGCCAATTTTGGCTGCCATAGCAAAACAACAGATATTTACTTATCACAATTCTGGAGGCTGGAAGCCAAAGATCAGTGTACCCAGATGGTAGGTTTTATATTGAGTACTTTTCTCTTGGCTTTTAGGTGGCCACTATGTCATTATATAAACAATAACTTCTTTGTGTATTCCTTGGGAGAGAAAAAGCAAGCATTCTTGTAAATTTTCTCATTCCAGTATGAGATCCCTGTTCCTTTTAGTCAGAATTACCTCCTGTCTTCAAATTCCACCACACAGACATTATGACTTCAACATATGAATTTTCAGTAAACACATTTACGTCATAACACATTTTCATAGCTATGCTGTAAATAGATATATTGCATGAATATAAGATAATAAGATTTTTTTTGACAGGCAGAATGGACAGCGAGAGAGAGTCAGAGAGAAAGGTCTTCCTTTTCCATTGGTTCACACCCCAATGGCAGCTATGGCCAGTGCACCGCGCTGATCCGAAGCTAGGAGCCGGGCACCTTCTCCTGGTTTCCCATGCAGGTGCAGGGCCCAGGGACTTATGCCATCCTCCACTGCCTTCCCGGGCCACAGCAGAGAGCTGGACTGGAAGAAGGGCAACCGGGACAGAATCCGGCTCCCCGATTGGGACTAGAACCCGGTGTGCTGGCGCTGCAGGCGGAGGATTAGCCTATTGAGCTGCGGCGCCACCTGAGATAATAAGATTTTGATCCACCATATGAGGTTAATTCAGAAAGTTCAAGGAAATGGGAAAAAATATAACCCAATTTTGGTGCAAAACATTTGTGAAGTATTTGCTTTGTTTTTAGCCTTACATGATCTTTCACAAGCTTTTAAAATATCCTTCACAAACTCCTTCCCCAAGGATTGACTTTTAATTTTTTTTATTTTCACATTCTGTATTTGAAAGCATAAGAGGGACAGAGAAACAGAGATAGACTTTCCATTCACTGATTCACTCCCCCAAATGTCTGCAATAGCTGGAGCAAGGCCAGGCTGAAGCCAGGAACTTAGAACTCCATCTGGATCGTTTAAATGGGAGACAGGACCCCTATACATGAGCCATCATCTGTTTCCTCCTAGGGAGCATATTACCAAGAAATGGATTGGAAACAGAGTAGCACTCAGATATGGATGTCGTATGCCTACCCATAAATAGTAGTTTTTAGAATTGTGCTATTTTTTTCAAACAGCCCCCAATTTTTTTTAATTTACTTATTTATTCATCCATTTATTTATTTGGAACATGAGTTATGTAAAAATTATGTTTAATACATTCAATCTAAATATTTATATTTTATGAAATGATTGTAATTAAATCTCATTTACTAAAAACAAATCAATAGAGTATCAAATAATTCTTTAAAAAATGTGTTTTCAGAGAAATAGTGGAGGTAACAGGCAGTTAGAATGGTAAAACAAATTAACACATATTGTTTATTTAAAATGTACATGTTTCTGAAAGCCTTAGTACAATGTACAAGACATAAATTATAACACCTTAATTGAATCTATACACTGTGTGAAAGAAATAGACTAATGGGTATATATGGGAATAAAAAGCAGGAAAGCAAAAAATAAAAAATAAAAAACAAAGTGAAAGACCATTATAATGTAATATTCACTATGCCAGGAAATTTATTAGATTCCACAGGCAGTTTATTGACAGAAATTTAGTACTAGAATATAGATATGAATTCTTAGCAAAAGAACAGATGAGACTAGTTTATATTCATGTTGCTAAAGGAATTTGATGAAATATGAAATATCCCATCAAATTTTAAGTGAACTAAAATATGAATCCCCTTGAAATTAGCATGAGAATGAACTGAGTATGGATTAATGAAGTACTGAAAATAGCAGTTCAATGTAGATTGGCCATTCTGGAAAAGGACTGTCATAGACAAGTTGCTAGCTAACTTTTTCCATGAAATGTTTAAATAATCTTTGTTTTTGTTTTTGTTTTTTCTTTTGACAGGCAGAGTTAGACAGTGAGAGAGAGAGAGAGAGACAGAGAGAAAGGTCTTCCTTTTCTATTGGTTCACCCCACAATGGCCGCTTTAGCAGAGCGCTGCAGCCAACGCACTGCGCCAAACCCAGGAGCCAGGTGCCTCTCCTGGTTTCCCATGCGAGTGCAGGGGCCCAAGCACTTGGGCCATCCTCCACTGCACTCCCTGGCCACAGTAGAGAGCTGGCCTGGAAGAGGAGCAACCAGGACAGAATCTGGCCCCCCAGTCAGGATGAGAACTCGGGGTAACGGCGCTGCAGGTGGAGAAATAGCCAAGAGTCATGACACCAGCTTACATAATATTTCTTAGCATGGTTTATTTGTAATATTTCCTAACATGGTTTATATATTTTATTTCTTGATTATAACATTGAAGAACACTTCCTTTCAAATTTCTAATAACAAAAGAACACAAAACAGTAAGCTTCTCAAAAGAATATATATTCATGAGATTGACTTTGTAGCTGTTTGAAAGTTAAGCTTAAAAACATGTCCTGGTACTGAGAGGTGTGACTATTACTTTATTTGGAAAAAGGCTCCCTGTATATTTAATTCGTTAAAGATCTTGAGAACATGAAATAAACCAGGAATATATGGATGGGTTCTGTTTTAGTCTATGTTTTATTATAGCAAAATACCTGTGTCTTTTACAATGTTTACAGAGTTACAAAGTTTACAAAGAAATGCCATTTAGCTCACAGTTATGGAGGCTAGAAGTCCAAGATCAGGAGGCTGCATGTGATAAAAGGTACATGCTGCATCATATCATAGCATAGTAGAAAAGTAGCAGAGGTAGCAAGCATATAAAAAAAAAAAAGGATAAAAAAGAAACATGAAGAGTGTCATGGTTTTATAATAACCCATTATATACATCAAGAAATATACATAGTATACAGATGAATAATTTTTGTCCTCTTCGTATTTATAACCAACACACAAATTAAAATAAGAACATTGCCAGTGCTCCAAGTATCCCCAATGTTACTCCACTCCAATGTTCTACATGACAAAGAAGAGTATATTATATTTTACATGGTATGATTCAGTTAAGCAATATTTACAACTATTTTTCAAATATATGATACACACAGTTTTTGTACTCTTTCAATATAATAGCTACACACAAAAAAAAATATGAGGTGTTTATCTTTTGAGGTCTGGCTTATTTCAGTTAGCATAGTTGATCTTCATTGCACTCATTTTCTTTCAAATGTAGAGAATTATTCTTGTTTACAGCTGGATAATACTCCCTTGTAATATGCATACCACATTTCCTTTATCACATCATATTTTGATGGACATGTGGGTTGATTCCACTTTAGCTGTTATGAATTGTGTTGCTATAAACATGGGGGTGCAGGTGATTTCCTTTCCTTTGGAAATATTCCCAGTAGTGAGATGACTGGGTCATATGAGAGATTTATTTTTAGTTTTCTTACAAATCACCATAGTGTTTCCCATAATGATTGCATCAATTCACACTCCCAACTCTGTACAAGGGTACTTTTTGGAGAGGGGGGATTTCCCTTTATAAAGGATCATATCATCTGCAAATAGGAATAATCTTTCTCTTTTCCAATTTATATCTCTTTTATTTAATTCTCTTGCCTAATGGCTCTGGCTAAAACTTCTAAATCACATTTAATAACAGTGGTGAGACTGGGCATTGTTTTCTGGTTCCCAGTCGTGGAAGTGTTTCTAGCTTTTCAAATGAGGCTCATTAGGGGTTTGTCATATGGGACATTAATGTTGTTGAGGTGTGTTCTTTGTATACCCAATCTTTTAAGGTTTTATTGATGAAATGATATTGTATTTTATCAAATTATTTCACTGCTTCTATTGAGATTATCATATAGTTTTATTTATCTTTCATTTTGTAGATGTGATATACCACGATAATTATTTTGTGTATGTTGAACCATCTCTGAAACACTGATTTTGGATAAATTCCACTTGGTTTGAGTGTGTGATCTTTTTGAGACATTTATGCATTTATTAATTAGTATTTTGTTCAGGATATTTGCATCTGTGTTCATCAGAGATGTTCTATAGTTCTCTTTTGTTGTATCGTTCTCTGGTTTTGGAATTATGATAACTATGGCCTCATGAACAGTTTGGAATGATCCTCCCCACCTTTCAATTGTTTTGAATAGCTTAAGAAAAATTGGTATTAGTTTTTTCTTCCTTAAAAGTTTGGTAGATTTTATCATTGAGTTCACCGATTCTGATGTTAGTTAGACAAGGTCATAGTCAAAGTGGAAGTTCTCTCCTCCTTCAAGAAAGGCACCACCTTCTTTGATGGCCCGTTCTTTCCACTGGGATCTCACTCACAAATATATTTCATTTAGGTCATATATATATATATATATATATATACATACACACACATATATATAGACTAGGTAACTCATGACAAGAGCCTAGGGTGATTACTGACGCCATAAACAAGAGTGTTAATTGTTAAGTCAACAACAGGAGTCACTGTGCACTTACTCCTCATGTAGGATCTCTGTCCTTAATGTGTTATACAATGTGAATTAATGCTGGTATGATAGGACGAAGAACCAAAGGGATCACATAAACAAGAATAGTGTCTGCAAATACTAGCTGATAGAATCAAAAAGAGAGAGAATGATCCAACATGGGAAGTGAGATACACAGCAGACCATAGAATCGCAGATGTCCTAAACAGCACTCTGGCCTCAGAATCAGCCCTTAAGGCATGTGGATACGGCTGAAAAGCTCATGAGAGTATTCCAGGCATGGAAAGCCAAGACACTCTGGAGGAAAAAAAAAAAAAAAAAACTAAATGAAAGATCTCCGCGAGTGAGACCCCAGTGGAAAGAACAGGTCATCAAAGAAGGAGGTACCTTTCTCTGAAGGGAGGAGAGAACTTCCACTTTGACCATGGCCTTGTCTAAATATGATCAAAGTCAGTGAACTCAGGGGGCTTCCATAGCCTTGGCAGCTCATGACAAGAGCCTCAGGTGATTACTGATGCCATAAACAAGAGTGTCAATTGGTAAAGTCAACAACAGGAGTCACTGTGCACTTACTCCTCATGTAGGATCTTTGTCCTTAGTGCGCTGTACATTGAGATTTAATGCTATAACTAGTACTCAAACAGTATTTTTCACTTTATGTTTCTGTGTGGGAGCAAACTGTTGAAATCTTTACTTAATGTATACTAAACTGATCTTCTGTATATAAAGAGAATCAAAAATGAATCTTGATGTGAATGGAAGGGGAGAGGGCGAGTGGGAAAGGGGAGGGTTGCAGGTGGGAGGGACGTTATGGGGGGGGAAGCCATTGTAATCAATATTCTGTACTTTGGAAATTTATATTCATTAAATGAAAGTTAAAAAAAAAAAAGAAAAGTGACAAAGAGCCAGAGACACACGCACACAAAAAAATGTATGGGATTTGCTTTAAAAGCAATCCAGCATGGAATAGGGTGAGAGGGATATGGGTTTGGAGGGTACTCAGATAAAACAAAATTGGCTATACATTGAAATGAGCTAGAAGACAGGTACATGAGGATTTATTATTGTCCTGTATGTTTGCACATGCTCTCATTACAAAAAGTATTTTTATAGAAATATAATAAAGCCTGGAAAAAACCTGAATCACAAAAAACAAGAATTTATCATTGAACCCATCTGATCCTGGGCTTTTCTTTGTTGGGAGAGTCTTTATTACTGATTCAGTCTCCATTTGATTATTGGCTTATAAAGGTTTTCTATGTCTTGCTGTTTCAGTTTTGGGTAAATTATATGTGTCCACATATCTATCCATTCCTTCTAGATTTTCTGATGTATTGGATACAGCTGTTTCTAATAATTCCTAATGAATCTTTGTAATTCTATGGTATCATAGGTAGCATCTACTTTTTACCTCTGATTTTTATTAATTTAGTCTTCTCTCTCTTTTTTTTGATTAGTTATAACAATGTATTATTAATTTTGTTTAATTTTTCAAAAATAACCTCTTCACTTCACTAACCTTTGTATCTTTCTAAATTCCATTTTATTTGTTTCTTTTTAAATTTTTTTTATTTTTCTTCTGATTTAGGATTTGGTTTGTTCTTATTTTTCTAGTTACTTTATATGCTCTGTTCTTCATTTGATTTGTGTGGAATATCTTTTTGCATCATTTATTTTCAGTCTGTGTTATCTTTACAGATGAGGTATGTTTCTTGTAAGAAACATATAGATGGATCTTGTTTTTCTATCCCTTCTGCAAAACTGTATCTTCTAATTATAAAATTTAGTGCATTTACATTTAAGATTATTACTGATAACTAATAATTTCATCCTGCCATTTTTTCATAAATATTCCTGTTATTTGATTTGAGTCTGCTTTGTTCTTTTCCTGAGAGATTTTCTACCTTCACATTCTTCCATAGTGCTGATCATCTTTCACTATTTCTATGTATAATTAGGTATAATTTATAAGGCTGGCCAGCTGATGACACATTCTTTCAGTTTTAACTTGTATTAGAATATCTTTTTCACTTTCACTTATGAAGCAGAGCCTCACTGAGTAAAATATTCTGGCTTGGCAATTTTCTACTTTTCGAGCTTCAATTATATAATCTACATTTTCTCTTTTCCTGTAGAGTTTCTTTGTGCTAGGATGAGCTAGCTGATTCACAACCCAGATTTCATAATGGCAGTGCACCTCACCAACTCAGGCATTCATACTACTGAGACTACCAACTTACTCCTAGTCACAGTGTGTCGATCAGTCCCTCATGATATCCATCCCCAGCATGCAGAGAATCTAAATCTCTGACATCAGACCAATTCTGTGCACAGGAACGCAGCTGTAAGCCAGCCACAATCCATAACCTTATTAGCAGTGGAATTTGCCAACATTCATCGAGGCACAGCACAGTTCCTATGCAACTTCACTGCAAGAAATTTAGCCTGGTGTCTTGGGTGGCTGGAGGGGAGGTTGGTAACATCACTTTCTTCATGAAACATCACCCATACTTCTGTCAGCTCCTTAAGCTGTAGTTGAGGTTAGGTAGTAAAGTGCAATCCTACTTCAGTCAAAGATGTCAGTGCTGGGGCCATGGATGTCTCCTGCCAGCTTACCCAGATAAAATGACATTATGCAGCTGAATGCTAGCTGTGTAGATGCAAGAATGGCTGGCAGCACATGTCAGTGATGGAGTGTCTTTCCTGTTTCCTCATTGTCTAAGAGAGTCTTTATTCTGTTTTGTCAGTTCTCTACAAGAATAATTATCCTAATCATTCTGCTTGGAACATGGAACTTCCTTTGTTTTTCTGGTACTTTCCTGTGGCTGAGGTAAAACTCACTATTCAGCCATCTTGGATACCAATAATCCAACTTTAAAGTAACAAATTGTGTCCCATAAGAACCAAATTAATCTCTTTTAATTAATGACCTAACCACTTCAATGTCCTACCACCCCTCAACATTGCTACATTGGACAGAATTTCAACATGAGTTTCAGGAGGAAATTGTGTTCAAACCAAATAAGGTCTTGATTTCAACATGTGTCCTTCAACATATGAATTAGGGGTACGTTAAACAAACAAAAAAAAAAAAGGAAAGGAAATATCTATACCAGAAGTGCACATGGAAATAAAGGAGCAATGACTGAAGTTTTGTAGCTATCAAGCAATACCA
Source organism: Oryctolagus cuniculus (assembly GCF_964237555.1). Lineage (NCBI taxonomy): Eukaryota > Metazoa > Chordata > Mammalia > Lagomorpha > Leporidae > Oryctolagus > Oryctolagus cuniculus. The sequence goes on from NC_091435.1 coordinate 41,159,308, forward strand.
ATTATTGCAGATATAAATGAAATGCTAAGAGAAAGAAATGGAAGAGTTTCTCTTCCCAAATATCATGTTTTTGAGTTTTGCACCTCCAGACCAAAGTCTTTAAAGAATACAAAAAAAAATATTGAACATGAATATTTCTAAAACAATAGTGTAGGAAACTTGAGAAATATTATTAGAATTACAAGAAAATTTATAGTTTTAAAGATATATTATAAAATATTTCATTGATATATTTATGTACAACCCATATATCAATCAGTAACATATAAATAGGAAGGATTTGAACAACATCACTGACAAACTGAACACAAGTAGAGAATTGTAAATAACTATTTAAAATTTAGAGTGTAACTTCTCTAAATGTACTGCAATAATATTTAACAATAACAAGAAGCAAGGAAAACACATTTTTTCATAAATTTAAAAACACTCCAAAAAGTCTTAAAATAAATCCTGGAATTAAAATATTTAGAATGATGCATAAAAATCAGTTATGCTGTATCAATCAAATATTTCATTCCTAGATATAGGTTATATTCTTGTATCTGTCCACTGGGAAATTTATATATGGGATCATTTATTGTGCTATTTTTTGTTTGTTTATTAAACATGGACTTTGGGTTCCACATCTAAAAATCTCAGAAGTTACCACTCTAGGCTAACAAGTACAAAACTGAAGAAAATAGATCCATAGATAAATGCGGTTATAGGGCAAATGATACTTTCAGAATTGGAGGGACAAATACGTACATTGAATTACAACTTACCCAGAAAAAAACACATGAGCATAAATCCCCATGACAACCAATGCCAGAGTAAGAAAACCTGAACTGTAATTCATGAATTGCTAGAGGATCAGTGCGGACATGTCTGAGGATTAGAGACTCCAGGGGGATTCAGTAATTTTTTTTGAGTTTTATATCTAGGAGTTCAATAAAGTTCTCACACTAAATATTGGAGAAAAACTTCCTCATACTTCCAATAAGTGAGGGGATAAAAAACCATTCTGAAATACATTAGAGCATTCTGTAATTATTAACATGGTGACTACAACCTAAACTACTGAATTTTTATCAGAGTGTAACTGACCCTGCAGAAGGGAAAAGCATTCTAGCCAGCTTTTTTTTCTCTATGTTGGGGAAGGGAAATATTCAGGTGTAGTCCACAGTAACTCTCCTATCCATCTAAGGGGGAAGCAAGGATTGAGAAAAGGTGTGATGTTCACTACCCATAGCCTCAAGTACTCTTCAAGATTAGGAATGCTTTTCTTTGACCCTTCCAGGAATTCCTTTGATCCTGTACATCAGGCCTCAACTATCAAAAGATTACTTGCCAATTACATGGCAAAAATACAGTTGAAGAGATAGAACAGGTACCAAAAACATACACAGCAAACAGAGAGGGAATAACAAACAAATCTAAGTAATTGCTAAGGATTTGAAAAGATAAAATAGATATTTTGTAATAAAACATGAGAAAGTCAAGAAGATATAGCACTCACTTGAATCACAAAAAAAAAAAAAAAAAAAAAAAAACTTAAAATGTATTGTAGACCTAAACATAAAATACAAAAATGTAAAAATCCTAGAATATAATAGAAGAAAACACTGGTTTGTGAAAAGCATTGGCTTATGAAATTACTTTTTATTTCTAATATTTCAGACTGATTACTCTTTAATATCTCTATCTCTTGGCAAAATTTTTCAACCGTGTCAATTAAGAATTTGTTTAACTCATGGATTTGTTCCTCAATGCTTTTGAATAATCTCATGACCATTCCTTTGAATTCCTTTTCAGGCATGTCACTAATCTCTTTATTTTCACATTCTAATGTTGAAGTGTTTTTGTGTTCCTTTGTGGGCATCATATTCCCCTCCTTGTTCATGTTTCTCATATTTTCATATTTATTTTAAGGCATTTATAGAACCACTTGTTTTTCCTCCTCTGATGGTTTTTATTTTTGGGACATACCTCTGTGGCTTACTAGAGTGTCTGCTCCTTCAGTCAGTATTCAGAGGTGTGTGCTGTGTGGGGCTAACGAGCTCCATTATGTGATTAGGAGTGCTGCAAGAGTGAAGGGTGACACCCAAGTTGGGAATGGTAGATCTCTATTGTCAATGGTGGGGAAAATATGGTCACATCAGCTGGTGTGGTCACTTCCTTACCTCTTCTCTGCCAAAGTGATCAATGCCCAGGGGGAGCCCTCAATGGCTAAACACGCCACCCATGCAGGCACATGAAGCACACAAAGGATCATATTGGTCCTCAGTGTGAGCACAGAACCCTCTGCAATGACCCATCCCAGGCACTCTTGGAACTCTGAAACTCTGAAGCCAAACAGAGTGATTGTGATGAGACCCAGCTACACCCCACACCATATCGTGCAGTCACAACATTACCACTATCATGGTTTTCTGGGCTCAAACAGTGACAGGGAGCAGGGGATCCACTCGGCCTGGTGAGCATCCTCCATCCATGGATAAAGCCAAGTGGTTCTCAGAGCTTACTGCCTGTTGTTGTTCTGTCAAGGTAGTCTGAGTAAAGTCACCTATGGTATAGTGAGGGAAGTGTAGCACCTCACTAGCTTAAGTGGGCACACTGCATCCTGCCAACCTTCCATCCCAGACTCAAATTCAGTAGGGACAATGGATGTATCCTTCAGACAAAAATCTCCTACTCATGCACATGTGAGCTGCTGTTGGCTGCACTCTTCTTATCAAGATGGCATCCCCTCCGTCCTAGTCAACAGGAGCCCTTGTGGGTGGTATGAGAAGCATGCAATGTGTTCTCCCTTAACCTATTAGGTGAGTACCCTGTCTCCCACTTGTGCTACAGACCATACTCAAAGTCGTGTGGACCACAAGGTTCTCTGGTAGGCAATATGAGCATAAGCAAGGGTTTCTACAGATTTCTTTCATTTATTTATAAGGAGATAAATAATTCAATATGTTGAATATAAAATAGAATGGAAAGCCTTAATGAAAAACTTGGTACAGCAGAAGACAGAATAAAAAAATAAGGCAAAATTTAGAAACATATTGGTTAGAACAAAGAAGAAGGAAGAAGAAGGAGGAGGAGGAGGAGGAGGAGGAGGAGGAGGTAGGAGAAAGTGGAGGATGAGGAGGATAATTAGGAGAAAAAACTGAAAACAGTGTTTCAGAAATATGGGATACTATCAAAGGACCTAATACATGTGTCATAGGAATACCTGAAGTTGTGGAAAGAGAGACAGGGTTAGAAATGCTACTCAGTGATATAATAGCAGAAAACTTCTCAGTAAAATGAGGCAGAAAAACTTTGAAAACGAATGTGACATCAAAGTACTGGAAGCACATAGAGCTCCTAATAGACATGCCCAAGAAGAGATCTTCACCACGACATATTAAACCAAATTTCAGCAGTAAAACACAAAGAAAAAATTCTAAAATGTGCACAAGAAAAAGGCCAGATTTTTTTCAGAGCATCTCCAATTAGATTGACAGATGTTTTCTCAGCAGACACCTTATAGGCTAGGAGAGAATAGACATAATCCAAGCCCTAAAAGAAAAGAAAAAAAATTGTCAATCCAAAATACTGTACCTTGTGAAGCTTCCATTTACAGATGAAGTTGCAATAAAGACAACCCATTAGAAACAGAAACTGAAACAAATTTTCAGCACTTGTCCTGCCCTAAAGATATACTAAAGGATGTACTGCACACAGAAAGAGAAAGATAGAATCCCTGTGAATGAATGTGAAAGCAGAAAATTTCCTAGTACAAGCACAAAGGATATCCAAAGCAAATAATGGGAATATTTATGGAAAATGGCAGAACTGAATCATACTTATCAATAATAACCTTGAATGTAAATGACCTAAATTATCCAATCAAAAGATACAGACTGACTAAATGTATTGAAAACAACAATTCAGATATTTGCTGTCTGCAAAAAAAAATACCTCTCCAACAATGTTACTCAAAGACTGAAAAACGTATGATATGATAACAAAGAGCAAAAAAGTGCAGGACTAGCCATCCTGATATCAGACAAAATAGACTTCAACAAAAAAATTGGTAAGAAGACAAGAGTACTATAAAATAATTTTTTTTACAGGAAGAGTGGACAGTGAGAGAGAGAGAGAGAGAGAGAAAGGTCTTCCTTTTTGCCATTGGTTCACCCTCCAATGGCTGCTGGGGCCGGCGCGCTACAGCTGGTGCACCGTGCCTATCCAAAGGCAGGAGCCAGGAGCCAAGTGCTTCTCCTGTTCTCCCATGGGGTGCAGGGCCCAAGCACTTGGGCCATCCTCCACAGCACTCCCGGGCTACAGCAGAGAGCTAGCCTGAAAGAGGGGCAACCAGGACAGAATCCGGTGCCCCGACTGGGACTTGTACCCGGTGTGCCAGTGCCCCTAGGCGGAGGATTAGCCAATTGAGCCATGGCGCCGGCCACTGTATAATAATTAAATGATCAATTCAACAGGAAATTGTGACTAGGTTAAATACAAGATCACTAGGCTATTTGAGACATTTAAGACTCCCCAAGGGTTGATTTGTGGCCTAGTATCAGTTCCATGCTAGAAAATGTTTCATGCAGAGATGAGAAGAATGTATATTATGTAGCTGTTTGTTGAAAAGGCCTTTAAATGCTTGTTAGGTCCAATTACTTGATAGATGTTTCAACTGAGATGCATCTTTACTTATTTTCTGTTTAGATGATCCGTCCATTGATGAGAGTGCTGTGTTGAAGTCAAACATCACTATTGTATAGGAGTCTATCTCTCCCTCTAGGTCTAATAGCATTTGCTGTATTTATTGGGTGGTCTTATGTTGGATGCATATGCATTTATGATTGTTTAGACTAACAAAGGAAAGAGAGAAAAACACAAATAAGTAAAATTAACGATGAAAATGAGATAGTACAACCTACATCACTGAAATAAAAGGCATTATAAGAAACTACTATGAAGAACTATATTTCAACAAACTGCCAAACCTTGAAGAAATGGACAAATTCTTGGATTAATATAACCTCCCTATATTAAATTAAGAAGATAGACAACTTAAACAGACACATAATAGTAATGAGATTGAAACAATAGTCGGCCAGCACCGCGGCTCACTAGGCTAATCCTCCGCCTTGCGGCGCCAACACACCGGGTTCTGGTCCCGGTCGGGGCGCCGGTTTCTGTCCCGGTTGCCCCTCTTCCAAGCCAGCTCTCTGCTATGGCCCGGGAGTGCAGTGGAGGATGGCCCAAGTGCTTGGGCCCTGCACCCCATGGGAGACCAGGAGAAGCACCTGGCTCCTGCCATCGGATCAGCGAGGTGTGCCGGCCACAGTGCGCCAGCTGCGGCGGCCATTGGAGGGTGAGCCAACGGCAAAGGAAGACCTTTCTCTGTCTCTCTCTCACTGTCCACTCTGCCTGTCAAAAAAAAAAAAAAAAAAAAGAAAGAAAGAAAGAAAAAAGAAAAAAGAAAAAAGAAAAAAAAAAGAAACAATAGTCAAAGTTTTCATTGGAGGAAAAGTCCCGGACTTGATATCTTTACTATTGAATTCTACAAAATATTCAAAGTGGAAATAACTCTAATATAGTTCAGATTACCCCGAAATGTTAAGTAGGATGACACTCTCTCAAATGCTTTTTAGAGGCCAGCATTACTTTGACACCAAAACCAAACAAGTACTCAACACAAAATACAACTACAGACCTATATCCTTAATGAATATAGATGCAAAAGATTCTCAATAACACTAGAAAATCAAATCCCTAACCACATCGAAAAGATTATACATCAAAATCAAGTGGGAATTAAACTGGAAAAGCAGAAGTGGTTCAACATTTGCAAGTCAATAAACATAATAAATCACATGAATATTATGAAGAACAAAACTGATATGGTCATCTCAACAGATGCAAAGAAAGCATTTGATAAGATACAGCACACCTTCACAATTAAAAAGAAAACCCTCCACAAATCAGGTATAAAAGGAACATTCCTCAAAATTATGAAAGATTTTATATCACAAACCAACACACAATATCATACCAAAAGGTAAAGCTGAAAGCGTTTCACCTCAGATCTGGAACAAGACAAGAATGTCCACTTTTACCACTTTTACTCAATATAGTACTCGGAGTTTTAGCAAAAGCAAGTAAGTATGAGAAAGAAATAAAAGGCAGCAAATTTGGAAAAGAAGAAGTCAAATTTTCTAACTTTGCAGATGACATGATGTTAAACACCATACCAACAAGGTATTAGATCGAAATAAAGCCTGAAGATTATTCAGGTAAAAACTATCAATGAACCATATTTGAGAGTAAAATAATCTAGACTAATTTGGAAAATAGTTTTAAACTTTTTCAGGTTTGTTCTGAAAAGGGGTGCATAAATTAAATAAACTAATATCTAATTTTTTAACCTAATGACCACATATATTACTTTTGCTGCACATTGTTAATAAAGGCAGATTATTAGACAGAATTTCTTTTTAAGGCTATTGAAATTTTATCACCAACATTGATTTTCATGCACGCTTTAAAAGGTATATTTAGAAACTAAAATCATATATTTGATCAATTCGACAAAAATTTTTTGGTAAATAACATCCAATGATTTCTTTCAATTATTTCTTATATTGTTAAGCTACTCAAATGACAAATAATTTCCTATCTAATTTATTTTTATTGTTGTGTTATCACATGCTTGTCCCTGTTAAACAGCACTTTTTTTTCATCAAATGGATATGCACTACAATATTTTTCAAGATCAATGAAGAATAACTAGGTAACATGAAAATACAATGACATTAGATATTAACTATGAATATTTTCCATATTCTTTGCCTGCATAATTGGCCTCTGTCTAATTAAAAAATAAGTAAAACAATAGAAGGATTCCATGAGGCATGTTGACTCTTTCTAAATAAAATACAATACATGAAATAAATTGCATTTGTGTCAGCTTTGTGGTGCAGTGTGTGAAACTACTGCTTGTGAAATCAACATCCCATATCAGAGGGCCAGGTCTAGTCCCAGCTACTCCAATTCCAATCCAGATTTCTGCTAATGTGCCTGAGATGGCAGAAGGAGATGGATGAAATTTGGGCTCTTACTACCCATGGAAGAGGATGGAATTCCTGGCTTCTGGATTTGTCCTCACCCAGCCCTTGCTGTTGCAGGTACTGCAGGAGTAAACCAGTGAGTGGAAATTTCTCTTTCTGTGTTTTTCTTCTTCCTCTCTCTGTCACTCTGCCTTTTAAATACACACATGTATAACACATACATGGAAATACACATAAACCTTTTAAAAATAAATTACATTATAAAAGTGGTAAAATGTTTTAATCTTCACTATCTCAAAGCATCATTATAAAAGTGTGCAATTTCTTTTAGGACATTAAATTGTTATCTCATTTCTTTTTACCTCATGGAAACAGCAAAGGAGAGATTAATAAAGTAATTAATTTGTCATTTAAGCTATGTAAAATGATGGAGAGTAGGAGTTCCACGTTCATAGCATTCTAGAAAAATCTAACCAAAAAATGACTAAAGTTATTAGTTCACCTTAATAATACACCAGGAGAGTATGTACTGTCATGTATGTATTGAAAATTTAATGAGACTAACTCAAGTGAGTGTGCAGGAAGAGAGAATTGAAACAGAATTGTAAATCAAGAAATTACATTATGCAATGCACTGCAATCTGTAAATGGCTGGATAATAGACTTACTAAGGGAAAACAGAGAAGCAGAATACACCAGTGGTTCATCAACACTGATCTGGGAAATACTTGAGTAAAAAAAAAAAGATGCATTACCTTCAGAATTTTTGTAGGTAATTAAAAGAAGCCATCATAATTGTGCAACACTAGATATTGATACCATCCAACCAAGTTTCCTTTATCTGAATTTATGTGACATGGAATTCTTTTAGTGATAAAAAATATATAGCAGAGCAAAGACTTCACTTTAAAAGCGTGTCTCTCAGAATCTGCATCACTTCATTCAGTACGGGTGGTAGTACTAGATGGTTATGTCTAGCTTTACACATGGTGTTGAATTTCTTAAATAGAAAAGCTTGACGTCAGGTAATGCTTCTGGATAAGATTCTACAGATATAAACAATGACCATAATTAATATTAATAGTGGCCGGCGCTGCGGCTCACTAGGCTAATCCTCCGCCTTGCGGCGCCAACACACCGGGTTCTAGTCCCGGTCGGGGCGCCGGATTCTGTCCCGGTTGCCCCTCTTCCAGGCCAGCTTTCTGCTATGGCCCGGGAGTGCAGTGGAGGATGGCCCAAGTGCTTGGGCCCTGCACCCGCATGGGAGACCAGGAGAAGCACCTGGCTCCTGCCATCAGATCAGCGCGGTGCGCCGGCTGTGGCGGCCATTGGAGGGTGAACCAACGGCAAAGGAAGACCTTTCTCTCTGTCTCTCTCTCACTGTCCACTCTGCCTGTCAAAATATATATATATATTAATAGTATTTGTTATGTCTTAGCAAAACAATGTAAGACTTTTTTATCTGCCATTGGAAGAATTTTGTTCATCATGTGCATAGTACAGAAAACATGGAGCTTTAGGACTGAATATTTAAAATGAGAGTTGTAGTTTTTTAGGTTTGTTGTTGTTGATGATGATGTTGTTACGTATTGTAGGGAAGGCACAATTTTAATGGTATCCTAGATTTTTTGGCCAGGCATGGGAATTAAATTGACCCTGGCAAAAACCAGATCAACAGAAGAAAGTATCAGGCATGGGAGTTAAACTGACCCTGACAAAAACCAGATCAATAGAAGAAAGTATGCAACATTATTTAATACAAGCTTTACATGGCATGGGGGCCTTCATAAGAAAATGAAGCCTTAAATCTACAGTTCTCTGAAAATACTTACCTACAGAGTTGGTCAAAGAGTAATTAGTCACGGAAATATGACAAGGCAAATGTGCTTGAGATAGGTGAAAAGGTGACTAGGAAAATTAAGGCTAATTTAACAAGGCTTGTTTGCAGAGTATTTGCTTGGCTACAATTTCTTTGTTAAGAAAAATAGTAATAGTTTGGTCTAGGGTGTATATCTTTCACATGACAATTTTTCTTCCTTTTAAGAGGGAACATCAGATTGTCCCTGTATATGGTGTATTTGAAGTTCTTTACATTTAAAATATTCAATATATCCAAGCATCAAATGTTAAGGTGGTATATTCTGAACTCCTTTGATATCATTTTATATTTTTAACTGTATCTTCCCTCTGTAATGTGATCTCCATGACAATAAATATCTGTCATCTATATTAAAGTGATATCAATGTTTGTCAGCTAAGAAATAAATATGAAAAATTTGAAATAAACTATATAAACAAAGGAAAACAATGTGTAAAGGTGCTAATTAACAGGCTTAAATAAACCAAATAGAAATTTATCTTCTAATTAAGGTAATCTTCAATAAGCTCCTATTCAATTGCTTTATGTAAGCATTAAATTACCATAGCATAGAGATTTTGCTTGGGTCATTTAGTTTTTTTTTTTTTTTTTATTCTTATGAGAGTAAGAAAAATGGTTGCTAGATTATCATTAGGGCTGAATGGTTTTCCTTGGCTATGGGACAGCAAAAAAGAAATCATTATCCATTAGTACTTTTCAAGAGACTTAGAAAACCTTATAAACCCTGGGCTGAATAGTTGCTGATGATGAGGAGGCAAATCTGGTATGCATAGAGAAATAAATCCAATACTCAGCAATCAATACTCAGGAACACTTGTCTTGAATTCACAAGTAGATTTCAGAAAACATTATCAAAATGTACATAAGGTAAATAAGTAGAGCTTTCCCAAGCCCTGCAATGGTTCAATACACAGGCATAGCACATTGAAATTTCTCCCTCTGATCTAATTTGAAAGATGTGAAGAAATCACAAAAATGACAGAAAAGAAAGAAATTTCAAAAATCACAATTATTTTTAAAATAAACTCATTTATAGTTGAGTTTATATTAGGCAAATTAGTCTACTCTAACAAAATAACAAAGTTGAACTAATAAAGATGATGTTTGTCTAGTTAAAGGTAACTCAAAAAAGCCAAAAGTAAAAACAAGATTCAGGGCAGAATGAGAATCATTTGGAAATACACTAAACTGTAACGATGAATTTAACAACTGCTTTTCAATGTGAGAATAAAAGTTTAATGTTTGTAGTTCTTATTAATTATACAATATTGTCTTTCTAAGTTTTTTAAATGTTATAAGAGGATGTTCTATTTATTTATTTATTTATTTATTTATTTGACAGGCAGAGTGGACAGTGAGAGAGAGAGACAGAGAGAAAGGTCTTCCTTTGCCGTTGGTTCACCCTCCAATGGCCGCCGCAGCCAGCGCGCTGTGGCTGGCGCACAGTGCTGATCCGAAGGCAGGAGCCAGGTGCTTCTCCTGGTCTCCCATGGGGTGCAGGGCCCAAGCACTTGGGCCATCCTCCACTGCACTCCCTGGCCACAGCAGAGAGCTGGCCTGGAAGAGGGGCAACCGGGACAGAATCCGGTGCCCCGACCGGGACTAGAACTCGGTGTGCCGGCGCTGCAAGGCGGAGGATTAGCCTAGTGAGCCACAGCACCGGCTATTTCTTAGTATTTAATTTTAACATGATGCATGTCCAAACATGATTATAAATGATAAGAATTTTTTTTTTTTTAAATCAGATATGTTCACATTAGGCAAACTACTCTTCTTTTTTATTATTTTATTATTTTATTTATCTATTTATTTGAAAGTTATTTATTTGAAAGTTATTTATTTGAGTTACAGACAGTGAGGGACAGAGAGACAGAGAGAAAGGTCTTCCTTGTGTTGGTTCACTACCCAAGCAGCTGCAACAGCCAGAGCTGCGCTGATCCGAAGCTAGAAGCCAGGTGCTTCCTCCCGGTCACCCATGCGGGTGCAGAGGCCCAAGCACTTGGGTCATCCTCCACTGCTTTCCCAGGGCACAGTAGAGAGCTGGACTGGAAAAGGAATGACCAGGACTAGAACCGGTGCCCATATGGGATGCTGGCGCCACAGGCAGAGGATTAACCAAGTGAGCCAGGGCACTGGCCCAGTTTTAGATATTCTTACCACAACATATACAGGACAACCTAGTGCGCCATGTTGCTGGACCCCAAACTACTCTGCTGACCCCACTGCAATTGAAAACAAAGCAATTGATGTCTTTCTAAAGTTTTGCATCTCCATATATTTTCTTTTTTTTTTTGAAGATTTATTTATTTATTTGAAAGATGGAGTTACACAGAGAGGTAGAGATGGAGAGTGAGATTTTCCATCTTCTGGTTCACTCCGCAGATGGCCACAATGGACAGAGCTGTGCCATTCTGAAGCCAGGAGCCAGGAGCTTCTTCTGGATCACCCATGTGGTGGCAAGGGCCCAAGCACTTGGGCCATCCTCCACTGCTATCCCAGGCCACAGCAGAGAGCTTGATTGGAAGAGAAGCAGAAAGGACTAGAACCGTTGCCCATATGGGATGCAGACACTTCAGGCCAGGGCTTTAACCCACTGTGCCACAGTGCTGGCCCCGCATCTCCATATATTTTCATTAACTCCATACAGATCTCTCAAATATTAAATCACTAACTTAATCAAATTAAACTTCACTATCCAAATCATATTTAATCAGTGATATTTATTAAGGGTGAAAATGTGCAAATACATCAAAGACTGAAGAATATGTCTGATTCATTTTTCAATGAATCCATACAAATAAAGAAGTATCCACCAGTATGCCTGATGTAATTTTCTAATTTGTATTGCACGCCTACCTACAAACATACCTTCTATAAAAGTGAAAAATTTCCTTTTACTCTAAGTTCATAAAAATATACCTTAAAGACATTTAAAATAAATTTGGGCTTCATACAGAACTCCACATTTTCAAGTCTGTCTTCATTTTTCATAATCATCCTGCTTGCTTTTCAATTAGTTGAGGTTACACAGTTTCATTTAATATTTGAATTATTCAGTTTAATTAAAGTAACAAATTCATACTTAAATGTGCTCAAAGGGGTAGAAAAATTAATTGCAATTTAGAATGTAACATTTAAAAAACTATGTCCTCCAACAGTCTGGAACTTAAAAATATTTGGGTTAAAATTTGAAAAGTTATTCATTTGAAGCTAAAGAATTATTATATCAGGTTTACAAATATCAAACATTATTGTTGATACATTACTTGATAATACCATAATATCTTTGATTTGTCTACAAAGTGAAGTAAACAGGGAAGACATAGCCAGGGTCAAAGCAATAATAAAAAAGCTAAGAAATATAAATATTGTAGCATTGTAAACTATTTTAAAAAATAGATAATAGTAAAGCTTTTGTTTTATTTAGAAATGAATTTACAGATCAATAGCCCAACACGTGAAAGAGTTCAACAATTAAAATCTCACTATGACACAAGCCTGTATTTAGAATTCTTATCAAATAGTTACTGTGTAAGTCATTTTGCTTGAAATGTCACAATTATTACTAATTTTTTATATTTTAAAAGATTGATGGAATATTTGTTTTTGTTTTTTTTTTAGAATGGGAGGTTCTTATAAAATACAAATTGAATAACATTTTTGTGTTAATAATTATATTTGTCATTTGTTATTTAACCTTAACAGACTCAGATCAATTGCACTTGCACCATTATATTAATTTTAGAGATTAGGAAGTGAAGGAAGAGAAAATGGAAATTACTTCCTTATGTACACATATCTAATTAGATAGAAATACAAATCTAACTTTATAATTCATATCTACTTGTTACAAACAGCTATGCCACATTTAGAATTCTATTTACTCTTGATTATATGGTGATTATTTATAGTGAAAAATAGAAACCTTAGTTTTTACTAAAGGGAAGTAAAAATTATTAATTTTATTGTCAGTTCATCTTCCATATATAATAACATTCATAAAATTAAATACTTTAGTGTTTCTTTCAATAGCAGTTGGAGCTTTTAAAAATGACCATTCTCAGCCTCTGATACTGCTTCTGATTTACTTTATTTTTTCACCTATTAATCTCTCAATAACTAGAAGGCATTATGTAATCAATATGTTTACCCAGTGATTTACTGTCAGTGTTGCCATGTCCACATCCCATAAATACAAGCTGCTATCAACTCACTAATATTCCTAATAAGCTATATCATCTTGTAATGATGAAATTATAGTAATTTATATGAGTAGTGTTTTGTCTATTGTTCATTCATTTTCTATTGACCAGATTCACGTTCTACGGAAAATTATTTAAGTGATCTGTCAATTTATGACAATATCTAATTCTTGTCTTCTGGAAATAAAAATATTAAGTTTTTGCTCAGATAATCATGAATATTTCTTCTCAATTGACAGTGAAAAGAAAAGAAACATAAATAAAGCGGCCTTTTTGAGGCTTTCATGTGACTGTTCTCAGAACACCCAATCCACACATAAATGTTTACAAAACGTGCTTTGCCTTTTAAACATTTTTATTTATTTGAAAGGCAAAGAGATATAAGAAGAAAGTGAAAGACAGATATTCCATCCACTGGCTCATTCTCCAAATGCTCATAACAGTTGAAAACTGAAACCAGCAGCCAGAAACTCCATATTATTCTCCCACGTAGGTAACAGGGAGCCAAGTACTAGAGTGGGCATCTTCTATCTCCTAAGGTGGGCATCATCCACAAGCTGGATTAGAAGCAGAGGTGGTCCTTGAGTCTGTGTCAACTGTTAAATCAACTATGGGAGTCACTGTGCACTTGTTCCCATGTAGGACCTCTGCCCTAAGTGATTGTACTATGCAAATTCATGGTAAAACTTGTCTTCAAGCAGTACTTTATACTTTGTGGGTGCAAACTGTTGAAATCTTTACTTACCATAGAGTTGATCTTCTGCATCTAAAGATAATTAAAAATTAATCTTAATAAAGAATGGGATGGGAGAGAGAGTAGGAGGTGAGACGGTTTGGGGGTAGGAGGGTGGGTGTAGGGGAAAGAACCACTATAATCCAATAGTTGTACCTATGAAATTTGTATTTATTAAATAAACCTTTCTATAAAACATAACGTTGTATACTGATGTTGACAGCTTTCCTAAGTGGGCATTACATGTTGCTTGTTCCTACATTTTGGTGACTTACTGTAATTATACTCCAACAAGAGCACTGTGCACCACACATCAAGGAGACCCTTCAAGGACTTGAATCCTGCAGTAAACTTTTCCTAGCCTCTCATACTTTCTCTTGAAACTGGGCTGGAAGTTGGCATGGTGACATAGCTCTTTCATTCTCCACACCTCCAAAATCAGATTGGCAGATGACATCAAAGTCTGCCCCTGGTATGAGATGCACCTGTCTCTGCTTGAACTATGGCAGTAGCCTTGGAGTACTTTGTTGATTGGAGGCAGGGAAATTATCCTGAGGTAGTCTTAGATTGTGAGATGCTCAAGAGTGCCCTTAAGTTCTTCCCTGAATCAATTTTTCTCTGGATAATCATATCCAAACCATAGCATCTGCATGTATGAAATAATTTAGTAAATAAGCCATTCGTTCTATTGCTTGTAATACTCAATCTCTGTTGTTATTCAAGTTTCTCCTGCTAATATCAGCATACGTTGTATTAATTTTATTTCCTAATATAAAATAAATAATCTTTACATTGTTAGACTTTTCCTTTATTGGAAACATGTAAAGTTATGTTTTCTGTAAATTCATTTTAAATAACAAATATCTAATTTAATGTATTTGAAAATCTAAATGAAACGATGTTACCTGGCTTCTATATATTTTATTTGAATACTTGAATTTGAACTCTCTGAATATTTTGAAGTGCTCAGCAATATTTTGTATAGAAATAGATAGAACCCTTATGTGAGATATTAAAAGAAAGTCAACACATATATTCATAACCAGATTTCCTCTAGCTTTACAATACTTTGGAAATGAATTTCATAACCTGCTATTGTGCAATATGTGTGTTGTCACATAGGTGAAATTATAAATTAGAGGACCACTGTGCTGTGTCCAGCCTTACCTTTCTGAGCTTCTACATTAGCCCTCACAATTTCCATTTACCACTGAAGTTATGTTGATCCTTAATTTGAAAATTACTTTTCTTTCAACTAGTTATTATTATTATTATTGTTATCATTATCATCATCATCATTCCTTCCAATTCTTATCCCTACAGATTCAGGATTTTTATGGGGGTTTGTCTGGATTCCCTCTCCCCGCCTTCTATGGAAGGCTTTTCTCCCTTGCTGTGCTTTTATATCTGGTAGAAGTTTTTCAACATTGATGGCATGGCTTTGACTCATTATTATTTCAGAGCTGATGTCTATGTGTTATTTCCCTTTATCGTTTGCCTTTACCCATTTATCAAATACATCTGTTCAGACCCAGTTGTAATGCTCACCTTGAGTTGTTAAGTCATTTAAAGACTTGTTACCAACAAGAATGATATATTGGAACTTTGTAATCAATCTACAATATTTGTGGAAAAAAGTGTTGATCATTATTTATAAAAGTAATGTTTACAGGAGCTGGTAAAGCCTCCACCTGCAGTGCCAGCACCCCATCTGAGCACGGGTTAGAGTCCTGGTTGCTCCACTTCAGGTCCAGCTCTCTGCTATGGCCTGGGAAAGCAGTAGAAGATGGCCCAAGTCTTTGGTTCCCTGCCACCTGCATGGGAGACCAGGAAGAAGCTCCTATTTCTTGGCTTCAGATAGGCCCAGCTACAGCCTTTGTGGCCATTTGGTGAGTGAACCAGCACATGGAAGACTTCTCCCTCTGTCTCTGTCTCTCTGTAACTCTGCCTTTCAAATAAATAGATAAATCATGAAAAAAAGTTGATATATGATAAGGAAATGAAAGTATTAATTATACTGGTTTGATTGGAGATATATGTCTCTCTGTACTCTAGAAATATATAAAATTAATATGCTAATCCAAATTTTAAAAAATGTTTAAGAAAACAAAAGGAAAGGAAAAATACACTAAATATTTATATAAATATTTATATATTTATATAAATATATATTTATATTTATATATTTATATAAATATTTATAAAAATATTTATATATTTATATAAATGCACTGACTACATTAAGAATAGCTTATATGTGAATAAAATAAAACTTCAAGAGCCTAATATTATTGTTGTTTTTTTGTATTTTATAGATTTATATGCTCTTAATTACCTAAACATAGACATTTTATTAGTATATTTTTCCTAATTTTAGTTGCATACATACAATTCTGTAAAACATAAGTAAACAGGATTTGATATGTTCACTGGGGATTGAATAATATTTTTATATATAAATTACTTTTTGATCAAATTTTTAAAAATATATCTATCTTCATGTATTATGACTATTTTCCCAACATACTATGACACTTTTTGTTTTAAATATTAGGATTTTATTTTAATTGCAACTCCTTATTCACTATTCTAGTGTTATTTATGTAATTTTATTCAACATTTAAAGTGGTATTTCCATTCAACACTATTTGCAGAAAACAGTTACCAACTGTTCTTACTCTACTAACTAGATAATTACTATTTAACACTGACCTGTCTTCTTTTCATTAAACACCTACTCATTTGCTTAATGTAAATAGTATGGAAATTAAAGATGCAAGTTACTTAAAAATTAGTTTATGAGTGCAATGAATTGAGACCAAGTAAAACAACATATCTAGCATGTCTTGTTGCATTTTAAAGCAAATGTTTTCCTTATTCATTAAATTCAGAATAAAACAGAATTTTTAAATTGCACTTTTAATTAATGTATTATTTGATTTCCTTACATATTAGTGAAAGTAGAATTAAATAATAGCTCAAATCTCATTTGAAAAGCAACATTTTGTTTTTCATTTATGGATTTAAAGCATTCAAAACTGAACATTCTTATAGGTTCAAAAAAAGTTAAACTACTGAACTCCTCATATTTAATTTGGTCAATTTTTTTTAAACTTTTATTTAATGAATATAAATTTCCAAAGTATAGAATATGGATTACAATGGCTTCCCCCCCATAACGTCCCTCCCACCCGCAACCCTCCCCTTTCCCACTCCCTCTCCCCTTCCATTCACATCAAGATTCATTTTCATTTCTCTTTATATACAGAAGATCAGTTTAGCATACATTAAGTAAAGATTTCAACAGTTTGCTCCCACACAGAAACATAAAGTGAAAAATACTGTTTGAGTACTAGTTATAGCATTAAATCTCAATGTTCAGCACACTAAGGACAAAGATCCTACATGAGGAGTAAGTGCACAGTGACTCCTGTGGTTGACTTAACCAATTGACACTCTTGTTTATGGCATCAGTAATCACCATAGGCTCTTGTCATGAGCTGCCAAGCCTATGGAAACCCCCTGAGTTCACTGACTCTGATCATATTTAGACAAGGTTGTAGTCAAAGTGGAAATTCTTTCCTCCCTTCAGAGAAAGGTACCTCCTTCTTTGATGACCTGTTCTTTCCACTGGGATATCACTCGCAGAGATCTTTCATTTAGGTTTTTTTTTTTTTTTTTTTTTTTTTCCCCAGAGTGTCTTGGCTTTCCATGCCTGAAATACTCTCTTGGGCTTTTCAGCCATATCCGCGTGCCTTAAGGGCTGATTCTGAGGCCAGAGTGCTGTTTAGGACATCTGCCATTCTATGGGTCTGCTGTGTATCTCACTTCCCATGTTGGATCATTCTCTCCCTTTTTGATTCTATCAGCTAGTATTTGCAGACACTATTCTTGTTTATGTGATCCCTTTGGTTCTTAGTCCTATCATTATGATCAATTGTGAACAGAAATTGATCACTGGGACTAGTGAGATGGCATTGGTACATGCCACCTTGATGGGATTGAATTGGAATCCCCTGGTATGTTTCTAACTCTACCGTTTGAGGTAAGTCAGCTTGCGCATGTCCCGAATTGCACATCTCTTCCCTCTCTTATTCCCACTCATATTTAACAGGGATCACTTTTCAGTTAAGTTTCAGCACTTAAGAATTGTGTATTGATTATAGTATTCAACCAAAAGTATTAAGTAGAACAAACAAACAAAAATACTAAGAGGGATAACATATCAAGTTGCTCATCAACAGTCAGGGTGAGGGCTGATCAAGTCACCATTTCTCATAGTGTTCATTTCACTTTAACAGTTTTCCTTTTTGGTGCTCAGTTAGTTGTCACCTATCAAGGAGAACAAGTGGTATTTGTCCCTTTGGGATTGGCTTATTTCACTCAACATAATGTTTTCCAAATTCCTAACAGGGATCACTTTTCAGTTAAAATTTAAACACCTAAAATAATTGTGTGTTAATCACAGAGTTCAACCAACGGTACTAGAACCAAAAAAAATACTAAAATGGATAAAGTATTACATTGTACATCAACCATCAGGACAAGAGCTGATCAAGTCACTGTTTCTCAATTTTTAACAAATAAACTTATCTATTATACACAGTTCTACACTGAAATATTTTTGCATCACATTTCTTCTTTTTTGCTTATAATAGATGCATGTTTGCATTTACTTTAATTCAGAATAATGATTATATGTCAATGTAATCTTTTGTAAATCCTAGGAACATACCATATTTAAAAAATTCTGTCCAATAAATAATATTAAGCCTTTTGCTATATAGAATAAGATCATGCATAAATAGAATTAATTTTTAATTTTCAAATATGTCATCATACTTTTCTTTGTTTTTTCATCTCAAATACAGGCAACAACCAGGACTTGACCAAGCCCAAACCAGGTGCCAGCAATTCCATCCTGGTCTCCAACGAAGTTGGCAGGAAACCAAGTACTTCAATGGGCACCTTTTGCCTCCCAGGCTGTGCAATATTAGGAAGCTGGAATTGAAAGGATAAAATAGCCGGGCGCGGTGGCGCGTGCCTGTAGTCCCAGCTACTCGGGAGGCTGAGGCTGGAGGATCGCTTGAGTCCAGGAGTTCTGGGCTGTCATGCGCTATGCCAATCAGGTGTCCACACTAAGTTTGGCATCAATATGGTGACCTCCCGGGAGCGGGGGACCACCAGGTTGCCTAAGGAGGGGTGAACTGGCCCAGGTCGAAAGGATAACGAACTCAAATCTAGGCACTCTAATATGCAATGCAGGCATCCCAACTGGCTAATAGCTGAGCCAAAAACATACCCCGTTATCCTTGCTGTGAATTTTCCCTGAGAATATAGGCATTTAATATACATACACAATTTACCTACTGTATGAACCTAGTGTGATATGACTGTAAGTATCTGAGACACATCAGCCTTTTTGTCCTGTAAATTACCCAAAGGTCAGCCCAAATATTATAGAATAAACAAAATCATAAGATAGGGGTCAGTATTGTAGCAAAGCTGGTTAAGATGCTGCTTGTAGTGACAGCATTATGGCGTACTGGGTAAATTTGCCGCCTGCAGGTCGGGCATCACATATGGGCACCAGCTTAAGTACTGGCTGCTCCATGTCCAATCTAGCTCCCTTGTAATAGCCTGGCAAGTATTTGAGTCCTGTTTCCCAGGTGGGAGGCCTGGAAGCTCCCGGCTCCTGACTTCAGCCTGGTCCAGATCCAGCCATTGTAGCTATCCGGGAAGATAGCATCTCTCTCTCTCTCTCTCTCTCTCTCTCTCTCTCTCTCTCTCTCTTTCTTTAACTCTGACTTTCAAATCAATAAATAAATCTTTAAAAAATGATGCTTGCAGTGCCAACATACCACACCTGAGGGCTATCTGGAATTTCAGCTTCTCAGCTTCCTGCTGATGCTCATGGGAAAGCAGCTGATTATCATTCAAGTCATAGAGCCCCCACCACCCATGTGGAGACCATTGTAGCCTGGCTCAGACCTGGCAGTTCCAGCAACTTCCAAAATGAACCAACTGATGGAAGATCTTTTCCTCTGTCTTTCTCTGTCACCCTAACTTACAAATTAAATGAATGAATAAATGACTCTTTAAAAATAAGAAAAAAAAAATAAAAAATTAAGATAACATACCACACTTATAGGAGTCACTGTGCACTTACTCCTCATGTAGGATCTTTGTCCTTAGTGTGCTGTACATTGAGATTTAATGCTATAACTAGTACTCAAACAGTATTTTTCACTTTGTGTTTCTGTGTGGGAGCAAACTGTTGAAATCTTTACTTAATGTATGCTAAACTGATCTTCTGTATATAAAGAGAATCGAAAATGAATCTTGATGTGAATGGAAGGGGAGAGGGAGTGGGAAAGGGGAGGGTTGCGGGTGGGAGGGATGTTATGGGGGGAAGCCATTGTAATCTATAAGCTGTACTTTGGAAATTTATATTCATTAAATAAAAGTTAAAAAAATACCACACTTATCCAGTACTTTGAATGTCTCTTATCACCTATCCCTGTCAAGAATATTTGTTTTATTGTTTTAGTAGTTTTTATTTATTTATTTATTTATTTGAAAGACCATGGAGTGGGGGGTGGACATCCATTCATTGGTTCACTATCCAATTTCCTTCAACAGCCCAGGAAGGTCAGGCAGAAGCTCAGTGCCCAGAACTCAGTATGGGTCTCCAAAATGGGTGGCCAGGACTCAAGAACATGAGCCATCACCTGTTGCCCTCAGAATGAGAGTGCATCAGCAGGAAGCTACATCAGAAGCAGAGCCAGGACTAGAACCCAGGACCTATTATATGGGATGCTGGTTCCCAAGCAATCTTTTTTTAAAGATTTATTTGAAAGTCAGAGTTACACAGAGAGAGAAGGAGCAGCAGAGAGAGAGAGAGAGAGAGAGAGAGAGAAAGGTCTTCACTCTGCAGGTTCACTCCCTTATTGGCCACAATAGAGCCAGAGTTGAGCTGATCTGATGCCAGGAGCCAGGATCGTCCTCTGGGTTTTCCCACATGGGTCAGGGCCCCAAGGATTTGGGCCATTTTCTTCTGCTTTCCTAGGCCATAGCAGAGAGATGGATAGGAAGTGGAGCATCCAGGACTTGAACCAGCGCCTATATGGGATGCTGGCACTGCAGACGGAGGCTTTACATGCTATGCTACAGCACCAGCCACCCAAGCAATATTTTAACCACTGCACCAAATGCACCAAATGTATGTGTGTATTCAAATTTATGATATATAGATATAGATATAGATATAAATATAAATATAGATATAGAAGACATAGATATAGATACAAAAAAGACAGTAAATTCAAACACAAGCATACATATATACAAAACATAGACATGGTGATTTGCTGCTTTTTTTCTCAGATCCACACTCTACTTATCACAATTGACTTACAAGCAGATTTGTATTTTTCAAAGTCTCTGGCTCTGTAATCATTAAAACCCAATTACACTGCATCGGTCACCATTTTCATTAGGATAGCAAAAAGATAAATCTGAACTTCTAAAATGGCCAATGTATTTATCATACATTTTCCAGATTGCTTAGGAATCAGACTATACTGAATGATCCAAAAAATCATTTGTACTCAAATACTAACAATTTTACATTGCTGCAGTATTCTCCTCATTATATAAAGAGACTGTGATCAAATATAAGTTATAAATAGCTGTCTACAGTACAAACAATTGCACAGTGAAAAATCAGTTTTCATATATTCATGCATATTACAAAATATTTGTGTGGTTTAGATATACAACAAAAATTAGAATAATGTTACAAAAATTCATATATAAGACTCATGTGAAACTCTAAATAAGCAAGTAACAACTGAAAGAGGATTGACTTGTAGATTTTTTTGAATAAATGTTGCTTGACATCCATGTATAATATGTGTTTGATACAAAAATATATGTTTCCTTATACAGAGTATAAAGCACTTTATGAAGTTTCAGGAATAATATAGGTATTAGACAATACCAAATTTTGTCAATAATAATTATTGCATAAAAATTCTGTATGATACGCATGTGCTTATGTAGATCATGTGCATGTCACATTTTTAATAACAAGCACAAAAACAACATTATAGTGAATTATTTATTTTTCTTTCAAAAATATCTGGCATTCTTATTAGGATAAATGAGACAATGGTTTGACTGGAGAAAGGTTTTCTACATTCTATAAATAAAAAGGATCAAATATTCATATGAATATCTGTATGATTTCATTTCTCCAGGGAATATATTCAAGCAGAGACTAAAAGAAGAAAGGATTTTTTTATCCTGTGACAAACAGTTTCTCATGAACTAAGAGAGCTAAACTCCCCAACACTTCTCATCCTTGATTGTGTAGTAGCATTTCTCATAAACCAGCATTTTTATGTTTGCTTGTTTGTTTTTTTACTCAGAAATGGAGCACTATACACCAGTATTTATACAATATTGTATCAGTATGCAATCTTTCCCCAAATTATCAACAAACGGCATTACTGATAGTATCAAGTCATGATTTACTATTGAATTTATCTGTCACAAATTTGGCAGTTGACAACTTTTATGTAGCACAGTGCTGATATCAAAGAGTGAGATTTGTTAGAGAAAATTGAAAGACACCATTTTGAAGAAATTCAACATTTAAAGGTAAACACAGGAAAATCCATTTTAAACACAATATTGTGACTTCAATGAACAATGAATGAGCCCTTGGTTTTAAGCATTTTCTCAGTTTTTTTTACTGTGCTTTTATGAATTTTCACAAAATTGATTACAGTTTTTCTTGAAACATTGAATATTAAGACCTGATCACTAGATATCCTCAGTATAACTGATAGTGTTAAACATCAAGCAAGGTGCATACTATAAGGTGTCTATGAACAAAAAAGTGCTCAGAATTTGATATCTCATTTTTCATTGCAGTTAACAACAATAATATACACATAAGTATGCATATATATTTATATGTATATATGTGTGCTGATATTTGTGGTATAGTAGAGTGGGATTTGAAATAGAATTTCGATACCATTTTTCAGTCTGAATAAATTTGGAACTCAGGAGAGATTCTAAAAGATGGTAGAAAGAGTCTTAGCAAATACTTAACAAATAAATTCATTTTGGTAAAAAGGATTATCAATTTTTTAAGTTATGCATAGAACTGCAGAAGGGGTACTACATTATATTTACTTGAAGAAGTCATGCAAAGGAGCATATCTTACACACACTGGAAGATTTGCTCCGGCATACGTCATTCTTGAGTCTAAGTTTTCTAATGGCATCCAAATGAAAAAACTCAAGAAAAGCCTTAAATTGAAGAGTCACTATGAGTATTAAATAAAATATCTTGAATTAAGATGAGGCTTCTGGTCGGCGCCACGGCTCACTAGGCTAATCCTCTGCCTGCAGCGCCGGCACACCGGGTTCTAGTCTCGGTCGGGGCGCCAGATTCTGTCCCGGTTGCCCTCTTCCAGGCCAGCTCTCTTCTGTGGCCCGGGAGTGCAGTGGAGGATGGCCCAGGTTCTTGGGCCCTGCACCCCATGGGAGACCAGGAGAAGCATCTGGCTCCGGCTTCAGATCAGTGCGATGCGCTGGCCGCAGCGCGCCAGCCGCAGCGGCCATTGGAGGGTGAACCAATGGCAAAAGGAAGACCTTTCTCTCTGTCTCTCTCTCTCACTGTCCACTCTGCCTGTCTTCCACTCTGCTGCTTCTCCTGGTGGTGGCGTCAGCAGTGGCACGGAACGAGGCCTTGGCCAACCTGGGCGGCTTGCCCAGCAAGAGATTAAACATGCAGTATGCTACAGAGCCACTGCTTGAGTTCCATATTTGTGTTTCCTGAGGGTATAAGTGGGTGTTTGAGGAGTACATCAGGTTATTAACCAGCGGTACCCAGACATCTGAATTGAAGGAGAGAATTATCTCCTCAACCGATATATAGACACATAGCATCTTTCCTGTCAGTCTTCAAACTAGTATTAATAAGCTTAATAATTGCTGGCAAAGATCCTTTTGCTTTCTTTGGCATGGAAACTCATAGCATCTGGCAGAAGCCAGGATTTTTTCTGGGTCTCCCATGGGGGTGCAGGGGCACATGGATTTGGGTCATCTTGTAGTACTCTCCCAGGCCATAGCAGAGAGCTCAGAAGTGGAGCAGCTGGAACTAGAACTGGTGCCCCTATGGAACACCAGCACTTCAGGTGGCACCCTTAACTCCTACGTCACAGCACCAGCTCCATCTACTCATCTTAAAATCTAGCTGTGAATATAAAATCTCATTATATAATGCCATTATATAAAATGCTATGAATAATTTTTTTTCAGAAATACTGATACAAATAAAAAAATGAGGCCGGTGCCATGGCTCACTTGGCTAATCCTCCTCTTGCGGCGCCGTATTCCATATGGGCGCTGGGTTCTAGTACCGGTTGTTCCTCTTCTAGTCCAGCTCTCTGCTGTGGCCTAGGATGGCCCAGGTGCTTGGGTCCCTGCACCTACATGGGAGACCAGGAGAAAGTACCCGGCTCCTGGCTTCAGCTCGGCATAGCACCGGCCGTAGTGGTCATTGGGGGAGTGAACCAATGGAAGGAAGACTTTTCTCTCTGTCTCTCACTTTCTATAACTCTCTCTCTCTCTCTCTCTCTCTCTCTCACTGTCTAACTCTGCCTGGCAAAAAATAAATAAATAAATAAAAATTTTAAAAATGATTCCACTTGACTTTGTTATGGGCTTATTAAAGTGAGGACAAACAGACCTCAAAGAGCAAAAGATTTGTGTTCATTGGTAATCCAAATAAATGAGGTCAATGAGCACAATACTTTTGTTTGATCAGTCACTATAATACGTGCATGCAGATTTTTTTGCAAACTGACATGCAAGAATTGTTTAATGTATTTTGTGATACTCTTACTAGACTGTATTTAATTTGATTCATTCATATAACACAATGTACAAATACATACCCAAGCTTCCTAGAAATACAGGGGAGTTTGGACAACACAAATTTAAAGGCCTCTCCCTAACTAAAGGGAGGATTTTTATTCTGGTAACTGCCAGACTCCACATCACACATGCAATTAAACTTCATTTGGGGGGGGGGGCGATCATCACTGTGGTGCAGTGAGTAAAACTACCGCCTGCAGTGCCAGCATCTCTTATGGGTGCTGGTTTGAGTCCCAGCTGCTCCACTTCCGATCGAGCTCTCTACTGTGGCCTGGGAAAGCAGTAGAAGATGGCCCAATTGCTTGGGCCCCTGCACTCATGTAGGAGACCTGGAGGAAACTCCTGGCTCCTGGGTTCCAATCAGCCCAGGTCCGACCATTGAGGCCCTTTGGGGAATCATGGGCAGAATCTGGTCTGAATTGAATATAATATCTGAACACTGAAACTCATGACTGGCTAGCAGAGAAAACTTTTCTCATTTTTTCCAATAATTTGTAAAGGATGCCACCCTACAATTTAAGTGGATGATCATTTTGTTCTCTACGCACCAAGTCATGATAAAGTTTTATCTTCCTGTCATAGCCCTCAGTGCATCATTTGCTATTTTTCAGATAACAAAGCACTATTTTTATAAAAAATGAAAAATATCAATTTCTACTCAAGTAGACCAGCAATTTGAGAAAGAATTTTGTCTGAAACTCATTCCATTAATAAAGCTTCTCCTATACTTGCAGATAACATTACATACAATAAATCAATAGTATGCTCTGAACACCAAGTGTTAAAATTGTCACATATTTGATTAAACTGACTTTGAAGTGTTCAAATCATGTTAGGTATAATTTCAGAATACTGATTTTAACTTTAAATTTTTCCACAATAAATCAGCAGAATATCTCACCCAATTTATATTTCACATGTTGGAGAATTACATTCTTTTCTGCCTTTCTTATTTTAAATCGATTTAAAATTGACTATAACCATGGTGACTATAATATTCAGCAATGTCAGCCAAACATTTTTAAGTGAGAAACGTGTCTAGTATCTATATAAAGTCATTAAGTACAAATACTTTTCCCAGGAACTTGTTTGAATTTCTTAGTTTTCCCTCTAATGAAAACATACAGTTGGATTTTATTCAAATAGGTGGTTCCAACCTTGTAGCCTGATAAACATGGCATGCAATAAATATGATCACATAAAGTGGAAAAGTTCTTCATTTTATCTCATTATATTTTTCTGTAACTACTCTATTGAGATAAAAAACTTCAGATTTTATATGCACACCATATCTTCTCTATCAGTAAAATCGCTCTAAAACTGTAAATCTTCTTGTAGGACCCCAAAAGCGGTGTCCTTTTGTGACGACCCCAGAAACACAGACTCCAGGCCAGACGATGCAAAAGGCAGGAGGCAATTTTATTTCATTTGCGCAAATGGGCCTTCTACTTGCTGCGGCAAGCAGCGGAGGCAGAGAGGAGCCCCGAACAATCATTTTACACAGTTTTTAAAGGGCAAAACCACAAAATTAACATACTATAGGGTGGCGTAAGTTTATTGGGCAACTACAAGGGGAGGAGGTCGTCGAGGAGGAGGAGAAACAGGGGGCTACGTGCCCTACGTGTCTAAGCTTGGATATGTGGAGGGGGTCCTTGAAGAGCAGAAAGGGGTGGTTACGTGCCCTACGTGCCTCGCGGTTTCTTTGTTAAGCTTGAACAAGCACAGGGGAGGGGGCTTAGGTGCGTACCAGGATGTTCTGTCGCCCTTATCTCTGGGTAGTAGCCCTTATCTCTGGGTAGTAGCTATCTGCCTTCTCTGTGAACTTAGTTTACTCCCCATTTCCCAGGACTGTTTTATTAAGGCCATTATTATGGTGGCTCTTGGTTCTTGGCCGTTCCTTTCACTTCTCTTTTATCTTTTCATGCATAACAAAACTTCAGTAACAGTTTACATCTAAGACAGACTTGAGTTCAACATTTTTAAGCACTTAATTGTGAAATTTCACAAAAACACAGCTATAACAAATACAACTTTATAAATAGTTAATTTTGAAATAAAATCTTAGAAAATAAAATATTCATAGGGAAGGGGAAGGGAATATAATTATATTCTTAGAATTTTATCTATAAACTATACTGAATCTGTTAAAAATTAAATAAAAAATTAAAAATAAAAATACATAAAAGGATATTCAATAAAATTGTATGTCAGAAATTTTTGAGAAGTAAGGTTTAAGAATAAAATTACAAAAAAGAAATTGAATTATTCACATATAGAAGATAAATTCAACAAAAGTTATAATCACATATGTATCAGAGTAATCACACCATTACAATTTGTTATAATTAACCAACAAAACTATTTTAAAATTAAAAATTACATATAGTTTTGTAAGGTAAATGTTTACAAACATTTCCCATCAAAGTAATCAAAACCTAATGAACTTTTTTCTCTAACAACTAAAATACACTAACATTACTGAACTTTAAGATTCATGAACAAGGAAAAATATGTTACTAACTATGAAAAATAAATATTTGTCAAAGATGAGAGGTGTTTGTGATGGGATAACCACAATATTCGTACCACCTTTAATTACAAGCTTGAGTGGGTAGGAAAAAGCTTCTCATCAGAACTGTGAAACATCCCTTTCATACAAACTGAGTGTTGCCTACTTTCCTCCGTATTATTCTAGGGACAGCTCTATATGTTAGAGGGCTAACAGCCTAAATCATATACTGAAAGTGAGCTGCCTGACAAACACTTTCAAATGGAGATTCTGTGCAAGAAAGAAATGGGAGAATGCTGTAGAGAGGTAAAGGACACAAAACAAAAAGAGGGGGATGGGGAGTGAGGGACTAAGGGTTAATTAGAGAAAATTAATTTTACCAGTGACAACTGAGGCCTTAGAGAATCTTAAAGGGGCTCTACAGAGTTGTTCCAGTTAAAATGTCAGAATGTAGTTTTTAAATGTCAACATCAACCACATTTGGAAAGAGGATGTACCTGGTAAGGAGTATAAGATTGAGAGAGGCAGTTACTTTCATTCATATGAATCTCGAAGATTTGAGATAATTCTGCAAGTTTTGTTAGTGGGATCCCAGCTCCCTTTTCTTCTGGATCGTATTTCCAGGGATGTTTCTATAATGAACAAAATTAGAGTACAGAGTTTGTATCTCCCTCTGAAGCAAAGTATAGGTATTCTGAATGTCCAGTATAATAAACACAATGCTCCCATCTAAAATCAAGGGTGAGCATGATATTCCCTACTACAAAAGAAAAAAAAAAAATCCGTAGTTAAGAGCCTTCTTACGTGATGCAACAATCTGTTGAACTGCATCTCTACTAACCACTAGGAATCTGTACTGATATCCTAATTATTGCTTTTGCAATGAGTAATAATGTGTCTTTTGTGCCGGAAATTTTTTTTGTTTTGTTTTAGTGGGAGGTAAAATAGCAAGGTTTATTAGGGAGGGGATGAGCGCTCAGTCCAGTTGAGGCTGGGGGTTTTTAAGGAGATGGGTCTTGCTTCCCCACCTCTGCTCCTCTTGGAACAAAGGGCTTTTTGGATGTAAATAGAAAAACTTCTCTCTTGAAGGTCTGAAACAAAGGACTTTATAGATGCAAATGTTATCAGATAGGAGGAAGGGAGCAGGGTATTTGAGATGCAGATACTGGGCTGCACCTGGGAGAATGTGGAAGATTGTCAGGCAGAAGGGGTGGGGACCTCCACCTGGCAGGTTATCAGGTAGAAGGGGGCAGGGCAGGGCAGGATGTGAATACCGGGCTGCCCCTGAAACACCAGCAGGATTACTTTGAGATGCAGCATATGCTGGACATACATGTCTTTTCTTTAGGCCTTTATGTCTCACACACATAAGCCCATAACTGACTTCCTACCTAACATCCCCCCCTCAAGAGGCAAGGTAAGGTAGAAAGAGCCAACCAGGCTCTATGGAAAACATCACATGTATAGAAATGTGTGCTTGGTAAGAAAGGTTTAGAGGGAAAGAGTGTTGTTAGTAAAAAGGGTTAAAAAGGAAATAGTTTTTTAAATAAGGAAAGGACATGGTTTGTAAGAATCCTGATGGCTAGTTTACTCTAGACTGGAATGGAAATGATGAAATGTTTCAAGTAAGTTGAAGAGGGTGTGTGGAAGTCACAAAAGGTTATGAAAGAAAGAAATATTGGACATGTTAACTGCTGTTCTGGGGGTTGTCTGTGCCATGTTCTTGGAAGAATGTTCTCTCTGGGTCGATCAGACTAGACAGGTACAAATCCAAATTCGTACTTTTCCTGGACAAAGCCAAACAACTCCAGGACCAGGCCAAGCAGGGCTGGGATTTCTGGCCTGACATCTGGTCATGGAAATCCTGGCTATTTCCTCTCCTTGACCCAATAACTTCTGTAATATTGATGCTTCTCTTTGCACGGAGTATTTTTAATGCCCTTGTTCATTTTGTCTCTAACAGACTAAAAGCTGTCAAACTCCAAATGGTTGTCAGACAAGGCTTCCAACCCATTCCATTGGACGACCTGAGTAGCCCTCTGGACCGAGCAGCTGTCTTTCCAAGGCCACTGTCACACACCATAAGACAGATAGCAAGAGGAAATACCCAAAACCCCCTCAACGTCCACATGCCAGCTTTGAAGAAGTTACAGAAAACAGATCTGCATCCATAATCCCAAAGTAGAATTTTGGAAATAGGAGATTTCTATCAGCATCTTTGAAACTGTGGTAGGTTTACTTGGTAATTTGCAAGTAGAGTAAAATATCCGACCATTCAAGGTTATTGACAGTCATCAGCAAAAAGCATATTTTCAGGAACAGGGTGAAAGAGTTCCTTGATTTTGAAAAGAAATCTGGGTGCTGCACCCTGGAATTCATTCAAAGGACCATGGGGAATCTAGTAAATGAGTACTCAGGGAAGTATTAAAATTTGAGGTCAGCTTAAGGATATAAGAAAAAGATATATAGATCTACACTCAGGTATATAGAGAAGATAAGATTAACTAGAGCACAGAAAAATATTGGTGCATGACATTGAATGGCAAATATGTTTAAGTATATATGAGATGGAACCTCTAGTGATTAAATATGGCATTGCAATATTGTAATAAAATATGTTGAAGTGGTTGAATGTAAGGAACTCTGATTTCTTTAAGTATAAGAAAATATTATGAGCCAAAAAGTTATCTGAGAATTATGTGATCAGTATATCTTGATTTTATGATATATATATATATAATATACATTTAATCCCAGTTTATAAATAATAAACATATATTTAAGAAGATAATTATTAGATGAGATTGGGAGCATGCAGTGTGGTGTGGCCTGAGACAACAAAAACAAAGCAGGAAGCATCACAATACCTGGTTTCAAGACATACTACAGGGCTGTTATAATCACAGCAGCCTGATACCGCCACAAAAATAGACTTTTTGACCAATGGAACAGAATAAAAACACCAGAAATCAATCCATGCATCTACAACCAATTTATCTCTGACAAAGGAGCTAAAATGAATTCCTGGAGCAAGG
Source organism: Oryctolagus cuniculus (assembly GCF_964237555.1). Classification (NCBI taxonomy): domain Eukaryota; kingdom Metazoa; phylum Chordata; class Mammalia; order Lagomorpha; family Leporidae; genus Oryctolagus; species Oryctolagus cuniculus. The sequence continues at coordinate 41,189,662 of NC_091435.1, forward strand.
ACAATCTTCTTAACGAATAATGCTGGAGAAACTGGATCTCCATGTGCAGAAGTACCAAAGCATACCCATACCTTACACCTTATGCAAAAAGCCACTCAAATGAATCAAAGACCTGAAACAATGACCCGATATCATCAAATCATTAGAGAACATTGGAGAAACTCTGCAAGACATTGGCATAGGCAAAGACTTGGAAAAGACCCCAGAGGCACAGGCAATCAAAGCCAAAATTGAAAAATGGGATTACATCAAAATGAGAAGCTTCTGTACTGCAAAAGAAACACTCGCAATTTGAAGAAGTAACTGACAGAATGTGAGAAAATATCAGCAAACTATGCAACTGATAAAGGGTTAACATCTAGAATCTATAAAGTACTTGAGAAATTCAATAACAACAATATAAATAATCCAGCTAAGAAATAGGGAAATGACTTGAACAGGTATTTTCAAGAGAGGAAATTCAAATGGACAACAGACACTTGAGAAAATGCTCAGAATCATTAGCCATCAGGGGAATGCAAATCAAAACCATGGTGAGATTTCACCTCACTCCAGTTAGACTGGTTCTCATGCAGAAATCAACAAATACCAAATGCTGGTGAGGATGTGGGGATAAAGGTACACTTGTCCATTGTTGGTGGGAATGTAAACTGGTGCAACCACTGTTGAAGACAGTGTGGAGATACCTTAGAAATCTGAATATAAAACTACCATATGATCCAGCCATCCCACTCTTGGAAATTTACTCAAAGCAAAACAAACCACTATATGAAAGAGTTATCTGTACCCCATGTTCATTGCAGCACAATTCATAATAGCTAAGATATGGAATAAACCCAGCAGCCCATCTACTGTTGACTGGATAAAGAAATTATGTATATATACACTGTGGAGTACTACTCAGCTGTAAAAACAAAAATGAAATACTGTCTTTTCCAACAAGATGGTCACAACTAGAAACCATTATACTTAGTGAAATAAGCTAGTCCTAAAAAGACATATGTTTTCCCTGATCTGAGGTTACTAATAGAGTACCTTAAATGTGATGTATTGCAGAGAAATAGACATTTTTGAGAGTCAATGATTGTTTATAGCCCTTGTCTTTTCTATTGAAGAACAGTGTTCTTTTTTTCTTTCTGTGTTGTTTTGTTTGTCCTTTTTCTTCATACTATTTGCTGAACTTTTCTACATAGAGTAGGGTTAAATATACGATCATTAAATATATTGAAAATAGATCATTGTGAAAAAGCAACAGTGGAAATTTGAGAAGGAGGGGGAGGAAGGATTGGAGCATGGGCAGGAGGGAGAATGGGGGGGCGGAAGTGCCACCGTGCTCCTAAATCTGATTATATGAAATATACAAAAACGTGTGAAACTTAAATAAAATTTAAAAAAAAATGAATTTCAAGAGACTAGATCAACAAATAAAAGAAAATTATTGCCATTTTGCAAGTTTATCTAACCTTAATGCAGAAGTCTAACAAATACAAACAACATAACCAAATAAAATCTAAAGAAATTCTGTAGTTAAGCTTTTTCCTATGGACATGTTACAGCTTATATTTGCTTTTATTTCAGTGGTAATATACTGTTAGAACTTTATAAAAAAAAAGTTTTCTTTAAAAGAATTTTATTGCTACTGAATTAACTCAAAATAATTATTTATGAGATTAAAAGATTCACCCACTTCCCTCCAAACATTGGTTAAAACTTAATTGTCAGTGCTTTATTTAACATAAAAACTACATCAAAAATATTATATGAAACTCACTCCAAAGCCATGGCTTTAACTGAGGAAATAATAAATCATCATTTCATGGGAAAATGTATGATGGAGAGTTAAAGGGGCCCAGGCCATGTGGCCCAGCAAAACAAACCTGTGTGGGATGCCTGTATCCAGTATGAAAGTGCCATTTAGAATCTTGAAGCTTGTGCTTGTGATTAAGCTTCTTGCTAATGCACTTGAGAGGAGAGTGGAGGATGGCTCAGGGACTTGAATCCCTGCTTCCCACATGGCTGATTCAGATGTAGATCTTGGCTCCTGGTTTCACCCTCACCCAGCCCTGGATGTTTTGGGCATTTTGTGTGAGAATCACAGAGTGGAAAATCTCTCTCTCTCTTTGTCTCTCCTTATCTCTCTGTTACTCTGTCTTCCAAATAAGTAATTTTTTTTCAGAAAGCAGGAAGTGTTTAAGGAACATAATGCAAACTTAAATTAGCCATGTGGAAACAACAAATACACAGATAGTATGATGAAGTAAATATAATCAAAATCATTTACTTTATGTGCTAAAGGGAACAATATATTTGGAAATTCTGACCTATACATTTTTACATGAAAAACTAAAATACTTCAAATCATTTAAAATAATTTAATAAGTATAATAATTTAAAAAGTATAACTAGAAAAGAGATTCTCTGGTGCTGACACTTTGATGCAGTAGGTTAAGCTGTTGCTTAGGAAACATACATCCTGTACAGGAGTGCCGGTTCAAGTCTTGGCTCCTTTGCTTCTGCTCAAACTTCCTGGTAACACACTGGGAAAAAACAACAGACCAAGTACTAGGGCACCTGTCACCCATGAAGGAGACCCAGCTAGAGTTCTTGGACCAGTCCTTACTGTTGTGGCCATTTGGGGAGTGAATTAGTACATAAACTCTCTCTCTCTTCTCTCCCTCCCCTTACCCAATCCTCTCCCAATCACTCTGTCTTTCAAATAAATAATTTTTAAGAGAAGAGTTTGCTATCATAAATATATTTGTACTTTTAAAAAATATTTATTTATTTATTTAAATGGCTGCGATGTCTGGGGCTGGTCCAGGGAGACCTCGAGATACCAGTACTTCACTCAGGTCTCCCATGTGGGCAGCAGGTACCTAAACACTTGAATGATCTTCTGCTGCTTTAAAGATAAATTAGCAGGGATCTGGATTGGAAATAGAGCAGCTTAGACTTCAACTAGTGCTCTGAAATAGGATGCTGGCATTACAGGCAGCCACTTAGCTCAGGGGTCCACAATCCTGACTCCCATAATACTACTTTTATGGAAATATAATCACAGTTTCTCAATTTGTAATAAGTTACTTTATATTGCTAATTTCTTTCAATGAATCTCATTTTTTAAAAAGATCTATTTACGTATTTGAAAAAGTTACTGAAAGAGATTGAGAGAGAGAGGGGGAGAGAAAGAGAGAGACAGATTTTCCACCCACTGGTTCACTCTCCAGATGGCTGAAGCCAGAAGCCAGGATCGTCTTCTGGGTCTCCAACATGGGCAGCAGGGGCCCAGACACTTAGGCCATCTTCTGATGCATTTTCCAATCCAATAGCAGAGGCTGGATAAGAAGTGGATTATACAGGGCATGAACTGGTGCCCTATGCAATTCTAGAGCTTTACTTGCTATGCCACAATGCTGGCCCCTTTTATGAATCTTAAAATAAGTTACAATATGATGAATATACACACACAAAGAGAAATAAGATTTACATGAATATTTTCCACATAATAAAAGACATGGCTGACATTGTGGCCCAGCAGTTTGAAGCACTGCTTGCAAAACTGACATCCCATATTGAAGTGCTGGTTCCACTCCTAGCCACTTAGGATCCAGCTACCCGCTAACATGTGAGGGAGGACATCAGATGATAATCTAAGTGGTTGGGTTCCTGCCATCCCTATGTGACACCTAGAAGGAATTTCTGACTCCTTGCTTTGGCAGTCACTTGGTGAGTAAACAAGAGAATGGAAATCTCTGTTTCTTCCACCCTCTTTATAACTCTGCTTTCAAATAAATGAATAAGTCAAAAAAAAAAAAAAAAAAAAAAACAAGATGAGGGCAAGATGGCGAGCACACTGGCACACTGATAGTCCGGGAAAAGACAGTTTAATGAAAGTGGAGATACTGCAGGTTTTAGGAAGAGTTAGGGAAGAAACTATTCCAGAACTACTGGTTCATGGTGGACCCATGTGGAGAGCATGGGCACCCACGGCTTGGGACCCCAGCTGCAGAATCTATGCATCAGCACTGGAAAGGGAGGTGAGGCGAAACCTCAATAGCCTGAGACAGGGAAAATGGAAGAAGGAATCTAGAGGGAAGGAGGCTCAAAGCCCCATGGGGGAAAGTTCACCAGGCTAACTAGAGGAGAGAGGGGAAAAAAAGGGGGACAGGTAGAGACACGAGTCTCTCTCTCCACTCACCTTTCAAAGGTGAGCAAGACAAAGAGTAGGCACCATTTTGGACATACATAAAATCTGTACCACCATCAGCCTGGCAGAAAAACCTGACTCTGGTGGGGTGTGTGTGTGTGTGAAATAACAGGAGGTTAGGACCTAGTGAATCTGTGGAGTTAATGAACTGAGATGATGAAAAACTGAAGGTGTTGGAGAGAACTCACAGAGTTCACGTGAGTTCTCTCAGAAGATTACACAAACTCAGTAACCTTACCAACCCGGTAGGAGAAGGTAGAGAAATTTGAGCTTACACTGAGGTCTGTATAGATCCTGTCTTGTCCTTGGGAAAGAGCAGATGAAAATTATACACACGAGAGCCATAGATCAGAAACTGACTGCCTTCAATTCCACTCAGCTGTATGGAATTACTTCCCTTCTGAATCAAAAAAAAAAAAAAAAAGAGAGAGAGAGAGAGAGATTTACCACACCTAACCTGGTTGTGTCACCTTTGGCACACCCTTAACCCTGAAGAACCAAACAGAGCTCTCTGGCCACACCCATCACAAACCTCTAAGGATCCATCAAAGCAGACAGTCCACTTAATACAGTCATAGTAGGGCAGCGCCGTGGCCCACTAGGCTAATCCTCTGCCTTGCAGCGCCGGCACACCGGGTTCTAGTCCCCGTCGGGGAGCTGGATTCTGTCCCGGTTGCCCCTCTTCCAGGCCAGCTCTCTGCTGTGGCCAGGGAGTGCAGTGGAGGATGGCACAAGTGCTTGGGCCCTGCACCCCATGGGAGACCAGGAGAAGCACCTGGCTCCTGCCATCGGATCAGCGCGGTGCACCGGCTGCAGCGCGCCGGCCGCGGCGGACATTGGAGGGTGAACCAATGGCAAAAGGAAGACCTTTCTCTCTGTCTCTCTCTCTCTCACTGTCCACTCTGCCTGTCAAAAAATAAAATAGAAAAGAAAAATCAAAAAAAAAAAATACAGTCATAGTATAACGAGAAAAAAACACCACAGCAAGGGAAGAAGAAACCAAAGAATAGTCCACAATGCCAAGCAACAAACACAGAAACCAAGGAAACAAGAACAAGTAAGACATTATGATGCCCCAAATGAACAAGGCACCCCAATCCAAGATTATGAAGATGATGAGATAGAAGAAATGCAAGATACAGATTTCAAAAAATTTATGATAAGAACATTTAGAAGTTTTCAAAAACAAATTCTTGAAATACAGATCATTACTGGACAGGATAGAAAATCTCTCTTGTGAACATGAAAACGTAAGGAGGAATCAAAATGAAATGCAGAAACCAGTAGAACATGAAATTGTGACAGCGAAGAGAAACCAAAATGAAATGAAGAACTCAATAGATCAAATGACAAACACATTAGAGAGCCTTAAAAACAGAGTCAGTTAAGCAGAAGAGAGAATATTGGATTTAGAAGACAGAGCACAGGAAAGTATATAGCCAAACCAAAGAAAAGAAGAGGAAGTTAGATATCTAAAAAATATTGTTGGGAATTTACAGCATACTATTAAAAACCCAACATTCAGACTCTAGGAGTTCCTGAAGGCATACAGAGAGAGAAAGGGTTAGAAGGCCTTTTTAGTGAGATACGAACAGAGAGCTTCCCGGGTTTGGAGGACAGAGACATCCTAGTACAGGAACTGCATAGAGCCACTAGTAAACATGAACAAAAGAGATCCTCACCATGACACATTGTAATCAAACTCACCACAGTGAAATATAAAGAAAAGATCCTAAAATGTGCAAGAGAGAAACGTCAGATTACTCTCAGAGGATCTCCAATTAGACTCACAGCAGATTTCTCTTCAAAAACCCAACAGGCTAGGAGGGAATGGTGAGACATAGACCAGGTACTAAGAAAGAAAAATAGCCAACCCAGAATATTATATCCTGCAAAGCTCTCATTTGTGAATGAAGGTGAAATAAAGACCTTTCATAGCAAACAGAAATTGAAAGAGTTTATCGCCACTCGTCTGGCCCTGCAAAAGATGCTTAAAGATGTGTTACACACAGAAACAGAGAAACACGGCCATTAATATGAAAGAAGGTAAAGGAAGAAAATCTCTCAGTAAAAGATCACACAAAGTTCAAAGCATATATTAGAAAGTATCTTGGGAGAATGGCAGGGCAAATTTACTACTAATCAATAGTCACATTTAATGTTAGTGGCCTAAATTCTCAAGTTAAAAGACACAGATTGGTTGATTGGGTTAAGGAACAAAACCCATCTACTTGCAGCTACAACAAACTCATCTTTCCAACAAAGGTGCATGCACACTAGAAATGAAAGGATGGAAAAAGATATATCATGCCAACATAAATGAAAAAAGAGCAGGTGTAGCCATCATACTATCAGACAAAATAAACTTTAACACAAAAACTGTTAAGAGAGACAAAGAGGGGCACTATATAATGATTAAGGGTTCAATTCAACAGGAAGATAATAACGATTATCAATGTATATGCACCTAATTACAGGGCACTGATTCATTTAAAATATATGTTAAGGGACTTAATGGGAGACTTAGACTCCGATACAACAGTACTGGGAGACTTCAATACTCCATTCTCAGAAATAGACAGATCAACCAGACAGAAGATCAACAAGGAACAGTAGATTTAAACAACACTATAGCCCAAATGCATCTAACAGATATCTACAGAACTTTAAATCCTACATCTAAAGACTTTACATTCTTCTCAGCAGTGCATGGAACCTTCTCTAGCATTGACCACATACTAGGCCGTAAGCAAGTTTTAGCAAATTCAAAAGAATTAGAATCATACGATGTAGCATCTCAGACCATAATGGAATAAAGTTGGAAATTAGCAACTCAGGAATCCCTAGAGAATATGAAAAAACAATGAGATTGAACAACATGCCCTTGAATGAACACTGGGTCATAGAAGAAATCAAAAGAGAAATAAAAACTTTCAAGAAGTAAATGAGCATAACAGCACAACATATTAAAACTTATGGGATACAGCAAAAGCAGTATTAAGAGGAAAGTTTACAGCAATAGGTGCTTACATCAAGAAATTGGAAAGGCTCTAAATAAATGAACTTTCAATACATCTCCAGGATTTAGAAAAACTGCAGAAAACCACACCCAAATCTAGTAGGATACGAGAAATAATTAAAATCAGAGAAGAAATCAACAGGATTGAATGTAAGAAAAAATTACAAAAAATCACCAAGCAAAGAGCTGGTTTTCTGAAAAAATAAACAAAACTGACACCCCATTGGCCCAACTAACTAAAAAAAGAAAAGACCCAAATCAATAAAATCAGAGATGAAAAAGGAAATGTAACAACAGACACCACAGAAATAAAAAGAATCATCAGAAATTACTACAAGGACTTGTATGCAAGCAAACAGGGAAACCTATCAGAAATGGATAGATTCCTGGACACGCAATCTACCTAAATTGATCCAGGAAGACATAGGAAACCTAAACAGACCCATAACTGGGACAGAAATTGAAACAGTAATAAAGGCCCTCCCATCAAAGAAAAGCACAGGACCAGATGGATTCACTGCAGAATTCTAGCAAACATTTAAGGAAGAACTAACTCCAATTCTTCTCGAAATATTCAGAACAATGAAAAAAGAGGGAATCTTCCCAAATTCTTTCTATGAAGCCAGCATTACCTTAATCCCTAAGATGGAAATAGATGCAAAATTGAAAGAAAATTAAACACCAATATATTTGATGAACATAGAAACAAAAATGCTAAATAATATTCTCACCAAAAGAATGCAACAACACATCAGAAAGATCATCCATCCAGACCAAGTGGGATTTATCCCTGGTAGGCTGGGATGGTTCAATGTTCACAATCAATGTTATACACCACGTTAAACAGCAGAATAAAAACCATATGATTTTCTCAATAGATGCAGAGAAAGCATTCGATAAAATACAACACCATTTCATGATGAAAACTCTAAGCAAACTTGGGTATAGAAGGAACATTCCTCAATACAATCAAGGCAATTAATGAAAAGCTCACGGTCAACATCCTATTGAATGGGGAAAAGCTGGAAGCATATCCACTGAGATCTGGTACCAGACAGGGGTGCCCACTCTCACCACTGCTATTTAAGATAGTTCTGGAAGTTTTAGTCAGAGTCATCAAGCAATAAAAAAAAAATGAAAGGGATACAAGTTGGGAAGGAAGAAGTCAAACTATCCCTCTTTGCAGATGATATGATTCTTTATTTAGGGGATCCAAAGAACTCTACTAAGAGACTATTGGAACTCATAGAAGAGTTTGGCAAAGTGGCAGGATATAAAATCAATGCACAAAAATCAACAGCCTTTGTATACACAGGCAATGCCACGGCTGAGAAAGAACTTCTAAGATCAATCCCATTCACAATAGCCACAAAAACAAGCAAATACCTTGGAATAAACTTAACCAAGGACGTTAAAGATCTCTACAATGAGAATTACAAAATCTTAAAGAAAGAAATAGAAGTGGATACCAAAAAATGGAAAAATCTTCCATGCTCATGGATTGCAAGAATCAACATCATCAAAATGTCCATTCTCCCAAAAGCAATTTATAGATTCAATGCTATAATAATCAAAATACCAAAGAAATTCTTCTCAGATCTGGAAAAAAATTATGCTGGAATTCTTATGGAGACACAGGAGACCTTGAATAGCTAAAGCAATCTTGTACAACAAAAACAAAGCCAGAGGCATCACAAACCAGATTTCAGGACATACTACAGGGCAGTTGTTATCAAAACAGCATGGTACTGGTGCAGAAACAGATGGATAGACCAATGGAACAGAATAGAAACACCAGAAATCAACCCAAACATCTACAGCCAACTTATATTTGACCAAAGATCCAAAATTAATCCTTAGAGTAAGGACAGTCTATTCAATAAATGGTGCTGGGAAAACTGGATTTCCACATGCAGAATCATGAAGCAAGACCCCTACCTTTCACCTTACACAAAAATTCACTCAACATGGATTAAAGTCTTATATCTATGACCTGAAACCATCAAGTTACTAGAGAACATTGGAGAAACCCTTCAAGATATTGGCACAGGCAAAGAATTTCTGGAAAAGACCCGGGAGGCACAGGCAGTCAAAGCCAAAATGAACATTTGGGATTGCATCAAATTGAGAAGTTTCTGTACTGCAAAAGAAACAGTCAGGAAAGTGAAGAGGCAACGAACAGAATGGGAAAATATTTGCAAACTATGCAACAGATAAAGAATTAATAACCAGAATCTACAATGAAATCCAGAAAATCCACAACAAGAAAACAAACATTCGAATTAAGAGATGGGCCAAGGACCTCAAAAGACATTTTTCAAAAGAGAAAATTCAAATGGCCAACAGACATGAAAACATGTTCAGTATCACTAGCAATCAGGGGAATTCAAATCAAAACCACAATGAGGTTTCACCTCACCCAGGTTAGAATGGCTCATATAGGTGGGGTGGAGCCAAGATGGTGGAATAGTGAGGGCGTGCACTGACAGTCTGGGAAAATTTAGTTTAATAAAAGTGGAGTTACAGTAGCCTCAGAAAAAGGATCAGGAAAAAATTGCAGAGGAAACTCTTCCAGATCTAGTGACTGTGACTCGGAGGACCTACGGGAAGAGCAAGGTCACCCACCGCGTGGAAGCTGAGCCACGGGAGCCGCAGGGTCTGCGCGCCAGTGCAGGAAGGGGAGTGGATGTGACACAGACTACCAGCTGGGAGAGCAGGGACGCCCAGGTCTCCAAGTCCAAACAACGGCGCTGGTAGGGTAGGTGAGCTCAGTAACCCGAGACATTGGCGGGGAAACGGCAGTCAGAATCTAGAGGGAAGCGGGCTTGAGGCGGGAAAGTTCACCAGACTGACTACAGGAGAGAAGGAAAAAAAAAAAAGGTGGGGGGTACTGGTACAGAGGAGTTTCTCTCTCTGCCAACCTTGCAAAGGCGAGCAAGACACAAAGAGCAGGCCGCACTCTGGATATACATAACAACAGGGGAGAGCTAAGGAACTGAGGTGCTACAATTCAGTAGCCTAGGCAACCCAGTGGGAGTCTGCAGGAGAAACTGAGCCCGCATAGACTCTTTGGGTAGAAGCCAGAGATTGGAAGCTAAATACCATCAATTCTGCTCAGCCGTGCGGTATTACTTACCTAATGAAGAAAATAAATAAATAAATAAATAAATAAAAAGAGATTTACCACGCATAACCTGAGGGTGAAACCTTTGCACACCCGTAACACGGAAGAACCAAGCAGAGCTCTCAGGCCACACCCTTCTCAAGCCTCCAAGGCTCCTCCAACAGCAGACAGTCCACTTAACACAGACATAGTATACAAAAAAAAAAAAAATCTCACAGTGAGAGAAGAAGAATTAACAATGCCAAGCAACAAACACAAAAATCAAGGGAACAAGATCAATGATGACACTATGATGCCTCCAAATAAACAAAACACCCCAAGCCAAGATTATGAAGATGATGAGATAGAAGAAATGCAAGATACGGATTTCAAAAAATTTTGACAAGAACATTTAGAAGTTTTCAAAAGCAAATCCTTGAACTACAGAAATCCTTATTGGACAGGATTGAAAATCTCTCTCGTGAATATGAAATTTTAAGGAAGAAACAAAATGAAACGCAGAAACTAGTAGCACAGGAAAGTGTGATAGTGAAGAGAAATCCAAATGAAATGAAGAGCTCAATAGATCAAATGACAAACACATTCGAAAGCCTAAAAAACAGAGTCAGTGAAACAGAGGAGAGAATATCAGACTTAGAAGACAGTGCACAGGAAAACATACATTCAAACCAAAGAAAAGAGGAAATTAGAAACCTAAAAAATATTGTTGGGAATCTACAGGATACTATTAAAAAAACCAACATTTAAGTTCTAGGAGTTCCTGAAGGCATGGAGAGAGAGAAAGGATTAGAAGGCCTTTTTAGTGAGATACTAGCAGAGAACTTTCCGGGTTTGGAGAAGGACAGAGACATCCTAGTACAGGAAGCTCATAGAACCCCTAGTAAACATGACCAAAAGAGATCCTCACCACAACACGTTGTAATTAACCTCACCACAGTGAAATATAAAGAAAAGATCCTAAAATGTGCAAGAGAGAAACGTCAGATTACTCTCAGAGGCTCTCCAATTAGACTCACAGCAGACTTTTCAGAAACACTACAGGCTAGGAGAGAATGGCGAGACATAGCACAGGTGTTAAGAGAGAAATTGCCAGCCCAGAATATTATATCCTGCAAAGCTATCATTTGTGAATGAAGGTGAAATAAAGACCTTTCATAGCAAACAGAAATTGAAGAGTTTATCACCACTCATCCGGCCCTGCAAAAGATACTTAAAGATGTGCTACACACAGAAACAGAGAAACACGGCCATTAATATGAAAGAAGGTAAGGAAAGAAAACCTACCTGTAAAAGAGCATAGGAAGCTCAAAGCATATACTAGAAAATATCTTCGGGAAAATGGCAGGGCAAAGTCACTATGTATCAATAGTCACATTAAACGTTAATGGACTTAACTCTTCAGTTAAAAGACACCGATTGGCTGATTGGCTTAAGGAACAAAACCCAACTATTTGCTGCCTACAAGAAACACATCTCTCTAACAAAGATGCATGCAGACTGAAAGTGAAAGATTGGAAAAAGATATTCCATGCCAACAGAAAACAAAAGAAGCAGGTGTAGCCATCATACTATCAGACAAAATAAACTTTAACACAAAAACTGTTAAGAGAGACAAAGAGGGGCACTATATAATGATTAAGGGTTCAATTCAACAGGAAGATAATAACAACTACCAATGTATATGCACCTAATTACAGGGCACCGGTCTATTTAAAAGATATGTTAAGGGACTTAAAGGGAGACTTAGATTCCAATACAATAGTACTGGAGGACTTCAATACTCCACTCTCAGAAATAGACAGATCATCCAGAAGAAGATCATCAAGGAAACAGCAGATTTAATTGACACTATTGCCCAAATGGATCTAACAGATATCTACAGAACTTTAAATCCTACATCTAAAGAATTTACATTCTTCTCAGCAGTGCATGGAACCTTCTCTAGGATTGACCACATACTAGGCCATAAAGCAAGTCTCAGCAAATTTAAAAGAATTAGAATCATACCATGCAGCTTCTCAGACCCTAAAGGAATGAAGTTAGAAATTTGCAAACTATGCAACTGATAAAGGGTTGATAACCAGAATCTACAAAGAAATCAAGAAACTCCACAAGATCAAAACAAACAACCCACTTAAGAGATGGGCCAAGGACCTCAATAGACATTTTTCAAAAGAGGAAATCGAAATGGCCAACAGGCACATGAAAAAATGTTCAAGGTCACTAGCAATCAGGGAAATGCAAATCAAAACCACAATGAGGTTTCACCTCATCCTGGTTAGAATGGCTCACATACAGAAATCTACCAACAACAGATGCTGGCAAGGATGTGGAAAAAAAAGGGACATTAACCCACTGTTGGTGGGAATGCAAACTGGTCAAGCCACTATGGAAGTCAGTCTGGAGATTCCTCAGAAACCTGAAGAAAACCCTACCATTCAACCCAGCCATCCCACTCCTTGGAATTTACCCAAAGGAAATTAATTTGGGAAACAAACAAACAAACAAACAAAAAACGGTCTGCACCTTAATGTTTATTGCAGCTCAATTCACAATATATAAGACCTGGAATCAATCTAAATGCCCATCAACAGTAGACTGGATAAAGAAATTATGGGACATGTACTCTATCGAATAATATAAAGCAGTCAAAAACAAGGAAATCTGATCATTTGCAACAAAATGGAGGAAGCTGGAACACATCATGCTGAGTGAAATAAGCCAGTCCCAGAGAGACAGATATCGTATTCTCCCTGATCGTTGACAACTAACGGAGCACTAAAAAGGAAGCCTGTTGAAATGAAATGGACACTGAGAAAGAGTGACTTGATTGGCCCTTACCCTGACTATTGATGTACAACTTAATACTTTATCCCTTTTAGTATTTTTTGTTCTACTTAATAATATTGGTTGAACTCTGTGATTAACTCACAATTATTCTTAGGTGTTTAAATTTAACTGAAAAATGATCTCTGTTAAATGTAAGAGTGGGAATAAGAGAGGGAAGAAATGTACAATTTGGGACATGCTCAATCGGACATACCCCAAATGGTGGAGTTAGAAATGTGCCGGGGGATTCCAATTCAATCCCATCTAGGTTGCATGTACCAATGCCATCTCACTAGTCAAAGCAATGAATTTCAGTTAAGAATTGATCAGATTGATAGGTCTAAGAGTCAAAGCAATCACACAAACAAGACTAGTGTCTGCTAATACTAGCTGATAGAATAAAAAAGGGAGAGAATGATCCAACATGGGAAGCAGGATACACAGCAGGCTTATAGAATGGTAGATGTCCTAAACAGCACTCTGGCCTCAGAATCAGCCCTTAAGTCATTCGGATCTGGCTGAAGAGCCCATGAGAGTATATTACGCATGGAAAGCCAAGACACTCTGGCAAAAAAAAAAAAAAAAAAAAAAAAAAAAAAAAAAAAAAAAAAAAAAATCTCTGCAAGTGAGATCCCAGTACAATGAATGGGCCATGAAAGAAAGAGGTGAGGTGCCTTTATCTGAAGGGAGGAGTGAACTTCCACTTTGACTATGACCTTGTCTAAGTTAGATCGAAGTCGGCGAACTCAAAAGGCTTCCATAGCCTTGGCAACTCATGACTTGAGCCTAGGGAGATTACTGATGCCATAAACAAGAGTGTCAAATTGTTAAGTCAACAACAGGAGTCACTGTGTACTTACTCCTCATGTAGGATCTCTGTCCTTAATGTGTTGTCCAATGTGAATTAATGCTATAACTAGTACTCAAACAGTATTTTACACTTTGTCCTGTGTGGGTGCAAACTGTTGAAATCTTTACTTAATATATATTAAATTGATCTTCTGTATATAAAGATAATTGAAAATGAATCTTATGAATGTTGATGTGAATGGATTGGGAGAGGGAGCGGGAGTTGGGAGGTTTGGGGGTGGGAGGGAAGCTATTGGGGTGTTCCATTATAAGCTGTACTTTGGAAATTCATATTTGCTAAATGAAAGTTAAAAAAAACTAAGCAAAATATTTTAATTGATTCTGTATTTTTTAATAAATGATTATTCTCGAAGAAATAAACACTTGAACTTGAGGAAAGCTCTTCAACATTTCTTTAGCAAAAATCACTGAGTAATAACACATCAAAAATTGCGAGCAATTTTTTGTATTTCAAAATCTGTGATAGTTGTTTTTACTTGACCACAGGGTTCTCAGACATTGTATTAAGTTTTATTTCAGGCTTATCTATAAGGACGTTTCTGAAATAGGTTAATATTTGAATCAGTAGACTGATTAAAGAAGATAGCCTCCATAAAGTGGGCCTCATACAACCAGTTGAAAACCTAAATAGGAGAAAAAGGCTGAATAAGAGGGAATTCCTCTCTCCTGATTACTTGAGGCAGGGAATCAGTCTTCTTCTTCCTTGAGATTGGAACTGCAATATTGATGAACTTTGCTCCTCGATTTTCTTACTGCTAAACTTGGAGCTTCTCAGTCTTCAGAGTAATATAAACCAATTCTTGAAAATAAGGTTTATGCAATAGGACATTATATTCTATTATATAGAAATTATCTACTTCTCCAGAGAACACCAATACAACCTTTAAATTTAGAATAATGACCTTTTTTTTTACTGTGGATAAACAGATAATTATCTCTGAAATCTCAGCTTTTGTAGTCATTCAAAATATAGGCTTTCATAACTTTCTATAATATATGTCTAATTTGTGGTGTAATTAATGATTGAAATTGGCAACTTCCATAAAGACATCATTTATTAAATATTTTATTGTTATAAAAATACATATCTTTCTCATATATTGAAATATCCCTCTATCTTCACCTTATCCTTATTCACAGTGTATAAGGTTAGTTAATAAAATTCTTCCTCATGTGAAAAGCTTAAATTTCCCTAAAAAATAAATTTTTGTCACAGATTTTGGAGTGAAACTAGCCATGCTGATAAATATTTAACAGATAGTTCTTCAAAGAAGGTTTATTTGAATTTCTTGCTGATATCCATCTTGTAAAATTCCCCCAGCAAAGCCTACTTCATGCTGTAAGCAGAACATCATGGAACAAATATTTTTAAACTTATTTGAACTAGCTCTGGTATATCCATGAGTCAAAACTCTACAACTACAGATTGTATATTTACTGGTTTTATGGCAGCAGCTTTTATGTTTATATTTTTAAAAGTTTATTTAGTTTTTATTGTTCAGTGGAAAAACAGAGCAACAGAGAAAGTGAAAGAGAGATCATACAACACACTATGTCACTCCCCAAATGCCTGCAAGAGCCAGGGCTGGACCAGGCCAGGGATTCCATCTGAGTATCCCACTTGGGTGAAGGTGACCCAGTTACTTGGATCATCATCTGCTGCCTCCAATGTGCACATCAGTGGCAGCTGGATCAGAAGCTGAGGCAGGACTGGAACCCAATATCCTTGATATTTGAAGACAAGTGTTCCAAGTGGTAGCTCAACCTGGTGAGCTACAACGACTGCCCCTTGCAGCAGCTTTTTAAAGAAAAACTATCATTACTTTAGCTGGCATTGAAAGAAAAAGAGAGAAACCCAATCTGCTGGAATACCTACAATGGCTAGAGCTGGAACGTAGGTTGAAACTGGAAATCAGGAAGGCAACCGCGGTCTCCCATGTGGCTGTCAATATCCCTGTCACGTGCACCATCACTGCTTCCATTTGAGCACTATCATTGGCAGGAAGCTGAAATCAGGCGGTAAGGCCAGGAAATTTAACATATGTGTTTTCATGTGGGAAGCAGGTGTCGTAACCACATGCTCCCAGCAGCAGTTTTTCTGTTTTAATAGCTCAATGTATAATTGGATGTAAAAGACTGGTAGCCTGGGAGTATTTGAAATGTTTTTTCATTGAATCAGCTTCAGTTTACCTGAGTGACTTTTTCAATGAATCTGTTCTTCCAACTCCTTTAATGTTTTTATTTTATTAATCTGTGCTTACCACACTTAATTAAAAGCAAATTTTTTGTTTCCATTTTCATTATTTATCATAGTCATTGAGTTCTCAGTTTCTATATAATATAAGTTTCTGAATAAATTAAGTAAGCTCTCTTCAAAAAGTGGAAAGCAAAACGTATTTTTCATCTCCATGGCTATGACTTACATCTTCTGGTGCTTAAAAAGAAGAGATTTCAAGAGAGAAGACACAGGACAAAAGATAGTATGGTTACTCACATCAAACTGGTGTTTTATTTATTCACAAAATTCTGTGTCATAAAATCATATACCAGTTATTCAGTAATAAAACTATTTAATTCATTTCTAGCCAACATATAATGATACTAAAATGGCTCCTCATATGGTCACAAAATATTTCAATCTCATTCCTGATAAATGCACAAGACATCACATTTTCATCCATCTTCAATATTACTCCAGGCTTGTTGGCTCTCATTCTCCTGTACAGAGAAGACTGACCTATTTTCACGCCTCCACTACAGATTGCATATGCAAATACCATCTTTGCTGCATTATTTTCCTGATCTGCCAATGCTAACACAGGGTTTTTCTCACACTGTGCTGGATAAGTTGTACTATGCATAGGATTTTATGATAATTATTTTTCATCTCTATCCGGGCACATACATATCCTAAGATGAAGTTGAGAACAACCAGGCACCACCAAAGAAATCAATTATAGGCTCTCCTCTCATGGGACAATTCTTACATTATGTATTGGCAGATGTCCCAATCCTATGAGGAATATACCCTTTCTCCTGAGAAGTGGCGTCATTGACAAATACTGGGCAATGAAGTTGTGATGTTCTTTTTAAAATAGATAAAGCCCTTGAATGTAATTAAGGATTTCAAATTTTTAAGGGATATTAAAAACTTAGCAAAGGCTCATCAGCAAATACACTCAGTTTGAAAAGTAGAGCTGATAATAAATAACTCAAGATAAAATAGCAATCCTAATGTCAAATTTCACAGCCATGTACTCTGGAGATGTGTAATGTTACAAGTAAATTTAGTCATGATTTTTCTGTTACAGATATTTTGTTTCCTACTCCAGAATACTCTGCACAGGTAATATCTGTAACTCCATAAATCTCTTTTCACTTACATTGAAAGTTTGAATTTAAGCCCTGTTCTCTGAGGTAAAGGGTCAGAGGTTTTATCCACTAAGCCACCAAACCCCTCATTTCAAGTATTTTTGAGTCCGAGTATTTCTTTGTGACAGAAGACACTCATGAGGAATTATGTGCTGTGCCTGAGGGTGAAGGAGTACAAGAAAGACAGCCTTATTAAGAGTACATGTGCTGCAGCCTGACAGATTTTGACCTTCACAATGACACAAAGGCAAAGATGAATGCAAAAGAGCTTCACTGCTGTTAAACATTGTAACAGGACAATCTTTAGGAACTTATTAAAAAAAGAAGGGGAAAACTATTTGTCAGCAAAGGAAGAATGAAAACAAATCTGGTATCTGGCACTAGTCTGAAAAATATAAGTTCATAGACAGGAAACTTTAAGAATTGTGAGACAAAAAACAGACACTAAGGATATAGAACGTGAAGTGGTTGGTAATCATACTTGATATTGTCCAGTGATGTTTGTCTTCTATAAATGATCAAATTGTCAATTCAACTGCTGCTCTCATTTTGAAGAGGAGAATGATGATTATTTTCCACACAGAAATCTGCTGTCTTGACCCTTTTCAGGTTACTGTCTAAAAATATATTCTCTTGGGGCCAGTGCTGTGGCCTAGCAGATAAAGCCACAGCCTGCAGTGTCATCATTCCATGTGGGCACTGGTTCTAGTCCCAGCTGCTCCACTCTGGTTTCAGCTCTCTGCTATTGCCTGGGAAACCAGTACAAGATGGCCCAAGTCCTTGGGCCCCTGCACCCATGTGGGGAGACTGGAGGAAGCTCCTGGCTCCTGCTTCAGATTGGCGCAGCTCTGGCCATTGTGGCCTACTGAGGAGTGAATCAGCAGTGGGAAAACCATTCTCTCTGCCTCTCCTCTCTTTGTGTAATTCTGACTTCCAAATAAATAAATAAATTTTTAAATATATATGTATATAGGCCGGCGCCGCGGCTCACTAGGCTAATCCTCCGCCTAGCGGCGCCGGCACACCGGGTTCTAGTCCCGGTCGGGGCGCCGGATTCTGTCCCGGTTGCCCCTCTTCCAGGCCAGCCCTCTGCTGTGGCCAGGGAGTGCAGTGGAGGACGGCCCAGGTGCTTGGGCCCTGCACCCCATGGGAGACCAGGAAAAGCACCTGGCTCCTGGCTCCTGCCATCGGATCAGCGCGGTGCGCCGGCCGCAGCGCGCCGGCCGCGGCGGCCATTGGAGGGTGAACCAACGGCAAAGGAAGACCTTTCTCTCTGTCTCTCTCTCTCACTGTCCACTCTGCCTGTCAAAAAATAAAAAAAAAATAAAAATTAAAAAAAATATATACGTATATATACACATATATACACATATATACACACATATATATATATATATGTGTGTGTATATATATATATTCTTTTTGGAAGCAAAATTGTCAAGGTTTGCTCACCAAACTGAAATGAGAAAATATAGATAGTACTGTTAATTCAAATATATTTTTGTAAGGAAAAGTCACCTGGTACCACAAATTCTGTATTGAGCAAATAGTATTTGTGCAGTAAATAGAATTACAACCAGAATAACTCAAGTGTTTAGTTTTAAATATGAAATAATGTCACCGATGTCTGTTAATTTTTACTAATGAATTTATATAGCCCTCATATCTTCATTAACAGAAAGTTATCCCCTTTTCACTATTTTCTTACTACTTTATCCAAATCATTTTGTCTGCTATTTTGCGTACAGTCTAATCTAAAGTGGTTAGTCCTCCCTGTGAATGCCAGACCTTCTCTGCAATCATTGCTTCTCCAGCTGCTGGGTTCTCATGAGCAGAATCCAATTACAATTGTTCAGGGTAGTATCTCAAGGGTCGATGTTCATCACAAACCTGAGGATGTTAATGAACCACAACCACAAATATAAATTAGAAAACTCTACCATTGACTTGACTTAATTCAAATTAATTTCTTAAAATCCATGTCAGTTTATATCATCTCTTTTCTCAAGAACACAATTGTTGGCTATTTTTCATTTTTTTCAGTTTTAAATGATCATAATAATATTTAACAAAGAATAATATTAAATTTTATTCTTATAATATTGTGAATAGTTTTTTAATATTTATTTATTTATTTGGAAGCGTTACAGAGAGAGGTAGAGACAGAGAGAGAGGTTTTCCATCCACTGGTTCACTCCTTAGATGACCACAATTGCTAGAGCTGTGCCGATCCAAAGGCAGGAGCCATGAGCTTCTTCCAGGTCTCCCGTGTGGGCAGGGGCCCAAGGACTTGGGCCATCTTCTACTGATCTCTCAGGCCACAGCAGAAAGCTAGATCAGAAGTGCAGCAGCCAGGACTTGAACCTGCACCCATATGGGATGGAAGCACTGCAAGCAATGGCTTTACCTGCTACGCCCCAGAGCCTGGCCCTGATAATTTATTAATTGAACATCATACGCATTAGAAGGAGACATTATTTTCATATGATGCTCAAGTGCCAAATACATGACCATCCATACTGATTTAATATATGTCAATTTTCCTGTCATAAATATAGCAGCTTTCTGTAAATTTGAAAGACATTAAGGGGATTCAGAAATTGCCATCCTAACACACAAGTGTAGTGCTTTGGTGCAATGATTATTTTGAGCTAAAAACAATTTCTCAGTGCTAGTCTTGAAGCCTCTACTCAATTCTTTAGAAATAGGCTGCAGGAAAGACAGAGGAACAGGGATTGAAATGAACAGAATTTGTCTTGCAAATTGAATCATTCCAAATACCAAGAATATGACTCTGTAGGTTACACAACATCCACCCACTTTTTCTTGCAAACCACAGTGTCCCCTATTATTTCCCAAATGTTTTCCAATACTGTGCAGAACTCCTTTCATTAAAAAATGGTGGTCTTGAAATGAAAAGAAATTCAGAAAACTTAATTTATATTCTCTCTAGGTATCTGAACCACAGAGGATCAATTTACCCCATTTCAACAGGACAATTCCAGTGCATTGATGCAATTAGGTAACCTTTCACAAGATCCCCATCACCCACCATCACACATGATATAGAAGATGAGTGTAGAAGCAGAGAAATAGAGAAAGAGACAGAGAAAGAGCTAAGAAGACAGTAAGAGATCTCCCATGTGCTGATTCACTCCCCAAACGCCCACAACAGCCAGACCAGAAGTAACTAACACAATCCAGGGCTCACACATGGGTGGCAAGAGTCCAACTACTTCTGCCATCACTGATGCCTCCCTGGGTCTGTATTGGTGGGTACTTTAATTCAGGAATGAAACCAGATGCCATACTCAGACAGCCTGATGCTGGATGTGGGTTTCATGGCACTAGGTGAATGCTACTCTGGAGGTAGGCTTCCTAATTGACCCCGATGTGACATTACAATCAGCTCAGACGACTTTTCCTTACCTTCACCTCTAATTCTTTTGAAACTGTGAAACTGTGGAAATCTCCAAGCAAATATATTTCATTATCCACATCTCAGGCTACCCCAGTCTCCTCAGGACTTCTTCAGAGCCATAATGCCTTTCTGCTTCTGATTCCTCAACAGAAACTATTTTAAGAAGAGATTTGTTATATAAATTTAATACAACTTCACAAGTGTAATGTGGAAGATGTTTTAATTTCCTTGCACTAAGAGCAAACCTCAAACTTTCTACTTCCCCTAATGGGGAGCCATCTTGATTTAAAAGCCTCTGAAAAAAGATGTACACTTGAAAGACATCCCAATCAATCTCTGGACGTTACATGCAAATGAGATTAGATTGCCCCTATGTGAAGAGCTCATGTACATTGTTTGAAAAAAAAAAATAAACCTTTCTCACTTGTAGCTACATATCCCATTTCTGGAGATGCACAATGAGGAAGTGAACTTATAATATATTTTTGTTAGAGTAGGTTTTTCACATCCTTTCTTTTGCAATATCTCTTTCTAGGGACAAACAAAGGTAGTTTGATTCAGAAGGGAACAAAATCTAATTCGTATAAGATATGTGACATCAAAACTTTGTAATTCTTCACTACTCCAAAGTCCCTAATCCAAAATTATTCTTAACTCAGTTCCTGCTAATGTTGCCCAGTTTACTGTAATTGACTTCTCCTCAGCTTTCTTTTCAATTCCTTTGCAGTTTACTTGAAATATCTCTTTGCATTTGTGTTTACAGGAAGACAAGTGAAATGTACTTTCATAATTCAGGGATATTATGAGCCTCCTTCAATATGTCTCAAGTCCTTAATGCTGACCTAAATTTTATAGGCTTTAAGCAAAGCTCCACTCTATGTTGATAGCTCTTACTTTGTAACTAAGCTAAAGGAATATGCTCTTATAAACTCCCTCATTCTTCTAAATGCACAGCTGAATAAAGGCATAAAGTCTCTTGATCTAAATTTCAATGGATGTGAAGGATTTTTTTACCTAATTAGGATATGAGCTATCTCAGGGCACTCAAAAACCTTACCCCAAAGTACATTGAGTCAGTTTTCTCCATCTGTCTCACCAAAACAATAACAGCAACAAAGCCAGCTACAATAATTTCTAGCTGTGGCTGCTATTGTTGCCAATGGATTCCTCATTTTGCTGTCATTGTTAAACTTCCTGCCAGATACTATTTGAAATCCCACTCCCTGACCTTTGGAGATAATACATCCCTGAAATCCTTAAAATTAGCATTGTCTGCATTCCCAGCTTAATTAACTATGACAACTATTCTCTCCTATATTACCATGACAGTAATGGAATAACAACAGATATTTTAAAATAACTTTCGCATCACATGTATGTCCCAGAGCATAGGTCATAATTCAGTTAGAGTCTGTGCCCTCATGTCTGAGAATGGCACCGTGATTGCCATGGTTAAGTGAGTGACTGCTTAGCCCACTGAACCCCAATGCCTGCCTCACTCTTTATCATTTTATTGGACTGGTATATTCACAGGATTAGGAGATTGGATTAATAGGATATTGGTTTACATTTGTTCTTTTCTGCTTGTTTTTTTCTTGCACTAATCTGTATTTTTCTTTCCCTCTGTAAATATTTTACCAGTTAGTAATCATATGGTTCTCCCTTCCAGAGTCAAAAACTTAGCTTTTTTAAAATATTATTTTATTAACATAAATACAGTATATTTTACACATTCAATTTTTACAGTTCAAAGAGGGGAATCACACTTTTGTCACTTACTCCTCTCATAAAATCCCCTCTCCTTCCTTTATGTTCATCTGTTTTTCCAAAGATATAATTTTAATAGAATCTATATAGATAGGCTTAATTCACCAATAATCATAATATTCAATGAATAAAAATAGAAAGACCACATTTCCACAGGAGTATAAACATGAGTTAAAAATCACAATCATGGGGGCTGGCACTTTGGTGCAGTATTTTAATCCTCCGCCTGTGATGCTGGCATCCCATATAGGCACTGGTTTTAGTCTGGGCTGCTCCTCTTCCCATTCAGCTCTCTGTTATGGCCTGGGAATGCAGTAGAAGATGGCCCAAGTCCTTGGGACTCTGCTCCCATGTGGGAGACCCGGAAGAAGCTTCTGGCTCCTGGCTTCAGATCAGTGCAGCGCTGGTCATTGTGGCTGTTTGGGGAGTTAACCATCTCACAGAAGACCTTTCTCTCTCTCTCTCTCTCCCTCTCACTGACTATAACTCTAGCTCTCAAATAAATAAATAAATAAATAAATCTTTAAAAAAATCTCAGTCATATTCCAAAGAGATTATTTCATTCCTATACATATTTTTGTATTCTATATTTGCTGCCACATACCAGAGAAAACATATTTTTCTTTTTGAGACTGGTTTATTTCATTAAGAATATTGGTTTCCAGTTGCAACCATTTTGTTGCAAAAACAAGAATATTATTACTTGTTATGGCTGAGAAGTATTCCACAGTGTATAGAAAACAAATTTTCTTTATCCAGTGATCAATTGATGGACATCTGGATTGATTTCATATCTTAGCTATTGTGAATTGAGTTGCAATAAATGTGGGGATACAAATAACTCTTACATGTGCTGATTCATTCCTTTTGGCAAATTCTCAAGTGTGGCATGGCTGAGTCATAGGACATATCTATTTTTAGATGTCCGAGGAATCTCAATACTGTCTTTCATAATGGTTGTACTGGTTTACATTTCCACCAACAGTGGATTGGGGTACCATTTCCCTGACATCATCACCAGCATTTACTGTTTTTTTTTTTTTTTTTTTGATTTTTGTATAGTAGGCATTCTAATTGGGTGAGGTAAAAGCTCACTGTGATTTTAATTTGCATTTCTGTGATGGCTAGTTATCCTGAATAGGTTTTCATGTGTTTGTTGGCCATTTAAATTTTATCTTTTGAACAATGCCTGTTTATGTTCTTTGCTCATTTATTTACTGTTTTATTTGTTTTGTTTTTGTGTCTCTTTAGCTCTTTATAAATTCTTTATAAATTCTGGATATTAATCCTTTATCAGTAGCATACTTTGCAAATATTTTATAGCATTCTTAGGTTGCATCTTCACTTTGTTGAGCTTTTCTTTTGTAGTGTAGAAGCTTCTTAGCTTAATGTAATCCCATTTGTCTATTTTTGTTTGCCTGTGCTTCTGGGGTCTTTTTCAAGAAATATTTGTCTAGGCCATGTCTTGCAGAGTTTCAATGTTTTCTCTAATAATTTGATGATATTTTGTCACAATGTATTATGATAGTATTTATCATTTAAAAAATAATGAAGTTGAATATGTGGCTTAAAACTGAAGCCACTACTTGGGATGTGCCCACATCCCATATGGAAGTGCCTGGCTTCAAGTTTCAGCTCTTCTCCCAGCTCTAGCTTCCTGATAATCACTCTTTGGAAGTCCAAAGTGGACAGCTGAGGCAGTTGGGTCCCTGCTTCATCACGTGAAAGACTAGGATTAAGTTCTGGGATTCTGGATCTTGGCTTCTCCATGTCTCAATTCTGGCTTTTGAGGATATTCAGGGATTGAACCAATGAACGTAGATCTCTCCAACTCTTTCTGCCTTATAAATAAAACTAATAGATGCATAATATTTAATAAACCTCTTTGCTCCATTAAACTTTTTATATTCGGTCCCAACACACTTTCCAGTAACTAACATATATTTGATATTTTCAAATACATCTCAACTGTATGATTGACAGAGCAAAGTCTGTAGAGTGGGAAAACATAGCAGGCTTGATTTTTTTTCACAAATTTATTCATTTGAAAGGCAGAGTTAATGAGAGAGAGAGAGAAGGGAGGGGAGAGAGAGAGAGAGAGGGAGAATCTTCTGTCTATTGGCTGATTCCTCAGATGACCACAATAGCCAAGTCTGGGCCAGGTCAAAGCTGGGATCAGAAGCTCCTTCCAGGTCTATTGCACAGATGCAGAGAGCCAAGCATTTGGGTCTTCC
Organism: Oryctolagus cuniculus; assembly: GCF_964237555.1. Classification (NCBI taxonomy): domain Eukaryota; kingdom Metazoa; phylum Chordata; class Mammalia; order Lagomorpha; family Leporidae; genus Oryctolagus; species Oryctolagus cuniculus. The sequence continues at coordinate 41,214,505 of NC_091435.1, forward strand.
TCCACCGCCTTCTAAGGCTGATTTTCAGGAAGCTTGATTGTAAATGGAGCAAATGGAATTCAAACTGGAAACTGCTATGCCACAATGCCTGTACTGCAAGTCTATTTTTAGATTACAATTATTTAACCTCCCTTATAGTCAGTGTTCTCAACCCTGAAATAGAAATAATATTACAGGCCCTATAAATGCTTAATATGAATTAAATAAATCATCTTACACAATGGAAAGCTTATAAAGATTGTTGAATACACACATGCACAAAGGAAAATGGAATGAATATCAAGTGATTAACACTCAGTGTTGATATACTCTCTTATTTTTTGTTTATTAGTTTCCCATTATTTGTATAAAAGGTAAAATTATTGAGGTAAATATTGGCACTTGGTACACATATGTATCTATGTTATTTTCATCATTATACAAACAGTATTTCTGTCCTCTTTATCAGATTCACCCAGAATATTAGAGAAAATGCAAAGTTGTTTAAGAAAACTGAATCAAAGCTATTAGGCAATGGTTCTCAAATTTTAGCCTAAAGTAAGAAATACTTATTTGTTTGTGGAGTATATCATGCATTTTATCTGTAGAACCTATGATAGAGTTGTTTGGGATGTGGCTCAAGAATCTGCATTTGACAAAAATTCCTAATGATTCTAATGGTGTTTGTATGGACTAACCTTTTGGCAACATTACCCTGGGAAATATGTGTTTTTAATAACTTCTCAGGTTATGCTGATTTCATGCCAAGATAAGAAACCACTATTATGCAACTTACATCCAGCTAATCTTTTGATTCTCAAGTTCTTAAATCCATTCTCATCTCAGAATTTCCATCCTGTCCCCACATATCTTCCAGCCACACTTCCATTCAGAAATAAGGATGATATTTCTGTAAAGCATGATGCAACACAATCACACTATTAGATTTTGAGAGTTAGTTTCTTCTTTTTTCATATGGAATGAAACTTCTTAACAGTTTTTATAGCACTTTGTTTTGGCTCTTTATTTTTATTACAACATTGCTTTAACATGTGGTCTATCTGCACAGATCATAGGTTAAAATTGTAAATATATGCAAAGAATAGGTAGAAGAAGAAAATTAGATAAATAGATCAAGTAGAAATTCTGATAAACAGGATGACCCATGTCCTAAATAAAGGGGAAAATACTATCACTGTCAGGTATCTATTTTGAAATGATATGGGTCTAATATCAATAAGAAATGAATTTTTACTTTAAGAGACGAGTAATATCTAGATTTTTGTTCAGTGATTTAAGCACAAACATTCAAATATTTGGTAACTGAATGAACACATTAAATAACCATTATTCTTACCTAATAATAAAAGTTGCAAAGGTAGTACAAAATTCCCATGTTTCTCTAACTATATTTCCATATTTTAACATCTTAAATTTTCCTGGTGTATTTGTCACAACTAAGGAGCAAGTTTGATGCCTTACTACTAACTAATTGCCATTTTTTTTTACAAATTTCACTATCTTTTATCTAATATTTGTGTTCTGTTCTAGGAACACATTCAGAACACATTGCATTTCATCATATGTCTCTATAGGTTTCTCAGAGTCAATGTTTTAGAATTTCCTGTCCTCGAAGACCTTGACAGTTCTAAGGCATACTGATAAGCTATTCTGTAAAATGTCTCTTAACTGGGGATTGTCTGATATTTTCTTCTAATTATGTTTGGGTTTTGTGAATGAAAGGAAGACTACAGAGGTTAAGCACCAAGTCCTTCACTTACAAGAAAGTACATGGCATCGGATCATAGCAGGTAACGTTTAACAAAGTATTGCTAGTTTCTCCACTGATAAGTTACTCTGGCCCTCATTATATACTTTTATTTTTTAACTTTCACAAAATTTTTAGCTTTTTATTAATTTTCATCTATTTGAAAGGCAGAGAGTGAGATATAGACAGAGAGACTGATGATTCATTCCCCAAATGTAAGCAACAGTCAGGGATGGGCCAGGCTGGGGCCTGGAGCCCAGAACTCCATCTGTGTCTACCACATAAGTGTCAAGGATCCAAATATTTGAAACACCAGCAATGAGGAACTGCAGTGTAACTGAGACTTGAATCAGCATTCTGATATGGGATAAGAGTATGCCAAGCGCGGACTTAATCCTCTGAACAATATCTGCTCCACATTCTTTCAATATAAGTCCTTAAAGGAAAACTTGCATTCAGGTGATGGTGGGTCAATTCTACCTTTTTAAGGAAAGAGAATTTTTATCTCAGATAAGCGGATCCACCTTAAGAGAGATGTACTATTCATTATAAAAATAATATATTTCAATAAAATCAACAAAGATGAATTTTTCAATTTACTTAACATGCTGCAACATTTTAAGAGAAAGTATATTATTCTTCCTCTTATTCTTATGGTGCAATCTTGTTAATCAAAGCCTCACTTTCTAAATTGAGCCACATGGTAACACCTTTTATAAGTAAGACTTTTAAAATTGGGTACATATTGATGAAATGTCACAAACAGAAGTGTTCTAGATTTTGCAGAGAGGCAAAGCCTGAATGAGTTAGTAAATTAAAAATTGTTAAAGGTAAATTCATATAATATATGCATTGAATTCCGTATCCTATGCAAGGTGAAGGATAAACAATGCACATTTCCTTGATTGGCTCTTTACTATATTAAGGACTCCAAGAGTATATTCTATTTTTAGATGTTTTCCTTTGCTATAGAAGAAATTCAAACATAATTAATTTAATAGCTTTATTTCCTATATAAAGAAATATTTAACCTGAAAAAGTTGAAAAACTTATATTGTAGCATACAGATATGAGAAGAATAAATAGCATTATCCCATTTTTTATTTCAAGGCAGTTATGTGTTATTACATTGTATTTTACTGTGAAGAATCAGAGGAGAAAACTCCCCTTTAGCTGGAGAGAATGCTGAACTGTCATTTTCTTTGTTTGTAGCTTGTGCTGGTTTGTGTTATATTGACTTGGCTCAGGCTGGAAGGGATGCTTTTGTGAACCCTGTTTCTGAGATTTTCTATTAGAAACAGCTTCTAGTGAATGTTACACTTTTAAAGGCCAAATGGATGCAGCAGTCTGTAAGCTTGGAAGGTACTCACAGTTGAACTCAGTCACAGACGTTTGGAGAGGTGCCCTTGAGTGCTCTCCTTGACTCCGTTTAGTCGTGCAGCTGGCCTTCACTGCGATTCTGCTGACCCAAATGGTCCCAGGCCAACCCTCAAGTGCTTGGCTACAGACCCATAGAAGAAGTATTTCCACAGAATTAAAAGCTTTCCAAATGCTAGAAATTTCCACAGATCGATCGTCAAGTTCCTCCTTCCCCATTTTATCAAAAGTGCTTGATTTCTCAGATTTTTTTCTACAAGCTCTAACCTCATGCATTAGTATTATTGGAGGACTTTTTTTCTGATTTGCTGACCTCCCCATTCCATATATTTTATTTTCCAAACTTCTGTTACATTTGGTTAAGGCATAATTCATTAACACATCTCTAAGTTCCATGGTGATTAATGACTAACTTTTTGGCTAACATGTGCCTGAACCTTTTTTTTTTTTCTGTTTTCTTTTGTTTATGCTTTACCTCTCCAGACTGCCAAATGAAGGGGAAAGGTACGTATTCCTTATGTAAATAAGAAAAATTTTACTATAGGTAGGTTAATTTAAAAAGAAAATACACATATATGCAAACACATACACACACACAGTAATAGAATAAAACTATCCAACTTGTCACTTGCGTTAGCCTAAATAAGCAGCCGTAACAAAGTATTATAAGACTGGCTCTCTCAAACAGCAGACATTTGTGTTCTCAAAGTTGTAAAGGCAAGAAATCCAAGAGCCAAGTGTCAGCATGGTTAAGTGCTCTCTTTCTGGCCAGGAAATGGCTACCTTCTCACAATGCCCTGATATGGCACCTACTACAGCACCTGGGGAGAGAGAAAGTGAGAGAGCTCTCTGGCTTCTCTTCAGATATGGAAACTGTGGATTGGATCAGGGGCCCACTCTTATGCCCTCATGTAACTAATTATTTCCTTTGTGGCCTCATGTCCAAATATAGTCATATTAGAGTTAGGTATTCAGCATGAATTTGAGAAGCAGATTATGATTTTCATGTTTCCCATGAGAAATTCTTGACTATTACTTTAAATGTGTGTCCCTGACTTATGAATGATATTGAAGACTTTAATCAAACAAATAGCCAATTTATCAATTCAAAATTTCAAGAGCATAGACCTAAAAATTCACATGATGAAAATTTTCTCCAAATAATTTTGAGGGAAATTGACATACAAGCAACTTGTTTAAAACACAAAATATAACTCATTGGCTATCTGCTGTTAGCTACAAGACAAATTTTAAGGCTAACTTGGGCCAAATATGGAACTGCTAATTGTGATCAGCAGGACGTATCTGGAGCATCGGAGATATAATGAGAGCAGACAGAGCATATGTATTTCACCCTTACTATCCAGAATCTACAAAGAGCTCAAGAAACGCAAAAGACAGAACAGAAAATCCAATTAAGAAATGGGCAAAGGACTTGAACAAGCATTTTTCTTTCTTTTCTTTTTTTTTTTTTTTGCTTTCAAACTTTTATTTAATGAATATAAATTTCCAAAGTACGATTTATGGATTACAATGGCTTCCCCCCGATAACGTCCCTCCCACCCGCAACCCTCCACTTTCCCACTCCCTCTCCCCTTCCATTCACATCAAGATTAATTTTCAATTCTCTTTATATACAGAAGATCAGCTTAGCATACATTAAGTAAAGATTTCAACAGTTTGCTGCCACACAGAAACATAAAGTGAAAAATACTCTTTGAGTACTAGTTATAGCATTAAATCTCAATGTACAGACACCCCATTGGCCCAACTAACTAAAAAAAGAAGAGAAAAGACCCAAATCAATAAAATCAGAGATGAAAAAGGAAACATAACAACAAACACCACAGAAATAAAAAGAATCATCAGAAACTACTACAAGGACTTGTATTCCAGCAAACAGGGAAACCTATCAGAAATGGATAGATTCCTGGACACATGCAATCTACCTAAATTGAACCACGAAGATATAGAAAACCTAAACAGACCCATAACTGAGACAGAAATTGAAACAGTAATAAAGGCCCTCCCATCAAAGAAAAGCCCAGGACCAGATGGATTCACTGCTGAATTCTACCAGACATTTAAGGAAGAACTGACTCCAATTCTTTTCAAACTATTCAGAACAATCGAAGAAGAGGGAATCCTCACAAATTGTTTCTATGAAGCCAGCATCACCTTAATTCCTAAGCCGGAAAAAGATGCAGCATTGAAAGAGAATTACAGACCAATATCCCTGATGAACATAGATGCAAAAATCCTCAATAAAATCATCGCCAATAGAATGCAACAACACATCAGAAAGATCATCCACCCAGACCAGGTGGGATTTATCCCTGGTATGCAGGGATGGTTCAATGTGCGCAAAACGATCAATGAGATACACCACATTAACAGACTGCAGAAGAAAAAACATGTGATTATCTCAATAGATGCCGAGAAAGCATTCGATAAAATACAACACCCGTTCATGATGAAAACTCTAAGCAAACTGGGTATGGAAGTAACATTCCTCAATACAATCAAAGCAATTTATGAAAAACCCATAGCCAACATCCTATTGAATGGGGAAAAGCTGGAAGCATTTCCACTGAGATCTGGTACCAGACAGGGATGCCCACTCTCACCACCGCTATTCAATATAGTTCTGGAAGTTCTAGCCAGAGCTATTAGGCAAGAAAAAGAAATGAAAGGGATACAAATTGGGAAGGAAGAACTCAAAATATCCCTCTTTGCAGATGATATGATTCTTTATCTAGGGGGCCCAAAGAACTCTACTAAGAGATTATTGGAACTCATAGAAGAGTTTGGCAAAGTGGCAGGTTATAAAATCAATGCACAAAAATCAACAGCCTTTGTATACACAGGCAATGCCATGGCTGAGGAAGAACTTCTAAGATCAATCCCATTCACAATAGCTACAAAAACAATCAAATACCTTGGAATAAACTCAAACAAGGACGTTAAAGATCTCTACGATGAAAATTACAAAACCTTAAAGAAAGAAATAGAAGAGGATACCAAGAAATGGAAAAATCTTCCATGCTCATGGATTGGAAGAATCAATATCATCAAAATGTCCATTCTCCCAAAAGCAATTTATAGATTCAATGCAATACCAATCAAGATACCAAAGACCTTCTTCTCAGATCTGGAAAAATGATGCTGAAATTCATATGGAGACACAGGAGACCTCGAATAGCTAAAGCAATCTTGTACAACAAAAACAAAGCTGGAGGCATCACAATAACAGATTTCAAAACATACTACAGGGCAGTTGTAATCAAAACAGCATGGTACTGGTACAGAAACAGATGGATATACCAATGGAACAGACTAGAAACACCAGAAATCAATCCAAACATCTACAGCCAACTCATATTTGATCAAGGATCCAAAACCAATCTCTGGAGTAAGGACAGTTTATTCAATAAATGGTGCGTGGAATATTGGATTTCCACATGCAGATCATGAAACAAGACCCCTACCTTTCACCTTACACAAAAATTCACTCAACATGGATTAAAGACTTGAATATACGACCTGACACCATCAAATTATTAGAGAGCATTTGAAAAACCCTGCAAGATATAGGTACCGGCAATGACTTCTTGGAAAACGCCCCAGAAGTACAGGCAGTCAAAGCCAAAATTAACATTTGGGATTGTATCAAATTGAGAAGTTTCTGTACTGCAAAAGAAACAGTCAGGAGAGTGAAGACACAACTGACAGAATGGGAAAAAAAATATTTGCAAACTATGCAACAGATAAGGGTTAATAACCAGAATCTACAAAGAGATCAAGAAACTCCACAACATCAAAACAAACAACCCACTGAAGAGATGGGCCAAGGACCTCATGACACATGAAAATGTTCAGGATCACTAGCAATCAGGGAAATGCAAATCAAAACCACAATGAGGTTTCACCTCACCCCAGTTAGAATGGCTCACATTCAGAAATCTACCAACAACAGATGCTGGAGAGGATGTGGGGAAAAAGGGACACTAACCCACTGTTGGTGGGAATGCAAACTGGTCAAGCCACTATGGAAGTCAGTCTGGAGATTCCTCAGAAACCTGAAGATAACCCTACCATTCAACCCAGCCATCACACTCCTTGGAATTTACCCAAAGGAAATGAAATTGGCAAACGAACAAGCATTTTTCAGAAGAGGAAATTCAAATGGCCAACAGACACATGAAAAAATGCTCAGGAATATTAGCCATTAGGGAAATGCAAATAAAAAATCACAATGAGGTTTCACCTCACCCCAGTTAGAATGACTTCCATACAGAAATCAACAAGCAATAAATATTGGTGAAGATGGGGAGAAAAAGGTACACTAATACATTGTTAGTTTTAATGTAAACTGGTACAGCCATCATGGAAGACAGTGTGGGGATACCTCAGAAAGCTAAAAACAGATATACCATATGACCCAGCAAACCCACTCCTGGTAGTGAAATTAGCATATAAAAGAGTTTACTGTACCCCTATGTTTCTTGAAGTTCAATTCAGAATAGCTAAAAGACAGGATCTACCCAATTGTCCATTCACTGATGATTGGTTAAAGAAACTATGGTGTATACACAATGGAATACTACTCAATCATAAAAAAAGAATGAACTGCCTGTTTTGCAACAAAAGGGATGTAACTGGAAACCATTATAGCTAGTGAAGTAAGCCACTCCCAAAAAGACAAATACTATATATTTTCCCTTATCTGTGGTAACTAACAGTACCAAAAATATAACATGTTGGAGTGAAATTGACATTTTGAGATTTGGTGATTGTTTACAGCCTTTGTCTTTACTGTTGAAGAACAGTGTTCTTTTCATCTTACTATTTGTTGAACTCATTACTGAGCATCGGGTTAATCATATGAGTATAAAGTAAACTGAAAGTAGATCATCGTAAAATTAAGAAGAAGGATAAGATGGGAAGGAGGAGGACGGGCTGGATTTATCACCATGTTCCTAAACCTTTATACATGAAATACATGAAATTTATTTACCTAGAAAATTTTAAAAATTGGTTTATTAATTAATTTTAAAATAGATTATTCACGCAGAAAAATGTTTGAAAACGAGATGAGTAAAATTAATGTCTTAAGTATGACATTATAATTGAATTGATTTGTTCTTTGTTTACTTAAAAGTTTGAAATCTATTGTGAAAATTTATAGCCAAAATGAAGCCAAATGGCTTACAAATGTCAAATGTTCTTAAAACTTTATTATACACAAGAAGAAAAAAATCAACAATGTAATACATGTTAATACTAAAGACATAGTTTCTTGTAAATGAAAAAAACTTATGAAAATTAAATTCCCTCAGTAACTCCTAGAATTAGCACATGCTGGCAAACTAAAACTATATTTGCTTTTAAATGCATTTTTTAAAAGAACAAGTAAATTAGGTAAATAAGTTAAATAAATTCACTACAAAGTGAATTAATAATTTAAGAGCACATGATGGGTTATCACAAAATGAATATCGAAAAGTTATTTCTGTCTCAAATAAACTTAGATATAGCCAAGTGATCCATGAAAGGAAATTATAAATAAATTCTGTGTACACGTGCTCGCTTCGGCAGCACATATACTAAAATAAATTCTGTGTACATGTTACTTAACCAGATTTAGGGAGGATATAAAGGAAGGGACAAGGTGCCTGCTGACTTTAAAGCAGGAGTTAATGATAACAATAAATTAATAGAAATCAATTAACTAGATAGTATGAACTAGGAATGAGAGAACATGTTTGAAAGAAGTAGGTCATAATACTAGAAGGTATTTTTTAAAGTAAGATTTTAATAAAAAAAAAAGTTCATTTAGGCAAATTAATATTTAAATTTTTCTCCAAAGGATTTTAGTCCTTTTTTATATTACTACTGCTAATATTTGAGGGCTAACAATGTAAATAAACATGATAAAGATATATCAGGATTATCAGAATGGGGAACAGGTGTGGAAGATAATATGGTGCCATTAAGACAGCCTAGTCCAGTGGTTTAGAATTTTTAAATTCATCACTTTGTGCATTATTTACACATGTCCAATGGCAGTTTGCCAACCATAATATATGCATAAAGAGAAAAGCCACATAATTAGCTGTGGATGACCTGTTTTGGCTAGAAAAATCTTGTCTAAATGAGTCAGAAATGCCTATTTTGAAGTAACTATTTTGATAACATTTTGGTTGGGATGCACACTAATTGTCTCAACCTATGTCCATATTAAAATGTGCCACAAATTTTGTCTGTGGTTGTTCATTTGTTGTTATGAAGACATTGACTGACTTGGGAAATGGACATTATTTCCATTAAATATTTATTAATATTATATTAAAAAATGTTTGCTACAAGCCTCAAGATGAAGAGCAATGGTGGTGAATTTTAGTAACTTAGTTACTATCTTTTCCCTTTTTATTTTATGTGCATTTTGAATTGCATAGGTACAATATTTCATAGTTGCTTTTAGCACAAGATCCAGATGTTCCTGACACATCTATTTTCATACCTTTATATAAATGAACTTGAAAATGATGCTGGCAACTAGGGAGACTACATTAGTCACAATAAAAGGTACATATTTTCATCTTGTCTACATGGGGATCAGCTATGTATAAGTAGATGCTGAGTAACTAGTCATTTTTCATGTGTCCTTGAAATGCTGTTATTTACATACTACTGATTTGCTATGCCTGGCCATCTGGTTATGGATGAAATGTTGCAGTTACTTTATTTTTTTCTTTCCCCTTTGTTTAAAAGGACTTCCTAAATATGACCAATACCAAATGTTCTATGATTGCTTATGCTGATAGTCTACAAAATATTATATTTTTTGAAGTTGTTTTGGAATACAGTTCCAAATTTACATGCATTAGAACTTTTAACTCATTATACAAAATAATAAAATTTAAAATAGAGTTTTGGATGTTTGAATAGATGCTGTACAACACATTTCTTAATAATTTTTTTTGTGAAAATGTAGCTACCCACCACCTGTTCTTTCATAATTAAAAATGCAGAGTGGTCAAGAGTATGTTTTGGCAAGAACATTTATTTCATTTGTTCACTTTGAAAATTTGGTCAAGATATACATACAGGGTTCTCTAAATTTCAAGTTGTCTATCTGTAAAATGAAGATAATTATGTTAAGAATTCACATGGAGTTGTTCTGTAAATTATATTAGGTAACTTATTTAGAAAATTTTGCACATCATCAAGAAAGAAACAAGTACTTCAAAAAGATAGTAATTTGGAATATATATGATTATATGTACAGTGATTAACAAATTTTGTATGAATTTGTAAAAGTTTAATTTATAATTGCTTACTGTATTTTGCTAATTTTATCTAAATAAACTCTTAATAGTCTTACTGTAACTCACTTAGATAAATTATACAACTTTTGTGATGTAATTTCTTAATAAAATTTAATAAATTCTGCAATGAAAACCTTAACATAATCACATTATATATGAAGGTGCTTTCTAAATCTTGAACAATAATGTGGTAATTCATTTATGAAGTTCATGGAATTGCATATTTGAAAACTATGCATGGGTTTAAATATTTTACATCAAAATAAACTTACTCTTCTATTGCATTTTTCATGGACTTTTTGAAGTACCATCATATGTTTAGTAGCATCGTGAATTTGTTTTTGAAAAGCAGAGAGACAGACACATAGATAATAAATGAAAAGACAGAGAGAGAGAGATCTACTTTTAGTTGGTTTAAGCCAGAAATGGCTGTAACAGGTAGATCAGGCTGAAACCAGGAGCCTGGAGTTCATTCTGGGTTTTTCCACAAGAATGAGAGAGAACCAAATACTTGAGCCAACACCTGTTGACTCCTGGAGTCACATTGGTAGGAGACTTGAATCAGAAGTGGAGCCATGACTCAAATCTTTGTACTCTAGCATAAAATGCAGGTGTTTTTAGAAATCACCTGACCTGCACCAAATGCCCATTCTAAGCATTTTTAATTATAAAGCAGGTCCAAACACAGTCTCATTGAAAGGAAATCTGCCTATGTATGATTATTACCTATCCAAGTGGAGAATATTAATTAATGCTCTTATATAAATTAATGTGTACACCTGTGCTTAACATAAAATTAATTATTTGATGCTGCCAATATGTTTATCAGAATTGTAACCAATAGATGAGTTTTTGTTTCTTGATGACCTTTACAATATTTGCTTTGTTTAACAGTTTGTCACTATTAATAGTAATTTTGTTTCAATATAAATTATCCTGACAATTTTTAATTTTGAATGCATTTCCACATTTTATGCACCATGCATGTATTGTGTTCTCCGGTTTTATTTTCCATTAGTTAAGAGTAGAAGCTCTATAACTAGACAAAGTATAAACCAGTAGTGTACTAGCTTTTTTATTTCAGTATGTCACTTAAAATAACCATTCTAAAATTTTCTCACCTATAAAATTAGGAGAATAATAATGCTTATATCACAAGATGATTTTGAGAATATAAAGTGTTTAGAATATAGTCCAACACAAAGTAAATGCTCACTGAAACTGTTAAAATTATATTTCTGCTTTACCATATCAGTACAGAATTCTTATTGTATAAGGCAAATATCCTTTAGTTATACAAGAATGATGCCATTATGGTGTAGCGATTTTCCTTCTACAGAGGACTTCTCTCATTCTACTCAGCTACATTTTTAGTAATCTTCACAGAATTCCTATTTGTTTGAAGCTATATTATTATAGGGCTACCAAGGATAAGAAACAGCTAAGGAAATTTCTGGGAATGACAGGTTTTTGTAGGATACGGACCCTAGAATTTGGGTCAAACCTTTATATGTGCATTTAAAGGTCCTGACACAGACCCATTTCACCAGACAGAAGAATGAAAGGTGGCTTTCCAAAGGAGTAAAGATCGATTAACAGAGACTCTGGCACTAGTGTTACGCATTCTGTAGTAGAGAAATTGAGACTAGCTCTAAGAGTACTTAGAAATTTGGTCCAATTTTATGGTCAATGAATGACTTTTCTTTTTTAAATATTTATTTATTTATTTGTAAATGCGGAGTTAGAGAGATTAATGCAGAGAAAGAGATCTTCTGTCCATTGTTTCACTTCCCATATGGCTGCAGCAGCTGCCTCTGGCCCACACTGAAGTCAGGAGCATAAAACTTCATCTGGGTTTCCCACATGGTTGTCAGGGACCTAAGTACTTGGACATCGTCAGCTGCTTTCGCAGATTACTTAGCAGGTAGGTGGATTAGAAGGAGAGCATCCAGGGATCAGGGATCAAACAAGTGCTTTTATCAGATGCTGACTGCACAGGGTTCTGCTTAACCTGCTGTTCCACAAGGCCAGTCCCTAGTGACCTACTTTTCTAACCAACTAGATTCAGTGGCTGCAGAGTGGCCTGCATGCATAAGGGAAGTCACGGCTGCAGAATTTTGGTGGAGGAAACCAAGTTGACTTTAGGCCAGTGGCTTGAAATTCAAACTATATATCAGGTGGAAAGAGTTCTAGAAATTAAATGGCATTATTGGTTAACAGAGTGATGCTTTAAAAAATACCAGGCTCTTTTGTTACACCCACCTGAAGTAACTATCAAGGTATGGCTAAATTCTCAATCCAGCTACTCTCTTGTCAACTGGAGACTCATTGTGGCATAGAGAGCATAAAGCAGTTCTATTGCACTAGCTTTGATATACAAGATGAACCTCTGGAAAATCCAGATGTTGAGTGTTTTTTTTTTTTTTTGTTTTTTTGTTTTTTTTTTTTTTTTGACAGGCAGAGTGGACAGTGAGAGAGAGAGACAGAGAGAAAGGTCTTCCTTTGCCGTTGGTTCACCCTCCAATGGCCGCTGCGGCCGGCGCGCTGCAGCTGGCACTCTGCGCTGATCCGACGGCAGGAGCCAGGTACTTATCCTGGTCTCCCATGGGGTGCAGGGCCAAGCACTTGGGCCATCCTCCACTGCACTCCCTGGCCACAACAGAGAGCTGGCCTGAAAGAGGCGCAACCGGGACAGAATCCGGTGCCCCGACCAGGACTAGAACCTGGTGTGCCGGCGCGGCAAGGCAGAGGTTTAGCCTAGTGAGCCGCGGCGCCGGCCATGTGGTTTTCTGATGGTAGTAGTTTCATGAAGAAAGGAGTTAAAAAGGCAGAATATGCCATATGAATCATTCCCAGCTAATGAGAGACTTAGACATTGCCATCTAACACTTCCGCTCAAAAGGCTAAACTATGCTGACATCATGATGTAGCAAAAAGTAATCTGCTAAAAAAAAAAAAAAGTAATCTGCTGTATGCAATGATGTCATCCTGTATTGGGCACTGATTCAAGTCATGGGTGCTCTATTTCTAATCCAGCTCCCTGCTAATGTTCTGGAAAAGACAGCGAAAAATGACCCATATATCTGGGCCATCGCCACCCATGTGGAAGACCCAGGGGGAAGCTCCTTGGCTCCTGGATTCATTCTGACCCAACACCAGCAGCTACAAACATCTGGGGTCTGAACCAGCAGATGGAAAATCTCTCTCTCTCTCTCTCTCTTTCTCTCTTTCTCTCGCTCCTCCATATCTCTTTTCTTCCTCCTCTCCCTCATCCTTGCCCTGTCTCCCTCCATGTGTGACTCTCCCTTCTGTGTAACTATGACTTACAACTAAATAAAGAAATCTTTAAAATCTGTACTTATTGATAAGACTAGAAAGTTACAATTAGAAAAATGCAAAATAATTACTATTTACACAGTCTCTAAATATACTTCTCCTGTGTTGTATGCCTATACAGAAATTTGAAGAAAAATAGGCCTGCTGACTGCAAAGAGGCCTCCTATTAAATAAGAAAGAGAGATATCAGCTCTCCTTCAAAGCAGTATTAGATGCTCTTCAAGTGATTTTCTTATACTTCAGGGGGTACCAAGAGAGAGATTGCCATACCAGATAGGAATTACAATAGCAGATGAGACCAATAAATAAATAAATATATAATTTTTTAAAAAGCTGCTGCCCAGGAGTTTTAAAAATGGCTCAAATATCTCAGAATGTAGAAGTAACTAAAAATCCTAGTGCACCATGCAAACAAAAGAATGGGATCAACAATGAGATTACACTAACGATGCTAATGAGTCATGGACTTTAAGTCATCTCTCAGGTTCCCAATATCCTCTCAGGAGAAAATTATTAAGAAAATACATGACTGACTGCACCCACCTGGGAAAACAAGATCTAATGCTAATAGTTTTTTGGATATTTGGAGGAAAAGGACTACACCCGGTTATAAAGGAAGTAACTCACTCCTGTCCTCTCTGTTTACAAACTAACCCTAGTGATCACAGTCCTTACTCTTGACTCATTCTTATATAAAAAAGAGGAACATACCCAGGAGAGCACTGGCAATAGACTTTATTAACATGCCCTCAGTTAATAATTATAAAGATCTACTAGTCTTTATTCACACTTTCTCATATTGGATAGAAGCTATCCTAACCCAGCAGAAAAGTCATAAAGGAGGTCTAAAGCCCTAATTAAAGAAATTATTCCTCACTTTATCTCACAAAATAAGTGCAAAGTGACAATGGACCCTCCTTTTTGTCTAAAATAATCCAAGAGATAGCTGCTGTCCTAGGCATCTCTTATCACATTCATGCCTCTTGGAGACCATAGTCAACAGATGAAGTTGGAAAAACAAATAGTCTTAAAAGGATTCTGGCTAAGCTTTGTCAAGAGACATTAGAATCACGATTTAAGCCATTGCCTATTGCCCTCTTCAGGATGAGAATGGCACCTAAGCCTGCTTTAAAAGTTAGTCTATTTGAAATGTTATATGGAAGACCATTCTTCACCTCTGACATCCTGTTTGATTCAGATACTCAAGATCAGATAAAATGTATTATCAATCTAACTCAGCTACAAAAGGATTTGATGTTCAATAGTAATAAAATACTCCAAGTGTCAGATCCTAAATTTCATGAACAGCTGATCTCCCAGGATATCTGGTTTTGTAAACTTAAAAGGAAGGATCCCTTTATGATCAATTACATCTTGAATGGAAAGTATCATAGCAGGCAAAGTTAGCACTTCTACTGCAGTTAAATCACAGGGTATTCCAAGCTGGGTACATTTGTCAAGAATTATATTTTACCTCTTGAGTCCTCACAGGAGCTTGCAGTGGATGAGTGCCTACTCCTGTGAGCCAATTGAAGACCTCAGATACCTCTTCAGAAAGCAGCAACATAAGGAAAATAGTGGCTTTTTTCATATCAAGGTCGCTGTACTTTACACAGATATGTCATACCTACCCCTTCTCTTGATTCTCTCAGGAAACTCTATTAGAAGGAAAAGTCCCTAGTGAGTTCTACCACCATGAAATCACTTTTAAAATCTGTCTATTGCTTTGGGGAATTTAGCAAGACTCCAGGCCAGGTTTTACAGCAAGTACTCAATCTGGACATGCCCTAGCTAAGGTAGTCATGAGCAAACAACTAGCCCTGGAATACACACGGGTAGAACAAGGTGGAGCATGGGCAGTAATTAGTACAAAGAGACATTGCAAAGCTTTACAGTCGTGTGTCCTACATACTCACACATCCTTTATACTCATACATCCCATAATTTGAGAAAGGAAAGTCTGCCAGCTGCCACTATTTGAGGAACAATAGATGACACAAACTCTGCCTTTTTGCAATTATGCCCATTCTAATTGACAAATTGGTGTCTCTCAAAGTTCACCAGCTTCTCTAAGTAATGATGATCTTACAGTGGCCCCACAACCAGTGGCCGTTGAGGAAAACCTTTCTGAGGAAAATCGTCTGGCTCATGAGAAAGATGCACTAATGAGATTAGTAGAGATTTCCATACCAGTGATAGGCAAGGCCTATGATCCTGAGCTGCAGGAAGTAGTTACAGATGATGGCTCTTCCTCTTTATGCCCCCTACTAAGATTAAGGGATGAAAATCTCTAAAGGGAAAATCACGTGTAATTAGGTAGCTAGCTTAGATCCAACAGAGCTGGAAGTCCCTACAAGACCCCCAATATAATGTGATCCCTCAACTGTCCATCAAAATACCCCTTTTCCAGGATGCACTTAATTCGTCTGGGATATAGAAAGAGACAGGCGCCGTGAAAATATGGATGTAAAATTCTGCATGAAATTTATAGAGGTATGATAAAATTCTCAGGGGTTTCATGCATGTAGTGACAACACCCCTTTTCTCATAAAAAAGGCCAACAAGGGTAGAGAGTTCTTTCTTTTACCATGGACTAACAGCTAGAGCTGCCACAAAGCGCTCCTTCTCTCCCTGCCCCCCCCAACTTTTTCTCCCTTCATGCAATTCTATGGGTCACTCCACTCATAATGTGCAATTCTCTATGTAGGGCAACTTATAAACATGCTTAAATGTATGTTTTCTCTTCAACTGCTAAATAAGTATTGTGGGGTGGGTGCTGTGGATTAGTGGACTAAATAAAGCCTCTGCCTGCAATACCAATCCCATATGGGTTCCTGTTCATGTTCTGCCTGATTCTCTTCCTATCCAGCTCTCTGCTCTGGCTCAGGAAAGCAGTAGAAGGTGGCCCAAGTGCTTGGGCTCCAGCACCCATGCAGGATACCTGGTTTTGAATCAGCTCAGCTCTGGCCTTTGGAGCCAACTGGGGAGTGAACCAGTGATGGAAGACCTTTCTCTCTGTCTCTTCCTCTCTCTGTTTATTATGATACCTCTCAAATAAATAAATAATACCTTTATAAGTAAATAAACATTGCATGTATTTGTACACCTATATAAATATTCACACTTATAGCTGTTGTTTGTGTGAGACAAGGATGAGGAAAAGGATTATGTCCACAACAATAGCAAAACATAGGTCTAATTAAAAAAAAAACATGAGATATTCCAGAAAGAATTTAATATATGTAATTTAAAAGATATTGGAAGTCTTAAAATAGCAAAAGAAAAACAAACATTTCTGGAAGATGCAAAAAGATAACACCCAGATTTCAAAGCCTGCTATTGGTCTAGCACTGACATCCAAGGATATACAATCATAGTTGTTAAGTGGGAAATTGTAGCAGTTGGACCTCAATTTACCATAAAATTGTGGCCTCAGCTAGGGATTCAGTTGATACTTCTGCTCAAGTTGCTGGAGTCTGAAATAAACTTCCCAACTAACTGTCATAACAAAAGTCACAAACAACTCCCAGAACATGCCTGGAGGAAGGAAATAAGTTTCTCTTTTCCTTCTGCCTTCTGATCTCCAATGACTTTCCAATTGGCAGAACTTAACAGGAAGTTCATGTCCAAGGGATTCAGGGAAAGAAACTTTGTATTTTGAAAACACAGGAACACAGGGGAAAACATACAAGTCACCTTGTTGAACTGAAATACAAAATGTACATAATTTACACCTTAATTCATTCAGGGCAAGGACATTATCTTCTATTCTTAGTCCAGTAATGTCTTTTTAATTTTTTATTTATTTATTTATTTTTGGCCAGGCAGAATGGACAGTGAGAGAGAGAGACAAAGAGAAAGGTCTTCCTTTTGCCCTTGGTTCACCCTCCAATGGCCGCCGCGGCCGGCGCACTGTGGCCGGCCAGCGCATTGCACTAATCCGATGGCAGGAGCCAGGTACATATCCTGGTCTCCCATGGGGTGCAGGGCCCAAGCACTTGGGCCATCCTCCACTGCACTCCCTGGCCACAGCAGAGAGCTGGCCTGGAAGAGGGGCAACCGGGACAGAATCCGGCGCCCCGACCGGGACTAGAACTCGGTGTGCCGGCGCGGCAAGGCAGAGGATTAGCCTAATGAGCTGCGGTGCCAGCCCGCTATCCTTATAATATTTCTAATTGTTCTGAATTTTTTTTATGTTTGTGGTTTTGTTTGCCTTTTAATACCCACATTGATGCTTGGGTTTCAAAACAAACATACATTTTCACTTCAATTAAATTAGAGCATGCAAGTGATGACAGGGTTAAATACTTATTGTTCTTTTTGCATCAAAATATTTTTGTGTTATTTTTACAGGATCATTCTTCAGCCATATTTTAATGTACTCTGCACTAAAATTGTGATCATGACATGTTGGAAACCATCTGGTATTCATAACAAAAGTTGGAATTAGTTAAAGTTTGCTTGAGTAGTCTGAAATTAAAATAATGACACAATGAAATCTGTATTCTAGCATTTTAATGTATTTTAAAGACATTTTAGAAAATTTTTTCAGTATATTTTATAATATTCATCTGAAATAAAGATCCATAAATAAATATCTAACCCACATGTTTTTGTTCTCTGACTTTCAGATTTTAAAAGATGTTTCCATTGTTATTTATTCTCTTACAGCAACATGTAATTTTTGAAATTTATGATAGTGTCCTGGAAAACATGAGTGAGAGTGCAGAGAACTTACCTAAATCTAAAGAATGAAAATAATATACCTTCCCATGTCACGAATGTTTCAAATATGGTGACCTTATACTATCTTTTACATAATAATTTTCATCTTAACTTTGAGACCAATAAATGTAGAATGAATATCATAGTTGTAAATGCCAGTATCAGAAGGTATATAGCTGTGGTCTGTTCCAAGATCTTCAGTTAAGGAATAGTACTGAATGTGAACTTGACTCATTTATGAAAAGATATAAGATTATGGCCGGCGCCGCGGCTCATTAGGCTAATCCTCTGCCTTGCGGCGCCGGCACACCGGGTTCTAGTCCAGGTCGGGGCGCCGGGTTCTGTCCCAGTTGCCCCTCTTCCAGGCCAGTTCTCTGCTGTGGCCAGGGAGTGCAGTGGAGGATGGCCCAGGTGCTTGGGCCCTGCACCCCATGGGAGACCAGGAAAAGCACCTGGCTCCTGGCTCCTGCCATCAGATCAGCGCGGTGCACCGGCCGCGGCGGCCATTGGAGGGTGAACCAACGGCAATGGAAGACCTTTCTCTCTGTCTCTCTCTCTCACTGTCCACTCTGCCTGTCAACAAAACAAAACAAAACAAAACAAAAACAAAAAAACAAAAAAACACAAAAGAAAAGATACAAGATTAATGAATATTTAGACACAAGTTCTTAAAGAAAAATATGAAGTTTGAACTTTATTGTAGCACTCATTGCCCAGAAATTAATACATTTAGTTTATACATTCTGCTTTGATTACTTGAGAAACTATACTCCATCCTACAATATCAGCTAATCATTTGTTACATATGAACAATGAACAATTCACAGGTGCAACTATATTTAAAAGAAAAAATAAAACCATTTAAATGAGAAATATTGATAATATAGTTTTGTTCCCCTATTTTCTTTGGCTCAGTAATTCAGCATTTCTTTTCATGAACATGAATAAATTCCTGTTCCACAATCCTTAGTGGAATTTTAGTCATTTAATTAGATTAGTAAACCTAAACAGAATATGGATGAAATACATTTTGATTACCTAAATGTACTCATAACATAAGTAATATTTGCTATGCTGATTAAAACATTTTTCTTTCATTTTACCTGTTTGTGAATGTGTGATAAGTTGCAATATGCTCCAACTTGTAAAAAATACTTTTGAGTCTTCAGTTTTAACCCTGAATTAACAAATATTGCTAATAGCTGTTTATATTTGCATCTACGAAATGAGAAACTACATTAATTATTACCGATTTTTTTCTGTTGTATATGTTCTATGTATCCCTAAAGCCAACTTAGTCTTGAAGAAAGGTGCAAAGTGACATATTGGTGAGACCAGGATAACTTAATGGTAGCCTACAGAAGTATAAAATGACAAGAAGAGCAGGGCCTCAAATTTTGAAATTTCTCTTTCAATTAACATTAAGACTCTACATGAAACAATAATTTCAGAAATTAGAATGAAATATTACAGATGCAGTTCCAATAAGAAGTCACATTACTGTAATGGTTAAGGATAAAAATCCTACACAGCCTGTTTCATTTTAAAGAAATAATAAAAGTATTGTTACCAAGCTTTGTGTGCTCCTATGAGAATTACAATCTAATGTAAGCGATTCCAATGAACAATTCTGTAGAAGAAAGAATGGATTTCGTCAAAGTGGATTCAGTCTGTAGCGTGCTGTGTATGGTTGTGGCCCAAGTCACAGCCCACTGGGATTGGCAGCTCCTGCCATCAGTGTCTGTCAAGGAGTAGACATCTCCCTCTTTGTATTATCAACAAGCTCCAGGCTGCTGTGCCGGTCAGACTGCAGTGAAAAGCTGACAGAGAGCAGCTGCACAGAGACCAGCAAGAGCCTCTCCCTCTGTATTTAAAGGGCCCAAGAGCTGCAGGAAGACAGTGTCCCTGCCTCTTCTAAGTGGCATGTATGAAGAGAGATCTGATTTAGCAGCTCTGACAGCCTACAGGAAACTTGATCCAGACAGAAACAGAATGTGAAATAAAAGGAGCTCTCATCTTTGAGTTTAAGAAAGTGAAGTTAGGGCCAAGAATTCTGAGTGCCTTTGATAACCGTTGTTTAGTGCATTAAATACATGCACTCATTGAATTCACCAAATGCCATGCAAGTTTATAGAATTTAAACAATTTATCTTTGTTCATGTAGTTTTTCTTGTGGAAAAACTATTCTAATAAGAGAAACTGAAGTAGTGATTAAACATAGAATGAAAACTATGACCTCTTGTATCCTGTGCCTTTGTCCAAAATTTTCTTTTCACCATGTAGTAGTGATAAGAACTTTGAAAAATTTTCTAAACTTTATGGTCCTGTTTCTTCATCTGATTGATGTCTAGTGCTCATATTGTTGTAGATTCACAAAAGACCATCTCTAGTAAGTGCTTAGGCAAATATCTAATGCATTATAATGACTCAGAAAATATTTATTATCATTATATCTTGTTCATTGATATCTATGCTTATTTTAAAATATCAGTGAGAATCCTTTATATTTAAGTTTGATTGTCATAATACCTGTTGAAATATGCTTTTCAACATTTGTATACCCTGTATAAAAACAATCATGTTATCCCTATTCATATATAGTTCGTGATGGTGATGACCTTATTTTATTTGTGGATTTATTGACACTCAAGTCATGTTTGAGTTATTGGATGAAATATTCTATTTAGTGAGTTATAAATAAGTAATTAATGGAAATGGAAAATTTAATACCTAACTTTATAACATCAAGTGCTGTGACTAGAGTGCAATGAAGAGACAGGAAAAAAATCTACTAAAAACACAAGAAAAACAAGTAACATAAGAGAATACAAAAATTTCATGATAATTCAGACACATAAATACATGTGCCAATCAAGTGAGTGCCCTAATAATACCTAATAATACCTTAAAATCAACACATGGAAGCAAAAACTGCTTACTAAGTCACTCCTATTATGAATTGTTCTAACTATTTTGCATGTCCTAGTAGATGGCAATAATTAATAAATTATTAATTTCAAACCATCTGCATTTACTGAACCAAATTTACTGAACCGAATTTTTGTGTTATTGTTAAAATATATCTGAAATGTACTTATTTACACATAGAAGCATTTATTCAACAAATACTTAACTAACAACTACCATGGACATTCACTCCTTATTGTTAAGCTTTGTATTTGCATAACAGTGTATAAACAGAAATGATGCTTCTTTTAAGGAATTTACAGTCATAGTAAAAAGAAAAATCCATGAATAATGCCATTAAAATTCTATTGGATTTTTTCTAAATGAAGTACAATAATATAGTAAAATTGGCAAAAATGAACCAGTTCAGTCAGGTGAAGTTCCAAGTAAATATTCAAGTGCTTTTCCTTCAACCTGACATGAACATTCTCAAAATAATCATATTGTCTTCTCCCAGTTCTTCAAATTTGTGTTCCATGGTTGACTTCTCAGGTCATCCACGTTACAAAAGCCAACCCTTGAGGTCAACACTGTGGCATAAAGGATTAAGCCTCAACTTGCAGCACCAGCATCTCATAGGAGTGCCGGTTCAATTTCCAACTGTTCCACTTTCTATTCAGCTCCCTGCTAATACACCTGGGAAATCAGCCGAAGATGTCCCAAGTGCTTGGGCACCTGCCACCCATGTGGGAGACCCGGAAGAAGTTCCTGGCTCCTGGTTTCAGTCTGGCCCAGCTGGCTGTTGTGGCCATACGGAGAGTAAAAGAGTAGATGGAAGATCTCTTCTCTCTCTCCCTCTCTCTCTGTCTGTCTTTCTCCGTTTCTCTGCCTCTCTCTGTAACTCTGCCTTTCAAATAAAGGGTAAATAAATCTTTTAAAAAAATCAACACTCCTCCATGGTCAAGAGAGCTGAACTTTTATATATACATATATATTTTTATTTTTATTTGTTATTATATATTATATATATTATATATTTTTATTTTATTATATATTTATTTGAAAATATGAATTATTTATCACTTGCTATTTATACACATTATCCATCATTACAAAATTTTTGCTCATTGGTTATTTATAACTAACTTTAATGATAATATACATGAACACCTATGTCTGACTTACTACTTGATTGCTAGTACATTTAATTTCTTTCTCACATTCTACAATGCAAATCTGAAAACAGAGATTATTTTGTGTTTGTTTTTGTTTCCAGAGTCTGGTAGAACAAAAGACATATTTGATTTCCAATAACTATTGTCAAATAAATAAATGAAGGACATTTGCGTGCATAAGAAGCTGATGTTTTAGACGTACAATGAGAGGGAAATTGTTAGCAAAGAGTAATATTTATGGGGAGTTGCATAGTAAAGACGCCAAATATTGGAGTATTTGGAGAATATTTAGAAAAAATGAAAGAGGTAGCATTCCAGGAATATCGAGGAAAGAAAAGTGGCTCAGAGAAGTTGGCCATACACGGTGTCTGATCTTCTATGACTTTGTTGGAAATGATTTGGATATATTTTAAATGGATGAAAAATTTGTTTGAATGACCGTTTTAAGAACATTTTGATGTTGTGGGGTGACAGTGTTTAGGTTCTTGTCTGTGATGTAAGAAATTGGTTTGAAGAGAAGACATAGGTAAAGTCAACAAAATTCATTTGTATGCAAAGCAAAAGTACACATTTAGAAAGAGTGCAGGCATGTTTAAGAAAGAGCTGCACTCCACATGGTTTGTACTCATTTTTATCATTTGGAGAGGTAGTAGGTGGGGCCTGGAGCAGGGCTTATTTGAATATTTAAAGAGATGGAATTTGGGGAAGGGCCTGAGAAACACCCATTTCCTTGCTCTTTTTGGAAATTTCAGAATTGTCACAGTTTCAGGTAAATGATGGGAGTTGAAGTCTCAGCTGTGTTTGGACTGTTGAGAACAGTGTTTTTTTTTTGTTTTGTTTTGTTTTGTTTTGTTTTTTCCCTCATACTATTTGTTGAGCTCTTTACTTAGTGTAAGGTTAATCTTATGAATATAGAGTAAATTGAATATAGATGTTTGTAAAAAATAATGGGAATAGGAGAGGAAGGAGGAAGAAGGGTGGGATCATGTGAGGGGGGAGGATAGGGTAGAAAGTATCACTATGTTTCTGAATCTGTATATGTGAAATATATGTAATTTGTTTACCTTAAATAAAATTAAAAAAAAAATTTTAAAAACTAAGAAAGAAGAAGCATCAGGTGTAGTAATTTTATTGTAATGACCTTATAATTATTTAAAGGTCATCACAGGAACGCATTGAGCTACCAGAGTGAGTATTTTTAGCAGATGCCACTTAAAAGCAACAAAACCTCAGAAACTGTGGCTTTCTACTGCATGCAGGGCTTAGGGGTAGGGGTGGGGGTGCAGGAAGGTGCTGGCAACCTTTGCTCCTCTTTGGCAGCTTCTTCTTTGCCTACTTCATTGATAGAAAGTGATTGATTTAGTGTTGATTTTTTTTAAAGTTATTTATTTGTTAACTTATTAGAAAGGTACAGTCACAGAGAGATAGGGAGAGATACAAAGAGATCAAACTTATCTCTTGATTCAATTCCCAAATGGGCACAGCAGACAAGGACAGATTAGGTCAAAACCAGGAACCAGTAACTGCGGATTGGTCTCCCGTGTGGGTGTTGCATACCCAAATACTTGGGCAATTTTCTGTTGCCTTCCTGGGTACAGAAGCAGCAAGTTGGATCATAAGTGGAGATCTGAGACTTGAAGTGGCATACTTCAATGTGGGATTCCAGCTTCCTGGGTGGCAAATTATGGCATTGGCAATAATGCTGGCCCCTGTGTGATTCTTCCTGGCTGCTAGATATTCATGCTTTTCTATAGTTAAGGACAATTAAGAATAAAGCTGCTGGCATGATTGTTTGCCATAGTAGGCTAGATATTACTTAGGATACCTACATTCTATGTCATAGTGCCTAGGTTAAAGACCTGGCTCCATTTCCAGCTCTAGTTTCCCATTAATGTGAATTTCAGGAAGCAGGAGGTTCAAATATTTGGGTTCTATGACTCAATCAAAGTGGCTGACTTTGATTGAGTTTCTAGTTCCTAGACTCAGGTTCTCCCAGTTCCAGGCTCATTCAGTTGATGTGTGCACTTGGGATGTCCAGGCTCCAGATTTTGTGGGCCCCAGTGGATGAAGTTCTCTCTCTCTCTCTCTCTGTCTCTCTCTCTCTCTCTGTCTCTCCAAAATTAATTACTTAATAATTAAAAACCATGCTTAAAACCCTCAATCTTAAAAACAAATACATTGAATATATATAAATAATCTGTATGAGTTAGGAACCATATTAGAATCTTAGGGAGGCTCTTCACCTCTCATTCAGCAAATAATTTGCCCTGGGACCTTGAGTCTTCCTTGTAGATGGAGGTAGTTTCCCAGTCGGCCAGATTCATAAAGGGTCAAAAAATGGTCCCTTTTTAGCTGTGGTTTTGCTTTTCATAGTTTCAGTTAGTAGTGGTCAACCACAGACATAAAATATTAAATCGAAAATTCTAGGAAAAAAACTACTTATACACGTTAAATTCCATGTGATTCTGAGTAGACTTAAAATCTCAGACCTCCTCACTCAAACCTTCCTAGAATATATAAAATTCCCTTTCCAGGATATCCACACTCTATATGCCACTTGACCCATTAGTCACTTAGTAGCCATCTCTATTAGATTAATTGCTGTGGTATTGGCATGCCTGTGTTCAAGCAGCCTCTATTCAATTTAACAGTAGCCCCAAAGAGCAAGAGTACATATCCTAGCAATTCAGATATGCCAATGAGAAAACTCAAAGTGCTTCCTTTTAGGAAAAATTCTTAAGAAACAAAGCATATGCTGTGATTGCAAAGATCTGTGATGAGAACAAATCTATCTGTGAAAGTGTGATAAACAGAAAAGAAATTCATTCCAGAGGAAGGGTGTGTACAGTACAATAAAATACCTTTATATAAGGAAACCACATATACATAACTGTATTATAGCTTGTTGTTTAATGTTGTTGGTGAATATTGTTAACATTCTTTTACTGTGCCTGGTTGATAAATATTATCACAGATGATTGGGGAAATAGATTATACAGGGTTTGGTACTATCTATGGTTTCAGTTATGGATTGAAGATCTTGGAACATTCATCTTTCTATTAAAAGGCGTCCGTGTCTCTCTAATTTCAAAGATTACCTTCTTATTTCTGGTTGGATTGTCAATTATTCAACCAAGATGCTAATGCCAGGCTAGCAGTCCTGAGTTTTCTCATCATTTCCTCCAGAGTTTGCTGCATTTACTGAGACCACGGCTAAGCCTGTGTATTCGCTTTTTGATCCAAATCAAGTCATCCTCCCTGGCACTGAAACTGCTTTTTTTCTCTTTGTTCTGCTCCTGTGTAGTAACATTACCACATCAGGCCTTGATGTTACAGAGTTTGAGATAGGATAAGCATAAAGAAGAATGACCCTCAGGCAAGAAGGGTAGAGATTCCCAGTGGGAATTCAGTATGCAAGTGAAATCATTTGGTATTTTTCTTTCTGTGTTTAGCTTACTTTACTTAGCATAATGACCTGCAGCTACATCGATAATGTTGCCAATGATAGCATTCATCTGTCTTATGGCTGAGTTGTATTTCATTGTTCGTATGTACCCCTACTCTTTATCTACCAGTGGATGGACACTCAAGTTCCTTCATTTCTTACCTATTGTGAATAGTTCTGCAAGAAACATGGGAGAGTAGATATCTCTTCATTAGAATGATGCCATTTCCCTCGGATATTACCCAGTAGTAGGACTACTAGATCATATCACAATTTAAATTTTAGGTTTTTGATAAAACTCTACTGTTTTCCATATTGGCAATACAAATTTAGATTTCCACCAATAGCTCATGAGAGTTCCTTTTCCTTCAAATCCTCATCAAAATATGCAATTTTTATGTAATTACCAATCTAACTGTAATGAAGTAATATCATGTAGTGACTGATTTGCTTTTCCCTGATTAATAAATTAGAATATTTTCCATGTCCCAGATGGCAGTTTGTATATCTTCCTTTGAGAAATGTCTCATTGAAGTTAAGATTCACTTTTTTTAAAAGATTTTATTTGTGGGGCCAGTGCTGTGGGCATAGTGGGTAAAACCACTGCCTTGCAGTGCTGGCATCCCATATGGGCGCTGGTTTGAGTCTCAGCTGCTCCACTTTCAATCCAGCTCTCTGTTGCGGCCTGGGAAAGCAGTAGAGGATGACCCAAGTCCTTGGGCCCCTGAGCCCATATGGGAGGCCTGGAAGAAGCTCCTGGCTCCTGGCTTTGGATAGGCTTAGGTGTGGCCATTGTGGCCAATTGGGGAATGAACCAGCAGATGCAAGACCTCCCTCTCTCTCTGTCTTTCCTCTCTCTGTGTAACTCTTTCAAATAAATAAATATATCTTTAAAAATTTTATTTATTTATTTGAGAGGTAAATTTAGACAGAGAGAGGGAGACACATAGACAAGTCTACCATCCCCTGGTTCACTCCCCAAATGACTGCAACAGCCAGAGCTGAGCCTATCCAAAACCAGGAGCCAGGAACTTCTTCCATGTAGGGTTGGGGCCCAAGCACTTGGGCCGTTTTCCACTGCCCTCCCAGGCCACAAGCAGAGAGCTGGATTGGAAGAGGAGTGCCCACGACACACACCAGAATGCACATGGGATTGTAATACCACAGGCAGAGGCCCAGACCACCTTGTCATTGTGCTGGATCCACCATTCACTTTTAATTGGATTATATATCTTTTTGCTGTTGTGCTGTTTGAGCTCCTAATATATTCTGATTATTAACTAACCGCTTGTCAGATAAAAAACTTGACAAATATTTTTTCTCACTCTATTGGTTTCTTTTCACTGTGTTGATTGTTTCCCCTATTAAGAGGAAGTTATTTTTATGAAGTCCTTTTTATTTCTTTCTTCTTTTTTACTGTAATTTCAACATCTGATCCAAAGAATCCTTGTCCATATCAATATCCTGAAGCATATTAATATTAATACCTGATTGTAACTGTCTATACCCAATTGTTCAGAGTTATTATCATGAATGGATGTTGGATTTTTGTCAAATGTTTGCCTTCACCTATTGAGGTGATCACATTTTGTCTTTCATTATACTAATATGCTGTATCAAATTTATTGATCTACTTATGTTGAAACTCCCTGCATCCCTAAGATGAATTCAATTTCATCATGGTGACTAAACTTGATAATTTGCTGGTCTGATTGTATATGATTGAAAATTTTTGCATCCATGTTCATCACAGGTATTGGTCTGTGGATTTATTTTCTGATTGCATTTCTGCTCCGTTTTTGGTATTTTTATAACTATTTTAATAGTTCTTTTAAATTACTTTTGAGTTACTGGTGATGTGGTTGAGGAGTGACGGAAGTTGTTCCCCAGCTAAATGACTAAAGAAGTTACAAAACATAGTTTGCAGGTGCAGGTCTTGGAGAATGGACTGTTGGGCTGTGCTGCACACTAGTTTTATCATGGTGGACATGGTACTTGAGTTCAAGTCAAATGTCTGGATTTAATACTCTCTCCCTCCCAGCTGGGTATGAGCCACTTCCCCCCATCCTATGTTACCTGGAACTGGAGAAGTGGTGACACAAGGAATTATTTTCTTCCTGATTTCTTCAATGCATCTTTTCTTATTGTTTTACTAAAACCAAGCACTGTGGCTTCTTCCCTGGCCTCCCTAGCTCTTACTAAGGTGACCTTCCTTCACAAATATCTATCTAGATTGCTGTGTCTGAGGTAGACATTTGGTGAACTGAAGAGTTAACATACTTGATTAGAATGTCAGTATCTCACATCAGAGTACCTGGACTCTATTTCTGCATCTGGCTCCTGATTCCAGCTTTCTGCTAATGCAAACCCCAATAGCTAGTGGTTATGGCTCAAATAGTTGGGCTTCTCTCACTCATTTAGGAGAATGGAATTGAGTTTCTATCTCTATCACAGGCATTTGAGTAACAATCAATAAATAACCCCTCCCCCCTCCATTCTCTACTCCATCTCTTCTCTTCAAGTAAATAATGAAAAATAAACTGGTACCTCAATGGGGAGAACATCTTATTCAGTGACTGTCTTATTTTGCTTCCAATTTTTACCTTTTTTCCTAAGCTTATTTGATAATCTTGTTCATTGTATCTCCATTATCTTTTTAACATTGGACATTGGAGGTACTTCAAAAATGTCAAATTTAACTTATTATCGATTTATACAACTGAAACTTAAAAATACAATATTTACTCTGTACATGATATCAGGTTCTTAAGAAACTAATGATACTGGCGCCGCCGCTCAATAGGCTAATCCTCCACCTTGCGGCGCTGGCACACCGGGTTCTAGTCCCGGTCGGAGCGCCGGATTCTGTCCCAGTTTCCCCTCTTCCAGGCCAGCTCTCTGCTGTGGCCCGGGAGTGCAGTGGAGGATGGCCCAAGTGCTTGGGCCCTGCACCCGCATGGGAGACCAGGAGAAGCACCTGGCTCCTGCCTTCGGATAGGCGCGGTGCGCCGGCCACAGCGGCCATTGGAGGGTGAACCAATGGCAAAAGGAAGACCTTTCTCTCTCTCTCTTACTGCCCACTCTGCCTGTAAAAAAAAAAAAAAAAAAAAAAAAAAAAAGAAACTAATGAAAACTAAAGATATATATTAAAATGTGTTTGGTACTCTGAAAGCTACTCTTATTTGTAACTGCTACTTCAATTTAGAAATATTTTTCCTGAATATTTTATGATATTTGATTATTTTGAAATTCACTGTATATGGGTGAAATGGTATATTTACATTTGATTAGCATTTATAGACCATGCCTATATCCCATCTGAACTAGGGTCTTTTTACTTATTACTTGTTATTTCTTCATTTGCTTGAGCATAGTGCTCTTGACTGTAATATAAGTGAAAAATAAAATGTCTCAAAAAACTAAAATGTAAATTAAGAAAAGAAAAGAAAAGGAAAGAAAGCAGGAAGGAAGGAAGACAGGAAGTAAGGAAAGAAGAAAGGAGGGAAGAAAGGAAGGAAGGAATGTAGGGAGAAGGAGTGACGGAAGATGAGCCAGAAGGAGAAGAGGGAGGAGGGAGGAAGGACAATATAATTATTTCTTAGAAATGTTTCTATGAATATATTGACTCTATTGTCTTTGTCTTAATGTATTAACACAAAATTACATAAAATGGTAAAAAATAAAAACTAAAAAATTAAACATAATGTTATCTTAGCAGACATAGTGCTTAATACAGCTCCACTGTGTCACTAGGAAAGGAGTTTTTGTAGTTATTTCAAGTTTATTTGATTTAGAATAAGGTAAATTTAATTATGTATAGAAAATTTTATAGCCATAGTTCACTTTCTCTGTCTCTATTTCTTCAAGTCCAACCCATTATTAATTTTACAAAAATCACATTGGATTAATAAAGTTGCTAAAGAAGAGAAGCTTTCACATTTCTGATTATATAATTATCATCCTGTTTTCCAAAAAATTCTTTGAGTTTTATGTTTCTTGGGTTTATTATGGTGATTACGTAGGGTGATAAATTGTCAATACAGTGTCTTATACTACTTAGTAGGTACACAGTAGAATGACTAGCTTTGCATCATAAGAGATTGCCATTTTTAGGTTAAAACAACCAACTAGGAGCAATTCCTGATGTCTCAATTTTATGAACATAGACTAGATACAGAATTTATCAATATATGGAGTGATAAATGAATGGGTTGTATATATGAATGGATTAGTTGAAAAAAATATTATTGGGAGAGAAATGAGTGGGTATGTTCATAATGGGTTCTTTCATCTCTTCAGTGTGCACAGCCAATTATATACTAATAATATTGTTAAAGTGAGGGTACAGTGTTGCTTCTGACTAGATATATGCCTTCCATAAGCAATAATCTCATTGAGAAGGATAGAAATGTGCAATTCCTCAGTTCACCTATGCAAATCTGGGGAGTCATAATTTTTGGTGAATGGATGAGAAGTCAGTTCATTCTCCACATAGTATTTTTAAAAATCCAGTGAAGTGGCCATTTGGGGAGAGAAACAGTGGATGAAACATTCATTCTTTTCTCTCTCTTTCTCTCTCTCTCTCTCTCTCTCTCACTTTCTGCCTTTCAAGTGAATAAATATAAATCTTTAAAAAAAAAAAAAAAACGCCAGTGACATTCAGGACAGCAACACAAGCCACTGTGGCACTTTTTATGATGCTGTAGAATCGAACATAGCCAGATAAGACAGTAACAGGAGCCATACCACTTATTGTTTATAAAATCTCAGTGAAAGCTTTTCTCTGAGTAGGGCTTGAATGAATTAGCATGTAATCTGATCTGATAGCATAACAGACACCAGGTGTCAATGATATAATAAATTCCATACCACTCCTCTAAAAAGCCTTTTTAGTGTATTATTCCTAAGATAACTGAGGCACTTTTGTCTCTGGCATCATATATGGAAGTTTATAAGGAAAATTAATTATGTTTCTAAAGCAGTTATTCATATTATTTATTCTAGCTTGGATAAAATAATGTCTCTATTATATTCCCTTACATGACTTAATTTCTATTTCCAACTTTTCATTAGTATGCTATAAGGGCATTTTATTAATTAAAATAGATTTTTCTATTTTTTGGGATCATCAATTTTATATTTATATTTTAAAATAATCGAAAATATGAGTTTCAGGAGTTGGCACTGTGGTGTAGTGGGTAAAGCCACCGCCTGCAGTGCTGGCATCCCATATGGGTGCTGGTTTGAGTCCCAACTGCTCTACTTCTGATCCAGCCCTCTGCTATTGCCTGGGAAAGCAGTAGAACATGGCCCAAGTGCTTGGCACCCTATAGCCCCATGGGAGATCCAGAAGAAGCTCCTGGCTCCTGGCTTCAGATCTGTACAGCTCCAACCCTTGCGGCCACCTGGGGAGTGAACCAGTGGATAGAAGACCTCTCTCTGTCTCTCTGCCTCTCCTTCTCTCTGTTTAACTCTGACTTTCAAATAAATAAATAAATCTTAAAAAAATTAAAAAAAGAAAATATGAGTGCCTTCTGCAGTTGCATCTGCAGAAGATAATTCAGTCTGTTGAATGACTATTCTGATAATGTTTCTAAATAATAGTTTTGTGTGTGTGTGTATAAATATACAGATATATTTAAAAAGTAATTAGTGTGGGGAAATTAGTTACATGAAGCAATTCAGCTGAAAGGAAGTAAGGTGGGCAGAATCCAAAGTTGTTTACCACTAAAACTAATTGGCTATGCAACATCAGGGGAAGTGGCAATAACTGATATCAAGTGTATAGACATATGGCTAGTCCTATGAAAATCGCCCCGTAAAATGACCCTTTAAGTGATTGGTTGATCTTTATGCCCTGCCCAATGACTCTGCAGTTTTGTGCTATAAAAGGCTCTGTTACGTGCGAAATAAACGAGTTCTTGCTAGACTTGACTCCCCACTGTGTCTGATTGTCTCCGGGATCAGGAGGCTGGGAGACGGGCGAACGGCACACTTACCTTTCCTCGGACCCCGTCAATCCTTGTACGGGTGGACTAAGACTGTGACTTATTTTTCCTTTACATCATCCTTTTATACCTCAAATGAATCTTCTAAAATTACATCTTATTTATATTCAGATTTTTTTTATTGCACAAAAATGAATTGCAGGGGTATTTAAACAGAATGCAAGTACTATAATCAAAATATATCCTTAAGGGGCCGGCATCATGGCTCACTTGGTTAATCTTCCTCCTTGTCTCTCTCTCACTGTCTAACTCTAGCTGTCGAATAAAAAAAAATCCTTAAAATGTTTTAGAATATCCAAACTCCTCACCCCTATTGTACTATATACTTTGTAATTAATGAAAGTGGCAAGATCTATTTAGTAAGGTGACATGCTCTGTGGATTAAGTTCTCTGTCACGTTATGCTGTTTTCTACTTCATATCAGCATTGTAATACACACAATTGTATTTTTTTTACCTCTACTTAGCAAAGTAATATAATACTATCAACAATCAGAAATTTTCACAACAGAAGTCACTGTGCACTTGCTCCCCATGTAATGTGTTGTACTGTGTGAATTAACGGTATAACTAGTAGTCAAACAGTGCTCTATACTTTGTGTGTCTGTGTGGGTGCAAACTGTTGACATCTTTACTTAGTAAATACTAAGTAGATCTTCTGTATATAAAGATAACTGAAAATGAATCTTGATGAAGAATGGGATGGGAGAGGGAGTAGGAGATGGGATGGTTGTGGGTGGGAGGTTATGGGGGAAAAAGCTGCTATAATCCAAAAGTTGTACTTTGGAAATTTATATTTATTCAATAAAAGTTTAAAAAGTAAAAAAAAAATAAAAAAAGAAATTTTCTAGGTTACCTATAGGTAGTAGAAACTATATTTGTGAAATCTTTGAATGATAATCCTACATTCCAAATTCTATCTTCCTGTTAGTGTATTAAGTAAGGAGAAACTCAATTTTATAATAATTTGACATATCAGTGTCTTAGTGTAGTATCAACATCACTTTATTGATAACCTCATTATATTTCATATAAAAGTGACACAGCAAAGTATTTAATGTATGTTTTCTGTGATAATTTCTCTGGTATTTACCTGTTTCAGGGCATTCAAATATGGTTTTAAATTTGTGTTTTAAATAGGTGTGTGTGTGTGCGTGTATCATTTATGAATGCATGTCTGGAAAGAAACATTAAACATTGTTTACCTTCGATACAAATCATCTTTCTCTTTATGTGACCATAAACTAATTTATATTGATAAAACAAAATAAAAGCAAATCAATGTGTCTTTTTAACTATGTCAAATCAAATAAATTGTGATGTGTTTGCTGTTGCCTATGAAACACATAACTTTTGTAGAATGAACTTACTCTGGTGTGCACTGAGATGCATAATTGGTTTTATTTATGGAAACGAAATGTCCAAATGCAAACTTCAATCACAATTTTTCATTTATACTGAAACAGTCCTAAGACTGCCAATCCTGAAATTAGTGTTTTTATTGTTACTATCTGTAACATAGTTAGCATTTGACTGTAAAGTATAGATAAAAATAAATATGAGCTACTATCTATATGATCAATTATCTAGAATACAAAGCATTGTTGTTTTAAACACTTTTAAGAGTGTTTTCACAGAAATTTTATTGAGCAACATATATCTTATAAAATGCTGATTTGTTAATATTCCACCCGTAGATAATGGCTAATGCCTCTTGTCATTCAACTCACTCATCATAACATTATCACCTTTTACCACAATCAGGAAGCCAAAAAATAGAAAACTAAGCAAATAATCAAAGTAAACCCAATCAAAAAGAAGAGAATAAATAACTGAATAAATAAATTATCAGTAGTAATAAATAAAAAGTTATTAATGGGATATTCCACATTATATTTATTTCTCAAAAAAGGTGATCTCTAACTCTATTTTAACCAGAATTACTTGTTTTGGTTGCTAAAATGCAGATTTCTAGGCCATAGCTGATGCATATTAAATCAGGTTATTAAAGGGAATAACATCAGAATACATTGACATTTAAGTTAAAACTCCATTGATGCTGATACACTGAAAATTTAATTACTTAAATTGATAAACCTGGGTGGGAACTTAGAACATTCCTTTCAAATAAACATTCACTTATTTTAATTGTTCTTACTCACAATCACTTTTTTCTAATACTCTTCACTAGAATCAGGAGAAATGACATGCTAAGTATCCTACTTCTGAAAAAGTAATTTTGGAAAATGACCTACACAAAGTGATAAGGCTGGTTTAGATGCAATATCATACGTGATGTTAGTGTGAGGTTACTTTGTCATTTAAAAAAGATGAATATTGAAACTTGGAAAACAGGCATTATTAGAAGGTGGATACATAAATAGATTTAATATTCCACCTAACTTTAAAAATTCTATATTGCTCTGATAAAATATGATCTCTGTTTCCAAGATGCCAGGATGTTATATTTTATACAAAATTGAAAATTATTGTCTTCTACATAGGAAAAGGGAACAACTACTCATGAAGCAAGTGTAACCAGAAAGAATTCTAGATCATAGAAATCAGACTTTTAAAACTCATACAGAAATAGAAATAATGGTTAAGAGTGGCACAGATTGGGGCCAGTGTTCTGATACAGTAGCTAAAGCCTCTGCCTGTGATGCTGGCATCTCATATGGGAGCCAATTAGAGATCTGGCTGCTCCACTTCCAGTTCAGCTCCCTCTAACATGCCTGGGAAGGCAGAGGAGCATGGCCTAAGTGCTTGGGACCCTGCACCCACATAGAAGACCCTGAGGAAGCTCCAGGCTCCTGGCTTCAGCCTAGCCATCCCCAGCTATTGTGGACATTTAGGGAGTTAACCAGGGAATGGAAGATCTGTATCTATCTATTATCTATCTATCTATCTATCTATCTCTTTCTCTGTCTCTTCCTTTCTCTGTGTGACTCTGACTTTCAAATAAATAAATCTTTAAAAAATGAAGTTTCACAGATTTATCATTTGCAACAAAATCATTGGAACTGGAGGACATTATGTTCAATGCAATAAGCTGGACACAGAAAGACCAACACTGTATGCTCTCCTTTATATATGGGAGCTAAAGTCATAAATTAATAAGAATAAAATGAAAATAAAGAAGTGCCTCTGTCTACCAGTTTTGCTGCAAATGCAATGTTTTGTAAAAACTTGGTTTAAATCTTTGTCAAACTAGGAAAACCCTATTCATCAAGGAAGAAGAGTTACATAAGTGTGTGGTGTAAAAACAAGGGGTCATGGTTCAATAGGGGCCATCTTTGGGTCTGGCAAACATAGAATCCAAAGTTGTTCATAGTTCTGGAAGCTGCAAGACCTAATCTAGGGATTTTTATGTGATGTGAAAATTCCAATTCTCAGAATTCACTGTATAGAGATACTAGTTTTAAGTTGGTAACCCTAATGTGAGGTGTTCATAGAGATACGATTTAGAAAGTATAACAAAAAGCATAAGCACACGTTTTGGGTCTTAGTCAAAATCCTTTACTTTTGTTTCCTACTGGTCTTTTAAATTTGTTCCATACGGAGTGAATTAATCATCCTTTGGCTAAAAATGTCATCACTTTCCCTGATGTTTCCGATAAATTATAAGCTATGTAAAGTTCTGCTTTAGCCCCAAGGAGCAAATACAATCTTTTCCCTTTCTTCGCTAGTGTACAGTGCAATCTTCCTGCTTACGGCGTCTCGGTGGGAGGCATGAGGGTAGTGTGTGTGAGTGGGCAGAAAGGTATTTCTTTCTCCCTTATACCCTTCTCTGATTATTAGCTGCTGTTATTCTTCTGCCTGAAGTTGGAATACAGTAGCAATGAATGGTACAAGGATAGGGGATATTGTTGTTTGAATCATCTCTATCGCGAAATGTGGAATTGTTTATGTTTGAATTTTCCTCTTATGATAACTGGTATAATCTTTTCAAAGATTCATCCACTTTCCCATGCTAGCCTCTTCAATGGGATTTAAAATAAACAAATTCCCTGTTCTATGTGTTCTATATCTGCTCTATGTGAAAACTCAGGTAGGTAACTGGTAAACCAGTTAAGATGCTACTTGAGACACCCACATCTCAATATTACATTGTTTGGGATTGAGTCTTGGCTCTAATACTGATATCAGTTTTCTGCTAATGTTCAGCATGCAAGATAGCAGGTGATAGCAGAA
The DNA here is from genome assembly GCF_964237555.1 of Oryctolagus cuniculus. Lineage (NCBI taxonomy): Eukaryota > Metazoa > Chordata > Mammalia > Lagomorpha > Leporidae > Oryctolagus > Oryctolagus cuniculus. Next base: position 41,250,749 of record NC_091435.1, read on the forward strand.
GTACTCAGGTTCCTGCCACCCATGTGATTGACCTGGTCTGATTTCCTGGAAAGCCCTGGCTTATACAGGCATTTGTAGGTTGAAACAGTCTCTGTCTCTGATTTTTAAATAAATAGACAAATAAATAAGTAATAATAATTCAAATATTCTTTAGTAAATTATAACATCCTGGTTGGGACTCAACTTCAGGGAACATTTTTTTTATTCAAAAGTCAGAGTTACACAGAGAGAGAGAGAGGTCTTCTATCCGCTGGTTCACTCCCCAAATGACCTCAATGGCCGGAGCTGAGTTGATCTGAAGCCAGGAGGCATGAGCTTCCTCCAGGTCTCCCATGAAGGTTCAGGGGCCCAAGCACTTGGGCCATCTTCTACTGCTTTCCCAGGGCACAGCAGAGAGCTGTAGCGGAAGTGGAGCAGCTGTGTCTCGAACCGGCGCCCAGCGCTTCAGGCCAGGACGTTAACCTGCTGCGCCACAGCACCGACCCCAACAGGGAACATTTTTGAAGCTCTCTTCATAGGCCTCTTGAAATATCTCTCACTGGATGTGAAGTAAGAAGTAGAAAATCTACAAATTTTGGAAATGAACTTCATTTGGGCTCATTGCAATCTTGGACACCCTGCAGAGTCTCAGAATGTTCTCGCCGCTCTGATTTTGGCCTTTTTAAGTCTTAATCAGTTATCGCACACATTGACCAAGATTTAAGAAACTGTTCATTTAAGCTTAATCACATAACACCTATTTAGTTTTGGAGCAGAAATCAAAGCATCCATGCTAAGACCTGAACACATTTTTCTTGTGTGCTGCCATCCACTGCAGTGTCCTTATGGTACCCAAAATGTCTGAAAGCATTTTCCCTCTGTTTATTCAAGTTAGAGTAATCTAGTCTTTTAAAGATGGTCCTAATTTGAGGCAAGCCAGTGACCTCTTTGTTGTTGCCTTTAATTCTACTTTGGTTCTTATCACACTCTCTTTTCTGTTTCCTATTTTTGTTTGTTTGTTTGTTTGTTGTTTGTTTTGTTTTATTTTATTTCAACACCCTCTCTCTAAATAATGAATGATTCAAAGTGTGTCTATCTGACTGAAAGCTCACAAGACTGGGAGAGCAGTATTGTGATGATTTTAAATGCATTGAAAACACCAGGTATCCACCTACTTTACAGGCTGAGCATTAGTTTTTCAAGATATTTAAGGGGATCTTCCCTCAGTGGTTTGCTTAGGTACTTGCAGCACCTTCACATTTTTGCTTAAATCTCACTATGTAAATGAGTGTTTCTCTTAAAAGTCAATTCATTACTGCAATGTTTCTTGTGCCTTTCCCTGTTTTGTATTCTGTCTTTCATATATGATTCTAGGTTTTCTCTGCAGTATTCGACACCCACTTATACAGTATACGGTTTACTTCTTGATTATATTAACTTGCTGTTATCTGGATTGAGAGACTGAATATTCAAATAGACAAAAGACAGGCAAGTAGAAAAATAAAGCCATGACCAGCCAACTGCAGCAACTTACTGAAGAAAAAAAACCTTTCAACAAAAGCAAAATGTCCAGGAAGGCAGCCTGCTGTGAAATAGATTTGTGGGAAGCCGTACTGCTATCTCTAGGAGTGATCCAGGAAACCAAACAATAACATCTGCAACAATTGGCCTCAAATGATCGGGGCTTGATTAATAACTGCCAGTGACAGATTCCTTAATTTTTATTCCTACTTCCAGTTTAGTACCATCCAAGGAAAGCCTAAAGTGAACCCCAAACCAATCATCTAAGATGCTCACTTCTTGCTAGTTTGCCTGTGCTTCTCCATGTCAACAACCACTGATCAAGTCATACATGGAGCCTTTCTGTTTTTCTACTATGAAACCACCATTCTTCTGCTTGCCTTGATGTCTTTATCGAAATGCATGACAGTATTTCAAGCTCTGAAACAATAACCATGTTTGCTCATTTGGTTGGTCTTGAGCAATTATTTTCATGTCCTCTTCCTAAGTGTTCCTACTTTCGGCATTTGATGGATAATTTTACATGTAAACCTGGCTAGGCCATGATGTCTAAATATTTATTTGATTAAGCATTTCTGTATAAGTCTCCGTAAAAGTGTTCTTTAGATGAGCTTCACATGAAATCAGTGGACTCTTAGGAGAGCAGATTGCCCTCCATAATGTGAGTAGGCATCATCTAATCAGTAAAGATTTTAATAAGAACAAAGTTGGACCTCCCCCTGAGCTATACAGAATTATGCCAGCTGACATTGTTTGGACTTGAATTGCAACACCGGCTCTTCCCTGGTTCTCCAGTCTGCCAGCGACCCTGTAGATTTTGGACTTGTCATCGTCCATAAGCATGTGAGCCAAGTCCTTAAAATAACTCTCTCTAAATTATATTTATATAAATGTATATTTACTGCATGTACATATAAATGTGTAATAAATATACATACAATCATGTGGGTATTTCAAAAAGGCATTTTGAAATTTTGGAATCCATGTATAGTTTATAATAGACATTTTTCCTGAAACTTCTTAAGACAATTCACATGCATCAGTTCTAAAAAATTTTGACCCAAAATAAATGCATCTTTTAATTACCCTCCCTAGTACTTTTTTAAAGTACACACACACACACACACACATACACATACATACAATCTATTGATTCTATTTTTTTTTCTGGAAAATCATGATTAAAACAGTAAACACACAGAAATAACCACCTCGCAAACTCTCATTTTCAAATATAAGCTCCTTATAGTAAGAGTTCCCATCAGTTTGTTCACTGATTTTCTTGTCCTATTCAGGTTGATTTTACGAAATAGCAGAAACTGATAGCTTCTAAAAAAACATATCACATTATCTTGGATGCTTTGAAACACCACGATAGAACATTGGCTGATTTGGTGAAGGTTGCCTTTCTAGTGTTTGTCTCCTTCTTACTGAGTCCTTAGATGGTAGGTGTCTTTCACAAAGTGACACATCCCATTTATAGGTGCTTGGCTGTTGTCCCCTCTTTATATTTTCTCCTATGGGGTAGAATTCTAACATATAAATTTTAAATTGATGTGCACATTCAAACCACAGCAATGATGTATCCCTTAGTGCCAACATTATGTCTGGAACAAAGTTGTTACACAATGTATAAGGGCATAATAAATGGAAAAAAAAAAACAATGTTTGCAAATACAATTTGATGTTTTAGGCTTGCCTCTGTCAAAATATCAAGAGATAGAGAGACAGACAGATTATACCAGATAATCTCCAAACTGTTTTTGAAAGCAAAGATCTCCTGAGACCCAGAAATAATGCAGTGGAAGCCACTGAACATTACCTTAGTTTACCACTGTTTTGTGTTAAACTTGGAGCAAAATAGAAAGGAAACCAACCTCATAGCTCTTATTAATGGAATTTCATGAACACATTTCATCTCAATTTATATTTTGTGGCACCCAGGTGCTAAGTGCTGTTTCAAACGTACTCTACCTTCCCATAAATTATACAGTAAATCATCACTTGGTAATGGGCACTTTATTTTTCATGCTGATTTCTGCAAGTGTTCAACTCTGAGGTCCCTCAGTCATGGCCATATGCTTTTCTTTCCTTTCACATATTTGAATATAGAGTCATAGTGATGGTTCCAAGATTTTTTTTCACCTTTTTTTTCTATGAACCAAAGGTTACTCAAAATTGTTCTTTCAGATCAAGAGCAGAGTAAAAATTGTTCACAGAAAACCAACATGTATCTACCTTTATTTTTTTCTTTTATCACTCCTGCTAAGATACATTTGAAAAAGATTTTCCTGAAAGAGATAAAAGTGTGACAACTTCTGAATCAAAAATGCCTTGAAAAGTAAAAATATAGTTCGAGAAGATGCGTTCTGAATTCCAAGAACCTTGGCACATTAAAATATGTGTTATTTTGTTTGTTTTGTAATACTTTGTTTTATTTAACTCACTTTTATTTAGTCTTAGATAGTATAAATGGAGATGGGATGAGTGATAAAATATGGTTCAAAATGGGTATCATATACAATTGTACCTCTGGATACTGACAAACTACTATTTTTCCGTATCTTCAGAAATGATCATCAGAATTAGTTGATTTCCTTGTGATATGCAAACCTCAGGCCATCCTGAGCTGCTTTCTGGGCAAATGTCTCTCCATGCTGCTAAGTCCTTGTGCTGTTCTCCGGCCTTTGCCCAGCTTCTCAATTCCATTTGCTCTAAAATTTTGGAATCACTATTTCAGTTTCCTCATTTCCTCTGAGAGCTTTAATAAAACACATTTCCATTCAAAATGTTTCTCACTGGATTTTTTTTTCCTTTCCTTTTTTTTTTAAATTTATTTATTTATTTGAAAGGCAGAGTTACAGAGAGTCAGAGGCAGAGAGAGAGAGGTCTTCCATCCTCTGCTTCACTCCACAAATAGCCACAATGGCTGGGGTTGGGCCGATCCAAAGCCAAGAGCCAGGAGCTGCTTCCAGGACTCCCAAGTGGGTGCAGGGGACCAAGGAGTTGTGCCATCGTCTACCGCTTTCCCAGGCACATTAGCAGGCAGCTGAATTGGAAGTGGAGCATCCAGGATTTGAACCAGTACCCTTATAGGATGCTGCCATTGCAGGTGGTGGCTTTACCCACTATGCCAAAGTGCTAGTCCCTCTCACTGAATTTCAAGTATCACCTTTGACCAAATTGCCCCTTTATAATAGGTTGTCAAGACTTGAACAGAAGGATCAGGGGATAAAGGAATTATCACCTTTTATATGTTTTTACATTCTATAAAATATGAGTTTTGCTTGTTTTTTTTCTTTTTAAATAGTTTCCAAAGTTAAGTAAAAGTTAAAATAATTCTTATGGGTAGGGAATAAACACTTTTAAGAATCAAATATATTATTATAAGACTATTATTATAAGACTAATATATTATAATATATGAACCAAATATATTATTAATAAGACTGGCATAAGGAGGTTACAGTCATTAAGTAGACTGTAGTTAGCTCAGGAACATTTATATACTTACTTTGCGTTCAGATACCTAAGATGTAAAGATGATCCTTAGGCATCCAGGGAAAAATGAAAAAATAAGATAGTTTTGTTAGGAAAATTTCCACATTCACAAGAGATTTATTATTTTACCCAAATGGCAGAGGTTTCAATGAATATGCATAATAGCTATCAATCAACATGTTTTGATTTTGTGTATCAAAGTTTCAAAATGAAGTTAATATGTGTTTAAATGAATTTTATTTTTTTAAATTTTATTTAATGAATATAAATTTCCAAAGTGCAGCTTATGGGTTACAATGGCTCCCCCCCATAACTTCCCTCCCACCCGCAACCCTCCCCTTTCCTGCTCCCTCTCCCAATCCATTCATATCAAGATTCATTTTCAATTCTCCTTATATAAAGAAGATCAGTTTAGCATATATTAAGTAAAGGTTTCAACAGTTTGCACCCACATAGAAACACAGAGTGAAAAATACTGTTTGAGTACTAGTTATAGCATTAATTTACATTGAACAACACATTAAGGACAGAGATTCTACATGAGGAGTAAGTGCACAGTGACTCCTGTTGTTGACTTTACCAATTGACGCTGCTGTCTGTGACATCAGTAATCACACTAGGCTCTAGTCATGAGTTGCCATGGCTATGGAAGTCTTTTGAGTTCGCCGACTCTGATCATATTTAGATAAGGTCGTAGTCAAATTGGAAGTTCTCTCCTCCCTTCAGAGAAAGGTACCTCCTTCTTTGATGACCTGTTCTTTCCACTGGGATCTCACTCACAGAGATCTTTCATTTAGGTCATTTTTTGTTTTGCCAGAGTGTCTTGGCTTTCCATGCCTGAAATACTCTCATGGGCTTTTCAGCCAGATCCGAATGCCTTTAGGGCTGATTCTGAGGCCAGAGTGATGTTTAGGACATCCGCCCTTCTATGAGTCTGCTGCGTATCTCGCTTCTCAGGTTAGATCGTTCTCTCCCTTTTTGATTCTATCAGCTAGTATTTGCAGACACTAGTCTTGCTTATGTGATCCCTTTCACTCTTAGTCCTATCATTATGAACAACTGTGAGCAGAAATTGATCACCTGGACTAGTGAGATGGCGTTGGTACACGCCACCTTGAAGAGATTGAATTGGAATCACCTGGTATGTTTCTAACTCTACTGTTTGAGGTAAATCAGCTTGAGCATGTCCCAAATTGTACATCTCTTCCCTCTCTATTCCCACTCTTATATTTAACAGAGATCACTTTTCAGTTACGTTACAACACTTAAGAATAACTGTGTATTGATTACAGTATTCAACCAAAAGTATTAAGTAGAACAAACAAAAAAAATACTAAGAGGGATAACGTTTTAAGTTGTTCATCAACAGTCAGGGCAAGGGCTGATCAAGTCATCATTTCTCATAGTGTTCATTTCACTTTAACAGGTTTCCTTTTTGGTGCTTGGTTAGTTGTCACCAATCAGGGAGAACATATGATATTTGTTCCTTTGGGACTGCCTCATTTCACTCAGCATAATGTTTTCCAGATTCCTAACAGGGATCATTTTTCAGTTAAAATTTAAACACCTAAGAATAACTGTTTGTTAATTACAGAGTTCAACCAATAGTACTAGAACAAAAAAATACTAAAGTGGATAAAGTATTACATTGTACATCAACAGTCAAGACAAGAGCTGATCAAGTCACTGTTTCCATTTCACTTTCAACAGGCTTCCCCTTTGGTGCTCAGTTAGTTGTCACCGATCAGGTAGAACATATGATATTTGTCCCTTTGGGACTGGTTTCATTCACTCAGCATAATGTTTTCCAGATTCCTCCATCTTGTTGCAAAGGACCGGGTTTCATTGTTTTTGATTGCTGTATAGTATTCTATAGAGTACGTGTCCCATAATTTCTTTATCCAGTCTACTGTTGATGGACATTTGGGTTTTTTAGCTTTTGTGAATTGAGCTGCAATAAACATTAATGTGCAAACAGCTTTTTTGTTTGCCAATTTAATTTCCTTTGGGTAAATTCCAAGGAGTGGGATGGCTGGGTTGTAGGGTAGGATTATATTCAGGTTTCTTAGGAATCTCCAGACTGACTTCCATAGTGGCTTAACCAGTTTGCATTCCCACCAACAGTGGGTTAGTGTCCCTTTTTCCCCACATCCTCTCCAGCATCTGTTGTTGGTAGATTTCTGCATGTGAGCCATTCTAACCGGGGTGAGGTGAAACTTCATTGTGGTTTTGATTTGCATTTCCCTAATTGCTAGTAATCTTGAACATGTTTTCATGTGTCTGTTGACCCTTTGGATTTCCACTTTTGAGAAATGTCTATTGTGGACCTAAGCCCTTCTCTTAAGTGGGTTGTTTGTTTTGATGTTGTAGAGTTTCTCGATTTCTTTGGAGATTCTGGTTTTTAACCCTTTATCTGTTGCATAGTTTGTGAATATTTTTTCCCATTCTGTCGGTTGCCTCTTCACTTTCCTGACTGTATCTTTCAAATTACAGAAACTTCTCAATTTGATGCAGTCCCAAATGTTAATTTTGGCTTTGACTGCCTGTGCTTCTGGGGTCTTTTCCAAGAAGTCTTTGCCAGTACCTATATCTTGCAGGGTTTCTCCAATGCTCTCTAATAATTTGATGGTGTCGGGTCGTAGATTTAAGTCTTTAATCCATGTTGAGTGAATTTTTGTGTAAGGTGAAGGGTAGGGGTCTTGCTTCATGATTCTGCATGTGGAAATCCAATTTTCCCAGCACCATTTATTGAATACCGTCCTTACTCCAGGGATTGTTTTTGGATTCTTGATCAAATATAAGTTGGCTGTAGAATTTTGGATTGATTTCTGGTGTTTCTATTCTGTTCCATTGGTCTATAACTCTGTTTCTGTACCAGTACCATACTGTTTTGATAACAACTGCCCTGAAGTATGTCCTGAAATCTGGTATTGTGATGCCTCCAACTTTGTTTTTGTTGTACAAGATTGCTTTAGCTATTCGAGGTCTCCTGTGTCTCCATATGAATTTCAGCATCATTTTTTCCAGATCTGAGAAGAAGTTCTTTGGTATTTTGATTGGTATTGCATTAAATGTATAAATTGCTTTTGGGAGAATGGAAATTTTGATGATAATGATTCTTCCAATCCATGAGCATGGAAGATTTTTCCATTTCTTGGTATCCTCTTCTATTTCTTTCTTTAAGGTTTTGTAATTTTCATCGTAGAGATCTTTTATGTCCTTGGTTAGGTTTATTCCAAGGTATTTGCTTGTTTTTGTAGCTATTGTGAATGGGATTGATCTTAGAAGTTCCTCCTCAGCCGTGGCATTGCCTGTGTATACAAAGGCTGTTGATTTTTGTGCATTGATTTTATATCCTGCTACTTTGCCAAACTCTTCTATGAGTTCCAATAGTCTGTTAGTAGAGTTCTTTGGGTCCCCTAAATAAAGAATCATATCATCTGCAAAGAGGGATAGTTTGAGTTCTTCCTTCCCAATTTGGATCCTTTTAATTTCTTTTTCTTGAATGATGTCTCTGGCTAAAACTTCCAGAACTATATTGAATAGCAGTGGTGAGAGTGGGCATCCCTGTCTGGTACCAGATCCCAGTGGAAATGCTTCCAACTTTTCCCCATTCAATAGGATGTTGGCTGTGGGTTTTTCCTAAATTGCTTTGATTGTATTGAGGAATGTTCCTTTCAAACCCAGTTTGCTTAGAGTTTTCATTCATGAACGGGTG